>NC_133408.1:118010000-118632500 GCF_049350105.2 Macaca mulatta
TGAAATAGTGTATTAGCAGATAAATGGACTACAACTACTTTTATCAGCCTGGGTAAATTGCAAATATATAATTTCGAGTCAAAAAAGCAAGTTTTGGAAGGTATGTGTGTGGGCATGTATTCAGTATACACACATATAATACTTATATAAGTATATTACTTATATACATTTTCAAATGTAGAAAATTTTTATATTGTTTTCAAATACATAATTGTTGGTACAACTATACGAAACATTTATGGGAACCTAAATGCCAAGATCAGAATTTTGATGACATCTAATATAGTTTGGAAATTGAACAGAAAGCTTTCAATTCTACCTATAATGAGTATATGGATGTTTCTTACTCTACATGCTTTCTAATATGGCTAAAATATTTAATTTAAAAAAAATAAAGATAAAACACATGTATACTTGCTTACTTCTGATGAATATCTTCTTCCTAAACAATGTTAGAAAATTAATACTATAATGTACATTACAATCATATATTTGTACAATTTTAGTTTAGAAAAAATCAACACGTTGCATAGCAGGTGCCAACCTTTGTTATGATTAGCAAAAATTATGTTGTTATACTGGAATTATATTCTCATTTTCACAAATTCATTTTTGCAAATACTTTTTATTATAACTTGAGGGTTAGAAAAAGAGATGATCCTTACCAGAATGACAACCATTTTCTTACATCAAATTTCAAATGAGGCAGACTATACATCAATCAATTCCAATGGATATGAGATATTAGTAGTATAGTATAATTTTTACCCAACTTTGTGAGTATATGAATTGCTGTACTTGAATTTTTAAAATATTAAATGATATCTACTCCAGACCCACCCACTAATTTGGAAAAAAAAAATCAGTTTCTGTCATTCTGTCATAGTACCAGTAGCTCTCCTTTCAAAGGTCATCTGATACTTGGGGTAGGCCCCGTTTTTCTGCCATATTAATTGCTTCTGGTTACTCATTGTCCAAGCCCAGTGGTTAGCTTTACTGCTTTCAAATCAACTTGGTTATGAGAGATTTAGTCTAAGTTGTGAGCTGAAGACATGAATTCTGGCTTCTCACAGTTACCATACATTCTTTCTTTGTATCCTACAAATTCCTGGGGGCATCTCGAGGGAACAAGGTGGTGCTCTCTACCATTTGAAGGACCCATCAAAATAAACCCCCTAGGTCTTGGGGAACCATAGCTTTGGGGCTTTTATTTTCACCTCAACTACTTTCCTAAATAGCTCCCCTACCCCTAGCCTTGCCATGGTAGCTGCAGTTCAACCTTCTGTTTAACAAGTGTGGACATAATCTTGCTCAGTGAATCTCTAAAAGCAGATACTGGATTTTCATTTTTGTGTGTGTAGGATGCTGACATCAGTTAGCTTCACATTTTTATCTTTTAAGTATATTCAGAAAAAAAATGCATAATTTGGCAGAATTCCTTGTCTATTCCTCAAAGTAAACTGGTGAATTATACTTTTCAGAAATTTGAGCGCTCTGAAAGTTTGCGTACATTCATACAAATTTGCCTTAGCAATTTTAACATTTTATGTGTTTCTAAGTGTGCCAAATCTAATGACAGAAAGCATCGTTGTCCCACCAAGGGCACACTTTAAATGGACTGAGGTAAGAAAAGATAGTGGTCTTGCCTTGGATCAGTTTCAAAGGCTAGGGTACAGAACCAAGCCTGCTAATCCTTCAGGGGGTCAATTTTCTCAGTCCAAAGCCTTGTCTGGAGGATGCATGATCCTGTGATTACAAGGATGATCTAAATAATGTTGGCAAAATGAAATGGCAGTTCACATTGTTAATTCTTCTTCAGTCCCCTGGAATCTCTAGTGTGCCTGCATTTTTGTGATTGTAGTGAAGTCGAATGGGCCAGTGTGCCTGCCTAGAATTGCAGCTTTGCAAAGTCCACTGGGTGCTTGGGCTGAATTCACAGGCTTTGTCTTGAGTTGCCAAAACAATCAAAGAGCATTCATTTCCTTAAATGGTTATATACCCTTGATAGATTTGTGTCCTAATGACTCTATCATTCTGCTCAGCAAAATGCACTAAGACACCAATAGCCAATTAATACATGCCTTAAAATTAGACAAGAGGCCATTTTATGTAATAGTGATATTATTGTCACTATTATTTGAAGAAATCACACACATAGAATGAGAGCAGATGTTTTCCACTCCCACCATTGACAGATCAGGATACAGAAGCCTTAAACTTAGGAATTTAGGTCAATGTGAGGAAATCAGTGTGATTTTTAAAAACTCTTTGTGTATGTTTAAAATATGTTATAATGTTTTAAGAAACAGCCCTTCCTTTAAAAATGCTGTTAGAGAGCTTCTGTTGAGAGCTGCAGCTGTCTGGGTGCATTCAATGGAGATGATTCAGCTGGGCAGACTATCATCCCAGGGGGATAAATAGTTCAGAGGAGTGTGGGTATATGTTTAAATAATTTTTAGAACCAAGATTCATTTTCTAGAACAGTAGTATCCAAAGTGGGGATGTATTTTCAATGATGAGACAAGAGTTTCCACTGGGGGCCAGGAAAAATAGGTAAGAACTACCACTGTTTTTAAAGTTTATCATTTATATTATTATATTGATATTTTGTTATATTATCATATTTTACAATATATATATATAATAGATTCATTTATTAAAACATGAATATAACATTAAAAAGCTACTGTATATGTCTAGAATGCTGACAACTTTTTGATTTTACTGAGAAGGGGGCAGCTTCAAAAAAATTTAGAGACTCCTGTAATCTATTAAAATATCCAACATGGGAGCAGAAACCCCAATGCCACCTTGATGATGACAAACAGCTTCTAAGGCCAAGGCTGCAGCTGGCCCATGTAGGACCTTCGTGAGAATTGAAAAGAGGCAGCCCTCTCGTTGGATATATTCTTTGGCAGCCACTGGCTGGGCAAACAGAATATGGTCTGGATATCAGCCCATACCCTTCTCTTCTGAGCACTCTTGTGCAGAGCACAATGCATATATCCTCAGGTGGAAGCCTGTTTAAGGCAGACCAAGGACACCAGGGAGGGAGCAGGTGAGAGACCATTGTATTCTTTCTGCTTCCTTCCCCAGATGAATCTCAGAGCTTAAAAAAATAACAATTTAAAAAACACCTAAATCTTCAGGTCTAATGAGATGGTCAGCTTTGATACAAATTTGGGCACCAGAAAGAGAAAGCAGTGAGAACATTTAAATGCCAAAACACATCATGGGTTGTTCAGGGACACATATAGCCTAGATTAGAATTTTGGTTATTATTGTTAAAGGGTTTCCAATAGAATAATTTAAAAATTGAGGATTACTTAAAAAAATTAACAAAGCTAGATAAATATAAATTCAATCAAAGACTTTATGAATCTGGATTTTCTCTGATGTGTATATTGCATTAAATAAGTATTTTCTATTTCCCTGTAAAATAAGGAAAAATCATTAGAGCTGATTTTTACATTAATATGGTTAAAGAGCAACAGGTTAAATGCCAGCAGGCTTGAAGTTAGAGTCCATAACAAATCACTACTTCCGAATTTTAATTTTCTCATTTTTAAAATAAGGGATCAAACTATATAATTTATATTTTTTTTCAAATAAAATTCTAGATTGTGTATTTAGGAATTTTTCAGCATTTCAGTCCCTAGTAAAATGAAGTAATTAAAGCAAGTAAAAAATTGTTTAGAATCTCATAAACAACAAACTAATTCATTTCCACCTGTGGCAATAAAGGATTAACTCAGCAATTTGGACTTCTGCCCGGTAGGAGTGTATTTGCTTACCTGAGGCCTTGGCCCATGCCCAGATAGTCTATACTAAAATGTGATTTATGGTGAGGGCCTTGGATCATATAGATCAACTTGACTTTTTGACCTCCAGATGGGTCTGAAGACTAAAGTAAGCCATGAGAATGGTCAGCGATGGCTATGTGACCAAGTCCCATTAAAGACCCTGGACACCAAGACTCAGGGGAGCCTCCCTGATTAGTAATACTTTACATGTGCTGTAACATTTCTTAAGGAAGAGTTGAATGGTGTAGGCATGACTCCACTGACAGACGACAACTGGGAGCTTGCACCTAGTGTCTCTTGGACTTTGCCTGATATGCTTTTTTTGTTGCTGATTTTAATCTGTATATTTTCACTGTAATAAGCCATATCTGTCACTATAAGCTCTTTTTAAAATTCTGTTTGTCAAGATGGCAGAATGGGAAGCTCCACCTTGAACCTGTCTCCCACCCGGCAAGGATACCAAGTTAATAACTATCTACACAGAAAAAAACACCTACATAAGAACAAAAAATTAGGTGAGCACTCATAGTACCTGGCTCTAACTTCACATTGCTGAAAGAGGCACTGAAGAGATGGAAAGAACAGTCATAAATCACTGATGCCACCTCCCCTCACCTCCTAATCCCACTGATGGGCATGGTGCAAAGCGTGTCTCTGGGTGCTGGGGGGAGAACACAGCAATTGTGAGGCATTAAACTTTCCTGTTAGAGTGGAAAGAAAAACCGGACCAAACTCAGCTGATGCTCACCAATGGAGAGAGCATTTGAACCAGCCCTAGCCAGAGGAGAACTGAAAATCCCAGTGGTCGAAACTTGAGTGCCTGCAAAGCTCACCACTGAGGGCTACTGCACTGTGTGTCTCAAGTAAATTTAAAAGGCAGTGTAGGCCATAAGGTCTGCAACTTTTAGGCAAGTCCTAGGGCTTAACTAGGCCCATAGACAGTGGACTGGGGGGTGTTGGGGGCAGGCACGTGACCTGCTGAGACACCAGCTGGAGCAGCCAAGGAGAGTGCTGGTATCATCCCACCCTTAATCCCAGGCTGCACAGCTTGTGATTCTGAAAGAGACTCTTTCTTCCTGCCTGAGGAGAGGAGAGGGAATTGTGGAGAGGACTTTGTCTTACATCCAGGCTACCAGCTCAGCCACAGCAGGATCAGGTATTGGTCAGAGTTGTAAGGTTCTATTCCAGGCTCTAGCTCCCAGATGACATTCCTAGACACATCCTCGGCCAGAAGGGAATTTCCTGCCTTGAAGGAAAGAATTCCATCCTTGCAGCATTCATCACCTACTAACTAAAGAGCCCTTGGGCTCTGAATAACAAGTAGTGATATCCAGGTACTACACTGAGGGCCTTGGGTAAACCTCTGAGACTTGCTGGCTTCAGGTGGGACTCAGCACATTACCAGCTGTAATGGCTATGGGGCAAAACTTCTGCTTGAGAAAAGCAGAGGAAAGAGTAAAGGGGATTTTGTCTTGCACCTTAGGTACCAGTACAGTCACAGTGGGATAGAGCACCAAGTGGGCTCTTGGGGTCTCTGATTCCAGGTCTTGGCTCTTGGATGGCATTTCTGGACCTTCCCTGGGCCAGAAGGGAGCCCATAGTCCTGAAGGATGAGTCCAAGGCTTGTTCACAACAAGCTGTGTTGAGGAAACTCAAAGAAATTCAAGGTAACACAGAGAAGGAATTTAGAATTCTATCAGACAAATTTAACAAAGAGATTGAAATAATTAAAAGGAATCAAGCAGCAATTCTGGAGCTGAAAAATGCAGTTGGCATACTGAAGAATACATCAGAGCCTCTCAGTAGCAGAACTGATTAAGCAGAAGAAATAACTTATGAACCTGAAGATAGACTATTTGAAAATACAAAGAGGAGACCAAAGATAAAGAATAAACAGCAATGAAGCATGCCTATAGGATCTACAAAACAACCTGAAAAGGGAAAATCTAACAGTTACTGGTCTTAAAAGAGGAGGTAGAGAAAGAGATAGGGGTAGAAAGTTTATTCAAACAGATAACATCAGAAAACTTTCCCAACCTAGAGAAAAATACTAATATCCAAATACAAGAAGATTACAGAAAACCAAGCAGATTTAACCCAAAGAAGACTATGTCAAACCATTTAATAGTCAAACTTCCAAAGGTCAAGATAAAGAAAGGATCCTAAAAGGGGCAAAATAAAAGAAACAACATACAATGGAGCTCCAATACATCTGGCAGCAGACTTCTCAGTGGAAACCTTACAGGCCAGGAGAGAGTGGCATGACATAATTCAAAGTACTGAAGGAATAAAAAAACCCTTTTACTCTAGAATAGTATATCCCGTGAAAATATCATTTAAACATGAAGGAGATACAAAGACTTTCCCAGGCAAACAAAAGCTGAGGGATTTCATCAATATTAGACTTGTCCTATAAGAAATGCTAAAGGAAGTACTTCAATCAGAAAAAATGACATTAATAAGCAATAAATAATCACCTGAAGATACAAAACTCACTAGTAATAGTAACTACATAGAAAAACACAGAATATTATATCATTGTAACTGTGGTATGTAAGCTATTCTTAAAGTAGAAAGACTAAACAATGAAAAACAATGACTACAACAGCTTTTTATAGTCAGTATCATAAGATAGAAATGACAGCATTAAAAAGCAAGGGGACAAAGTTAAGGTTTAGAGTTTTTATTAGTTTTCTTCTTGATGTTAGTTTATGCAAATAGTGTTTAGTTGTTATCAGGTTAAAATAATTGGTTATTTGCAAGCCTCATGGTAACCTCACATCAAAGAACATACAAAGGATACACAAAAAAACAAAAAGCAAAAAACTAAATCACTTTCACTAAAGGAAGGCAGGAAGGAAAGAAAGAAAAGATCATGAAACAACCATAAAACAAATAACAAAATGGCAGCAGTAAGTCCTTACTTAACAATAACATTGAATGTAAATGGACTAAACTCTCCAATCAAAAGATATAGACTGGCTAAATGGATGACTAAACAGGATTCATTGATCTGTTTCCTACAAGAAACACATTTAACCTGTGATGACACACATAAACTGAAAATAGAGGGATGAAAAAATGTATTCCATGCAAATAGAAACAAAAAAACGCAGTAACATTAATAAAAGAAATCTCTGATGAATATTGATGCAGAAATCCTCAGTACATCATTCATCAGAATGAAGGATAAAATACATAGGATCATTTCAATTGATGCTGAAAAAGCATTTGATAAAATTAAATATCCCTTCATAATAAAATTAAATATTCATTCATAATAAAAACCCTTAAAAAACTGGGGACAGAAGGAATGTACTTCAACATAATAAAAGCCATTTATGACGGATCCACAGCTAGTATCATACTGAATGGGGAAAAGCTGATAGCCACTCCTTTAAGATTTGGAACAGGAAAAGGATGCCCACTCCCACCCCTATTATTCACCATAGTACTGAAAATCCTAGGCAGAGCCATTAGACAAGAGAAGGTTATAAAGGACATCCAGATCGGAAAGGAAGAAGTAAAGTTACTCTTGTTTGCAGATGATGTAATCTTGTATTTGGAAAACCTAAAGACTTCACCAAAAAAACTGATAAGCAAATTCAGTAAAGTTGCAAGATATACAACCAACATACAAAAATCAGTAGCACTTCTATATGCCAATGGTGAACAATCAGAAAAAAAATTAAAAAATTATCCCATTTACAATAGCCACAAATAAAATTAAGTATCTAGGAATTAACTAAAATCTCTATAATGAAAACTCTAAAACATTAATAAAAAAAATTAAAGAGGACACCAAAAAAATGGAAAAATAGTCCATGTCCATTGGTTGGAAATATCAATATTGCTTAAATACATGTACTACCCAAAGCAAGCTATAGATTTAGTACAATCCCTGTCAAAATATCAATGACATTCTTCACAGAAATAGAAAAATACAATAGTTAAGATTTGGAAGCAACCCATGTGTCCATCAACAGATGAATGGATAAAGAAAACATGATACATATAAACAACAGAGTACTATTCAGCCATAAAAAGAATGAGACCCAGTTATTTGCAAAAACACATGGTTGGCACTGGAGATCATTATGTTAAGTGAAATAAGTCACAGAAAGGCAAACATTTCATGTTCTTACCGATTTGTGGGATCTAAAAGTCAAAACAATGGAACTCATGGACATAGAAAGTAGAAGAATGGTTACCAGAGGCTGGGAAGGGTAGTGGGAAGCTTGAGGGGAGGTGGGGAGGCTTAATGGGTACCGAAAAAAGCAGAAAGAATAAATAAGAGCTACTATTTGATAGAACAATAGAGTGACTATAGTCAATAATAACTTGTACATTTTAAAATAAAGAGTGTAATTGGATTGTCTGTAACTCAAAGGATAAATGATTGAAGAGATGGATACCCCGTTGTCCATAATGTTATTATTTCCAATTGCATGCCTGTATCAAAACATCTCATGTACCCCATTAATATATGCACCTGTCACGGACCCACAAATACAATAAAAAATTCAGTGTCTCTCTAAGAAATCATTGAATCCAATGGTTGTCTTGGGGAGCCCCAAAGAAAACTATCTCTGGCTCTAAGTGGGATCCCTGGATATTGTCTTTGACATTGCTGTTTTCCTTTATTTTTATCCATGTGATTCTTGGATTCCTGGTCCCGAAAGGAGAAGTGTTGCCCTAATCTATTGGATCTTGATGTTTGTTGCCTCTGCTGTCACAGTCATCTGGAAAATCTACCTCCAGCCCATGCAGCCAGTGCACTGCCATTTTTTTTTTTCTATTGGAAACTGAGAGTTATTTACACAAAAAGTCAACAGAAGCAGGAACTTGCCTGACAATCCTAATAATGGAAGTTTTTCAGAATTTGGAATGAGGCTGGTGAATAAGGCCTACCCATTGCTCAGGAAGCTCAGCTTATCTGCTCTGGGAAGGCTGGTGGCTTCAGCTTCTAACTCAGACAAGAGCCTTTGACATGAGTTATTTTCTTCCAAGTAATTCATCTTTTCCTTTGGTTGCCCCAAAAGGCAGTAATGCTGCATGAGCTTCTCAAGAAACTGGAGAATTCATAGGCCAGTACAAAATGCTACCTCTTAATCTGCATTTTGCTACAAAGTATTACTGCCCTATGTGCCCCTAGTTTGAAAGAAAGTCTAGTGGCAAAGCTTTTATTTTATTTCCTCTGAAGGCTTATGATAAATTCTTCCTGCAGAAACAATATCAAAGCATCTCAGTGGGCCAGATAGCTCCCTCCCAAAATATGTAAGTCCCACCCATGTCAGATTGAATGCCTTGCTACTTCCTCCCACTGATACAAACTTCCCTCTGTGTAGTATCTCAGAGTAAGAGTAGGGGCAAAAGAGGGGCCTTTGTTCCTCTTAGTATAGAGAACTAGCTGTTGGCTACTAGCTGACATAATTTTTTAATCCAAGAAACCCCTCAATTTCTTTATGCAAAAGACTCCTGGACCTACCAAACCCTCTAGCAATCTCTAGCTTTCCCAAGGTGTGTGGCCAGCCTGAGCCACACAACTTGGGCTAACATGTTGGAACAGCACCACAACTTCCTCTTTTTAATTTAAAGATAAACCTCTGGCATTAGATAAAAAAGGAAGCATGCAGAGTTTCTGTTGTCCTGGTGTGTACCAGTAGGTACAATAGTTCATAATATTTTGACTATCAACCCTTGGATACAATGAAAATTAATGTCAAGTGCTTGGATTGTGAGATTTGTGTGTCCTTGTCTATTAAAAAACAGTCTATGAAAAACAGAATATAGGTGTTTTTTTTTTGTTTTTTTTGTTGTTTTTTTTTTGCGTTCTGAGCTCTGGTTGATACATCAGTTTATTTCTCAAATGTAGCACTTTTTGTTGCCTCCTCATACCTATTCTCCTTTTCTTCCTAAATAAGACTATTAGCTGAGCACATTGCCACAGCCAACAATTATGTTTCTCCGCTTTGTAGCACGATTTGGACATATGTTTTCATTTGGCAAATGAGATATGAGCAGTAGTATTAGGAGTAAATTCCAGGAAGTCTTTAAAGACAGAGGCTGAGCCCTTCTTCACTGCTTCTTTCACCACGCTTCCTTGAATGCAGATGTGATGGCAGGAGCACTGGGGGCAGTGTAGAATCACAAAGAAGAATCCGTTGTAGAACCACTACACCTAAGGATGGCAAACTAGTGAGATGAAAGGAGTAATGACCCTGACAACTTCATGCAACATTCATATTGATGCTAAGCTGTCTTCTTGCAGATTTTCTTTACTTGAAAGAGAAATAAATTTCTAACTTCAAGCCGCTATTATTATAAGATGTTCTCTTATTTTCAGTTGAACTTAATTTTACTTGAACAAGGAAATTTCTTCCTAGTTCCATGATTCTAAGTATAGTTGACTGTATTCATTCCTATGAATCTAAATATGATAATTGGGCAAATAAGCAAGGAAAATTCTGATAATTTCTAACCATTAAATCATTGTGAACTATTTATCATAATTGTGTAGTAGATAGAGAATCAGAACAGAGATCTCTCTGGTTCATTTTCTCTGTGTCCTATAAAACCAGCTCATAGATTGCTGTGCTGATTAAATGAGAAGATGTTTATAAACTGCCTGCCACTCAAAGGTACTCTATAAATATTAAGTACCTCTTAAAATTCATCTTCTGGCAACCTGTAAATTTATCTTTGTATCATTACTGGTTAGCATATTGCCTTGCACAGAATGCACACCAAATAAATCATTCTTTAATAAAATAAAGTTTCTACAGGGCCTTACAAGTCAGATATCAGTTTCTTCTTCTCATTGTTTTTTCACTCTTCAAATTATGTAAAATGTTATATTACTATTTAGAAAGACTGAGGGGCCACTTAAACTCCCAATATACAACCAGAGAGTTTGTTTGGAATTGGGCAGAACCTGGCTTTTTATTTCCTAGTATATAAAAAATATATAATTACATAGTGTACAAGATTCTGTTAGGGATGAAAATTAGCATTATAGCTGTTTTGAATGCAGTGAGCACCATTTGTTTCAATGGCATATATAATTTGGAGTCAACACATAATAAGAAAAATTATTTCTGTGTAATATGTTCAAAAACACTCTCAAGAACCTACTGCAATGAACATATTTTTTAAAAATTAGGTAATTTTTTTTCCCTAAATGTATAACTACTCTCTTTGTGTGTTTGCATTTTCATCTCTCCCAGAAAGAGAATTATGGAACTGAGAAGAGTTGACAGAGATCCTGTAGTGTAGCCCTCTGTGTCAATGAAGGAGTTTGCCCAAATCAACTTGAAGACATAGTGAAACAGAATTTTTCCTATCTAATGACTTGGATGATATATCATAATTTTTTATATGTGAATAGTTTTATACTGCTTTTTTGTTCTTAGGAGTGTCTAGTAAAAAGATCTGGTACCATCAAAAATGTTTTATGCACTTATCTTCATATCCTATGATTCAGAGAGCATATTTCAGATGTTAGAGAGGGTAGGGTTTGAAAAAACAAACGAGTGGCAAAATAGGTAAAAGGGAAGTGGAAAACTTTCTTCTTCACCTCTATAAACTCTCTCTGAGAAATACCAGACCTCTTCACCCAGTAGATACATAGCAATTGAGTTATAACTGGTTTAATCCATCTTTAGTCTAAAGAGAAAGGAACCTTACTGATATAATGATATAATATTGGAGACTCTGTAAGAATATATTACCACCAAATGACAAATCTCTGTGCATTCTCTTGTTCTCTTCCAGGAGCCACTATAGACTAGGAAGAAGGCAACTCTAATTCACTATACTGTATGGTGTATTTTGAAAATTGTTGAATTATTTAAGAGGATATTAAGGAAAAATAGAACATGGAGAAAATTAGGAGAAAAACAAGTGCTTTTCTTACAGATGTAGGAATTGAGAAAGGGGGCTGCATTTTTCAACATATGTGTGCCAACTTTGAAGTTGAACATCTTATGTGACTGGGATCCAGTGAAATGCTACTAAGAGTTCCACAAGCTTTTTATAGATTCCATGTGGCACACATATCAAACTGGATTTGAATGACATCTAGATATTATTTATATTGTAAGTGAAATTAATTGAGCTTTCAATGGCTTTATGATATTTCAGACAGGTATTTGTCAGGATTTTATCAACAAATAGTGCCCTCAGGGAGGATTTGAGGAGCAAGCTGTCACAGGGAGGGAGGATGGGACCTGGGAGGCAGACCCCAGGTGAAACATTTCTTTGAAGATGGGTGTCTGAGGATATGCACTCAGTCAATACTTGTGCTATTCTGGCAGGGTCTGCCTCTTCTCTGTCGATGGGGAACAGATTCCATGGTATCAGCGGGACTGAGTGAGAGTACAAACACTGCTCCTGAGGATAGATTTTGTGAGTAATTTGTTCATACTGACAGATTTATTTATTTTGTCTACACTTGTGCTGTCAAGGTCCTGGGTGAAGTTCTTTCCCATTTGTACCCTGACATGTACTACTGTCCTTTGTATTAGGAAATGATACTGCTTTTTGGAAGAATTGAGACTGTATATGCAAATATATACTCTATCTAAATTACTTATGGGTGAAGCAGTTATCCCCATAAACACTTTTACCCTCCTGACTCACTGTAAACTCAAATCCTAAGTGTTGAAGTACTCGAAGGTCAGTGGATGCATGTATGTAAAGCTGTTTCTACATATCTCTCCTATTTTTTTTTTTTAACCAAGGGGACATGAAATTACTTTAATTTTCATTATTTTTCCTCTAATATTTAATTTCTTATGAGAGTTTGAGTTAGGAACTTTGAAGCCTCCCTTTTCTCTGCTAGAATTTTATGTTCAATGAAATGTACAGTACAGCAGGCAACATGCAGAAATTAAAGTCAACTTTAAGAGAAATATGTCTTTTGCTTTTAATAGTTGTTTAACATTTACATGTTTTTCTTCTTTCCATTAGAAATAAAGGAGCTTATTTTGGAAAGATCACAAAATGTGAAAAAAATCTAATCAGTTTTGAAATCTAACTAGCTTTTAAAAAGTTGTGTATTTTAAGTGCTCAAGGGATACATTTTTCATCTTAAAGCATTTTAGATTTATGTTTCATCTTAAATATTTCCCTGTCACCTAGGTGGATTAGCATATAAAAATTATTTTGACCCTGGAAGAAAAATACCAAAAGGTTTTCTAGTAGGATTTGGCTAATGACATTTTTTATTTTAAAATCAGTAATAAAATATATGTACATATTATTAAATGGTGTATCTGTGGTATATAATAACAGTTTAATGTTCTGTACATTACATGATTCAAAAGTCTTTTTCATTTTTTGATATACTAGTACTGAATATTTTTAACACATAACTTTTGAAAGTTGTTGAAACAAAAGTCATTAGGGCTTCGTAATTATTAAGTGTCTGTGTGTGTCTGTCTACGCATGTGCACATGTGTGAATACCTCTCTTTCACTAGATCATAAATATCCTGATGCAGGGACAATGTTTTTTATTGCTGATGGAACTACCTTATTTCATTTTTATTCTGAGGTACTATCACCTTGCCTGCCACATTGGAGGTAACCAATAAATATTTAGTACACAAATGAATGAAAAAATAAAGCAAAAATAAAAATATAACCCTAAGGGTGAAGCATTTACAAACATCAGTATGAAAGAGTGATTGCTTCTTGTGTTGGGTAATTTTATAAACATTTCTGTAGAAATAAATGATTTCCTAGCATCAGTGGTGAATTGTAATAGATTGTTTTATGGAGGCTAAATCTAAAATATTGTGTATTTCAAAACGCATTTGAAGATTTTAATTGGAACTCATGCTAGTAGTGTTAAGTGATTAGAATCGTATTCTGAAAACTTGAAGCTAATCTTATCTTAAAGATCACACTTTATAGTTAAAGATTTCTACTTATGTAATTCCAGTTTCCCATAGATATTATAGTCTCAATCATGATAAATTGACAAAGATATTAGTGCTATTTTGCATGTGAGGAATGTAGGAAAATATTCATTTCCCAAATCATCCCAATTCAACGTCATTAGAGAGTGCCATTGGCTCTACCTCGAAAATGTATTTTGGATCTGATTACTCCTTACCATCTGCATCTCTACAACTTCATTCTTTAGTTGTCATTAGTTCTGTTGTCTAATCTCTCTAATCCCTTTCTTCCCTCTCATTCTCCCCTTAGCAGCCACAATGATCTTTTAAAGCGCAAGTCAGATCATAATCATTCCCTGGTTGAAACACTTGCATGGCTTCATTGCAATTAGAACACAAGTTGATGTCTCCCACCCCTCCCCTCTCCTCTACATGATCTGACTTTCATGTTCTATGATTGCATTTTCTATACACTTGGCTTCCCTGGTGCCATACGTGAACTGACTCACTGTGTCCCAGTCTCTTCCTATCCAAGAGTGTTTGCATTTATCATATTCTGTGCTTGGAGGCTGCTTCCTCACATTTTCAAATGCCTGCTTCTCAACATTTTAGTCTTAGTGTCCTTCGTTTCATTCTCCAATCATATTTTCCCATTTTCTTTTCTTTTTTTTTTTTTTTTTTTTTTTGAGACGGAGTCTTGCTCAGTCACCCAGGCTGGAGTGCAGTGGTGCGATCTCGGCTCACTGCAAGCTCCGCCTCCCGGCTTCACGCCATTTTCCCGCCTCAGCCTCCCCAGTAGCTGGGACTACAGGCGCCCGCCGCCATGCCCGGCTAATTTTTTGCATTTTTAGTAGAGACGGGGTTTCACCGTGTTAGCCAGGATGGTCTCAATCTCCTGACCTCGTGATCCGCCCGTCTCAGCCTCCCAAAGTGCTGGGATTATAGGCGTGAGCCACCACGCCAGGCCCATTTTATTTTATGACTTTTTTTTTTTTTTTTTTAATTACCAGGGGTTAAATGACTAACACACAATTTGTTTTCTTCCTTGACTACTGTTTGTTAGAATGTGAGCTTATTTAATGACTTGGACATTCTTGGACTTTTTTTATTTTTATTTTTTGTCTCTGCTGCAGTTCTAGGCCTGAAACTGACTAGGGTCTTCTTTGAAAGGAAGATCTACATTTAAGACATTGACCTCTTGAGATTAATGTTCTAAAGTCAGTCTTCTGTACCTTGTGGTTGAGTGAGTTGTCAATAGAAAAAGATGTACTTGTTTAAAGACCCCAGCTGCTGTCCATATTTGTTTATCACTTTTTCTCAGACAAGTTTGTTAATCTTTCACTTTAATTTTTTATGTCAGATAACTACACATATTGAGGAAATGTCTGGAGAACTGAGACAAAACAAGATCAAAGAGTCAAATAAATTGTTGGAGTTTTAAGGCTAAGAAGTAGATTCCTTTTGGAAACTGTCCTAGGAAGCTATATTTTAAGAGTTCCATTATTTTCTCTCTTTTCATGCTGCAGCTCGTAGCAGAAGTGAAGACCCATAATCTCTATGAGCATATCTTAGCCTTGGTTCTAACATGGGACATGTTAACATGTTCTAAACATAGTTAAGGACAGGAAAGAGGTTTTTTAAAAAAAATTACACAAAACAATATATATGGTAATTATGTGCTTTTGAGCAAAATAAAAATAACTGAAAGAATGTAGATATTGATTTTATAATTAGCATTTTTAGTAAGAAACTAAAATAAATAGAAGATAAATAAATACTCAAATGTATAATATATGTTCCTGAAACAAAGTTTCAAATCTTCATGTTAGAACAACCCAGGAAAAATTGATACACAATGATTAGTATCAAGACATTCAGTGTTAAAATCAGTGAGCTTCAATAATAAAGAAAAATACTGTGGATATTGGTACCGTAAATGTAAGTCACTCACATGGAAGACAAAACTTGGATTGAACTCAGATTCTCTCATAGCAACATTTGATGTCAGAAGACAGATGTCATACATGTGACAAGGTCAGGTAGCTTCTAAAGATCTATTTTTCAGGAAGAAGTTTAGATAGTCACCGTAAAGTTAGGGACTATTAGTTGCTATATCTTGCATCTCCTTTTTCTAACAAGGAAGCATTATGTTTGATGACATATACTACATTTGGGCCTCCTACTCTGACCATAAGGCCTTGGGTGGTCCCAGAAAAAGAAATAGCTTTCCCCCTGATTCAGGCTGGAAAGCGAGGGTAGGAGCACTGAACACTCATAACTCAGCAGATCCCATGAGGATCTGAGGGCTGATGGAAAATCAGGAAGTTTTATGTTTCTCCTGTCAAGCTTTACAAGGAAAGTCTCAATGGATCACACTACTTCCTAAAAAATGAAGTTATGATTAATAATCGATTAGACTAGTGGAATATTATAGTTTAAAAGAAACTTAAATATGTGTGCATCTAGTCTCCCCTTGTGCAATCCTCTTGATATGTAACAAAGAGAAAACAGTGCCTAAAATGAGACTTGAGCAAGTTTCTAGCTTATGAGTGGTTAAATCATTAAGAGCTAGGTTTCTCATGAATTTTCACACTTTTCACCACTCCACCTCTCTGGATGGTGCTAATTTTTGATACTCTTTCCATTTCTATCTGCATCCCTTAACCATAGCAAGGTAAGTCACAGGGTTCTAGTTTTTTCACAATTCTTCCAGTTGTCACTTATTTTATTGAAAAAGGGAAACTGCTTTCATGAGAATCATCAGCAATTAAAATGAAAAGGCTTTTGGATAAGTACCTTTTTTAAACAAGAGAAGTGACTTTTTGATATTCGTTACCTTAAGAAAGGCCATAGTACCTAACAGAGTACCTACCTAGAATGCAAAGTATTTGCTTAAAAATATGTATTTATAGTGGATTTCATGGTAGTTCTGTTTTCAATTTTTTAGAAACCTCCATACTGTGTTCTATAATGACTGTACTAATTTACATTCCCACCAACAGTTTATTAGCGTTCCCTTTCCCCAAATCCTCCATAACATTTGTTATATTTCATCATTTTGGTAATAACCATTCTAACAGGTGTGAGATAATATGTTGAGCATTTTTTCATATACCTGTTGCCCATTTGTATTTTTTTTTGAAAAATGTCTATTCAGATCCCTTGTCCATTTTTTTCTATAGAGTTATTTGCATTCCTCATATATTTTGAATATTAACCCCTTATCAGATGTATAATTTGTAAATATTTTCTCCCATTCTTTAGGTTGTGTTTTCATTCTATTTATTGTTTCCATTGTTTTGCAAAAGCTTTTTAGTTTGATGTAACCACATTTGTCTATTTTTGCTTTTTTTGCCTGTGCTTTTTGAGTTCTACACAAGAAATTACTGCCCATATCAATGTTGTGGAGATTTTCTCGTGTTTCCTTCTAGTTGTTTTATAGCTTCAAGTCTTAAATTCAAGTGTTTAATCCATTTTGAGTTGATTTTCATATATCTCATGAGATATGAGTGTAATTTTATTCTCCTGCATGTGAATATCCAGTTTTTTGACACCATTTACTGAAGAGACTGTCCTTTCTCCATTGTATCTTCTTGGCACCGTTGTCAAAAATCAGTTGGCTGTAAGTGCATGAATTTATTTCTGGGCTCAATTTTGTGACATTGGTCTATATATCTGTTTTTATGTCATTATCATACTGTTTGATTACTATAGCTCTGTAGATTTTGAGATCAAGTAGTAGAATGCCTCCAGCCTTGTTCATTTTGCTCAAGATTTCTTTCAGAGTTTTTGTGGCTCCATTTGAATTTTAGAGTTATTTTTTCTATTTCTGTGAAAAATGTCACTGATATTTTCATAGGGCTTGCATTGAATCTGTAGATTGTTTTGCGTAGCAATTCCGTGTCTGGGTATATATCCAAAGGAACTGAAATCAGTGTGTCAAAGAGACATCTGCACTCCCATATTTATTGAAGCATTATTCACAATAGCCAAGATAGGAAAACAACTTAAATGTCCATCAAGTAATGAATAAATAAAGAAAATTGGTATATATACACAATAGAATACTACTCAGCCTTTAAAAAGAGTGAAATCCTATCATCTGTGATGATATGGATGAACTTAGAAGACATTACGCTAAGTGAAATAAGCCAGACACAGTAAGACAAATATTATATGACTCACTTATATACAGAATCTAAAAAGTTAAATTCATAGAAGCAGAAAGTAGAATGGTGATTATCAGAGGTTTGGGGGTATGAGGGAGTATTGGGAGATGTTGGTCAGATGATACAAAGTTATAGTTAGGTAGGAGGGATAAGTTCTGGAGATCTATTGTATGAAATGATGATTATTAGGTTTGTGCAAAAGTAATTGTGGCTTTTGCCATAGTTAATGTTATAGTTAATAATAATATGTTGTATACAGTACTTGAAAATTTATAACAGAATAGAGTTTAAGTATTCTCATCACACACAAAATAGGTGAGGTGATGAATATGTTCATTAGCTTGATTTCATCATTTCCCAATGTGGTGTGTTTTTTTTTTTTTTTCGTGTGTGTGTATATATATGTCTATATAAACATCATGTTATATATTATAAATAATGCACACATTTTTTATCGATTTAAAAAATTAAAAAGTACATATTGAATAAATAACTGTATAACTTTAAAAGCAGTATTGTTATAATGGTTGACATTATTTCACAGTTTTATGGTAGATATTTTAGTTCTGAGATGGAAGCAGATCCAAAGGGACACTTGACATTTAGCATCTTTCCCTGGGCTCTCCTTACAAATGATGTTATCCTGACATCTTGTCAGTTTTTTAAGTAACCCACTAAAATGTTTATTCTATTATTTGCATATGAAAGATATTTTCTTCTGGTAACATATAGATCCTCAGTCTTGTTTATAGATAACAGTTGGCTTTGGAGTTTCTAATTTGTTTACATCCTTATATCTTTTTCCATAGGTAAGCTGTTAGTTTTGACAATTTCCTTCAGTCAAACAGTATTATCATTGTTGTGCCAGTTAACAAGATCTGATGTGTAGTAACCACTAATGAATATCAAAGGTCTGTTGTAAAAACATTTTGTGACCCACTATACCACTTAGCTGTCTGATTTTTGAAACTGGCTAACTGCAGGCAAGATTTGACTCCACTTTAATATCAAGTTTTTGAAGCAACTTTTTACAAGTTAAATCTTATAAAAACTGTGCAATAAATAAATATTACTTGTGGTCAGAAAGTATGATTATACTCCAACTGATAAAAATTATATTTATAAATATTGATAAGTGTAATGACAATAGAAATATTCCTAATGTATCCGAAAATCTCTAGCAGCCGGAGCCATGATCTTATGTATTGTAATCTATGACCAACAGGTGGCAGCAGTTCACAGAAGGTTCTCACTGGAGAGCATGTAAAATTCATAGTAACGGTTTAACTCTCTTATACTTTATTCTTCAATGAGGTTGTTTAAAACACAATGTATTTAAACTGACTGATAGACATCTCTGTTTGCTGCTTTAGAAACAAAATTACTTTATTCAATTGTGTTTAAAATTATATGTATAATGTACATTTATTTATTACACTACACTGAAATATATACAGTAAAACAATAACTCCTTTGTGTTAAAGGAAGTTGAGAAGTAATGATGCATTTAGTACATTAACTCTTCTAACTCTTTATCCCTGGGGATGTTTTAAAGGAATGTGACTTTTTACAGATTTCTTTCCTTTTTTTTTTTTTTTCCCGAGACGGAGTGTCACTCTTGTCTCCCAGACTGGAGTGCTGTAGCACAATCTCGGCTCACTGCAACCTCCACCTCCTGGGTTCAAGTGATTCTCCTGCCTCAACCTCCCAAGTACCTGGGAATGCAGGCACCCACCACCACACCCAGCTAATTTTTTGTATTTTTAGTAGAGACAGGGTTTTGCCATGTTGGGCAGGCTGGTCTTGAACTCCTGACCTCAGGTGATCCGTCCGCCTTGGCCTCCCAAACCTGCTGGGATTACAGGTATGAGCCACTGCGCCCGCCTGACTTTTGTAACAGATTTCTATTTGGCTACAACATAGGGCTGGATTTTTGTTGTTATTTGGAAGTAGGGCATGGCAAACTACAGGCATTGGTAAAATTCAGAATAAGATATACTGACAATACCACGTCTGATGGTTCTTTTGTGTTCTCTACTTTATTGAAGATAATTTTTTGTTGTTGTGTACTTTGTTGTGCTCTTGAAAATGTATGACCACATATTAATTGATTAGTTGATTTTGTTCTCATGTATCTTTCATCAAAGAACACATTAACACAATTAATAGAAACAAGTCAATATATTTAATAGCAAAACTATAAAATAAATCAGGGTCATTTGAAGATGTATTCTAATTCATCATCCAACAGAGTCATGTCTCCAACTTCCATCTGATGTTACACAGCCAATCCATGTTAAAAATAGTCTTCTGATATCTGCTTCAATTCATGATTTATTAGAAATGTTGGCCCTGTCTAGTGATGTTTTTGGTTGTCAAAATTGAGGTGGGAGTATTGCTACTGGGATCTAATGGGTAGAGGCCAGGTATGCTAATAAACATTTTGCAATGCACACGCCAGCACCCCATAAAAAGAATTATCTGACCCAAAATGTCAATAGTGACAAGACTGAAAAAGCCAGGTCCACACTAGATAGTCATCTAGAAAAATCAATTATATCTCTGTCTTAGGAATGTGTACACAGGAAGGCTTAGAAATGAGAATCCAGGTGCATACGCTGAAAGGTGAAACTATAATTATAGCAGCCTTTTTAAGGAAAAAAATTCTAACCATCCTCTGATGCATCAAAAGTTCAGAGTGTGAAAAGTGCCCTTTCCTAAAAACTATGAATGTGAAGTGGTCTATTTCTGAAGCCCCAAAGGACAAGTTTATATTTCCAACCTTTTGGGGAAAAAAAAAAAAAAAACAAAAACCTTCAGAGAACTTTGTTAACTACCCAGCAAAATTGAAAAACTCAGCATATCAAACCTATGTTCGCTAAACAAATTTCGTGCTGAATATAATCATTGAAGTATTACCATGTGTACAGTTGCCTTTGAACTTTTGATGTTTGCTCCAAAGACTACATGCAGGGCAACCATTCTTTCCCTACCCATCTTGTTTCAAAACTTACAAAAATGAATTTTTTACCTTGTGAATTAAGGGAATATAGGAAAATCTCATGGAGTTACTTTTGCACTTTCAGTCTGACTCGTCCTTATACCGTGTGTGTGTCTGTCTGTCTGTCTGTCTTCCCTATGGAGACTTTCCAAATACTGGAGTCTTTCCCTGTACTAGAAAGCTGTAGTGAAAAAGCATTTCGTGAGGTTTATGACATCATAGACACTTAAAGAATATTTAGAATATTAACTCTGTCTACTACAAAAAGCTTTTTTGGTCCAATAAATAGAAAATATCACAACACATGTTTGAAGTTTACTGTAAAGCATCTAAAACAATAGTATTTTAATAAAAATATTATATATCAGGGCCTTGAAAATTTGACATGGTTTAAATGCTCATATTATTGCATCTAAATGTAAATATTTGAATATTAAACTTCTCCTTTGATTCCTAAGAAGTTTAAATGTGGTATCTAATAAGTACCTTTCTGATTCAATTGAATCCTCTTTGTAAAAAGAAAAGAAAGAAATAGCAAAACGGGAAGTGAGGAGGTTATACTGATACAATAAACAAGTTTAGTGTAATGATCCAAAACTCAATGTATCTGGGAGCATTGTTCTGTCATCGGCTCCTTAGATTTCCAGCAACTACACAAGCAGAAACTCAAGTTTCACATGATGTAAAGGCTTGACTTCCTCTGTATTATAATGAAAAGAGATGTGTCTCTGACTTTATAGATAAAGGATTGTGCTTTGGTTAAACTGATAAGTATTTTTCCATTTTCTGTACAGGGCTTATTTGCTTCCTGAGAGCTACGTTATATAAAAAACAAAAATGAGATGAAAAATACAACTTTGGCCAAATGACCTTTTCACATATTTTAGAATACTATAAAAAGAAAGGAAAAAAGAAAGGTAGGTCAGATAATATCTATGATCCTTTTATATTTAAATGCATTGCTCCAAAATAAAAGTGTGTGACAAGTTGTTAACAAGTATTTGCATGTATTTGAGGGATGTTTTGGGTAGTATGTGAAACAATTCTAAGGAGAAGATATTGGTCCTCAGAGATTTATTTTTTCTCCTCATGCACTCTTTATAATTGAAAACAGTTCTTTATTCCCAGTCTTATATAATAAAATTTGAATAAAGAAAAAAACTAGAATCTTTTAATGAGGCCACGATTTTTCTATAAGTTTGAATCAGAGACAGCCTAATTTGTCCAATATCTTTTACCATTATTACCAAAGAGAAAGCGTGGCTTAGTGGCTCATGTTAGATTTCTTGTTAAGTTATGTAGTGACTGTAATAAAATAGAGTGTTTTGCTATGCGCAGGGTACTCTTCTGAGAGCTGAGAATGAAGCATTCAATGCAGCAGGCGGTGTCCCTGTCCTCATTCCTAATAATGCCATAAAAATGATGTAACCCATCATGTGCTATTCTCTTTTCACTGATATGTACCCCAGGTAAAATGGCTGAAAACCTGAAGAAAACACTTCTGTTAATTAGAAGTAGTGAAGTGAAATTGTTATTATAAGAATCTATTTGGCCAGGCACCTTGGCCTGTAATCCCAGCACATTAGGAGGCTGAGGAGAGCGGATGGCTTGAGCTCAGGAGTTTGAGACTGGCCTGGCAACATGGCAAAACTCCATCTCTACTACAAATACAAAAACTAGCCAGGTGTGGTGGTGCACATCTGTAATCCCAGCTACTCAGGAGGTTGAAGCAGAAGAATCGCTTGAGCCCAGGAGGGGAGGTTGCAGTGAGCTGAGATCGTGCCGCTGCACTTCAGCCTGGGTGACAGAGCAAGACCCTATATATCAAAACAAACAAACAAAAAAATTTACTTTAAATCCTAATAATATTCTAACACCAGCAGTGCAACATATTATAAATATTTGCTTCCTGGCCGTGAAAGTTTTTAAATTTTTAAGTTTAATATTTAATATTTGTATTTAATGTTACTACAGTTCCATCATGAATGAATATGCTGATGATTTTTAGTAAAATCACTTTAATTATTACGGTTCTCAAAGTACTTCTTCTTTTCTTCCAAATGCAATTATGAGCACTATTCTGCTTAGTGATTGGGCAAAACTATTTAGAAACACTTTTGTAGAACTCGGACATCTAGAAATCTGAGGATCAGAGAAAAGCCTGGATAAGTCAAAGTAGTATTTCATAAATGAAATTTCTCAAGCACCTTTTAAACCATTTTGTATAGTATTGATTTGTAAATAACCTAGACAAATGAGAACTTAGATACTTGAAGTGAGTCCATGTTTTGCCATTCAAAGCATTAAGTAACTATTGACTTTAGAATTTAGTTGATACTCAAATAACGTGATCATGACTCAGAATAGGGGCAGGTGGTGAATTTCAGGCATCAATGAGTTATTTTCAAATCAATTTTCTTAGTTTAACTAAAAGCTGCAGTATGGATAGTCATTTCTTGCTTAAACACAATATGAAAAATTACTTCAGGTCACCCATTTAGGAAATGGGACTATGGAGATCTGCTTTGCTTTAGAAGCCAGGACCAAGGTGGGAAGGGAAGCAAAGGATAAACACCATTTGCTGGGGAAAAAAAAAAAAAAAGAAAAAAAAGAAAATCAGTTTCACAATGTATGTAAAAACAAAACAAAACAAAAACCAACAGCAACAAAAAACCCTAAACCATTAGTAGAATATCTCAGTAATGCAATACATGCTTTTTTTTTTTCCTCACATATATCCTTCATGTTTAATGTTGCTATAATAAAATATACCACTGCATTTGACCAATATCAATTCCCAAATCTGGGTTCCTAGGGTTTACCACCGTTGACGATTTGTTGACTATGACTACCACCATTAGGATAATCTCCCACTAGTGGCTAGTCTTAGTGAATTGATTCCAGTACTCATCACCACTTGAAACTCCTTAAAAGCAAAGTAAAATTCTCTAAATTTTAAGATAGTGAGTTTGATCTTATCAGGAGTAGGCAAAAGGAAAGGAGAAATTCAGGACACAGGACTACAAGTTTATCTGCCTGTCCCTGTGTTAACAACCTCTTGCCTTTCCATCATCTGAAGTAGGTTTCCCCACATGGTTCATTTTTTTCCTCATTCAGGGAACTCTTGAGGGTTTTGGTAAACTTTCACCTGTATGAAATGTCTTGACTCAGGGATGAGATGGTGGTAGAGGCAGAGCATCCGTATTGTGGTATACTCAGTCCCAATAACTCCCCAGGAACAAGAGTTACCTCTTCCCATTGATTAGTAAAGTAGGTCTGTGATCAACAAATATTTATAGAATACAAACAAGGGTATTCAATGAACAAAATGTATACTTAGTAAATAATAATGTGGCTATTTTGCCATTATTACTAAAGAAGCAGCATGACCTTAAAGTACATATGAAACCTTCCTAAAAGAGCACAAAAGATTTGACAAATCTTTTGATTTTCCATTGTCAAGAAACTTCCCCATGCCCTCTGTCATCATGAATTATTTACATTTAAAGATGGAAGTAGGCTATTGTTATTCCTAATGAACACACTGAAATCTGTGCTGCCTGATTTTAACATTTGATACTAAGACTCCCTCCCCTACATGAAGAAGTTGTTTTTTGTTTTTTTGGTTTTTTTTCTTCAAAGTTGCCTTTTGGGGTAATAAAGTGGGACTTAGAAAGAGTAATTGCTTGTACTGAAAATAAAAATCTTCAGTGATTACATCTGCTAGAAGAGAATTTTTGTCAATGTATACAGTGATTTTTTTTAAAAGGGTTAATGTATTAGGAAGAAACCTAACTGAAAAATACTACTAAAATTAATATTAAATATCTCAATATTTTAAAAACTAAACAAGTAAATTAGAGTAAGATACTATGCCTTCAGATTTTATAAATAATATTGAATGAAAAATAAAATGAAATCGATATGTATGATAAAGAAAATATAAATTGTGAAAGAGGTGAAAATACATGAACTTTTAAAGTACAGAATAAACTAAAAATCTTGTTTTTTAAAATAACATAATAAATGGACAAGTCCTCAGAAGCGGATTAGCTGAAATAAGACATTTAAAAATGATGTTCATTTTATGTAGCTTATTTGATATTTGTATATATCAATATAAAAGGTTATCATAAAGTGAGGACATGATATTGTACTTAATGTTTTATCAGGAAGTTGGATGATGCACGTTGTTTAATTCCGTTCAACAATGACACAAGTATTAAATTTTACAGGCACTAAAGTGTCCAGCATTGTTCTGACATGAAGAAAGCCAAACTTTCTTACAGTGAATAGGAAGAGGAACAAAAGAGGCATCAGCGATGTAATAACATACACAGGGTTAAACAGTTCTTTTTCAAAGAAATGTAGAACAAAAATATTCCTAAAGGTCACATGCCATCTCTTCAGCCCATTTAAGGCTTCTGAAATGCCACTCTGAAGTAAAATAACTACCTCTCCAGAAGAGTCATTCCATTAGAGAGCCAACTAACATCAGTACAGAGATAAATGGGAGAACAGAAAATTGATTTTACACTTGTGCTGTAAGTGTGGTCAAATGTTATAGGCCAGCACATCAAATAGGATTCCAAAGAATTGCTGCGCCTGAAAAATAACAACATAAGAGGATGTGGTTAAATACAGCTTAATAATAGGTCTGATGGGCTCAGTGTGTAGTAAAATATTTATTTACTGTTTCTGTTTGTTATGCTATCTGACACATTCCAGTATCTTTTTTCTTTTTGTTAATAAATTTATTATCTCAATGTTCTTGCAACTGATTCCTTTTATCCCAGCTCATTGCTATTACATATACCCAGAACCACACATGTGTAGCAGCAATGATTTCTATTTTGTTTGATTTAAAACCTATGGATTGTGCTTAATAAAGATATTTTAATTAAATTTTATTTTATAGGATGCCAAGTCTGTATGTATTATCCAGATGAAAAATGTTTAGTATTTATCGAAACTGTTGAAGTTCATTGGATCTACTGGAAAAGATGAATGCCACCTCTCTATTTTCTGTGGTTCTTTTGCCTTCTCCAGTGCCACTTAAGTTACTAGAATGTTCAACTGGGACTCGCCATTTCTTTTCAGATGTTTTAGACCTCACTGCGGTTGAATACAGTCAGGTAGGATAAACGTGATACAGCATATTCCTTCCTCACCACACTAAAGAGTCTCTGGAGGTAAGTAGAAAGCTAGGCAATGACATTTTTAAAAGCCCTGGTGTGTTCTTGGCAGCTTAACAAGAAAGTCATAGCTAATATATATTTTTTTCTCATATAGACATTTAGGTCTGTTCAAGAGCAATATAGCCTTTCTCAATATATTGCTAGGCAAATGATCAATTTCAGTATAGACTGAAGAGTGAATGAATTTCCAACAAAATAAAGATGAGGTGAAAAATTTAATTCTTCCTTAAAGACGGTTCTACAGAGCAGCCATTGTAATCTACTCTGTCTCTTCCTGCACTTTCCTTCACACTTTTCCTCCCTGTATCTACAGATTTTGTAATCTTCCACCACTCCCTATTACCCTATCCATACATTATTCTTGGATATGGGATGCTCTATGGAATTCCTCTGTGCTCTAGAAAAAAAAATAATCGCTTTGTCCAACTTCAAGTGTAATTTTGAAAAAGATAGAGATAGGGTCGTAGTCCCAGCATTCTCTTGCTAGAAATTCCACTTTAAATGCATTGCTTTCCACATGGCTTCTTGAAATCAAGATCAAGTGTGAGAATTTAAAACACAGCTTTACCTTCTTAGGAAATAACAGTAACGTAAAGAGTTAACACAGAAATAGTACCTTTGAACGTAGATGCTTTTGCTAGTGATGGTAGAATTGTGGAACTTGGTAAATACTTAATGTCTTACCATTGTTTAATACTTGGTCTCCTTGGTTAGATTAGGTACCTGAGGAATCAAGGGTTATCAAGTTACATAAAGATGACTGCTTCCCTCCTCAGTCTGGATTGTTTTTGTTGCTATGCCAGTGTTAGTCATCCCCAACCCCTGCCCTTTGCACCTTTAACCTTCTTGGCATATAGTTTTGAAATTAGGACAATGTAATGTTTAATGTCCATTTTCCTTGAGGAATAAAATGCCTTTCCTAATCTAAAAATATCTAGATAGTAAACTGTATTTTTTTCATGTGCCTGTCTATTGGAACTTCTGTACTATCTTGAATCTAAAGGAATATGAAAAGAGATAATTAATTTTAATTTTATTTTCTTGCATTCATGGCTTAAACCCTCTTCATTTTGGAACACGGTGAAAAGTATTTCCTCCCTCCCCCCCCTCCCTTTCTCGCTTTCTCCCTCTCTCCCCCTCCCTCTCTCCCTTCCTTCCTTCTTTCTTTTCCTGTTTTCTAAATCCATGCTTCCATTTTTCTTTTCAGCTTGCTTCATTTCAATATAGTTACATTTGAAAGTCAGTAATAGAATTTCAAGCCAGGTGCAGTGGCTCACTCCTATAATCCCAGCACTTTGGGAGGCTGAGACGGGGGCAGGTCACTAGAGGTCAGGAGTTTGAGACCAGCCTGGCCAACTTGTTGATACCCTGTATCTACTAAAAATACAAAAATTAGCAGGGCATGCTGGCGGGCGCCTATAATCTCAGCTACTCAGGGGGCTGAGGCAGGAGAATTCCTTGAACCAGGGAGGCGGAATCTGAAGTGAGCCAATATCGTACCACTGCACTCCAGCCTGGATGATAGAGCAAGACTGAATCTCACAAAATTTTTTTTTTTTAATTTAAAAAAGAATTTCAGAACTGAATCACCTAGTATAACCTTAGAGATGTAGAAGTCAAGCCTAGAGTGGAGAGTGACCTGCTCCAGGTCTTACAAGTGGCAGGGGAAAGAACTGGCCTTGGAAGAGTGCTTTTCTGAGTCCCAGTGGAGGCCCCTTTCCACTGCAGACCATTGCCTTTTAGAAATTCCAGACCACACGTTCTCTTTTCTCTTCTCAAGGACAGTATGATGTATTGTCACAGGTGTTTTTACCTCTATACTACATCCAAGGAAACACCAACCACTAGGCATTCATTGCCTTTTCTAAAATATGATAATTGATACAGTAGTTGTGTTGTTTTTTGCCAAAAAGTTACGATCATAAGATAGAAAACAGCAGAGCATTGTGATCTGTTTTTTAAAAGTGTAGAATAAAATAGCAAAACTTTTTGTGGTAAAAGCAACAAATCACCATTTCATTATTAACCATCTGTTATTTTCAAGGCATATCATTCCATTTTGGAGGCAAAAACTTAAGAAATATTATCCACCATCTAGGAATTTACGTTCTTCTCTGGTGCAGGGGGAAGTTGTCACGAAGATACAGTCTTAAATTTGTATAGCTCTTGGTAATTTAAAATATATATTTTCTTACTTGGACTTCAAAAATCTCTAGAAGTAAACAAATCAGCTATTATTCACTTTAAGAATCAGAAAATTGAGGTGTAGAGAGACACTTAAAAAGTTACCTTCTTCCTTGATCAGCATATGGTAAGTATCCTTCCTAATCTCGTTATTTTAAACCTCTACATTTATGACTACCTGGGTGGAAAACTGGTAGTCCATAAGCAAGCTGTAGCCTAGAGACACATATTGTTTGGCTCATAAAATGTTGATTCTTGAAGCATTTCTTAAAATAGTCCCTGATGAGCAAAATCTGAAGAGCACTCAAAAATCTTTTCTCTTGCACGGTGAGAACATCTGACAACATGAATTGCTTCTTCGTTGACAAAAATTGCTGGAAGTTAAAATGGCAGCCTCAGTCCCTTTGCTACAGTGTCTTCTCACAGGTGGCTTCTTTCATTTACACTACCTGCCAATCTCTGATGATGTTCAAGTTCACAACCTCTAAAGGAAGCATTTGAAATTTTAACAAGTTATTTCAAATTTTAGTTCATTGGTGGCTACCATCATGGTAAATAGAATACCTTAGCTCCATTTTCTTATTTATCAAATTAAAATAATATTAATTCCTGACTATGAAAGAGAAATTGAGCTTATTTATGCCATTTCCCCTTTGCTCTCATTTCATTGGGGAAAAAATTTGTAATGCACATTAGTTTTCATTCTTTTCTTGGCTATCATTATAGCTTGAAATCATTTACTTAAACTTGTTGCAAAACTTCAAGTGTCTCTTGATAATTGACTATGAGAACTGATCCCTTGACACCCCTTCTCTCCTGCACCCCTATATCCCAACTGCTTCCAGCTCTCTTAGTGCTTTTACAGTGTCAGAATTGATAACATCTTCTCCTATATATTGTTTATAGGTTTATTCTGGAGATTTGAAAATAATAATCAGTGTTAAATCTATGGAAATATTAATTGCAGAACCAATTACTGTAACTGAATCTTTCAAGGAGGAGCGATAATCTACTATGTGATTTGTTTTTGGCTTTGTGTCCCCAACCAAATCTTACTTTGAATTGTAATAATCCTCATGTGTCAAGGGCAGAACCAGGTGGAGGTAATTGAATCATGGGGGTGGTTTCCTCCATGCTGTTCTCGTGAAAATGAGTGAGTCTCAAAAGATATGATGTATGATGATTTTATAAGTGTCTGATACTTCCCCTGCTTGCACTTATTATCTCTCCTGCCACTCTGCAAAGAGGTGCCTTCTGCCCTAATTGTAAATTTCCTGAGGCCTTCCCAGCCATGTGGAACTGTGAGTCAATTAAACCTCTTTTCTTTATAAATTACCTAGTCTTGGGTATTTCTTCATGGCAGTGTGAGAATGGATTAATATAGTAAATTGGTATCAGGAGTGGGGTGCTGATATAAAGATACCTGAAAATGTGGAAGCAACTTTGGAATTGGGTAACAGATAGAGGTTGGAACAGTTTGGAGGTCTCAGAAGAAGACAGGAAAATGTGGGAAAGTTTGAAACTTCCTAGAGGCTTGTTGAATGGCTTTGACAAAAATACTGATAGTGATATGGTCAATGAAGTCCAGGCTGAGGTGGTCTCAGATAGAGATGAAGAATTTGTTGGGAACTGGAGTATGGTCACTCTTGCTATACAAAGAAACTAGCACCTTTTTTCCCCTGCTCTAGAGATGTGTGGAATTTTAAACCTGAGAGAGATGATTTAGGGTATCTGGGGAGAAATTCAAGCTGGCTACAGAAATTTGCATAAGTAATGAGGACCCAAATGTTAATCACCAAAACAATGGGGAAAATGTCTTCAGGGAATGTCAGAGACCTTTATGGCAGCCCCTCCCATCATAGGCATGGAGGCCTACAAGAAAAAAATGATTTCCTGGGCCAGGTCCATGGGCCCCCTGCTGTATGCAGCCTCAAGACATGGTGCTGTGTGTCCCAGCTACTTTAGCTCCGGCCATGGCTAAATGGGGACAAGGTACAGCTTGGGCCATTGCTTCAGAGGGTGCAAGCCCCAAGCCTTGGCAGCTTATATTGATGTTGGGCCTATGGGTGCACAGAAGTCAAGAATTGAGGTTTGGGAACCTCCACCTAGATTTCATGAAATGTATGGAAATACCTGGATGTCCAGGCAGAAGTTTGCTGCAGGGGTGGAGACCTCATGGAGAACCTCCACTAAGGCAGTGTGGAAGGGAAATGTGGGGTTGGAGCCCCCACACGGAGTCCCCACCGGGGTACTGCCTAGTGGAGCTGTGAGTCACTGTCCTCCAGACCCCAAAATGGTAGATCCACTGACCGCTTGCACTATGCACCTGGAAAAGTAACAGACACTCAATGCCAGCCCATGAAAGCAGCCAGGAGTGGGGCAATACCATGCAAAGCCTTGGGGGAAGAGCTGCCCAGAGTCATGGGAGCCCACCTCTTGCATCAGCCTGACCTGAGTGTGAGACATGGAGTCAAAGCAGATCATTTTGGGACTTTAAGATTTAGATTACCCTATTGGATTTTGGACTTGCATGGAAACTGTAGCCCCTTGGTTTTAGCCAATATCTCCCATTTGTAATGGGTGTACTTACCCAATGCCTGTACCCCCATTGTGTCTAGGAAGTAACTAGCTTGCTTTTGATTTTACAGGCTCATCAGTGAAAGGGACTTGCCTTATTTCAGATGAGACTTTGGACTTAGACTTTTTAGTTAATGCTGGATTGAGTTAAGACTTTGGGGGACTATGGGAAGGGCAAGAATGTGTTTTGAAATGCAAGGATGTGAGATTTGGGAGGGCTGGGGTGGAATAATATGGTTTGGCTCTGTGTTCCCTACCAAATCTCACCTTAAATTGTAATAATCCCCATGAGTCAAGGGTGGGACCAGGTGAAGGTAATTAAATAACGGGGGTGGTTTCTCCCATGTTGTTCTCATGGTAATGAGTGAATCTCATGGTATCTTATGGTTTTATAAGCATCTGACACCTCCCCTGCTTGCATTCATTCTCTCTCCTGCCACCCTGTGAAGAGCTGCCTTCTGCCATGATTGTAAATATTCTGAGGCCTTCCCAGTCATGTGGGACTGTGAGTTAATTAAACCTCTTTTCTTTATATTTATAAAGAATATAAAGATATATATATATATATATATATATATATATATATATATATATATATACATATAAAGAATATAAAGAAATACCCAGTCTTGGGTATTTCTTCATAGGAGCATGAGAATGGACTAATACACTATGTGAGGGAGCCTCTGCCACTCAACAGATACTGCTTCACTCTGTACAGTCAAATAGACTTTCATTTCTTAAATCCTATTCAGGGCTCAAAGTTAAGTTGTAGTTGTAGTTTAGGACATTGCATATATAGGCCATGACTTTCTTTTATGAATTTTTGTTACTCCTAGAGTTTCAAATTGCCTTTTAAAAAGTATATGAGAGGATCACACCAACTTTATCACTACTACTTTTTGAATGGAATCCATTTTATTCTTAAAGATGTTCTATCTGAGTCTTCTCATTGAAGTCAACCACTTTGTACACTTTTGCTGGGCTATCTTTGAGATACTTATTTTCATTAAACTTCTGATTCAGCATCATTGTTTTTTGCTACAAATGTGTGTGTGTGTGTGTGTGTGTGTGTGTGTGTGTGTGTTTTCATTGTTCTTTTGTTTTTGCTGGAATAGATCTCCTTTTATTTTTTTCCAAAAACATATTTGAGAAAATAACTGTCATTGAGTCTCTTCATTGCTGAAACTAACTTTATTTTCCATGTATGTATTCATAGCTTGTTGTTAAAATATATTTTCAAAAATCACTTTATCTCATAGCTTACAAGATATTGCTCCGTTTGGGTCTTACATTCAGTGTAGCTGATGAGAAGTCTGAGATCAGTCTGTTTCATACTCTTTTTTGGGCCACTTGTTTCTGAACCGTGTACTTTTTTTCATATTCTCAAATTTTTTGAGGCTATGTCTAGGTATGGGTCCTCTGTCATTCATTCTGCTACACACTTGTGAAGACTTTTACATGAAAACTTAAGTCTGAGAAATAGCCCTTCATTAAATCTCTCAGAATAAAGATATCTCCTGAAAAAAAAATCTTTTATTATACTACTTCTCCATTGTTTTCTGTACTCTCTTTCGGAGACACATATTAAACTGATGGGATAATGACAATTAAACCTCGGCATGTTCTAAGTTTTCTCTTCTTACTCATCTTTACCTTGATTTGTTTTAAATTTCTAAATTTCCTAAAGTATGTTCTACTCCTCCACTTAGTTATTTCATCTTTATAATTTAAATCCCAGGAATATTTCATTATTTGATTGATCTTTGGAAATTATATCATTTTCTTATTTATGTATTCAACATTTTTTCTGCTGCTTATTTTCTGTGTAACTTTGGGCAAATTATTTAACTGCTTTATGCCTCTATTTCTATAGTAAAAATGTAGATAGTTGATATACTTACTTCATAGGACTTTAATTCGGACCCAATGACTTAGTACATATCTAAGTACCCAATGACTTAGTAAATATTTAGAAATGTACCTGGTGATAGTATGTGATAAATAGTAACTAGTGCAATACTATTCTCATTAAACAATGAACACTTATGAATATTTTAAGCCCTTCTGATTTTATAAATTGTAATTGGGTTCGTTCAAGTTTAATTTTTTAGTTCATTTGGCCTTTCACTTTTGAGGGTTGATTTTTCCTTTTCACTCAGATTTCTGATCTTATGAGGCTGTAAGTTAATAATGTAAGAATAGATTATAGAGTAATTTTCTGCCCAGTGATGTAGGTCTATTTTGCCAACAGACTCTCCCAAAAATAAAGTGACCTATTTGGAAATTGAGGTATATGGGGATGTGTTAATAACCAGCAGGCTTTTCTTCAAGATGCGTGAGGAAGAGGCAGGCTGAAGAAACTGAAATACAAAAAGGTCTTTAGTCTGGGGTGCCAACATCCATATTTGGTGCTCTGTCTTTCCTCATATATATTTGTATTTTTATTTTCTTAATGTCAAGAGATAGGATAGTATAGTGGCTAGGGGCATGGACTTTAAAGCTGGTCTGCCTTAATTCCAGCCCCAGCTGTGGGACTTACTAAGCATATGGTTAACTCTCTGAGTTTTAGTTTCCTCCTTTGTAAATAGGGATAATATACACTTGGGGTCCTCTAAATTTATTTGATAATTTATTTGTGTCTGGATATATTAAGCTCAGAGCATTAGTTATGAAGACAAAACAATGAGTGACTAAATAATGCAGTGGCCTAAGGAGAAGGAAACATTTCGTGGAAGGCTTGTTCTACACAGGGCTGTGAAGTTAGCACTCTTTCTTTTTAATGTCTTACCACAACTATTCTTCTCTCCCACAGATTTTATACAGCTTTTCTGAACAAATAATCTCCATGCTATTTCTCCTGATTCTACATAACTAAATTGTTAGTTGGTAAGGTTTACGATATAACCGCTCCCTAAGGTATCTGTATTTCTATCTAATAAGCAATTTGAATAATTTATATATTCAACAAACACAGATTTACTACCTTCCAAGAACTCTACTGGTGCAGGGAATTCATAGATTTAGAAAGACCAATAAGTTATGGTTTCTTCAGTGAAAAAGCCTAAAATTTAGCAGATAAAAGCTGAAATATTTTTTATATTTACAGAAATGGTCTGGGAACATTTTTGACTCTGAATTACCATTTTTTGGGTGTTGTCAACAGCTGTTACTATAATTTTTGCCATTTTCTCCTGCTAAAGATATGTATAGTCTGAACACATCATAGACCTATTAAAGGCAGAATATCTGCAGCAGATTATGTATTTAATAGTGTCATCTCTTATAAGCACAAACTCAGAAGATAATTAATTTATTCCACAAATAAATGATTTATTGATCTCCTATCATGTTGTCAGATACTAAACACAGAGCAACCAATAAGATGTAGCCTTTGACCTTAAAAAATGTCTAGTCTAAAGGGAGCATAGCCAGTAAAACACACAAAAAATACAATGCAAGGTTCTAGATGATGAGATGGAAGTAAAACATTGGATATAATGGCAACACATTGAAGGTTGGGGCTAAAAAAGAAAATTCAACATAGAGGCTTGGTCAAAGGTTTCAACATATTAAGAAACCAAGTGTCTGGCTAGGGGTTTGAAAGTGTGGCTAGGGGTGGAGAGACAGGAGAAAGAGAAATTTGGAGAGGCAAGCTGTGGCAAGATAATGAAAGGCCTTTGTGAACAATTAACTACATTTGCTGTACTTTATTAAACAATTTCAACTTTGTATTTAGGTAAATGGTACACTATTGAACAGTTACAAAGGTCATGGTCAGATATTTGTACTGCTAAGAATGAATTTTATGGAGGTAGTGGCTAGAGTGTATGTGTAAGGGGGCATCAATGATTGATGGACAACACTGGAAGCAGAGAGATCACATAGGAGGCAGTTTGAAAGAATACAGGTAGCAGATGATTTTGGCCTGACCCCAATTGTGGCTTATGGAAATAGAAATTTAGGAAATGAAAAAGTTCTTAAGGAGATAAAATTGGAAGAATGTGGCAATATGAGGTGGAGAAGATTGAAGTCAAGAATGCAATTAAGATAATTCCAGTTTGTACAACTGGGTAGATGTTGGACATTTGCTAAGTCAGGAAATCCAGGAAGATAAAAAGTCTGGGAAAAGGTATGTGAACTAAAATGCCAGGCACGTTAGAAATACAAGGATTACATTTACTAGGAAAAAATGTGAAACAATGATTTTCTGACATTTGATAAGAGGAAACACAGGACAATAATCACTGAGAGAAGGTGGGGTAAATGAGCCTAATAAGTGCCTTAACTTACAGTCTAGGGTTTTTCTAGGTGGCAGCACGGAGAAGGAAAATACAAATACAGCCTGGTGGTTTCATTTAGTTGAGAATAACACAATTTGGAGTTAGAGGGCCAAGCTGACTAGCATGTTCAGGGCAGTATACTGAAGATGAGAGAGCTTCACAGAGAAAGACAGAGCTCTGGAGAGCTCCCAAGGGATATTGTCAAACCTTGAGCTGAAGATTGATCAGTACATACACATGAGGCAACTACCAAGGCTGGTGGGGGATGGGGCACAGGAAAGAGGTGAGCAGAGCAATCCTTGGTTTGAGAGTATTTGTGTTCTAAGCAGCCAAAGGAAACATCTCTTCATACACGGGGGCATCAAGTAAACTCACCAATGTAATATCATATGATTATCCAATAAATGTAGAAAAAAACAGTGAACTAGACTCAATACCATTTATGATACAATCTCTCAGCATGTATTTCTGTTCCTAGGAATACAAATAAACTTCCTCAATCTAATATTGGCATCTATGAAAAACCTACAGCCTTCATCACTGATAATTAATGGAAATCTAATTGCTTTCTCCTTCGTGTCTGGAACAAGACAAATATACCCACTCTAACCACTTCTATTCAACATTGTACTAGATTTCCTATCATTTGCACTTAGCCAAGAAAAAGAAATTCAAAACACCCAGATTTGAGAGAAAGAATTAAACTGCATCCATAGATACCATGATTATCTATGTAGAAAATCCTAAGAAATCTACAGAAAAGCTTCTAGGGCTAATAAAGGAGTTTAGCAAGTTTGCAAGACACAAGGTAAATATACAAAAATTGATTATAGTCCTGTATGCTCTAAGCAACTGGAGATTAAAATCTATAAAATACCATTTCAAAAGAAAAAAATTATGAAATATTTAGGAAAAATTACCAAATGTTCTCTATACTAAAAACTAAAATAATCATAGAGCAATATTAAGTAAAATCTGAATAAATTGGGAAATATCAAGTGTTCCTAAATTAGAGGACTTAATATTGTTAAGATATAAATTTTCCTAAGTTAATCTGTGGATCAACAACAATCTCAATAAAAATTCCAGAATGTTTTTGTTTTAAATACAATTTGGCAAGCTAATTCTACAATTTATATGGAGATGCAAAGGTCTTGAAATAGACAAAACCAATTTGCAAAAGAGGAATAAAATTTAAATAATTATTTTATCTGCTTTCAAGACTTTTATGAAGTTATAGTACTCAAGACAGTGCTTTTGCTATAAGTACACATATGTAGATAATGAAATACAACATTTAGAAATAAAACTGTAGCCTGGGCATAGTGGCTCACGCCTTTGGGAGGCCGAAGTGGGTGGATTGCCTGAGCTCAGGAGTTTGAGACCAGCCTGGGCAACATGGCGAACCCCGTCTCTACTAACAAGACAAAAAAAGGAAAGAAAATTAGCCGGGTATGGGGGCCCTCACCTGTAGTCCCATCTACTCAGTAGCCTGGGATATGAGAATCACTTGAACCCGGGAGGCAGAGTTTGCACTGAACTGAGATTGTGCCACTGCACTCCAGCCTGGGTGACACAGTGAGACTCTGTTAAGAAAAAAAAAGAAAAAAGAAGAAAAGAAGGTAATACGCCTGCAAATTTGTGGCCAATTAATTATTGACAACATTTCCAAGGGCATTCAATATGGAAATGATCTTTTCAAATAATGGTGTTGAAACAATTGGATAAACACACACACACACACACACACACACACACACACACACACACACACACAGCCTTTTGATTCTTGCTTCACATCATGTACAAAATTAACCTAAGTCATTAATCTCAAATGAGAGCAAAAGAACTAAAAATCTTCTAGAAGCAAACATAGAAGAAAATCTCTGTGACCTTGAGTTAGGCATTTTGTTTCTAATATAACAATTATATAAATGTAAAATCTATACAAGAAAAAGCAATAAATTGAAATTTATAGAAATTGAAATTTTTTTCCTTCAAAAGCACTTAAAAAATGAAATGTCGAACCATAGACTGGGTGAAAATATTTGCAGTGTCTACATCCAGCATATATAAAGAACATTTTTAGCTCAAAAATAGGAAGACAAGACAATAAGAGTTGGGTGAAATATTTGAATAGGGCATATATTTGGCAAATAAATACACTTATCACTAGGGAAATGCAAATTAAACCCATAATGTGATACCAAAACACATTCACTGAAATGGCTAACATGAAAAAAATCTGACTATTTCAAGTGTTAACAAGGATATGCAGCAACTGGAACTTTCATGCATTGCTATTGGGAATGCAAGATGCAGCAGTCTTGGAAACCATGTGGACAGTTTCTTTTGAAATATGCTTACTATATTACCCAGCAATTTTACTCCTAGTTGTTTACCCAAGATACATAAAAAGACCTGCATGTCAACATTTCTAGAAAATATATCCATAATAGTCAAAATCTGAAGAAAAAATACTTGTCAGTTGCTGAATGGATAAACAAACAGTAATTCATCTATGCAGTGGAATACTGCTCTTCAATACAACGAATTACAACTAAACACAGCATTATGAATCTCAAAAGCTTACGTTACATGTAAGAAGTTATACAATAAGGACTACCTCCTGTATAATTCTGTTTATATGAAATTCTAGAAGAGGTAACACTCTAATGATAGTAAGCAGATCCACAGTTGCCAGGGGATGCAGACAAGAGGGAATATTTTGGTGTCTTGAGAATGTTTTATATTATCATAATCTACATTTTTCTGAGCTCATCAAATTATACATCTAAAATTGGTATATTTTATTATATATAATTTATAGTTATATATAGTTATATATAACATGTTATATATTCTATAATTATACTATAATTATATATATTATTATATATATATAATAATACCTAAATAAAGCTGACCCCTCCTTCAACGAAACCTGAGCTTTGCTTTGGACTAGTTGAGTTTGAAATGTTTGTCAGACATGCTTGGGGAATTGTTTATTATGAAACTGAATGTAGGAGAGACATCCAAACTGAAGATTTTGATATGTGAGTCATCAGCTTATAGATGATGAAGGTGAATATGCGTCACATGGGGGAGAATATGTAAAAAGATAAAAGGTCAAGGATATATAATGTTCACATTTTTGGGATGGATCATCACCCAATTTGACTAAACTGAATGGTTAGAGCTAATTACTATTAGTTAATTTAGTCAAATTAGCAGTTATAGAGAGGTTAATGATTATTTCACTCTGTTAAGTGCCGAAATTGGTGGCCATGCATTGACCTATGACTGTAAATGCCTTTCAGCAGTTTATATGGAGGGACATGGATAACAGGCTTATAACTGTACCAGTTATCCTTAGAAATGAGGCTATATGTTCCAGATAAGGTAAAATAATTAGAAATAAATGTGAAACTGACAGTAGAGTTCTTTTGATTGCTAGGGCTTATCGTAATTATGGAAGTTTGAATTCCTATCATTCATTACTTTTCATAGTCTTTGGTTCTAAAGATTCCTGGCAACTTCCAAAGATTATATATATCTATATATATGTGTGCGTGTGTGTGTGTGAACTATTTTCCAAATTTTATTTATTTTATTTACTTATTAATGCCTCTTTGGTTGTTAAAATACATAAAAATTCAGCAAAAATGTATAAGAATTACAAATAGATACATAAATTTAGTTACAATTATGATATTACAATTCACATCTTTAAATATAAATGTTAAATAAGGCTATTTCAAATTGCCACTCTTTGTGGACTCCAATTTCTGCCTCCATTCAAGTTGATAAACTGCAGCTATCCTGTTTGATTTATGATCTTTACTGGAATTTTCAGTTCGTTTACATTACTCATCCAATTTAATTTTACAAGTAAATTTCCTGAAGCTCTGAATTAAGTCTTTTAAATGGAAGCTAACAACTCAGCATTTGTTGACTCATTTTCTTTAATTTTATAAATCTATTAAAAGCAAACAAATTGAATAGTATACTTTTTTATACAAGAATGTAATTTATGTATGTTTTGTATAATCGTTTTTTCCTCCACTATCGTAAAAAAACATGTGCTACTTGATTTTACCAAGAAGTGATAGTGAGCTTACTAGAAACTTATACTGAGGTCCTGTTTTCTTACTTCTGAAACATACTACTCTTGTTTCATGTGCTTTGCTACACTGCTGGATGTCACCTATTCCTGAATATATTCAAGAAGCCAAATGAGAAGCTCACAAAGCCCAAGTTGCCATACACAGAATTACTCTTTAAGGAAGTGGCCTTAACAATTTCTTTCCTTCATAAACTGCTGTAACTCATAGAGAAATTTAAAAGAATACAACTTTAACCATAGCTGATTGAAAGAGAGAATTGGTTTGCAAGTGGGGAGAAGTTACCAACAGGCTGATTGTGAGGAAGATTTGGTATCTCAGTACAACTTAGCATCAAATCTGCCCAGTAATAGGGGTGCTGCCTACCACACAGCACCCTACTGCCTCAGAACCAGTTATTTACCATTGAACAGGAGAAAACAAGCAACCTGAAATCAAGTTCTTGCTTTACTTAGTGAATTGCTTCTCCACTTCTCAATGAAGCCAGCTGCACATACCCATGTTGGAAAAACTAGGAGCTAGTGTAACTGATGAGATGACTTCCTGTATGCGTTTTGCATATATATCCTCCCAAGAAATCTTAATTACCCAAAGTAATTTGTGAAAGTCTCCTCCTTAAAGCCCTAAGGAAACTGAGACATGGAGAGAATGATTAAAAGCAAATGAAACTAAACAAATAACAAAAACAGAAGAATGACAGTAGTGTTAATTGTAGTTAGGGCCCTTGATACACCAAAACTCTCAAGAAGGTATTTAAATATTGACATTTTTAGGTTATATGTTCACATGTTGAGGTTTGCTGTTTTTCTTAAATAATTCATCAAGAACATAACAAAAATGGCAATTTTGGGTATTCTTTATACTTTAAGAACCCCTGATGTAATCCAGCTCAGCATCAGGGCAATATAGTAGAAAATGTACACAGATTCATCAAACATGAATCTAACATTCTTAATTTGATATAATCTTCAAGTAGGAACTTTATATTGAATATTATTGCTGGAAAATGTAACTTACAAAAAAGTCCAATAATTTAATTAAGTCCAAAATTAATCGATTTTATCTCTTTAATTTTTTTAAGTCTAAATGACTTACAATCTTTCTTTAAGGTTAGCTAATTGGGTAATTTTTTTTGTTTGTTTTTTTTTTTTGTTTGTTTGTTTAGTGGCTTTACTTTAATTGTCGATGAAAAGAGTCAAACTCTGTAAAATATTTTAAGAGATTTATTCTGAGCCAAATGAGTGACCATGACCCATGAGAGAGCCCTCAGAAGGTCCTGAGAACATGTGCCCAAGGTGGTCAGGGTACAGCTTGGTTTAATATATTTTAGGGAGGCATAAGACATCAATCAAATACATTTAAGAAATACATTAGTTTCATTCAGAATGGTAGAACAACTTCCAGTCTATAGGTAAATTTAAATATTTTCTGGTTGACAATTGGTTGAGTTTATATTAAGACCTGGGATCAAAGGAAATGTTCAGGATAAGAAAAAGGATTGTGGAGACCAAGTTTTATTGTTCAGAGGAAGCTCTTAGATAGGCGACTTCAGAGAGCAGGTTGTAAAATGTTTCTTTTTTTTTTTTTTTTTTTTTTGAGACGGAGTCTCGCTCTGTCACCCAGGCTGGAGTGCAGTGGCCGGATCTCAGCTCACTGCAAGCTCCGCCTCCCGGTTTCACACCATTCTCCTGCCTCAGCCTCCCGAGTAGCTGGGACTACAGGCGCCCGCCACCGCGCCCGGCTAGTTTTTTGTATTTTTTAGTAGAGACGGGGTTTCACCGTGTTAGCCAGGCTGGTCTCAAACTCCTGACCTGGTGATCCGCCCGTCTCGGCCTCCCAAAGTGCTGGGATTACAGGCTTGAGCCACCGCGCCCGGCTGTAAAATGTTTCTTATCGGACTTAAAAAGGGCCCCGGCTCTTAGTTGATTATCTCCACAAGAGACTTTTCAGGGCAATTCCAAGGTATGGCAAGGAAATATATTTCGGGGTAAAACACTTTGATTTTTCCCTTGTTATGTCAGAGTCATATTGGAAAGTAAGTCACAATATACAGGGTTAAATAAAACCCATCTGATGAGAATTTATGGTTTGTAGGGCATGACTCCCCAGACCGCTTAAAAAGGAATTTGGGCAAGATAAAAAAAAAAAATCAGAGCTTAGTCCTCATATGTAAAGATTATTTGAGAGTTTGAAATTCTAGAATTTATCAAAAATAACAATTTTTTAAAAGGGTAGAATAATGTAATCAGAAGATGATGATGCTATGAGGTAATAGTAAGACAAGTTTTGTAGCATTTATGCAGCTCTAAAATTTAAACATTTTATTATTGGACTTATAATAAAGATTCATTGGTTTTACATGAACTCATTATCCCCTAAATATTTAGCTTTTATGCTTGATGCAGACTGAGTTTTGTCCACCACTTCACCACTACCAAAATTCATAATGTTGATGTCCGAACCCCCGGGGCTTCAAAGTGTAACTGTAGATGGAGATAATGTCTTTAAAGAGATAATTAAATTAAAATGAGGTAACTAGGGTGGGCCCTCATCCAATATGTCTGGTGTCCTTTATAAGAAAAGGAAATTTGGACACAGGTATGGTACATTGTTATGGTAGCCCTAGCAAACTAATACAATGTTTATGTTGAAATCAGCTACAATATAAGAGACAAACAACTAAGTTGGGATTTAATACTGAAAAAGATAAGTTATACAGATTTGAAATGACTTTTTAGAAATACTATATCCTCTCTCATAATAGTCGGAAAGTCTATGCCAAAGGGATTAACATTTAACCAAAGAAACTAATTAATTGTAATATCAATCAGTTCACCTTAACAATTTAAAAAACCTCCATGTGCGGTGGCTCATGCCTGTAATCCTAGCACTTTGGGAAGCTGAGGTGGGTGGATCACTTGAGGTCAGGAGTTCAAGACCAGCCTGGCCAACCTGGCAAAACTGTGTATCTACTAAAAATACAAACATGTGTAGCGTGATGGTGTGCACCTGTAATTCCAGCTACTCAGGAGACTGAGGCAGAATTGCTTGGACCTGGGAGGTGGAGTTTGCAGTGAGCCAAGATCACGCCACTGCACTCCAGCCTGGGAGACAGAGCCAGATTCCATTTCAAAAAAAAAAAGAAAGAAAGAAAGAAATACACACACGGCTCTCATTAGTTTATCTTTGAACTATAAGAGGTTTTAGATCCTCAAAATCCTTTCCTTGGTGTTGTAATTTACAGTGTTAATAAAAGAGAACTGTCTTAAATGAGTAAAGTGCTGTCACTTAGTTTCAAATGGCATTTTAATATACATGAGATTCATCTGTTGAATTTTGAAGGATTTCAGTGTACTATCTTGTGCAGTAGATGAAACATTAAATTTACCTATAAGAAAAAGTGAAAATTCTAGTAGTAAATAGATTTGAAATCAATTTGTATTATTAATGAGGTATAATGGAGCAGCGTTTGGCAAATTTTTTCTGTAAAAGGCCAGATATTAAATATTTTAGGCTTTGCAGATCTTACAGTTCCTGTTGCAACTACTTAGCTCTGAAGCAGCTATTGATATTATGTAAATAGATAAGTATTGCAGTATGCCAATAAAACTTTATTTACAAAAATAGTTGGTGGCTGGATTAAACTCATAGCATGTAGTTGGTTAACACTGTGACATAGGACAAAAGGTATAAGAAAAGAATACAAAAGAAAAATGACTTATTCTTGTGCTGGATTTTGTTTTGAAGAAACTTTTTTATGTTTAAAACTTGGGATTTCTTTTCCTAATATTGAGTGATTATAAATTTCTTTGGTAAGGTAAATTTATCCCACTGTGATTTGTCCAAGACTTTGGAAAGGGGAAGACATCATTTAATAGATTTTTATGAATTAGCATACAATCTCTCAGCATATTTTAAAACAATTTTGTCTATATAAATATACTCAGAAAACAGTTATTTAACAAGATCAATGGTATAAGATATTTGAGTAGTTTATGCTAGTAAGCATAGTAAATTACTATGCTTCCGGGTCACTCAAGACACTGTGTAACTTTGTGTTACATGTCCCCATTACGTTTCTAACAGTCAAATGCAAAAGTGCTATTTTTTTTTTCTTGAATGCTAGTTTCCATGTACAGAGTTTGAAGCTCCCGACAATTACATTAGTTTTTACTGGATGTCTCTGTTTTCTTTTTTGATGGTGAAAGCAAAAAAATACCAAATCATAAATTTTTAGAATCCCATTGCCCTGCATTCTAACAAAATGGAATGTGGATAGAAGTCTTTACTTTCAGAACAGACCAAGAGTGAAGAAGAGAGAGTTCATACAACTGGTTTGTCAAGGAGAAAGGGTCAGAAAAGAGGGAGATGTGACAACTGCACTAGAGAAAGGAAATTTGGGGAAAAAGAGATGTTTACTCAGTATTTGTAGGAAGTTATCCTATATTGTATGATGTAATCCCGCTTCTATGTCTCTAAAGGGAAGGAAAAAATCTTGAAAATCTATATTACCCCAAAACTTGTAGAGAAGTCTGAATTCTCTTTTTATATTGGAAAAGATGACATTTTGAACTTGGCTGTACCCGGAGAACACTGTAGCTCAGTCCTGTTATTGCTGGATTTTTTTAGGTGGCGATGATTTCATGAATGAAAATTTCCCTAAGCTCTTAGTCTAAAGGATCTTAGTGACTTATTTTGGCAAATGTCTTTTGTAATAGGCAAAACTGCAGCGATTAAAGGATACTCCAAGAGGAATTACGTTTCCCTTTTTCCTAGCTCAGAGAAAGAAGTCGCTAGCTGTCTTCCACCTAAGTGGAGACAGGGAAACACCTGGAAAGAATTCTTGTTGCTCTACTTTATGATGCAAAAATATATTAGGAAGGTCTTAGTCCTAAGGAAAAAATAATGTAAGGGGACTTTTTCTTTGAGTTAACAAAACCAAACCCTTCTTGTGGTTTTCAGAGCTCTAATTTGTATACAGTTAGGGGTCATGATGATACCCCAGCCAGAGCTCCCTAATATTTGTATTTAGGGATATTAAATGACCTTTATCAAGACCCAGGGGCAGAGAAGGGTCATGTGATCTCTGATAAAAAATTAGCAAGGGGCTAGCACTTGGTTAAGAGGCAAAGAGGGCAGATGCCATAACCTGCTCTTCCCCTGCCCTCAGAAAGTGGCAGTGTTTTTGAATGGAAAAACTCGTGGTTTTTTGTTGTTGTTGTTGGTAATATTTGAAAACTCAGGTTTACTGTGGCAACCTCATCTGTCCTCAGACTCCACTGATAGGTTTGGCTGAAGTCAGTGAACAAGTTTACAGTTGAATGATAGAGTTGTCAGAAATGCAAATTTCTCATAAAAAAAGATAGAAGAAAAAGAAACAGAGTCTATTTTTCCACATGTATTATTAATGATATTTTTACAAAGTTAAGGACGGAGAATTTTTCTATTTTCCAGTTTAACTTTAATGTAAATGTCAAGAGAAGCACATGGTGATCCTTCAGACTCATATTTACAAAATTATTTTTAATTTTATAAATTAGGAGACACACTTAACATTTCTACATGGATTGTTCTTTCAGACAGTCCTAGACTTCTATTGCTGTGAGTGAAATCAGATGACCTGTGATTGCATAATTGTCTATAATGACAGAAACTTCTTTTAAACCTATTTTTCTTGAAACAGCTTAATATTTTTAAATATCACCATAAAATATAATTTTTAAATAGATTTATCCTGTGTGTGCTTGTATTAGTTCAAAGGACATGTTCCTTTTAAAGAGTTGAGAAAAAGTATGGTACAGGAGACATTTATTACAAAACCATTTCTCATGGAACAAGAACATGTAGTTTCACGGTGCAAGACTGCCTGACGCTTCTCACATTTAAACGGCCTAGGTAAGCTAAATGAAAATTCATCAGAACAGAAGAGAGGACAGATTTATCCTTAAGTAGGAGAGATAACCATGCCCAAGAGTACAGAAGGGAAAGAATTTAAGTATTTCTGGTAACCTCCTGCCTTTTCTTAAAAGGAGATTTTAGTAAGAAGTAAACCATTAACTATTTAGGGGCAGCTTTGAGGTGTTAGTATCAGAAAAATAGATTCAAAGTCAACAGTTCTTATCTAGAAATGCTGAAGGGAATCTAATGAAAATGGTCGACTCTATAAAACACAAGAACATTAAGAATTAATTATATATACTAAATAATATAAATAGCATCTATGCTATGAAAAAAAATTTCTCTGACCAAAGGTTTAAAGTTCCTATATTTCTCTGATTGAAAATTCTAAATAAGTTCTTGTACCTAGAAACACATTGTGTAAATAAGTTATGAAATCCCCTTGTAGTCCTTTTGCTACAGTGTTAGCATGACATTTGTCACTAATATGATGCAAATATATTGTTTATATACTTAGAACACCAGTAAATTTGATATGACATTAAAATATGTAGCTGCATGCCTCAGGTGTCAGTTCTGGCTCATTTAGACACTGACTTTGAATAAATAAATAGCTGAGTTGATGGAACCTTTTAATTTTTTCTTCTACTGATTTTAATAGATTATTGCCTTTCTCAGAGCTATTTGAAATGTTTTACTTCATTCATTTAGAGCAAAAATTAACATGTCATTTTTTCCCATGATTTTTTTGAAAGCAGATAAGATAGTGACAGTACTTGTATAGTGTGCATCTGTATTACATTTCAAGGTTTTAAATAAGTCATTTGAAGAAGATTAGGCCCATATAAGAATCTGTCATTGCTAGGTGATTATTGTAAGCTAAAATTGCAATGTCACCATTAAAAAATGAAACAATGCCAGAGTCATGTTAAAACAAAAATCAATTCTGGAAACAGCAACCACTACCTGTTATTTACTTTGTATATTCTGAATCTGGAGGTTATCATTTGACTTTGAGAGGAAATGTTTTTGTGAGTATTGATCAATACAATTCCTAATAATCTTTTCACATTTGCAAAATACACTGACTCCTGTTTTTTGGCAGTTAAGTAAAATAAAGATAATAAAATAAAAAGTATATATAATTCTTTGACGGACAAACATATAACCTTTTTTGGTAAACAATGTGATTATCTTCTGCATATTATTATCCCATACCTTGATATTCATTGCAATATTTTCAAATATATGTTAATCCACCTGATCTTTCTCTTAGTATTTTTGAATTCTATCATTTCATATTTTCATCAGTTGCAATTTTATTTAACTAAAGTCAAACTTTAATTTTTTTTGTGTATGTCCTTTTTTAATGATCCATTTGTTGTTACAATGAACCACTCGTTTTTATTTTATTTTGTTTTTTGTTTTTGAGACAGAGTTTCACTTGATCATCAGGCTGGAGTGCAATGGCACGATCTCGGCTCATTGCAACCTCCACCTCCTGGGTTCAAGTGAGTCTCCTGCCTCAGCCTCCTGAATAGCTGGGACTACAGGCACATGCCACCACACCCAGCTAATTTTTTTTTTAGTAGAGACGGGGTTTCACCATGTTGGCCAGGATGGTCTTGATCTCTTGACCTTGTAATCCGTCCGCTTTGGCCTCCCAAAAAATGAACCACTCTTACCCCTGAATTCAAATAGGAATCCATCTCAGAATCAACCAAAATCTATTATTTAACTCTATTATTTATGTTATTCTGTTCAAGATACTTTAAATGACCAGATCTAGTAATCCTTTCTCTGGAAATGAATTTAATTGCCAACCCTAGTCTTCAAACTTAACCTAACTCAACCATTTAGCTTAACTTAATTGAATCTGCAGAGACATTCAGCAGACTAATGATACTTCTCATCATTACTATGAAGTTTTCATAATAAATACAATCTGACCAATGGTTAGATTACATAATAGAAGTAAGGATTTTCTTTAAATAAATAATTCTATAAGAAGGTATGCTACTTAACTACACTACTCTTATTGCTAAACTATATGAAATCACTTGTTTTCATTCATTGTGAACCTACAAAAACTGCAATTTTATAAGATATAATCTAGATTAAACTCAGAAAAGCATTTTGAGAAAAAACACTCACTAAATGTAACTGTAATTTCTCCACTCAGATATCCTTCTCTTATTTTTTGCTGGAGGTTTTCCCCTGTCACCACACTTACACACTCAAAACCATGTAAATAAAATTGAGATCATATGTGAATCTGAATATTGCTTTAAGTAGTCTTCCTAATTTTTGTGAGACGAAATATAATTAAATACTTTCAAAATTATGTTCATGACTGTGTAGAGGCATAGAGGGTAGCAAAGTTGCTTACATGGCCTCTCTTGTTTATTATTATTGTATCCTTAGCACTTAACACACTATCTGTCATACAGTAAACACTCAATAAGTTTTTTCATTTGATTGAATTAGAATGATTAGATAGAAAGACTAATGCTGAGAACAATAATTGTTCTCAAAATACCAAATAAGCAAAACTCTGGTTACTGATCTCTTTTTTCCCTATCTATACCTTATCTTTACTGTTGTTTGCTTGTTTATTTTTTTAGTGATTTGGCTGTTTCTCCTGCAATGTGAAGTCTCTGAGGTGACTCCTTAGAGGGTGTAGCCTTGGGCATGTTCACAATCACCCTGGGATGGTAGTAGTTTTAGCAGACCCATCTTTGTCTGCCTCTGTTGGTATCACACCCAGATTTTAGACTCTGTGTTTTACCAGCTGATTGCTGTATGTTTTTGAGAATGTCATAGGGCATACTTTCTCCAATATCTCATCCAGTTAAATTTGGACCCTTTTGCAGGGGTGGTTTTTGCTGCCAGTCTTTGTGGGTATTTTGACCCAAGGTGGACTCTTCCCATCCCTCTCTCTGTTTCTCTCTGACAAACTAGTTGGTTTGTGATCAAACTTCTCTTCATGGCACTACCTACCTTCTCTTAATTGTGTACCACCAAATCATCATCATTTTTTACAGTTTCTTAATACTTGAACTTCTCTGCACACTACTTCAAATAAAGTTAGTTCTTTGGGAGGAACTTTAATGTTTCCTGTCTAATTGACTGCCATTTTTTCAGGGTACAGCCTCTGCTCCATTATTCTAGACCTTGGGGTGGAGAAAGTTGCCTGCTTCTCTCAGAGTGATTTCTCTGCTGTATGAATAGCTAAATGAAGCTATTTTACATACGTATTACCTTATGTACTTTTAAATTTTTGTGGTAAGAGCACTTAAAATCTACTGTCTCAGGAATTTTCAAGAATACAATGTTATTATTCACTGTAGTCACCATGATGTACAATAAATCTCTTGAACTTATTCAAGAGAGTCACTTATTCTAAGTGAAATTTCGTGTCCTTTGACCAACATCTCTTCAATTCACCCAGCCTCCAGTCTCTGTTTCTGTGAGCTCAACTTTTATACAATCAACATATGAACATGGTCCTGCAGTATTTCTTTCTGTGCCAGTTTGCTACACTTAACTAATGTCCTTCAGATTCTTTCATATTGTCGCAAATGACAGAATTTCCTTTTTAAAGGCTGAATAGTACTTTACTGTGTGTATGTACCACATTTTCTTTGTCTAATTATCTGTTGATGAACACTTAGCTTGCTTCCATATCTTAGCTGTTGTAAATAGTGCTGCAGTGAACATGAGAATGCAGACACCTCCTCAACATACTGATTTTATTTCCTTTGGATATCTATTAAGTAGAGAGATTGCTGGATCATACAGTAGTTCTATTTTTAATTTTTTGAGAAACTTTCTGTTTTTCCACAATGTCTATGCTAATTTACCTTCCCATCAATAGTTTATAAAGATTCCCTTTTCTTAACACCCTTAGTAATTCTTGTTCTCATCTTTTTAATAATAAAATTATTTTGTCTTTTTGATTATAGCCATGCTAACAGCTGTGTGATGCTATTTTATTATAGTTTTCATTTTCATTGTCTTGGTGTTTAGTGATGTTGAGCATAGTTGCATATGTGTGTTGGCCATTTGGATGTATTTAGTTTTGAGAAATGTCTAATGAGGTCCATTGCCCATTTTTTAATTGAGTTATTTATTTTCTTACTATTGAGTTGTTTGAGTTCCTTATATATTTTGGATATTAGCCCCTTATCGTATATGTGCTTTGCAAATATATTCTCTAATTTTATAGGTTGTCTCTACACTCTGTTGATGGTTTCCTTGGCTGGGCAGAGTTTTCAGTTTCATGTAATCTTATTTGTTTAATTTTGCTTTGGCGCCTATGCTTTTGGGCTTGTATCAAAACATATTTGACTGGACTAATGTCACAGAGCTTTCCCCCCATATTTTATTCTAATAGAATAAGTTTTGAATCTTAAACTTAAGTCTTTAATCCATTTTGAGGTTTTTCTTATGTGGGGTAAGATAAGGGTCTAATCTCATTCTTCTGCATGTGCATCATCAGTTTTTCCAGCCCCTTTTATTGAAGAGACTGTCCTTACCCCAGTGCATGTTCTTGGCACCTTTGCCAAAAATGAGTTCACTGTAACTGTATGGATTTATTTCTGGGTTCTCCTTTCTGTTCCATTGATCTATGTGTCTATTTTTATACCATTGCCATGCTGTTGTGGTTAGTATAGCTCTGTAGCATAATTTGAAGTCAGGTAATGTGATTTCTCCAGTTTTTTTCTTTTTGTTCAGTGTGACTGGGTATTCTGAGTCTTTTGTGGTTCCATGTAAATTTTAGGTTTTCTTTTTCTATTTCTGCAAAGAATGTCATTGTTATTTTAGTAGGAACTGCATTGAATCTATAGATTGCTTTGGGTAGTATGGACATTTTAACAATATAGATTCTTTCAATCCATGAACATGAAGTATATTCCCATTTTGGAGGAAGCTTTTCAATTTTTTCATCAATGTTTTATAGTTTTCATTGTAGAGAGTTTAAAAGCTCTTTGTATTTAATTTTCTTTGTGGTTATTGTAAATGGGATTACTTTTTAAATGTCTTTTTCAGATTGTTCACTGTTGGCATATAGAAATGCTATGGATTTTTGTATGTTGATTTTGTATCCTGTAAATTTACTGAATTTGTTTATAAGTTCTAATAGTCTTTTCATGGAGTCTTTAGGTTTTTTAACTAAAAGATCCTATAATCTACAAACAAGAATATTTTGATTTCTTCCTTTCAAATTTGGGTGCCCTTTATTTATTTCTTTTGTCTAATGCTTTAGCTAGGACTTCCAGTACCATGTTGAAAACACTGGAGAAAGTGGGCATCATTGTCTTCTTGTAGATCTTAGAGGAAAGCCTTTCAGGTTTTCCTGTTCAGTATGATACCAACCATGGATCTGCTGTATATAACTTGTATTGTATTGTGTTTCTTCCATACCTAGTGTTTTGAGGCTTTTTATCATGAAGAGATGCTGAATTTTAGTAAATGCTTTTTCAGCACTAATTGAAATGATCATATGGTTTTTATCCTTTATTCTGTTGAGATGATGTATCACATTAATTGATTTGCATATGTTGAACCATCCTTGCATCACTGGGATAAATCCCACTTGGTCACGATGAATGATCTTTTTAGTACCTTGTTGCATTCAATTTTCTAGTGTTTTGTTGAGGATTTTTGCATCAATTTTTATCAGGGATATTGGTGTGTAGTTTTATTTTTTTAATGTGTCTGTCTGGTGTCAGTATCAGTACAATACTGGCCTCATAGAATTAGTCTGGAGGAGTTCTCTGCTCTTCTATTATTTGGACTAGTTTGAATAGAATTGATATTAGTGTTTCTTAAAATCTTTGGTAAAATTCAGCAGTGAAGCCACCAGGTCCCAGGCTTTTCCTTCGTGGGAGACTTTTTATTATGACTTCAATTTCATTACTTGTTATTGGTGTGTTCATGTTTTGGATTTCTTCCTGGTTCAGTCTTGGCAGTTTCTATGTGTCTAGGAGTTTATCCATTTCTTCTAGATTTTCCAACTAGTTATCAGATAGTTGCTCATAGTAGCTGCTAATAATCCTTTGAATTTCTATGGTGTCAGTTGTAAGGCTTCTTTTTTTACCTCCAGTTTTATTTATTTGGGTGTTCTCTCCTTTTATCTTAGTTAGTCTGGCTAAATGTTGTCAATTTTGTTTATCTTTTCAAAAAGCCGACTTTTTCTTTTATTGATTTTTGTATTTTCTTCATTTCAAATTCATTTATTTCTGCTCGATTTCTATCATTTCTTCTAACATCTTCTAGTCGTTTTGGGTTGGTTTGCTCATGCTTTTATAGTTCTTTAAGATCCATCAGTAGGTTTTTTTATTTGAAGTTTTTTTCCTCTTTTTTGTTGTAGGCACTTACAGTTATAAATTTCCCTCTTGGTACGGCTTTTGCAGTATCCCATAGATTTTGTATGTTGTATTTCCATTATCATTTGGTTCAAGAAATTCTTGAATTTCCATATTAACTTTGTCACTGGTCATTCAGAAGCATATTGTTTAATTTCCATGTGTTTGTACAGTTCCCAAAATTATTCTAACTGTTGATTTGTAGTTTTATTCCATAGTACTCAGAAAAGATACTTGCTATTAATTCAATTTTTTGAGTTTTTTAAGCCTTGTTTTGTGAAGTAACATATAGTCTACGCTTTAGAATGATTCATGTGCTGAGGAGAAGAATGTGCATTCTGAAGCAATGTGTGAAATGTTCTATAAATATCTATTTGGTCCATTTGGTCTATGCAGAAGATTATGTCCGACTTTCTGTGTTGATTTTTTATCTGTCTAAACCTAATCTGTCCAGTGAAGAAAATGGAGTGTTGAAGTCTCCAGCTATTTGTGTATTGGGTATATCTGTCTCTTTAGTTCTGATATTTGCTTTATATATCCTGGTGATCCAGTGTGGGGTGCATATATTTTCTGTGTGTTGTGGAAACAGGCTTTATTTCATATTTCATCAATTTGCATAATATTGTATTGAATTACATAGTAACAGTAACTACAATTGGAATAAACAGTTTAGTATTAAGTAGACCTAATTCTTGGTAAGCAAGAACTAATAATGAGTAAAAATAACTCAGGTAGTGAGAGAGAAAGCCTACATGCAAACCACAGTAGCTTCTTAGCTGCAAGAATTCCATGTCCCATGGTTATCAATCAGAACAGTTGAAGAAGAGATAGAGAGTCATCCTGGTAAGGCAGTAACATGGTTAGCTAAGAGAACTTGTACTACAAAATCAGAAGGCATGGGAAAGCATGTGGGGTTTTTGGGGGGAAAGATGAATAGAAGTGATATAGCAGCACTGCCAGAAGTGACCATGGCTGGGGAAAGAAATGCTTCTTTAGACAGTTTCTTTCTTCTGGACAATGATCACTCCTTGAACTAGTCATCAGTGGGCAGTATCAATTCTAGTTACTACCAATCTGCCCTTTCCCACAAGCTCAAGTGTTTTATTTTATTACTATTATTATTATTTCAATAGTTTTGAGGGAACAGATAGTTGGTTACATGGGTAAGTTCTTTAGTGGTAATTTCTGAAATTTTGGTGATTTTCATGCCCCCATCACCTGAGCAGTGTACACTGTACCCAGTGTGTAGTCTTTTATCCCTCACCCACCTCCCACCCTTTCCCGCAAGTCTCCAGAGCTCATTATATCCTTCTTATGCCTTTGCATCCTCGTATCATAGCTCCCACTTAAAAGTGAGAACATACAATGTTTGGTTTTCCATTCCTGAGTTACTTTACTTGGAATAATTATTTCCTACTCCAGCCAGGTTGCTATGAATGCCATTATTTCAATACTTTTTGTGGCTGAGCAGTATTCCATGGTATGTATGTGTGTGTGTGTGTGTGTGTGTGTGTGTGTGTGTATCTCACTTTTTTTTCTTTTTTTTTGCCTTTTTTTAATTATTATACTTTAAGTTCTAGGGCACATGTGTACAATGTGCAGGTTTGATACATAGGTATACATGTGCCATATTGGTTTGCTGCACCCATCAACTCATCATTTACATTAGGTATTTCTCCTAATGCTATCCCTCCCCCAGCCCCCACCCCCCGACAGGTCCCAGTGTGTGATGTTCCTTGCCCTGTGTCCAAGTGATCTCATTGTTCAGTTCCCACCTATGAGTGAGAACATGTGGTGTTTGGTTTTCTGTCCTTGAGATAGTTTGCTGAGAATGATGACTTCCAGCTTCATCTATCCCTGCAAACGACATGAACTCATCCATTTTTATGGCTGCATAGTATTCCATGGTGTATATGTGCTACATTTCCTTAATCCAATCTATCATTGATGGACATTTGGGTTGGTTCTAAGTCTTTCTATTGTGAATAGTGCCGCCATAAACATACGTGTAAATGTGTATTTATAGTAGCATGATTTATAAGCCTTTGGGTATATACCCTGTATTGGGATTGCTGGGTCAAATGATAATTCTAGTTCTAGATCCTTGAGGAATCGCCACACTGTCTTCCACAATGGTTCAACCAATGTACACTCCCACCAACAGTGTAAAAGCGTTCCTATTTCTCCACATCCTCTGCAGCATCTGTTGCTTCCTGACTTTTTAATGATTGCCATTCTAACAGGCATGAGATGGTATCTCATTGTGGTTTTGATTTGCATTTCTCTGATGACCAGTGATGATCAGCATATTTTTCATGTGTCTGTTGGCTGCATAGATATCTTCTTTTGAGAAGTGTCTGTTCAAATCCTTTGCCCACTTTCTGATGGGGTTGTTTTTTTCTTGTAAATTTGTTTGAGTTCCTTGTAGATTCTGGATATTAGCCAGAATGGGTAGATTGCAAAAATTTTCTCTCATTCTGTAGGTTACCTGTTCACTCTGACGATAGTTTCTTTTGCTGTGCAAAAGCTCTTTAGTTTAATTAGATACCATTTGTCAATTTTGGCTTTTGTTGCCATTGCTTTTGGTGTTTTAGTCATGAACTCTTTGCCCATGGCTGTGTCCTGAATGGTATTGCCTAGGTTTTCTTCCAGGGTTTTTATGGTTTTATGTCTAACATTTAAGTCTTTAATTCATCTTGAGTTAATTTTTGTATAAGGTGTAAGGAAGAGATCCAGTTTCAGCTTTCCACATATGGCTAGCCAGTTTTTCGAGCACCATTTATTAAATAGGGAATTCTGTCCCCATTTCTTATTTTTGTCAGATTTGTCAAATATCAGATTGTTGTAGATGTGTGGCATTATTTCTGAGGCCTCTGTTCCATTCCATTGGTCTATATATCTGTTTTGGTACCAGTACCATACTGTTTTGATTAATGTAGCCTTGTAGTACAGTTTGAAGTCAGGTAGTGTGATGCCTCCAGCTTTGTTCTTTTTGCTTAGGATTGTCTTGGCAATGCAGGCTCTTTTTTGGTTCCATATTAACTTTAGTTTTTTTTTCCAATTCTGTGAAGAAAGTCATTGGTAGCTTGATGGGGATGGCATTGAATCTATAAATTACTTTGGGCATTATGGCCATTTTCATGATATTGATTCTTCCTATCCATGAGCATGGAATATTCTTCCATTTGTTTGTGTCCTCTTTTATTTCGCTGAGCAGTAGTTTGTAGTTCTCCTTGAAGAGGTCTGTTGCCTCTCTTGCAAGTTGGATTCCTAGGTATTTTATTCTCTTAGTAGCAATTGTGAATGGGAGTTCACTCATGATTTGGTTCTCTGTTTGCCTGTTAATGGTGTATAGGAATGCTTGTGATTTTTATATATTGATTTTGTATCCTGAGACTTTGCTGAAGTTGCTTATCAGCTTAAGGAGATTTGGGGCTGAGACGATGGGGTTTTCTAAATATACAGTCATGTCATTTGCAAACAGGGCAATTTGCAATTTGACTTCCTCATTTCCTAATTGAATACCCTTTATTTCTTTCTCTTGCCTGATTGCCCTGGCCAGAAATTCCAACACTATGTTGAATAGCAGTGGTGAGAGATGGCATCCTTTTCTTGTGCTGGTTTTCAAAGAGAATGCTTCCAGTTTTTGCCCATTCAATATGATACTGACTGTGGGTTTGTCATGAATAGCTCTTTATTTTGAGATACGTTCCATCAATACCTAGTTTATTGAGAGTTTTTAGCATGAATGGCTGTTAAATTTTGTCAAAGGCCTTTTCTGCATCTATTGAGATAATCATGTGGTTTTTGTCATTGGTTCTGTTTATGTAATGGATTACATTTATTGATTTGCATATGTTGAACCAGCCTTGCATCCCAGGGATAAAGCCGACTTGATCATGGCGGATAAGCTTTTTGGTATGCTGCTGGATTTGGTTTGCCAGTATTTTATTGAGGATTTTTGCATTGATGTTCATCAGTGATATTGATCTAAAATTCTCTTTTTTGTTGTTGTTTCTCTGCCAGGCTTTGCTATCAGGATGATGTTAGCCTCATAAAATTAGTTAGGGAGGATTCCCTCTTTTTCTATTAATTGGAATAGTTTCAGGAGGAATGGTACCAGCTCCTCTTTGTACCTCTGGTAGAATTCGGTTGTGAATCCATCTGGTCCTGGACTTTTTTTGATTGGTAGGCTATTATTGCCTCAATTTCAGAGACTGTTATTGGTCTATTCAGAGATTCAAATTCTTCCTGGTTTAGTCCTGGGAGAGTGTCTGTGTCCAGGAATTAATCCATTTCTGCTAGATTTTCTAGTTTATTTGCTTAGAGGTGTGTGTACTATTATCTGATGGTAGTGTATATTCTGTGGGATCAGTGGTGTTATTCCCTTTATCATTTTTTATTGCATCTATCTGATTATTCTCTCTTTCTTCTGTATTATTCTTGCTAGCAGTCTATCAATTTTGTTGATCTTTTCAAAAAACCAGCTCCTGGATTCATTGATTTTTTGAAGGTTTTTTTTTGTGTCTCTATCTCTTTCAGTTCTGCTCTGATCTTAGTTATTTCTTGCCTTCTGCTAGCTTTTGAATGTGTTTGCTCTTGCTTCTCTAGTTCTTTTAATTGTGATGTTAGGGTGTCGATTTTAGATCTTTCCTACTTTCTCTTGTGGGCATTCAGTGCTATAAATTTCCCTCTACATACTGGTTTAAATGTGTCCCAGAGATTCTGGTACATTGTGTCTTTGTTCTCATTCGTTTCAAAGAACATCTTTATTTCTGCCTTCATTTTGTTATTTACCCAGTAGTCATTCGGGAGCAAGTTTCCATGTAGTTGTGTGGTTTTGAATGAGTTTCTTAATCCTGAGTTCTAATTTGATTGCACTGTGGTTTGAGAGACAGTTTGTTGTGGTTTCTGTTCTTTTACATTTGCTGAGAAGTGCTTTACTTCCAATTATGTGGTCAGTTTTAGAATTAGTGCCATGTGGTGCTGAGAAGAATGTATAATCTGTTGATTTGGGGTGGAGAGTTCTGTAGATGTCTGCTTGTTGCAGAGCTGAGTTCAGGTCCTGGATATCCTTAACCTTCTGTCTCATTGATCTGTCTAATATTGACAGTAGGGTGTTAAAGTCTCCCATTATTATTGTGTGAGAGACTAAGTCTCTTCGTAGGTCTCTAAGAGCTTGCTTTATGAATCTGGGTGCTCCTGTATTGGGTCCATATATATTTAGGATATTAGCTCTTATTGTTGAATTGATCTCTTTACCATTATGTAATGGCCTTCTTTGTCTCTTTTGATCTTTGTTGTTTTAAAGTCTGTTTTATCAGAGACTAGGATTGCAACTCCTGCTTTGTTTTGCTTTCCATTTGCTTGGTAGATCCTCCTCCATCCCTTTATTTTAAGCCTATGTGGATCTTTGCACATGAGATGGGTTTCCTGAATACAGCACAATGATGGGTCGTGAGTCTTTATCCAGGTTGCATCTGTGTCTTTTAACTGGGGCATGTAACCCATTTACATTTAAGGTTAATATTGTTATGTGTGAATTTGATCCTGTCATTATGATGATCGCTGGGTATTTTGCCCATTAATTCAGTTTCTTCATGGCATCAGTGGTCTTTACAATTTGGCATGTTTTTTGCAGTGGCTAGTACTGGTTGTTTCTTTCCATGTTTTGTGCTTCTGTCAGGAACTCTTGTAAGGCAGGCCTGGTGATGACAAAATCTCTCAGCATTTGCTTGTCTGTAAAGGATTTTATTTCTCCTTCACTTCTGAAACTTAGTTTGGCTTGATATGAAATTCTGGGTTGAAAATCCTTTTCTTTAAGAATGTTGAATATTGGCCCACACTCTTCTGGCTTGTAGGGTTTCTGCCAAGAGATCCACTGTTAGTCTGATGGGCTTCCCTTTGTGGGTAACTCATCCTTTCTTTCTGGCTACCCTTAACGTTTTTTCCTTCATTTCAACCTTGGTGAATCTGAGTTATGTGTCTTGGGTTGCTCTTCTTGAGGAATATCTTTGTGGTGTTCTCTGTATTTCCTGAATTTGAATGTTGGCGTGCCTTGCTAGGTTGAGGAAGTTCTCCTGGATAATATCCTGAAGAGTGTTTTCCAACTTGGTTCCATTCTCCCCGTCACTTTCAGGTACACCAATCAAATGTAGATTTAGTCTTTTCACATAGTCCCATATTTCTTGGAGGTTTTGTTCATTTCTTTTTACTCTTTTTTACTCTAAACTTCTCACTTTATATCATTAATTTGATCTTCAATCACTGATACCTTCTTCCACTTGATCAAATCAGCTACTGAAGCTTGTGCATGCATCACAAAGTTCTCGTGCCATGGTCTTCAGCTCCATCAGGTCATGTAAGGTCTTTTCTACACTGTTTATTCTAGTTAGCCATTCTTTTTTTCAAGGTTTTTAGCTTCCTTGCAATGGGTTTAAATATCCTCCTTTAGCTCGGAGAAGTTTGTTATTACCAACCTTCTGAAACCTACTTCTGTCAGTTCATCAAAGTCATTCTCCGTCCAGCTTTGTTCCATTGTTGGAAAGGTGCTGTGATCCTTTGGAGAAGAGGTGCTCTGATTTTTTAGAATTTTCAGCTTTTCTGCTCTGGTTTCTCCCCATCTTTGTGGTTTTATCTACCTTTGGTCTTTGATATTGGTGACTTATGGATGGGGTTTTGGTGTAGATGATCTTTTTGCTGATGTTGATGCTATTCCTTTCTTTTTCTTGGTTTTCCTTCTAACAGTCAGGTCCCTCAGCCTCAAGTCTGTTGGAGTTTGCTGGAGTTCCACTCCAGACCCCTGTTTGCCTGGGTATCACCAGCAGAGGCTGCAGAACAGCAAGTATTGCAGAACAGAAAATATTGCTGCCTGATCCTTCCTCTGGAAGGTTCATCCCAGAGGTGTAGCTGCCTATATGAGGTGTCTCTCGGCCCCTACTGGGAGGTGTCTCCCAGTTAGGCTACGCGGGGATCAGGGACCCACTTGAGGAGGCAGTCTATTCGTTCTCAGAGCTCAAATGCCATGCTGGGAGAACCACTGCTCTCTTCAGAGCGGTCAGACAGGGATGTTTAAGTCTGCAGAAGTTGTCTGCTGCCTTTTGTTCAGCTATGCCCTGCCCACAGAGGTGGAGTGTAGAGGTGGTAGGCCTTGTTAAGCTGCAGTGGGCTCTGCCCAGTTCGAGCTTCCCTGGCTGCTTTGTTTACCTACTCAAGCCTCAGCAATGGTGATGCCCCTCCCTCAGCCATGCTACTGCCTTGCAGAGCAATCTCAGACTGCTGTGCTAGCAGTGAGCAAGGCTCCATGGGTGTGGGACCCGCCAAGCCAGTCACGGGAGAGAATCACCTTGTCTGCTGGTTGCTAAGACCTTTTGAAAAGCACAGTATTTGGGCAGGGAGTGTCCCATTTCTCCAGGTAGTCTGTCACGGCTTCCCTTGGATAGGAAAGGGAAATCCCCCAACCCCTTGCGCTTCCCAGGTGAGGTGATGCCCTGCCCTGCTTCAACTTGCCCTCCATGGGCTGCACCCACTGTTCAACAAGTCCCAGTGAGTGAACCAGATACCTCAGTTGGAAATGCAGAAATCACCCATCTTCTACATCGATCATGCTGGGAGCTGCAGACCGGGGACGTTCTGTATATATACCACATTTTCTTTATCCAGTCAATTGATGGACACTTAGGCTGGTTCCATATTTTTGCAGTTGGAAATTGTGCTGCTATTAATGTGTGTGTGCCAGTGTCTTTTTCATATAATGACTTATTTTCCTCTGGGTAGATACCCAGTAGTGGGATTGCTGAATCAAATGGTAGTTCTACTTTTACTTCTTTAAGAAATCTTCATACTGTTTTCCCTAGTGGTTTTACTAGCTTGTAGTCCCACCAACATGTAAAAGTGTCTCATTTTCGCCATATCCATGCCAATATCTATTATTTTTTGAATTTTCAGTTATGGCCATTCTTGCAAGAGTGAGATAGTATCACATTGTGGTTTTGATTTGGATTTCCCTGATAATTAGTGGTGTAGAATATTTTTTCATATGCTTTTTGGCTATTTGCATATCTTCTTTTGAGATTGTTTATTCATGACCTTAGCCCACTTTTTGAAGAGTTTTTTTCCTGCTTATTTGTTTGAGTTTCTTGTAGTTTCTGAATATTAGTCATTTGTTGGATGCATAGTTTGAGAAGATTTTCTCCCACTCTGGGTGTTGTCCGTTTACTCTCTATTTTTCTTGGTGTGCAGAACCTTTTTAGTTTAATTAAGTCCCATCTATTTAGCTTTGTTTTTGTTGCATTTGTTTTCGGGTTCTTAGTCATGAACTCTTTGCCCAAACAATGTCTAGAAGGGTTTTTTCAATTTTATGTTCTAGAAGTTTTACGGTTTTAGGTCTTAGATTTGAGTCCTTGGTCCATGTTGAGTTGATTTTTGTATAAAATTTGAGATGAGAATCCAGTTTAATTCTTCTACATATGGTTTGCCAATTATCCCAGCACCATTTGTTGAATAGGGTGTCTTTTCCCCACTTGATGCTTTTGTTTCCTTTGTCTAAGATCAGTTGGCTGTAAGTATTTGACTTTATTTCTGGGTTCTCTATCCTGTTCCATTGATCTCCTTGCCTGTATATATAGCTGTACCATGCTGTTTTGGTAAAAATAGCCTTGTAGTATAGTTGGAAGTTGGGTAATGTGATGCTTCCAGGGTTGTTCTTTTTACTTAGTCTTGTTTTGGCTATGTGGGCTCTTTTTTGTTTGTTTGTTTTATATGAATTTTAGGATTTTTTTTTCTAGTTCAGTGAAGAATGATGATGGTATTTTGATGGGAATTGCATTGAATTTGTAGATTGCTTTTGGCAGTGTGGCCATTTTCACAAGATTGATTCTACCCATTTCTTAGCATGGAATGTATTTCCATTCTTTTTGTGTTGTCTGTGATTTCTTTTAGCAGTGTTTTGTAGTTTTCCTTGCAGAGGTCTGTCACCTCTTTTGCTAAGTATATTCCTAAGTGTGGTTTTTTCTTTTGCAGCTATTCTGAAAGGGGTTGAGTTCTTGATTTGATTCTCAGCTTGGTTGCTGTTGGTGTATAGCAGAACTACTGATTTGTGTCCACCAAATTTGTATTCTGAAACATTGCTGAATTAACTTACCAGTTCTAGGAGCATTTTGGATGAGTCTTCAGGGTTTTCTAGGTATACAATTATATCATCAGCAAACAGTGACAGTTTGGCCCCTTTTTACTGATTTGGATGCCCTTTATTTCTTTCTCTAGTCTGATTGCTCTGACTGAGACTTCTAGTACTATGTTGAATAGAAGTGGTGAAAGTGCCAGCCGGGCGCGGTGGCTCAAGCCTGTAATCCCAGCACTTTGGGAGGCCGAGATGGGCGGATCACGAGGTCAGGAGATCGAGACCATCCTGGCTAACACGGTGAAACTCCGTCTCTACTAAAAAATACAAAAAACTAGCTGGGCGAGGTGGCGAGCGCCTGTAGTCCCAGCTGCTCGGGAGGCTGAGGCAGGAGAATGGCGTGAACCCGGGAGGCGGAGCTTGCAGTGAGCTGAGATCCGGCCACTGCACTCCAGCCTGGGCGACAGAGCAAGACTCCGTCTCAAAAAAAAAAAAAAAAGTGGTGAAAGTGGGCATCCTTGTCTTGTTCCAGTTCTCAGGGGAAATGCTTTCACCTTTTCCCTGTTCAGTATGATGTTAATTGTGCGTTTGTAACAGATGGCTTTTATAACTTTGAGGTATTTCCCTTCTGTGCCAATTTTGCTGAGATTTTTTTTTTTTTTGTCATAAAGGTTGCAGAATTTTGTCAAAAGCTTTTTCTGCATCTATTGAGATGATCATGTGATTTTTATCTTCAAATCTGTTTACATGGTGTCTCACAATTATTGACTTGTGTATGTTAAACCATCCCTGCATCCCTGGTATGAAACTCACTTGATCATGATGCATTATCTTTTTGATATACTGTTGGATTTAGTAAGCTAGCATTTGTTGAGTATTTTTTGCATCTATGTTCATCAGGGATATTGGTCTGTAGTTTTTTTGGTTCTTGTTGTTGTTATATCCTTCCTTTATTTTGGTATTAGGGTACTACTGGCTTTATAGAACAATTTAGGGGTTTAGAGAAATATATCATCTTTATCTTTTGAAATAGTGTCAATAAGATTGGTACCAACTCTACATTGAATGTCTGATAGAATTTGGCAATGAATCTATTTGGTTCTGGATTTTTTTTTTTTCTTACCATTTTTCTATTACCATTTTAATCTTGCTGCTTGTTACTGGTCTGTTCAGAGATTCTCTATCTTCCTGGTTTAAGCTAGGAGAGTTGTATATTTCCAGGAATTCATCCATCTCCCCTAGAATATCTAGTTAATGCTTGTAAAGGTGTTCATAGTGGCCTTGAATAATCTTTATATTTTTGTGGTATCAGTTGTAATATCTCCCGTTTCATTTCTAATTGAGCTTATTTGGATTTTCTCTCTGCTTTTCTAGGTTAATCTCATTAATGGTCTATAGATCTTATCTTTTAAAAAACAGATTTTTGTTTTAATTGTCTTTTGTTTTTTGTTTGTTTGTTTGTTTCAATTTCATTTAGTTCTACTCTGATCTTTATTTCTTTTTTTCTGTTGGGGTTGGGTTTGGTTTGTTCTTATGTCTCTAGTTTTTTAAGATGTGACCTTAGATTTTCCACTTGTGCTCTTTCAGACTTTTTGATGCAGTCATTTAATGCTATGAACTTCCCTCTTAGCACTGCTTTTGCTGCATACCAGAGATTTTGATAGGCTGTGTTACTATTATTGTTCAGTACAAAGAATTTTTAAATTTCTATCTTGATTTCATTGTTGACCCAAAGATTATTCAGGAGCAGGTTATTTAATTTCCATGTATTTTTATAGTTCTGAGGGTTCCTTTTGGAGTTAATTTCCAATTTTATTCTATTGTGATCTGAGAAAATACTTGACATATTTTTGATTTTTAAAAATTTATTAATACTTGTTTTGTAGCCTATCATGAAGTCTGTATCTGAGAATGTTCCATGTGCTGATGAAAAGAATGTATTTTCTGCATTTGTTGGGTAGAAGGTTCTGTAAATACCTGTTAAGTCCATTTGTTCTAGGGTATAATTTAAGTCCTTTGTTTCTTTGTTGACTTTCTGTCTTGATGAACTGTCTAGTGCTGTCAGTAGAGTATTGAATTCCCCCACTATTATTGTGTTGCCATCTGTCTCATTTCTTAGATCTAGTAGTAATTGTTTTATAAATTTGGGAGCTCCAGTGTTAGGTGCATATATATATATATGATTATTATATTTTCCTGTTGGACTAATTTTTTTTTATAATTATGTATTGTCCCTCTTTTTGTTTTTTAACTGTTGTTTCTTTAAAGTTTTTTTTTTTTTATTTGATATAAGTACAGCTACTCCTGCTTGCCTTTGGTTTCTATTTTCATGGAATATCTTTTCCCACCCCTTTATCTTATGTGAGTCCTTATGTGTTAGGTGAGTCTCTTGAAGACAGCAAATAGTTGGTTGTTAAATTTGTATTCATCTGCCATTCCTTATCTTTTAAGTGGAGCATTTAGGCCATTTATATTCAACATTAGTTTTGAGATGTGAGATACTATTCTATTCATCATGCTAGGTGTTGCCTGAATGCCTTGGATTTGTTTTTGTTTTTGTTTTTATTTTTTTCCCTTTTCATTGTTTTATAGGCCCTATGAGATTTATGTTTTAGGGAGGTTCTATTTTGGTGTATTTTGAGGTTTTGTTTCAAGATTCAGAACTCCTTTTAGCATTTCCTGTAGTGCTGACTTGGTAGTGGTGAATTCTCTCAGCATTTGTTTGCCTGAATAATACTTTATCTTTTCTTCATTTATGAATCTTAGTTTAGCTGGACACAAAGTTCCAGGGTAATAATTATTTTGTTTCAGGAGGCTAAAGATAAGACCCCAGTCTCTACTGGATTGTGGAGTTTCTCCTGAGAATCTGCTGTTAATCTGATAGATTTTCCTTTAAGGGTTACCTGATGCTTTTGCCTCATAGCTCTTAAGATTCTTCCCTTCACCTTGATTTTAGATAACTGGATGACTATGTGCCTGGGTGATTATATTTTTGTGAAAAATTTCCTGGATGTTCTTTGAGTTTCTTATATTTGGATGTCTAGATCTATAGCAAGGCCAGGAACATTTTCCTCAATTATTTCCTCAAGTTATTTTTCCAAACTTTTAGATTTCTCTTCTTCCTCAGGAAAATGAACTATTCTTTGGTTTGACTGTTTAACACAATCCCAAACTTCTTGGAGGCTTTGCTCATTTTTTAAAATTCTTTTTTCCTGTGGAGAGCTGGCAAGATGGCCGAATAGGAACAGCTCTGGTCTGCAGCTCTCACTGAGACCAATGCAGAAGGCAGCTGATTTCTGCATTTCCACTGAGGTACCCAGTTCATCTCATTGGGACTGGTTAGACAGTGGGTACAACCCACAGAGTGTGAGTAGATAAGGGTGGAGCGTTGCCTCACATGGGAAGTGCAAGGGGCTGGAGAACTACCTCCCCTAGCTAAGGGAAGCTGTGAGGGACTGTGCTCTCTGGCCCAGATACTACACTTTCCCCACAGTTTCTGCAACCTGCAGACCAAGAAATTCCATCTTGTGCCTATACCACCAGGGCCTTGGGTTTCAAGCACAAAATTGGGTGACAGTGTCTTCACACTGAGCTAGCTGCTGGAGTTTTTTGTTTGTTTGTTTTGTTTTGTTTTCATACCACAGTGGAACCTGGAGCCTCAGCGAGACAGGACTGTTCATTTCCCTGGAAAGGGGGCTGAAGCCAGGGAGTCAAGTGGTCTCACTCAGCAGGTCCCACTCCCACAGAGCCCAGAAAGCTAAGAACCACTGGCTTGAAATTCTTGCTGCCAGCACAACAGTCTGAAGTCAACCTGGGACAATTGAGCTTGGTCAGGGGAGAGACATCCATCATTACTGAGGCTTGAGTAACCAGTTTTCCCCTCACAGTGTTAAGGAAGCTGCCAGGAAGTTCGGACTGTGTGGAACTCACCACAGTGCAGCAGAGTGACTGGGGTCTCCCTGTGACAGAGCTCATGGGGGAAAGGGAGGCTGTGGGTGCAGCTTCAGCAGACTTAAACATTCCTGCCTGCCAGCTCTGAAGAGAGCAGTGGATCTCCCAGCATAGTGCTTGAGGTCTGCTAAGGGAAAGACTGTCTTCTCAAGTGGGTCCCAGACCCCCATGCATCCTGACTAGGAGACACCTCCAAGCAGGGATTGACAAACACTTCATACAGGAGAGCCACAGCTGGCATCAGGCTGGTGCCCCTCTGAGATGAGGCTTCCAGAGGAAGGAACAGGCAGCAATCTTTGCTGTTCTGCAGCCTCCGCTGGTGATACCCAGGCAAGCAGGGTTTGGAGTGGACCTCCAGCAAACTCAAATAGACCTGCAGAAGAGGTGCTTGACTGATAGAAGGAAAACTAACAAACAGAAAGCAATAACATCAACATCAACAAGAGCGACACCTACACAAAAACCCCATCGAAAGGCCATCAGCATCAAAGATCAAAGGCATATAAATCCACAAAGATGAGGAAAAACCAGTGCAAAAATGCTGAAAATTCCAAAAACCAGAATGCTTCTTCTCTTCCAAATGATCACAGCTCCTCTCCAGCAAGAGCACAAAACTGGATGGAGAATGAGTTTGATGAATTGACAGAATAGGCTTCAGAAGGTGTGTAATAAACTCCTCTGAGCTAAAGGAGAATGTTCTAACCTAATTCAAGGAAGCTAACAACCTGATAAAAGCATACAGGAACTGCTAACTAGCAAAGCTAGTTTAGAGGAGGACACAAATGACTTACTTGATGGAGCTGAAAAACGTGGCATGAGAACTTTGTGAAGCATACACAAGTATCAATAGCTGAATCAATCAAGCAGAAGAAAGGGTAGCAGAGATTGAAGATCAACTTAATGAAATAAAGCGTGAAGACAAGATTAGAGAACAAAGAATGAAAAGGAATGAATAAAGCTTCCATGAAATATGGGAGAATTTGAAAAGACCAAACCTACAATTGATTGGTGTACCTGAGAGTGATGGGGAGAATGGAACCAAGTTGGAAAACTCTTCAGGATATTATCCGGGAGAACTTCCCCAACCTAGCAAAACAGGGCAACATTCAAATTAAGGAAATACAGAGAACACCACTAAGATACTCCTTGAGAAGAGCAACCCCAAGACACATAATTGTCATATTCTCCAAGGTTGAAATGAAAGAAAGAATGTTAAGGGCAGCCAGAGAGAAAGGTCAGGTTACCTACAAAGAGAAACCCATCAGACTAATAGCAGATCTCTCTGTAGGAATATTACAAGACAGAAGAGAGTGGGGACTAATATGCAGCATTCTTAAAGAAAAGCATTTTCAACCCGGAATTTCATATCAAGCCAAACTAGGTTTCATGAGGTAGGAGAAATAAAATCCTTTACAGACAAGCAAATGCTGAGAGATTTTGTCACCACCAGGTCTGCCTTACAAGAGCTCCTGAAAGAAGCACTAAATATGGAAAGGAAAAACCAGTATCAGCCACTGCAAAAACATACCAAAATATAAGGACCAATAACACTATGAAGAAACTGTATCAACTAATGTGCAAAATAGCCAGCTAGCATCATGACGACAGGATCAAATTCACACATAACAACATTAACCTTAAATGTAAATAGGCTAAGTGCTCCAATTAAAAGACACCAACTGGCAAACTGGATAAAGAGACAAGACTCATTAGTGTGTTGTATTCAGGAGACCCATCTCAAGTGCAAAGACACACATAGGCTCAAAATAAAGGTGTGAAGGAAAATTTACCAAGTAAATGGAAAGCAAAAAAATTCAGGGGTTGCAATCCTAGTCTCTGATAAAACAGACTTTAAACCAACAAAGATTAAAAAAGACAAAGAAGGACATTACATAATGGTAAAGGAATCAATGCAAAGAGAAGAGCTAGCTATCTTAAGTATATATGCAGCCAATACAGGAGCACCCAGATTTATAAAACAAGTTCTTAGAGACCCACAAAGAGACTTAGACTCCCACACAATAATAGTGGGAGACATTAACACCTCATTGTCAATATTAGATCAACAAGTCAGAAAATTAACAAGTATATTCAGGACTTGAACTCAGCTCTGGACCAAGCAAACCTAATGGATATCTACAGAACTCTCTACCCCAGATCAACAGAATATACATTCTTCTCAGCATCACATAACACTTACTCTAAAATCAACCACATAATTGGAAGTAAACCCCTCCTCAGCAAATGCAAAAGAACAAAAGTCATAACAAACAGTCTCTCAGACCACAGTGCATTCAAATTAAAACTCATAATTAAAAACTCCCTCAAAACCACATAACTACATGGAAACTGAACAACGTGCTCCTGAATGACTACTGGGTAATGATGAAATTAAGGCAGAAATAAATACGTTCTTTGAAACCAATGAGAACAAAGATACAATGTACCAGAATCTCTGGGACATAGCTAAAGTAGTGTTAAGAGGGAAATTTATAGCACTAAATGCCTACATCAGAAGGTGGGAAAGATCTAAAATTGATATGCTAGCATCACAATTAAAAGAACCAGAGAAGCTAGAGCAAACAAATTCAAAAGCTAGCAGAAGACAAGAAATAACTAAGATCAGAGCAGAACTGAAGGAGACAGAGACATGAAAAACCCTTCAAAACATCACCAAATCCAGGAGCTGGTTTTTAAGAAAGATTAACAAAATGGATAGACCACTAGCTAGACTAATGAAGAAGAGAGAGAAGAATCAAGTAGACACAATAAAAAATGACAAAGGGGATATCACCACTGATTCCACAGAAATACAAACTACCATCAGAGAATACTATAAACACCTCTGTGCAAATAAACTAGAAAATATAGAACAAATTGATAAATTCCTGGACACATACACCCTCCCAAGACTAAACCAGGAATAACTTGAGTCCCTGAATTGACCAATAACAAGTTCTGAAATTGAGGCAGTAATTAATAGCCTACCAACCAAAAAAAGCCACAAACCAGACGAATTCACAGCCGAATTCTACCAGTGGAACAAAGAGGAGGTGGTACCATTGCTTCTGAAACTATTCCAAACAATAGAAAAAGAAAGACTCCTCCCTAATTCATTTTATGAGGCTGGCATCATCCTGATACTGAAACCTGGCAGACAGAACAAAAAAAGAAAATTTCAGGCCAATATCCCTGATGAACACTGATGCAAAAATCCTCAATAAAATACTGGAAAACTGAATCTAGCAGCACATCAAAAAGCTTGTCCACCATGATCAAATCAGCTTCATCCCTGGGATGCAAGGCTGGTTCAACACATGCAAATCAATAAACATCATCCATCACATAAACTGAACCAATGACAAAAATCACATGATTATATCAGTAGATGCAAAAAGGACTTCTATACAATTCAACACCCTTTCATGCTAAAAACTCTCAATAAACTAGGTATTGATGGAACGTATATCAAAATACTAAGAGTTATTTATGACACACCCACAGCCAACTTCATACTGAATGGGCAAAAGCTGGAAGCATTCCCTTTGAGAACCAGCATAGCTATGAAGAATTGCCAGAGACTGGGTAATTTATAAAGGAAAAAATTTTAATTGACTCTCAGCTCAGCATGACTGGGGAAACCTCAGGAAACTTACGATCGTGGCAGAAGGTGAAGGGGAAGCAAGGCACCTTCTTCTCAAGGTGGCAGGAAAGAGAAGTGCCAATAGAAGTGGGAAGAGTGCCTTATAAAACCATCATATCTCGTGAGAACTCACTCACCATTATAAGAACAGCATAAGAGAAACCATCCCATGATTCAGTTACCCCCCTTTACCTCCTGGTCTCTCCCTTGACTTGTGGGTATTATGGGAATTACAATTCAAGATGAGATTTTGGTGGAGACACAAAGCCTAACCATATCATTCTGCCCCTGTACCCTCCCTAATCTCATGCCCCTTTCACATTTCAAAACCAATCATGGCTTCCCAGCAGTCCTTCAAAATTTTAATTCTTTCCTACATTAACCCAAAAGTCCAAGTCCAAAGTCTCACCTGACACAGGGCAATCCCTTCTGCCGATGAGCCTGTAAAACCAAAAGCAAATTAGCTACTCCAGATACAATGGAGGAATAAGCATTGGGTAAATACAACCTCTTTAAATGGGAGAAATTGGCCAAAATGAAGGGGCTACAGGCCCATGCAACTCCTAAATCCAGCAAGGCAGTCAAATGTTAAAGCTTCGAAATGATCTGCTTTGACTCCATGTCTCACTTCCAGTTTATGCTGATGCAAGTGGTGGGTTCCCACAGCCATGTACAGCTCCACCCCTGTGGCTTTGCAGGGTGCATTCCCCCTCCTGGTTGATTCTATGGACTGACATTGAGTGTCTGCAGCTTTTCCAGGTGTGTGGTGCAAGTGGAGTGCAAGCTGTCAGTGAATCTACCATTCTGAGTTCTGGAGGACATTTGCCCTCTTCTCACAGCTCCACTAGGTAGTGCCCCAGTGGAAACTCTGTGTGGGGGCTGTGATCCCACATTTCTCTTTCACACTGCTGTAGCAGAAGCTCTCCATGAGGGCTCCACCCCTACAGCAAACTTCTTTCTGGACATCCAGGAATTTCTATACATACTCTGAAATTTAGGTGGAGGTTTTCAAACCTGAAATCTTGACTTCTGTGCACCCACAGGCCCAACACCACATGTAAGTCACCAAGGCTTGGGGATTGCACCCTCTGAAGCACCAGCCCAAGTTGTGCATTGGCCCCTTTTAGCCACAGCTGACACACAGGGCACCAATACCCAAGAATGCACAAAGCAGCAAGGCTCTGGGCCTGGCCCATGAAACCATTTTTTTCTTCTAGGCATCTGGGTCTTTGTTGGGAGGAGTCACAAGAAGACCTCTGACATGCCCTGGAGGCATTTTCCCCATTATCTTGGATAACATACGGTTCCTCATTACTTGTGCACATTTCTGCAGCCAGCTTGAATTTCTCCCCTGATAATGGGTTTTTCTTTTCTATCACATCATCAGGCTGAATATTTTCCAACCCTTTATGCTCTGCTTCCTCTTTAAACATATGTCCCAATTCCAAACCATCTCTTTGTGAACGCATAAAATGGAGTGCTTTGACAAGCACAGTACCCAGGTCACACCTTAAATGCTTTGCTTCTTAGAAATTTCTTCCGTCAGATACCCTAAATTATCCCCCTCAAGTTAAAAGTTCTGCGGATCTCTAGGGCAGGGTCAAAATGCTAAAGCATAGCAAGAGTCTGACAAAATAATCTGAACAGCAGCCCTTGAGTTCCAGATCTTTCCCCTGATACAGTCTACCCAAATGAGAAGGAACCAGAAAAGTAATTCTGGTAGTATGACAAAACAAGGTTCTATAACACCCCCAAAGGATTACACTAGCTCTCCAGCAATGGATCAAAACTAATAAGAAACCTCTGAATTGCCAGATAAAAAATTCAAAAGGTTGATTGTTAAGCTACTCAGAGATACCAGAGAAAGGTGAAAACAAACAAATAAATTTTAAAAACAATACAGAATATGGTTTGTAAAAGTCTCCATAGAAATATATATTATAAAGAAAAGACAATCGCAATGTCTGGAAATGAAAGACACTTAGAGAAGTGCAAATTATACTGGAAAGTTTCAATAATATAATTAAACAAGTAGAAGAAAGAACTTGAGAGCTCAAAGACAAGACTTTAGAATTAACCCAATCTGACAAAAACAAATAAAAAGAAATTTTTAAAATTTATTTATAATACTTTAAGTTATGGGATATATGTGCAATATGTGCAGGTTTGTTACATAGGTATACATGTGCCGCGGTGATTTGCTGCACCCATCAACCCATCATCTAGGTTTTAAGCCCCGCATGCATAAGTTATTTATCCTAATGCTCTCCCTCCCCTTGCCTCACAAGCCCCTACAGGCCCCAGTGTGTGATGTTCCCCTCCCTGTGTCCATGAGTTCTCATTGTTCAACTCCCACCTATGAGTGAGAACATGTGGTGTTTGGTTTTCTGTTCCTGTGTTAGTTTGGTGAGAATGATGGTTTCCAGCATCATCCATGTCCCTACAGAGGACATGAATTAATTCCTTTTTTGGCTGCATAGTGTTTCATAATGTATATGTGCCACATAAAGGAATGAAAGTGACTAGCAAGAGTCACCTTTATTTCAGTTCCCAACAAGTTCCTCATCTCCATCTGAGACCACCTCACCCTGGAGTTTATTGTCCATATCATGATCAGCATTTTGGTGAAAGCCATTTAAAAAAATCTCTAGGAAGTTCCAAACTTTCTCACATCTTCCTGCCTTCTTTTGAGCCCTTCAAATTGTTCCAGACTTTGCCTGTTCACCAGTTCCAAAGTTGCTTCCACATTTTGGGGCATCTTTATAGCAGCACCCCACTCTACTGGTACCAATTAACTGTATTAGTCTATTTTCATAATGCTATAAAGAACTGCCTGAGACTGGATAGTTTGTAAAGGAAAGAATTTTAATTGACTCACAGTGCAGCATGGCTGGGAAGGCCTCAGGAAACCTAAAGTCATAGCTGAAGGCAAAGGGGAAGCAAGGACTTCAAGGTGGTGGGAAAGAGAAGTGCTGCATGAAGGGGGAAGAGTGCTTTATAAAACCATCACATCTTGTGAGAACTCACTATCATGAGAACAGTATGGGAGAAACTGCCCCTATGATTCAGTTACCTCCACCTGGCCTCTCCCTTGACATGTGGAGATTACAGGGATTACAATTCAAGATGAGAGTTGGGTGGGGACACAAAGCCTAACCATATTAAGGGAAGTGATTCCAGCCTTTGTGGAGTTTGGTATGGGAATATCTGGAGTGAAGTACATCCACGGATGCCCCATCACCTAAGGTTCGTTATGTTCCCTTAGGAGACTTTAACCTTAGGGGAACTGTTGGAACTGAACAGAGGAGGGCAATCTTGCCCATGAGAAACAGTCAGATCTGAGCATCCTCTTGTTTGCTGGCCTCTTCTAAGGCTCCAGCATGGTCATGCCCACTTGCAGTGCAGCCTTGGATGCCTAATCAAGCTGCTTCTTGTGAGCCCACATCATAACACCTTCACTGACAACCTGTACCTAGCCATTAGAGAACACCATCAGAAAAGCCCCTACTGAAGTACACCAGTCCACTCACACCCTCCCCCCACCACAGTCCCCTCTGAGCCACTTTACTAGCATGTACTCACCCATGGCCACCCCTCAGCCACTTTGCTGGTGTGCACACAAGTGGGTAGACCTTCCCTCTCCTCCCCTACCAGCGCATGTGCTTTCCACTGCACTACTGCTGCTGGCATGAGCACAAACCCCTGGCAGCTCTGCCATTGCTACTGCAAATGCCTGAACCCCGCCATGCTACTGCTGCTTCTGGCATGTGTGAATGACCCCAGATTCCACTGCCACTGCCCCAGTGAAGTGCTTTAGATGGCACCACCTATTGGAATATTGTGGCCAGTGGTCCAGAAACACTTCAGCACCTTCAGTGCAGCAGGATCCTAACCTTGAGAGGCCAAAGAACAAAGCCAGGGGCCTGATGCCAGCCCCCCAGAGTTAGAGCATGCAATCCAGAACTCCTGAGCTGAACCTTGGCCCCCTAAAATCATTCAGAAATGAAGCCAGGTGATTGAACCAACATTATACCAAATCAAATCCCCAAGGACATTGAAGAAGATAAAAGAAAAAAAAAATTCAAAGGATGACAGCTTCAAAGTTGAAGGAACAGCAGCCCACACAGATGAGAAGAAAACAGCCCAAGAATGCTGATGACTCAAAAAGCCAGAGTGTCTTTTTACTTCCAAACAAATGCAATTGTTCCTTAGCAATGGTTCTTATGGTGAAATAACAAAAATAAAATGCAGAATGTAAGTAGGAAGGAAGATCATTGAGATTTAGGAGAAAGTCAAAACCCAATCCAAAGATACAGGAGATGAAAGATAAAATGGCCGTTTTAAGAAAGAACCAAGCTGATCTGATGGAGCTGAAAAACTGAAAAACTCACTTTAAGAATTTCAGAATCCAATATCAAGTATTAACAGCCAAATCAACCAAGCTGAGGAAAGACTCTCCAAGCTCAAAGACCAATTCTGTGAAATAACTCAGCCAGACTAAAAACAAGAACAAATATTAAAGAATAAACAAAACCTTTGAAAAATATGGGATTATGTAAAGAGACCAAATCTATGACTTATTGGCATCCCTGAAAGAAAGGGAGAGAAAGTAAGCAATTTGAAAAACGTATTTCAGTATATTATACATGAAAAATTTTCCAACCTTGCTAGAAAGGTAAACATTCAAATTCAAGAAATACAGAGGAACTTGTGAGATATTACACACACAAAAATTCCCAAGACACATAGACATCATATTCTCCGTGGTTGCAATAAAAGGAAAAAGCCTAAAGGCAGCTAGAGAGAACAGTCAGGTCATCTACAAAGGAAACCCTTCATGCTAACAGCAGACATTTTAGCAGAAACCCTTCAAGCCATAAAAGATTGGGGGCCCATGTTTCAGCATGCTTAAAGAAAAGAAATTCCAACCAAAAATTTCATACCCAGCCAAACTAAGTTTCATAAGCAAAGGAGAAATAATATCCTTTTCAGACAAGTAAATATTGAGAGAATTTGCTGCCTTACTAGATCTGCCTTACAAAAGGTCCTGAAGGGAGTGCTAAATATGGAAAGGAAGATCATTACTGGCCACTACAAAAATACACATAATTATATAGACCATTGTCATTATAAAGCAATCACACAAACAAGTCTGAATAATAACCAGCTAACAGTATAATAACAGTATCAAATCTGCACATATCAATATTAACTGTGAATATAAACAGACTAAATGTCCCAATTAAAAGCCACAGAATGGCAAGTTGGATAAAGAAGGAGGACTCAGTAGTATGATGTCTGCAAGAGACCCATCTCATATGCAATGCCACTACTAGCGTCAAAGTAAAGTGATGGAGAGACACCTACCAAGCAAATGAAAAACAGAAAGAAAGCAGAGGTTGCTATTCTAATTTCAGACCAAACAGACTTTAAACCAACAAAGATCAAAATGGACAAAGAAGGGTATTACATAATGGTAAGGGTTCAATTCGACAAGAAAACCTAACTATCCTAAATATATATGCACCAAACTCAGAACCACTCAGATTCATAAAGCAGAGACCTGTGAAAACACTTAGATAACTGCACAGTAATAGTGAGAGATTTCAACACCCCACTGATAGTATTAGATCACTGGGGCAGAAAGCTAACAAAGATATTCAAGATCTGAACTTGACACTTGAACAAATGGACCTAGTGGACATCTATAGAACTCTTCACCCAAAACCAACAGAATGTAAATTCTTCTCATCTGCTCATGGCACATACAAATGATACCAAACACATTCTCAGACTATAGCACAATAAAAATAGAAATCAGGCAGAGGACAGAGCAAGATTACAGAATAGAATCTTACCCTGTTTATCTCCCCCACTACAACAAATTTTAACAACTATCTGCACACAGAAAAGCACTATGTGGCAGGCCAGGTCTCACTAATGCAAGCCTCCATAACAACTGTTTCAGTACTGACTGAGTGGTTAAGTTAAATATTAAAAGCCAGTGCCCTTATACAAAGGCTGGGATGTAACAAAAGCCCATCAAGAATTTTGTCTAGGCCTTTCCTGGGCCCTAAAGCATGACAAAGTAACAAAGGAATTCTTAATAGGACCGATTTAGGATTAAACAAGTTTTATTGTGGATATGAAGAAACTCCCAAGGCCTCCACAAACAAGTTTATTGGGGGTCTGAAGGAACTCCTCAAATCTTTGTAATTTAGCAGGAGGCAAGATAGGGGTAATCACCCCAGCACCTGGACCCATTTAGATTGAGTAAATTTACTGAGGTTCCAGAGGAAGGTATTCAGGTCTCAGACCTTAGTTATAGATTAAAAGAAGTTAATCACTTATGTCTTTAGATGAATGCACACTTACACATAGACATGTAGCTTAAAAGGTATATAAGCTCTGGAAAACTTTGTAATTTTGAGTTGGTCTGGTGATAATTTCCAGGCCTTCTCCCTGTGACTGGTTGCCTAAATAAAAACTCTCTTCCTTCTTGGTTCATCTGCATCTCATTATTGGGCCTTGAGAAATAGCAGCCCAACCCTCAGTTTGGTCCGGGAACATGCTCACAAGGACCAAAAATCAGATGCACAATCACAGTACTTGGCTTTAACTTCATATTTAAAAAGGCATTGAGGATGACAGGAGAGGCACTGTTGAATCATTAACATTACTCCTCCCTCATCTCCTGGCAGTGGCTATGCAGAATGGAGAAAGAATCTGTGCACTTTTCAGAGGAAAGTGCAGTGACTAGGTACTGCCTGTCACAACTCAGTGCTGTCCTGTCACAGTTGAGAATAAAGCCCTGCTGGGTTCAGCTAGTACCAGTTCATGGAGGGAGCATTTGGAATAGCCTTGGCCAGAGAGGATTCACCCATTCAAATCAGAACTTCAGTTTCTTGGCAAGCCTTGCGACCATGAACTGACATCCTCTGGGGTCCTAGGTACACTTGAAAGGGAGTCCAGGACACAAGAATTGTAATTCCTAGGCAACTCCTAGGGCTGGACTGGGATTACAACCAGTGAACTAAGGTGGCATGTGACCTAGGGAGATACCAGCTGGAGTGACTAAAGGAATGCTTGAACCCTCCCTTGACCTCAGGTAGTGTGGCATGTAGCAACAAAAGTGACCTCTTCTTTCTGCTTAAGGAGAGGAGAGCAAAGAATAAAGAGGACTTTGTCTTGCATCTTGGATACCAGCTCAGCTACAGTAGGACAGGGCACTGGGCAGAGTGAGGAGACCTCCATTCCTTCCAGCTCCCAGGAGATGCTTCTAGACACATCATGGGCCAAAAGGCACCTCACTGCCTTGAGGAGAAAGACCAAGTCCTGGTGAGATTAATTATCTTCTGACTAAACAGCCCTTGGGCCTTGAAATTCACCAGTAATACCCAAGAAGTACACTGTGGAAACTTGGGTTCTGAGATGTACTGTTTTCAGAAGAGTCTCAGCACATTCCCAGCTATGGTGGCTATGGTGAAAGACTGTTTATGTTTGAGGAAAGCAGAGGGAAAAGTCTTGCACACTAGGTAACAGTTTGGCTACAATGGGGTAGAGCAATAAGCAGCTCTTCGAGTCCCAAGTTCAGGAATAGGTTCTTGGGTGGCATTTCTAGACCTATCCTAGGCTAGAAGGAGCCCATTGCCCTGAATGGTGAGTCCTAGACCTGGCAGCATTCACAATAAGCTGACAGAAGAGCCCTGGGCTTTAAGCTAACGTTGGCGGTGGCCTGGGAGAACCCCCCATAAACCAGTAGTTGTACTGGCCACAGGAAGAGACTCCTCTGCCTGTAGAAAGAGGAAGAGAGAGTGGGAAAAACTTCGTAATGTGGTTTGAGTGCCAGCTTACCCACAGTTGTATCAAATTTCTAACATTTGTGTCTCCAAATTCTGGGTCCCACACAGCATCTCTAGATATGCCTGTGACTTAGGGGAACTTGCCACCCTGAAGGGAAGAGCCCTGAGCAAGGCCTAGTGCTCTGCTGGCCTCAGATCTGACTAAGCACAGTCCCACTGGTGGGGGCAGCAGGGTTGCTTGCATCATCACATTCCCAGTTCCAGGCAGCTCAGCACAGAAAGAAAACTCTGTGTTGTTGTTGTTGTTGTTGTTGTTGTTATTATTATTATTATTATTATTATTTTGGAAAAAGTAAGAGAAAAGAACATGAGTCTGTGCTTGGTAATAATAGAGAATTCTTCCAGATCTTTTCCAAGGCCACCAAAATGGTACCTCTACAAGTCTGCAAAAACCACAGCATTACTGGGCTTGTGGCCTAAGTCCCTCTGAATACCTGGAAAACCTTCCTGAGAAGAACAAGCACAAACAAGCCCAGACTATGAAGACTACAACAAATACCTAATTATTCAATTCTCAGATGCTGATGAGCATCTACAAGCATTAACGCCATCCAGGAAAACATGGACCTTACCACGTAAACTGAATAAGGCACCAGGGACAAGTCCTGGAGAAACAGAGATATATGACATTTCAGACAGAGACTTCAGAGTAGTTTTGAGGAAACACAAAGAAGGAATTCAGAATCTATAAAATAAATTTAATAAAGAAATTGAAATAATTAAAAAGAACCAAGCAGAAATTCTAGAGCTGGAAAATGCAATTGACATGCTGAGGTATCCATCAGATTATCTTAATAGCACAGTTTTTCAAGAAGTAGAAACAACTAGTGAGCCTGAAGACAGGCTATTTGAAAATACACAGTCAGAGGAGACAAAAGGAAAAAGAATAAAAAACACTGAAGCATGCACACAAGATCTAGAAAATAGCCTCAAAAGGGCAAGTTTAAGAGTTAATGGCCTTAAACTCTTAAGAGATATGGTAAACAGTTTATTCAAAGGGATAATATCCAAGAACTTCCCAAACCTAGATAAAGATGTCAATATTTAAGTACGAGAAGTTTATCGAACACTGCAGAGTTAAACCAAATAACTCTACCTCAACGTATGTAATAATCAAGCTCCCAAAAATCAAGAATAAAGAAACAATTCTAAAAGCATCAAGAGAAGAGAAACAAATAGCATACAATTGAACTCTAGTATGTCTGCAGCAGACTTTTCGGTTCATTGTTCACAATAGCCAAGAAGATTTGAAAGCAACCTAAATGTTCATCAACAGATGAATGGATAAAGAAAATCTGGCACTAACACACAATGAAGTACTATTCAAACATAAAAAATAATGAGATTCTGTCATTTGCAACAACATGGATAAAACTGGAGATCATCATGTTAAGTGAAATAAGCCAGGCACAGAAAGACACACATTGCATATTCTCACTTATTCATGGAATCCAAAAATTGTAACAATTGAACTCATAGAGACAGCAAACATTAGAATGGTTACCAGAGGCTGGGAATTGTAATGGGGGAGTGGTAAGAAGGTGAGTATACTTAATGGGTACAAAAAATCGTTAAATAATAAGATCTAGTGTTTTCTAGCATGACAGGGTGACTATAGTTAATAATAATAATAATAATAATAATATAGTTGTACATTTAAAAATAACAGAGTGTAACTGGATTGTTTGTAACACAAAGATTAATGCTTGAGGGGATGGTTCCCTAATATTCCTTGATGTGATTATTAGTCATTGCATACCTATATCAAAATATCTCATATATCCTATAAATATATACACCTACTCTGTACTGACAAAAATTAGAATTAAAAAATTACAATAAAAATAGGAATCAATGCTAATCCCTTAAAATAACAGAATTACATCAAAATTAAACAACTTGCTTCTTGTTTATTTTTTCTTGTCTTTTTTTCTTTTCTTTTCTTTTTTTTTTTTTTTTTTTTTTGAGATGGAATCTTGTACTGTTGCCCAGGTTGGAGTCCAGTGGCACAATCTCAGCTCACTGCGACCTCTGTCTCTCAGGTTTAAGCAATTCTCCTATCTCAGCCTCCCAAGTAGCAGAGACTACAGGCACATGCCACCACGCCTGGCTAATTTTTGCATTTTTAGTAGAGACGGGGTTTCACCATATTGGTCAGGCTGGTCTTGAACTCCTGACCTCAGGTGATCCACCCGCCTCAGCCTCCCAAAGTGCTGGGATTACAGGCGTGAGCCACCACACCTAGCCTAAACAACCTGCTTCTGAATGACTTTTGAGTAAACAATATAAACAAGGAATTCTTTGAAACTAACAAAAACAAAGATACAGCATTCCAGAATGCCAGGGACACAGATAAAGCATGTTAAGAGGCAAGTTATATTTTTAAACGCCCACATTAAAAAGTCAGAAAGAGCTCACATTTACAACCAAACATCATAACTAGAGGAACCAGAGAACGAAGAGCAAACAAATCCCAAAGCTAGCAGAAGACAATAACCAAAAATCAAACCTGAACTGAAGGAAATTGAGTTGTGTAAAATTATACAAAAGATCAATGATTCCAAGAGTTTGTTTTTTGAAAGAATAAATAAGATTGATTATCTGCTAACTTGACTAATAAAAAAAGAGAAAATTCAAATAGAATAAAAAATGACAAAGGGGATATTATCACTGACCCCACAGAAATACAAAAAGCTCTCAAGATGACTATGAATACCTCCGTGCACACAAACTAGAAACCTAGATGAAATGGATAATTTGCTGGGAACGTACAATCTCCCAAGGTTTACATAGTAAGAAATTGAATCCCTTAGCAGACAAATAACGAGTTCCTGAATGAATCAGTAATAAAAAGCCTACCAACTAGAAAAATTCCAGGATAACATAAATTCACAGCCAAATTCTACCAGATGTATAAGGAAGAGCAGGTACTATTCCTACTAAAATGATTCCAAAAACAATGAGGAAAGACTCCTCCCTAGTTCATTTTATGAGGCCAGCATCATCTCCATGCTGGCAGAGACACAACAAAAAAGGAAAACTTTAGGCCTTGATGAACATAAAGGCAAAAATCTTCAGAAAATATACTAACAAAAGAAGTGAATCCAGCCTGCATCAAAAAGCTAATCTGCCACAATCAAGTATGCTTTATCCCTAGGGTACAAGGTTTTTTCAACAAATGCAAATCAATAAATGTGATTCATCACATAGAGCTAAAAAGCAAAAAGCACATGATCATTTCAGTAGATGCAGAGAAGTCTATTGATAATAGTAAACATTCCTGCATGTTATAAACCCTCAACAAACTGGGAATTGAAGGAACATACTTCACAATAATAAGAGGTGTCTAACTCATAGCCAACATCATACTGAATGGGCAAAGGCTGAAAGCATTTCCCTTGAAAATCTGCACAAGACAAGGATGTGCTCTCTCATCACTCCTTTTCAACATAGTACTTTTCAACATAGTTCTAGGCAGAACAATCAGACAAAAGGAAGAAATAAAAGACATTTAAATAGGAAGAGAGAAAGCCAAACTATCCCTGTTTGCAGACAATACGATTCTATGCCTAGAAAACTCTATAGTCTGTCCAAAAGCTCCTTAATCTGGTAAAATATTTCAGCAAACTTTCAGTATACAAAATCAGTGTACAAAATAAGTAGCATTCGTATACACCAACAACATCCAAGCTGAGAGCCAAATCAATAAAGCAATCCTATTCAAAATAACCACCGAAAGAATAAAATGCCTAGTAATACAGTTAACCAGCGATGTGAAAGATCTCTATACTGATAATTACAAAACTCCACTTAAAGAAATCGGAGATGACACAAACAAATGGAAAAACATTCCATGCTCATGGATAGGAAGAATCAATATTGTTAAAATGGCCATACTGCCCAAAGTAATTTACAGATTCAATACTATTCCTATCAAACTACCAATGACATTCTTCACAGAACTAGAAAAAGCTATTTTAAAATTCACATGGAACCAAAAAAGAGCCTGAATAGGCAAGGCAATCTTACACAAATGAACAAAGCAGGAAGCATCACATTACTCAACTTCAAACTACACTAGAATACTAGAATGATACAGTAACCAAAACTACGTAGTAATGGTACAAAAACATACATATAGACCAATGGAACAGAATAGAGGGCCCAGAAATAATGCCACACACCTACATCCATCTGATTTTTAACAAAGTAGATAAAAACAAGCCACGGGGACAGACTTTCTATTTAATAAATGGTGATGGGATAACTGGCTAGCCATATGCAGAAGATTAAAACTGGACCCCTTTCTTACATTATATGCAAAAAACAACTCAAGATGAATTAAAGACTTAAATCTAAAACTATAAAGCCTTGGAAGATAGCCTAAGATATACTATTCTGGACATAGGACCTGGCAAAGATTGTATGACAAAGATACTGAAAGCAATTGCAACAAAAACAAAAATTGACAAATGGGACCTTATCCTGAGGATAAGGATCAAAAAACTACCTATCACATACTATGCTTATTAGCTGGGTGATGAAATAATCTGTACAGCAAACCTCCATCACATGCACAGCTTCTGCACAGCAAAACGAAATACCAACAGAGTAAACAGATATCATACAATGTGGGTAAACATATTTGCAAATTATGCATCTGACAAAGGCCAAATATCCAAAATCTGTAAGGAACTTGAATGAATCAACAAGCACAAAACAAACAACTTCATTAAAAAGTGGACAAAGGAGATGAACAGACACCTTTCAAACAAAGACTTGCACACAGCCAACATGCATATGAAAAAATGTTCAACTTCACTAATTATTAGAGAAATGCAAATCAAAACCACAATGAGATACCATCTTACACCAGTTCAAATGGCTATTATTAAAAAGTGAAAAAGTAACAGATGCTGGTGAGGTTGCAGAGAAAAGGACACTGGTGAGAATATAAGTTAATTCAGCCATTGTGGAAAGCAGTTTGGTGGTTTCTCAAAGAACTTAAAACAGAATTACCATTTGATCCAGTAATTCCATTATTCAGTATGCACCCAAAGGAAAATAAATCATTCTACCATAAAGACACATGTATATGTATGTTCATCACAGCACTATTCACAATAACAAAGACATGGAATCAATGTAAATGCCCATCAGCAGAAGCCTGGATAAAGAAAGTTTGGTATTATATATATATATATATATATATATATATATATATATATATATACCATGGAATACTACACAGCCATTAAAAAAAAAAAAACAAAAACCAGTATCATGTCCTTTGCAGCAACATGGATGGAGTCAGAGGCCATTATCCTAAGTAAACTAACACAGAAACATAAAACCAAATACAGAATGTTCTCACTTTATAAATGCGAGCTAAACACTGAGCACATAGGTACACAAAGAAGGGAACAACAACCCAGGGGCCTGCTTGAGGGTAGAGGGTGCGAGGAGGGCAAGGATCAAAAAACTACCTATCACATGCTATGCTTATTAGCTGGGTGATGAAATAATCTGTACAGCAAACCCCCGTCACATGCAATTTACCCATATAACAAACCTGCATATGTACCACTGAACCTAAAATAAAAGTGAAAAATAAAAAATAAATAAATCTTTGTATGCCATAGGACAAAAACCTTATTTTAATACAACCTGAAACAAATCACATAGAAAACAAAAGAACCGAGTTTCAGAAATGGTCAGACAAATTTACATGAATTGATTTAGAGAAGTTTCAGATAAACCTTCAAACCCCATAAGGTTTATATAAACAAAGACACTAGAGGTTTAAGTGGTGTCATTATAATAACGATGAGTTATACTAAAATACACAGGTAAATAGCTTTTGACTGTCCCTATTATAGATCATTATTTTCCAATCCTTAGAAAATGTTAATAAGCATATCAGAAATGGCATTCTTTTCTTTTGGCATTCTATCTGCTAAACTCAGAATAGAATTTAAAGCAATTATAATGAATAGATTTATCTCTTTGCAAAGCCAAAGTCATAGATAAGTTCTTTTTTGTTGGATTAAGGAATGAACCAATGTTTAACTATTTAATTTTTATATAGAAAATGATACAACAGATGCTGCCAAATTGACATAGCAAGTATTATTCTCTTATGATGCTTTTAAAGGCTCCAGATGCATATTTCAAATGAGTAGATGTATTGTTAAAGTTACTGATAGAGCATATGCCAATTACAGCAGCAGTATTAAAAAATATGATTGATGAAATAGGTGCATCTTACAAGAAAATTGCTAGCCTTTTTGGTATCAAAGAGTACATTTTGAAATATGAATGTATTTGAGCAATTGGTATTCAGGATTTTTAGACTAAAACTTCACTTGAATCTTGAGTCAGGATTTAAATTTGTTTTAAAATGCCACACACCATTCCACCAATAGCTTTGAATAAGTAGTAAGAAAGTATGTATTCTCAAATTTTTGATGGAAAGGTTCTCAAAATAATTGTTTCTAGCCAAGTGGCTAAAAAGAAGACTACTGGGAATGATCTCAGAGCTTCTCAGTGGGCCACAATGATTATATGTTTCCAGGAGACATCCTCAGTGACTTTCACTTTACAGCATTTATCTCAAGGACCTGTATCATAAATCCTCCAAGAATGATCAGAAGTCTTATGCAGAGGAATAATTCAGTCATTCACATATTACTCATCTTATAACATTGAAGATTAAGAACACAGCCAAGAAAGAAGCAGACAATTATTTTAAAATGTTAAAAATGAATTCTACAAGTACTTTATTGTCAGGCCAGAATCACTTGTCCATCAATCATAAGTTACTTAATGTTTATAAACAATTCTAGTCAGCTTGAATGTATAGTGTACCAAGTTTTGAATGTTCTTAGTAAATCTTTAGAAGGTGTCTATGGAGAAGATATTCTTAGAGACAGGTATGTCAGCAACACCAAGAAGAGATAGCAGAGTATGAAGCAAGACAAAAGTATTATTAAAGAACAGACAGAGGACTATGCCATGCTGTAAAAAACATAGTCCCCCTTTCTTTCTCACCCTATTTGGTATTTTTGCCTGTATTTTGTTTCTCTCTCTCTTATTGATATCTTTACTGATATATCAACCACCTACCCTAACACCATCTCAATGATCCATTGAAATGTGTTTTGCTGAGATCAAGATATGCAGATTGTTGCTAGATACAATGACATTTTTTCCAACCCTACTAATTGATTTGTTCTGACCTTTCATTCCACACCACCTAAATGGTCATTCCATTGTTTTATCTTTAGGTTTGTTTTCTGTTTTGTTTTGTTTTCTGGGGCTTTAGATAGATAGATAGATAGATAGATAGATAGATAGATAGATAGATAGATAGATAAACTTTTGCCTTTTTAAAGTTTTTTATAACAATTATAAATAGATTAATATCAGAATATTGAAGCAAGTGAAGAAGCAAAAGAAAGAAATTTAAGTGAATTTTTCTATTTGTAGATCAACTTGGCTTTTCTCCATTCTTTATAGGTCTTGTAATAATCTCCTAAAGATTCACTTAAAGTGTTAATCACGAATAGATTTCTGAAGAAGTCTTTCATTTAATGTCAAAATATGCAATTTGGAGGTATTTTAATCAACCTCTTCAGGCTTTACTTGTTTATTATAAATAGTTCTTAGCACAGGGTTCACTTTATGCCTTTTTGAGGAGAAGGACAACAAATTATTATTGTGTTGCCTGTAAAGCTTTGAGCTAAACTGACTTCCTCTAATATCATTCATTTTGTAGTTGGTAATATGTTCCTAAGATTATAAGTCATATAATTTTCATTGAAAAAATATGTAGCAAGTATGAGAAGAGAATATGATATTCTTCAGGCCTTTCATAATTTATTACATAGTTATAAGACAGATTCTCATGAGAACAGAAGAAATAGATGAAACCTTCCTTTTTTTTATATCATTTCCATGGATAGTGAGGACTTTTTTCCCATCCTGAGGATAATAAACACAGTAAGCTCCTTTTTAAGATTTTCTGTGGTCCCCCGTATTTGAATGTATGCCTTTGCTGACAATTTGTGCGAAACTAAAGTTGTAACCCGCCAAAATGAGTAGATAATATTCTATACTACCTGAAAATAAAGCAACATACTATTGTAAAAATAACTTAAAAGAGGTTTCAAGAAGCTTAAGACTGTCTTTTGGTTTTATACTCTTTCCTGGTCATGAGATGATGGCTGGGACACCAGTCATCAGTCGGGAGAAAAGGCAAAGAGCAAAATGTGCCAGCTGTTAGGCACCGTTTTTAAAGATGCCTCAGAAACTTTAATGCTTACATCTCACTGATAAGAATCTAGTCACATGGTGACCCTTATCCTCAAAGGAGTTGTGGTCTTTAATTATACGCATGCCTATATAGAACGGGTAAATGGCTACAGGATAGGCAAGTAGCAATTTGCCCAATAACACTAAACATGTGTCTCAAGGTTAAGTTTACATAAATTTTCTATTCATGTTTCACAGTGACCCTCCCTATGAGGTAGATATTGTAATCCTCATTTACAGGTAAGGAAACAGAGTATTAGATGGGTCTAATAACTTGCTTGCAGTAATATGGTTGGTAGGGACTGGAATGAGGAATTGAACTTATCTCTACTTAACACAGTTGCTGAGCTCTCCAGCACTATAGCTCACTGCTTTTGAGCTGATGTTCTCTTGTTGGCTTTCTTTCAGAAAATCAGCACTGAATTCCAAGACAAAAAAACTCCTCTTAAAGACATAAAAGAAATCTTACCTGATATACAAATATAATAACCTTAAAAAAATTCACAGACCTGAGATGTTTGTAAAGGCTTTTGAATCTGCTTGCTTTACTTTTTGTTGATTTTATTAAGGAGATAAGTCACCCTGACTCGACCTAATACTGTGAAAGGTATTCAAAGATAGAAAGAACCTGTTTCCATGAAGTGATATTTTAAATACTATGTTTCTAAGAGTTGAGACATTCTGGTTAGCTTTTGTGATAAATAATAATAATAATTCTGGATCAGTTGATGAATAATTGGAGTAGCAGCTGATATGGGTTGATTAACCCAAAACCCATTCCCAATCCTCTTCTCCTTCCCTTCCTCTACTGTTAGGGCTGAAACAGCTTCGGACTTGCTCTTACAGTCTCCCTTCACACTGTGGGTGTCCAGGTAATACAGTTCTGATCAATGATATACTAAAAGTAGTCTCATGGGAATGTTTCTAGGAAATCTTTTGCTTTCCTGTTAAAAAGAACAGATGCAGCAGGCATCCTCTTTCCTTCTTCTTGCCTGGATTTAGACCCCAAGTTAGAATTATCACAATCATTTGCAACCACAGATATTTAGAGAAATACTGCCCTTGATATCACTGAGTGGCTAAAACAATGCCTACTTTCAGATTTCTTATTTTCTCTATCTACTCTTAATTATGTTGTGTTTTACTTTACTCAAGATGGTTTCTAACAAATATAATTAGCCATGACCTTTCAACAGGGTGCACAACAATCACTGCATTGATTTATTTCAAACATGAACAAAAACTTGGATGTATTGGCTTAGGATGGTGATATAAAAATTTCTATGTAAGCCTTTTGGACCTGGAAAGTAAATGTTATATATCAAATGTAGATAACCACAAAAGAATTACAAATATGGCCCACTACCAAATGATTACTTCGTTTGACAGGATTTTCATGTATAGTCAATGTGAACGTGAGAAAACAACAAAAACTAGATTTTCTTCATAGCATGTTATCAGCTCTTAGCTTTCTAAAATTAAACAAAATAATTGTCTTAGTCTGTTCCAGTTGCCATAACAAAATACTGTAGACTGAGTGACTTGAACTGCAGGAATTTATTTTCTCACAGTTCTGGAGCCTGGGAAGTCTAAGATCAATGTGCTATGTAATTCTGTTCTAGTGAGTCCACTTTTTCTGGCTTATAGATGTCCACTTTCTTGCTACATCCTCCCATGGGAGAGGGAGAGAGAACTTCGCTATCTTCTTCTTATAAGGACCCTAATCCCCTTATGGGAGCTCCACTCTCATGCCCTCATCTAAACCTACTTACTACCTCCCAAAGGCTCCATATCCAAGTGCCATCACAGTGGGGATTAGGGATTCATATATTAATTTCGGGAGGACACATTCAGTCCATAGCACCAGTCTTCTAAAACACAAAGTCTTAACAGGGGTTCTTAATTGACCCATCTTAGAAAGAAAGAAATCCAATGTATTGTCTGTTCACCAGAGGCCTGAGATTAATAATGATTCATCATGCCACTTTTTCTCCTCTCTTTTCAATCTGAGAGTGTGGGTAATGAGACTTCTTCTAACTCAAAATTTCCTTTGTCAATACAAAACGAGAATTTGTAAGCAAAAAGCAAAGAATATTATTTTGTCTTTATTTATTGATTTTTCTCATTATGATAATTCTTTCACTTTTTTTTTCCATTTCAGAAAGAACCTTTGGTTATAATTAAATTTCTTTTCAGCTTTTAAATTATGATACACATAAATAACTAGCCTTATTATTTTAATTTACAAATGTAATTTTTGTAAATTTATACTACATTTGTTCTCATTTTCTGTTTTATGTAGTTCATGTGAATAGTGGTTGAGAACTCAGTAATGAGACCACACTGATCTTGGTGAGAGAAGGATGAGATTTGAATAAAGACAGAGGGGATGACACAGATGGTGAATGTGAATGATATTTAAGAGACAGCATTGAAAGTTCTTGGTAACAGCGGCCGGGCGCGGTGGCTCAAGCCTGTAATCCCAGCACTTTGGGAGGCCGAGACGGGCGGATCACGAGGTCAGGAGATCGAGACCATCCTGGCTAACACGGTGAAACCCCGTCTCTACTAAGAAATACAAAAAACTAGCCGGGCGAGGTGGCGGGCGCCTGTAGTCCCAGCTACCTGGGAGGCTGAGGCCTGAGAATGGCGTGAATCCGGGAGGCGGAGCTTGCAGTGAGCTGAGATCCGGCCACTGCACTCCAGCCTGGGCTACAGAGTGAGACTCCGTCTCAAAAAAAAAAAAAAAAAAAAGAAAGTTCTTGGTAACATATTTTCTGTGGTGATAATGGTGGAGAGAGCAAAGGAATAATTTAGTATATTTCCCAGATTACTGTTTTGCCTGATGATGGAAGGCCTTGACACTACTTTGCCTAGATTTGGGTTAATTTAGATTATCGGTTCAATTTGTAGACATTGTCAGTTTAAAGTATTTGCAGGATTATCTGATAAAGATGTCCAGTAAGTAGTTATGTGGATTTAAGTTGGTAGTTTAGAAAAAACAAAAAGAAAAACCAAGAACTAAGCTACATACCTCAATTTGAAAAGCAGAGCCAAAAAAAAAAAAAAAAAAAAAACCCACTGTAGATTAATCCATAGATGTAGATGGATTTTTCCAGAGATAGTGTATAGATTCAGAAAGAGATAAGAAGTTCCCTTGTTATGGATCCTGAGTAACTCCATCGTCTCATAGGCAGATGTGTAGGTAGAGAGCAGAGAGAGTTATATAATAAAAAGCTAAGGGGTGGATTTATTTAAAAAGAAAGAGACCAAAAATATCAAATCCTGCTGAGTATTTATAAAAGGTAACTTCTAAATATTGCCTACTGAATTTGTTCATTAGAAGAACATTGCTTAACATAGCTGGTGGCACAGGCAATAGGCAACAGAAAAAGGAAAATTATAGCAGTAATAGGGGAGTAAATGTAGGACTACTAGCTAGAGAGAAACAGAGATGAAGGAAATACAAACATTTTAAATTTAAACTTATAATATGCATGTATCTATGCTGAAAAGTGGAGCAAATGGGGAGATATTGAAAATGCCAAAGAAAATGGGAATAACGGAGGATTCTTGAAGAGGTAAAAGAGGCTGTGTGTGCTATGTATTGTGGGTAGGGTGGAGAAGGTCTGCATCAGTAATTTTGTGTGCACTGGTATGTCATGATTAAGAAGTTGAATTATGTCCTTTATCCAAAAGGGCAATATTAAGTATTTTTAATTAAGATATCAAAGATATTTTCTTTATGTTTTTAAAAGATCATTTTAGTTAACAGTAAGGAGAATGAATTAGAGAAAGTAAAACTTGAGGCAAGAACAATAAAGGAAAGTAAGGCAGAGGAAAATGGATAGAGGTAGTAATTGTAGAAATATTAACCTGGGAAGATCAGCAGTGCATAGTATTAATAATCTACTGGTGTTGGGAGTAGAAGGTGAAGTAGATGGAAGATTTAAGGAGGATCTGAAGTTTCTAATATGGCTACCCAATGAAAGCATGATAAAATTAACTGGGAAGAATTTGAAGTTTGAATAAAGCAGTGCCACTTTAAACATACTTAATTTTGGCTGCCTGTGGAATACACTAGAGGAAAAATCTTTTAGTTAGTTGAAAAAGTGGCATTGGAAAGTAGACGAACAACAAAGCCAGACACCTCACTATCTGTGGCATTGTGATATAGATGATTGCTGAAAACACCGGGGTGGAAGAGTTTGCCTGGTGAGACTCAGTACAGAGAGAAAATGAGGGTGTTGCATGGAACCTTAAGGAACACTAACATTTAGAGCCAAGTGGCAAAAAGGAAATCAGTCAGCGAGTGAAAATTTTACTCAGAGGAGTAATAATTGAACCAGAAGAGAACAGAATCACAATAATTACATGCAATCAAAATCTGTTCAAATGCTAGAGTAAGATCAGGTTATATAATTTTGAAGTGTCCGTTCAATTTGCCACTGGAAGGCCATTTGTGGTCTGAAGTGAAGACTTTTTAGTTGAATGATGAAGGAAAACACCAGATTACATAAGGCTAAGTCATTAACAGTAGAGGAAGTGCAGACAGAGTGCAAACCACTGTTTCAGGACTTCGGTTAATAAAAACAATGAAGGAGAACACAGGAACAGGAGAGGAGTTAGCTTTCTTCTTGTGTTAGGTCATTTTTCAGGACAGTTTCGTGTAACTGCAGAAGCCTGTGTTTACTGTTTTCTGACAAGTGGCACATGCCTCAATATCAGGATCAATGATATTGCCTATTTGTGCTTCCCTCTTCAGATCTATGCTTCAAGTTAACAGTATTGAATTACAGATATTTATGCAATAGTTCAATGAGGAAACTGTGGCCAAAATATTCATAATTTACATGTTATGACTTAAGACATATGCTAGTTTGTTAGTAACAGAGATTTGTAACTTTCTTCCGGGCTTTCTCTGTAGTCCCACAGGTAACTTAATTTGTTCACCCTAAACAAGATTGAGTATTTTAATAAAGTCTTCACTAGTGCTAAGTACACCGTGATGATGACATTTAAGAAATATCAGTTCTATCGCGGGAAATGATGAGTGTCCTGTAATTACTTGTTTTCATCAATATCTTATTATTTCTGTTGTTGCTTGTTTTCACCTGCCTGTTACTATTTCTACCTATATTAGTGACTGTTTTAGTTTAATTTTTATCTTACTGGGTTACAAGTTAAGTTTAACAATTTTATTTTTGGCCAATTGTGAAAACTAGAAAATCTTTAAATGATTATCTTTGAATATTCCAGCTGGAGATTTCATCCTTGCTCACAAACCTAAGTATTCACAACTAAATTGTATCTTGAGATATTTGATATCCATATTGTAGTCCTTTTAAATGCCAGAAGTTCATCACAATGAAAATATCATGCTATTCCCATTTCTTAGAACTATTAATTGCATATTCATTTTATATTGCTACTTGGAAACTGGTGATGTTTTTAAATTAGGTTGAAAGGAGCTAAAATATTTTCTTGGGGTTTTCACACGTTGAAAAAAAAAGGATTTTAAATGTTGTCCATATGTAAATGCATTACATATTTATATATAATATATACTATCAATCATGTATGAAATACATATAAAATATATAATATATGTGAAGAATGTGTGGCAAAGAACATGTAACTACATATTAATAGTATAAGAAAAATATTTTATGTTCACTTGAAGTGTAAATAGGGAAATGAAAAATAGAACAATTTATTCTATCATGCCTTTCTGAATAATATTAAAATAAGCCATAAAACAATGCCTTTTCAATGCTAAAATTCTTTGATATTAGCTGAATGTTAATGTCAAACAAAAAACATTTTGGACAGAGATAAAACCTGATTGATTTTCAAGACACATTATATATCTAAACAATGTAAATTCAGATAGAGGTGAAAAGATTCTAGAAGCCATTTACCTCAGGTTGGTTGGTTTGTGTAGAAACTTGACTATGAGCAGGCTCTGGAGGTCTATGAAGCCCCATCTTGGGCTGATTGTGGAGACAAATGGTTGCAAAGAGGCAGGACAAGGAATTGGGTAGGCCATGACCATTCCTGCTGAAATCACACCAGCTGGGAATTTATTTCTGTTTGTACATTGAGCTTCTCCATGGGCTTTCATTAGTAGAAATAATTTTGCAGGTTAGACTTGTGATAATGGAGCCTCTTACCTCTCCTTCACTGGTAGAAGATTAAGTGATCTCTTCAAGGTCACTCAAGTGAGTTGCAAAGCCAAGCACAGAATGCAGGACTGGTAACCAATACCCCCTCCCCCAGTTAACTAAAACCACGTTATGCATATATACTGATTTTTTTCGTGTGTTTTTCCTTGAAATATGAACAAATTACATGGAGACTCAGGATCCACAGGATTTTAGCTTGAAGAAAATTTTGAAATCAAGTCCAAGGCCTCTCTTCAGGCAGGAATAATTCTTACATCAGATAAAAGGGAAATGAGCACTTACTTTAATGTGTCCAGGACAGGAAGCCTGGAGGGTTCACAATATTAGAAATATTGCTAGTTAAACCCTTGTTCCTAGAACATCGACCTATCAGACCTCACTTTTCTCTTTAACATAATAATACATACAAACCATTTTCCACCTAGTAACTGTTGGCTGTTTGAACATAGACTCTCCCTGTATAATTTTATTCTCCAAGTTGAAAATTCCTTATTCTTCCAACTATTCATTAGGTTTTCTGACCAGGAAAGAATATATGGGATTGTTTCTTTCTGTTTTCTGTGCAATATATATTCAAAACTGCAGTCTAGGACTCTCATGAGGGAATACTTAGGGGTGAGAATGGGGATGTAGCCAGTTACACACATATTAAACTCTCACTACAAAAAATATTTTTTCTTTTCATGTGCACTGTTAAACGTTTTGCTGCCTGTCAACCTATATTTGTTTGGCTGATTTTATAACCCAAATATAGAAGTTCTTAGCTCTTTTTAATAAATTTAATCTTGTTTGTTTCAGTTTGTATACCATGCTATACCTATTTTTTGAAATACAGTCATGACATTTATTATGTATACTGTGTTTATATTTTTAAGTCACCTTCAAATTTGGTAAGCTTGACTTTATTTTTTATACAAGTTGTAGATAAACATTGAAAAGCACCACTATGTTAAGAGTAAAACCTGCACGCACACACACACACACACACACACACACAAGGTAGGAATAAAACCACTACTATTCATTCGTTTTCTAAAGTTTATGAATTAACCAAATTGCATTTTTGGGTATCCTGTAAGATATCATCTTTTTCATTATCATATTTTAAAATACTTCATAAATGTCATGGCTGAAATTAGAACACACTGAGTCTACTATATGGCCCTGAATTGTTAATCTAGTTAACTTTAAAAGAAGAAATAATAATATTTTTGGTATATCACAATTCTGTGAATAGTTTTGACTTATTTGTTACAACCATTCTCCCAATACTTCTTTAATGTAGATAAGCACCTACTATAATTTTTATTTTTCAAACAGGCAGACTGGGTCTAAATTCCATTTTCTATAATAAAGAATACCAAAATTATGATTATTTGAAATTATTTTTGGTACTAGTGCTTAGCACAGCACGTATATGATGGTTGAATGAATAAATATACACGTGCTTATAGAATAAATTACCTACCTGTGACAGTATATATAGTAAGGGGGTAAAATAAAAGCTAGATATGTCCTCCAACACTTAAGACATAACCACATTGGTGTTTCTCCTATCTTACATCAGTAGGTATGTGTTTAATAGATCATTATGTAATTCAGGAGAGGTACTCATGCGATTATTGAGCTAATGGCAGCATCATGAATAACAGAAACTCTATATAAATGTACCTTCTACCTAAAGCACTTAGGGCTACAAAATTTACCAATATCTCTCATCTTGGCCAAGTGGCCTTCAGTTATAAAGACTGTGAAAAGCCTCTGCAAAGTTAATCAGACAAGGGGTTTCTTTTCATTTTGACTTCTTTTTTTTTTTTTTTTTTTTTGAGACGGAGTCTCGCTCTGTCACCCAGGCTGGAGTGCTGTGGCCAGATCTCAGCTCACTGCAAGCTCTGCCTCCCGGGTTCCCACCATTCTCCTGCCTCAGCCTCCCGAGTAGCCGGGACTACAGGCGCCCGCCACCTCGCCCGGCTAGTTTTTTTTTTGGTATTTTTTAGTAGAGACGGGGTTTCACCGTGTTAGCCAGGATGGTCTCGATCTCCTGACCTCGTGATCCGCCCGTCTCGGCCTCCCAAAGTGCTGGGATTACAGGCTTGAGCCACCGCGCCCGGCCTTCATTTTGACTTCTTAACTTTCGTCCATATGTATTGGTGTGCTGAGGTTGATTCTTTAGATTCATAATTTCATAGAATTGATAATATTTATAATGCAAAACAAAGAGGAGAGGAGGAGAATAAGAAGAAATACAAAGAAGAAAATGAGAAGAAACATGAGACAAAATTCTAGAACTTAGAGGGCTATGTACTAAATGTTTTACATGTCTTACCTCTTTTTATCTTCAAAAAGCCTATCTCTCATTCTTACTTTTTCTACTTTCCATGCCCCTTCCTTTTAATCCCTTGTTAGTTACATAATTTATACATTCAGCAATCATATATGTCTGTGATAAGCACTAGTAACAAAAAATTAATTGAAACTAATCATAACATTAGTACTCTTTATTACAGAAAATGGACTTTAGACAGTCTACATTATAGGAACATATAGCTTGTACTTCCATTCTGTCACTTTTGCCCCAGCCTTTGAAATCTGCAGTTAAATGTATTCACAACTCACCACAGTCCTCTCTCTGGACAAAGGATAAAGTGATCTAAAAATACTACTTCTAGTGGTATTGCCAACCCTACTGAAATTTAAAAAACTAATCTTTAATGGCCTAAGGTCACAAAATAATATCTTTTCTGGATTCTTACCATGCTGGTATAGGAAAAGAGAAAATAGTTTGAATCATTAATTTACGATGAGCTTATGCTTGAAGAAAATTGAAGAAGGGCAGAGGTACCAGAGAGTTGAGAGCATTGGAGATTGGGTAGTGCCACAGATGAACTGCAGAATTCAGGCAAGGTGGAGAAGGGAACTACAAGTTTGGTTGAAATTTATCTAAGGCTCTAAAGCCAGAGAAGGCGGCCAGTAGCAGTCTGCTACAGTGGAAGAAAATGGAAGTCCGTAGAATCTCAGGTCTCGGTGAGATCATAGTACCCACATGATGGCTTGAGGGATGAGGATGATTAGATGGTTGTTCCCAGAGAGTAGCATATTGAAGTTTAAGATATTTGACCTGCATGCATTCTGAATAATGAACAATCAAGGAGTGTTCGGAAATGTAAATGAAGACAACCAGATCTGAGGAGGTCAAATAACTAAAAGACGTGTGGATGTTGAAATGACATGTTGCTGAGTTGACATTCTGACAAACTTTTCTGTCTATGCTTTTGGTTTGGTAGGTGTGGTAAATGAGAGCCTCCACTGTGGGGGCAGCATTAGAAGTGGCATCTTCATGGTGGAGTCCATGTTAGGTGGAGCAAGGAGATGGTGATGGATGATGATTATAATAATGATAAAGATGAGAGTTAACATTTTCGGTAGACTTTCTGTGTATTAGGCTCTGTCCTAATTTCTCTGCACATATTTACCCATTAATCCTCACAATACCTTGTGAGGTGAATGCTATCATTATCCCAATATATACATGAAAGTTTAAGTTGCCCAAACTCATGGAGCTAGTAAATAATAGAACACAGACTCGAAAACAGAAAGACTAATTTCAGAACATGCATTCTTAAGCTGTATGTGCCCTGGTGACAGAATGGTCAGAGAAAAGATTGTGAAGATAGTATATTTGTTAACAAGGTATAGAAAATTTCAGAGTGCATACTGGGAATGGTCGAAGGTGAAGAAGAACAATGGAAATAGGCAAGAAGGAGGTTCAGAGCAGTAAGATTGTGATTAGGGATGTGAGGTGCCGAGTCACCTTGCCCTGGAGAGGATCTCTGCTCCTTTGAGGGTAGAGAAAAGATGAACACTGTTCCTACCAGGAGCTCTTGTGTTTTGTGTCATTCTTCATTTGGTAATGGAATATGCCTTTGAATCTTCCACTATGGGCATAGGCTCAAAGCAAGGGTTCTTACACATCCTTGTTGAGGATATGGTGAAAGCTTTGCACTTTCTCTCTAGGAAGAAAACTCACAGACGCATAAATACAGATGGACAATGTTTGTTCTCCAAAGTTGTAGGAGACCTGCAGAAGGCATATGATTTTAGAAGGGTCATATAGGAATGTAGGGACTGGACAATATTTCCCAGTGCTCTTTATAAGACAGGGAGGGCCCTATGTGGTGAACACAGAGATATGGAGAGAATAAAATCTATGAATGTTAACAAGAAGGAAGTGAAATAAATCCAGCAAAATTGTATGAACTGCTTCTCTATGACCTCACAAATTTTATTACTTCCATAAAACTCATGACACATTTGCTGTGATTGAATTTCCCTGTGGAGGCAAATGGGAGCGGACAGAGCTTCACTTTTGGTTGAAGGTGTTGCAGCACAAAGCAGGCTGCTCTGATTCCATATCAGAACAGAAAACGGTGAAAGTTAGGCACACATATTGTGGGTGGGGCTTTTTAGTGCCCCAGGCGTGAACCGAAAGTTTGGTTGAAATTTATCTAAGGCTCTAAAGCCAGAGAAGTTCTCAAGTGACATTTTTGTCACATGCACAAACTGGCATATTGGAAAAATTGTTTCCCTGTTATTTCAGGGTCTTCTTGGACTCTCTGAAACATATCCACATAGCTTGGGCTAAAGTCTTGATCTGCAAAGATGTTTCTCTAATACTAAGCTGACTTCAAATAATGAAAGTGTGACCTTAATCAATCACCAGCAGTCTCTCCAGTATACAGGAATCCAGGGATTTCTGTCAGTTCTCTTTTGTGTGTCTCTGTTTTTCTCTCATGCTTCACTGAAGATTGAACAAGTTCAATATGAAGCCACTGCCTATACAGACTTGAGCACTAAGCGTGTCTTTCCTGTCATGCCAATTCTCTGCTGTTACCATTCTGCTCCCTTTGATGTGGAACCTGTGCTACAGGCATTCTGAGGGAGAATGTTCTGTGGGAAGCTTGAAAGTTAGGCCACCTCTGCTTCCCAGAGAAATGCAAAGCCCCAACACACACAGGGCTGAGTCCAGTTTTCTTCTGCTGGTAGAAGGGGAGTGTCATTTCACAGACCTTTGTCTGCCTGATGTTGCTAAAGAAGCAAACGTCCTCAGAAAGAGCACTGTGATGTCACTGACCTCAACTGGTTTTGAAGAAACTGTAGCTTCCAAGGCATTTTTGAGTTACCAGATTGAAACCTACATATATTTCTCTCTCTCTCTCTTTTTTTTTTTCTGACAAAGAACTAGAACATACTTATTAGAAATGACTAGGGACCAAATTATATAGACTTTTGTACAATATTTTAAACAAATATTAAATATCCTCCTCTTAAGGGACATAGGAGATCCAAAGGTCAAAGTAAATGACCTAAATTAAAGAGAATTAGAAATATGAACTGTTTAGTTGGATGGGCCTTAATTAACTATTGAAATCAAGGCAGTTGGAATATAAAAGTGAATTTGACACTCTCATTGGCCGCCACTAAGTTTACATTCTATCTATGAACAAAGATACAAAGATAAACACAATGCTGAATTTTAAAAATGCTACTTATTTAAAAAAATAAAATGTACATGCAAATGTATAATTTACCTGACTATCCGTATATGGACTTTAAAAAATAATTAACGCAATAAACTATCTGCTAGATAATAAACCTGGAGATACTCCCAGACTCCTGAGTTCATTTGGCTTACCCCCTCAAATGCAATTTCTGGGATCACCAAAGTGATATGAGTTGAGAACTGAGCAAAACATTTAGTCTAGAGGTGCCCAGATGTGGTAGACAGACTATGGAAATGACCCCCAAGGAGCCATGACTTTGTATAATCCCCCACCTTGAGTGTGCATGGGACCTGTGAATACAATAAGGTATCACTTCCATAATGTTAATCATGTTAATTGCATGGCAAAGTGGAAGGGATTTTGCAGATATAATTAAGATCCATAATAAGTAGACTGAGTTAATCAAAAGGGAGAGTATCTTGGATGGGTCCAACCTAATCAGGTAAGTCCTTTAAAAGAGGAGCTGGAGCTCTTTCTGAATTCAGGAAGATTCTTTTGTTGGTCTTGAAAAATGAACTGACATGTGAGAGGAAGTCACCTGGCAAGGACCTGAGTCTGGCCTCTTGCAGTTGAGGGTGATCACTGGCTCACAGTTAGAAAGAAAATGGAAATGTCATTTATGCAACTTCAAGGAACTGAATTCTGCCCAAAACATGGGATCTTGGAAAAAGACTCCGAGTTCCAGAAAGGACTGTAACATGACTGATACGTTGATGACAGCCTTGTGAGACCTAGAGCAGAGGCTTCAGCTAAGCCATACCTGGATTCGTCACTCACAGAAACTGAGAAGTAGAAAATACATTTTGTTCTAAGCTGCTGAATAGTAATTTGTGGTACAGTAATAGAAAACAAATACACCAGAGTCAATCAATTAACCAGGTAGTGAACATTTATTGAATGGTTACTTTGTATAGTAGCTATCCCTATTTAGAAAGCTCTGGAAAAGAGGGAAAAGAGTAATTTAAGACAACCTCAGTTTATTCATAAGGGGGGCAAAGATCCCTTTAAAGTCTTGCAATGCTAAGGGCTGTGAATGGCAGTTGGCTGGCTCTTTCCTTGGGTATAACAATTAATGGTATACTAGGACATTTTAGTTGCTTCTAGAAATGTTATATAGATTCTTGATTTTCTTTTAATAAAATACTTTAAAGACAATACATGATAATAAGAGACATAATAGTTAACAAGTATAGAGGCCTTACAAATTCCAGGGCACTGGGCCAAGTATATTATCATGAATAGGTCATTTCATTTTCATAATAACAATAGAAGATCAGCACTATTATTTTCTATATGTTACACAAGTTGGATATTAAGATATGAAGTACATTAAGTTGCCCAAATTCACACACAAAAATATGGAATTACAACTCAGTTTTGTGAATTTAAAGCTGGGGTTTGGACCACGTCTGTGACTCTTGAAGCTGGAGTCTCCTCGCCATTTTGCTGACTGCATCTACTTAATTCAAAAATATTACAAAATATATCCAAACTATAAGAGTGATTGTTATAACACCTCTATCCTCTTTATGTAAAGTGCATGCCTGCTATAATTTTGGTTGTTATGTCTATAATGCAAAAAAAGTATGTGAATCATTTAAAATATTAAATTTCATGGTAAGTAGTTTGCATTAGTTTCCTTTCAAAATATTGCTATTTCTGATAACATGAGAAAAGAGACTTCAAAAGGAAAACAAATATAATATAGATTAATATAAGTGATGCAACACAGTGTTAATGACTATTGTATCTATATTCTATAGTTCTATAGGGAAAATAATATCTAGGACCATAGTTCTCAAGCTTCATAGAGTATGAATTCTTTTTGAGATCAATGAAACATATAGACTCTTCTGTCAGAAAAATAGACATATACATGAAGTTTCTGCACACAATTTCAGCAGGACCTTGTCAACTATTCATTGCTTTAGGCTTAGAATTACTAGTCCAAGAGAAATGGTATTTGCTGCAAATTGTCAAAATCATAGCTATAAATTTTGTCTTAATTTATCCATTGATAATTGCTCAATGATTTTAAACTATGAACTTAAAAAAATCTTAGTGTTTCCATATGTATTAGTTCATTCTCACATTGCTATAAAAAACTGCCTGAGACTAGGCAATTTATAAAGAACAAAGGTTTAATTGACTCACATTTTCACAGGGATGGGGAGGCAACAGGAAACTTACAATTATGGTGGAAGGGGAAGCAAACATGTCCTTCTTCACATGGTGGCAGGAAGGGGAAGTGCTGAACAAAGGAAGAAAAGTCCCTTGTAAAACCATCAGATCTCGTGAGAACTTGCTATCATGAGAACAGCATGCAGGTAACTGCTCCTAGGATTCAATTACCTCCCATCAGATCCCTTTCATGACACATGGGAATTATGGGAACTACAATTCAAGATGAGATTTGGGCAGGGACACAGCCAAAGCATATCACCATATATGAAAAAAAAAATGATATGTTACCTACACATTTCATAGCAACTTGGTCATTCTAATATTCATTCCATAATTATTTTCTATACAATGCCCTGTCTCATGTTGTAGGATGCAAAGATTAACAAGGCAGTGTATAATACTTGCCTTTAAAGAGATCTCATACTAGTGCGAGAGGAAAAACAAAACACAAATTGGAAATAGTAGAATAAATGGCATTAATGAATTTTACAGAATATGATATTAGACCAAAGCAAATGGACTGCTCAGTTCTCCCCAGGTAACACAGCCTATCCCAGGAGAATTCTGTTGGCACTTGAGCTGAGCCCTGATGATGAGTAGGAATTTCCTAAGGGATACAGAGCAGGAGGAAATAACAGCTGAAGAGCGGAGGAGAATGTAAGAGTAACAGAGGATCCATATGAAGCAGCAAGAGATGAGCCTGGAAGTCAGCAAGGCCATAAAACCGATAGTCTCTTATGTCCCACTAAGAATGTTAAACTCCAATACACTCAATAGGAAATAATGAATGTGATCAGATTTATTCTTTTTAAAATTTATTTATTTATTTATTTATTTTGATATGGAGTCTTGCTCTGTTGCCCAGGCTGGAGTACAGTGGCATGATCTTGGCCCCTGCATCCTCCACCTCCTGAGTTCAAGTGATTCTCCTGCCTCAGCCTCCCAAGTAGCTGGGATTACAGGCACCTGCCACCACATCCAGCTAATTTTTGTATTTTTGGTAGGATGGGGTTTCACCATGTTGACCAGGGTGGTCTCGAACTCCTGACCTCAGGTGATCTGCCCACCTCAGCTTCCCAAAGTGCTGAGATTACAGATGTGAGTCACCATGCTGGGCCCAGATTTACTCTTTAAAAAATATTCTGAATAAAAATGTAAAAGATGATTGGAAGGAAAAAAGGAAGACTGTAGTAAGGAGACAAATTTAGAGACTCTCCCAATAGTCTAGGCAAAACAAAACAAAACAAAAAGATGGCTTTATTCAAGACAGTGGCAATATTGATGAAGATGAAGAGATGATGATACATGTATTGGAGAATATTTAAGAAGTAAAATTGGTGAAATTTGGTTGGAGAGTGTGAAGTTGAGGTAAGTTTTTGGCCTTGCTGAGTTCAAGTGAGTATCACCAACATAGTGGGAGAAACTGGGTTATAATCAAAGGACAGCTGGATGAAGAAAAGGGATATAATTTTTAGCTGATAACACGTTTTATTTCATTTGTGGCAAGGTCTACTAGACAGTCTGATTTATAGGACCTGTGGCATTGGAGAAGAGTCTGATCTGAATACCAAAATTTAGGACTTGAGGATTTAGCTGATCCAATGGGCATGGATTAAATCATTCTGATAGAGTATACAGAATGAGAGAAAGGGCATGAGCAACCAACCCTAGAAGACACCAGCATTTAAAGGGGAGATAGCATAAAAGCAGCCGAATATGTAAACCAAAAGCAGCCATCAGAAACATGGTGGAGTTGTTAAGAGTAAGATCAAGTTGAACAAGAGAAAATTTCAAAATTGGAGAAAAGGTAAATTTTAGCATATGCTGCAGAGAGTTTGATTAAGTTAAGGACTAAAGGGTATCCACTGATTTGTGTGTTATGGTATTTTCATATTTACTTCCAGTCACCACTCTCCTTTGCAGCATTGCTTGGACAGACTTAACGTTTCCCATTCCTTGTTTATGTGCATTGGGTAAAGCTGACTCTACCTCAGGATCCAGGGGTAAGGCACACGGCTTAGCCCGATTCAACAGCATGTATGAGCCTCCTGATCATAGTGTAAGGATTGGTTCAGGGAAGGCACATAACACAAGTTAGGCTAATCAAGGCCAATAAGGTAATATTTCCTGGACTTTTTTTTTTTTTTTTTTTTTTTTAACTATAGGAAAATTTCTGTTTCTGGTTAGGTACAGAGTACATGTGGGAACTGGAGCTGATTCTGTCATATCGTGACCATGTTCACCCTGGTAATGAAGCCAATGCTGAAGAATCTTACTTGGGAAATGGAAGGAAGACACACTGTAGCTTGAAGCTAAGCTCAACCATAACGTTTAGTTACATGATCTGATGTATTCCTTTTGAACCCTTGAAGGAAGGTAGGGGTATTGGTTCTCTTAGAATAAGTATACCTTGCCTGAGCACGGTGGCTCACACTGGTAATTCCAGAATTTTGGGAAGCCAAGGCAGATGGAAAACTTGAGGTCAGGAGTTCGAGACCAGCCTGGTCAACATGGTGAAACTCTGTCTCTACTAAAATTACAAAAATTACCCAGGCATGGCACACACCTGTAGTCCCAGCTACTTAGGAGGCTAAGGCAGGAGAACCGCCTGAACCTGGGGTGGTGAGGTTGCAGTGAGTCGAGATTGTGCCACTGCATTCTAGCCTGGGCAACAGACTGAGACTCTATCTTTTTTTTTTTTTTTTTAAAGCATACCTTTAATGCGCTGATTTTAGATTTCTCTAAAGAAAACAAATTTATTTTTTTCATTCATTCAAAGAACATACACTAAGAATCTACCATGTTCCCTGCACATTTCTAGACAGTAAGGATAGAGACCATAGCAGTAAGTGAGACAATGCCTTTATTTCCCTGGGACATACATTTGAATGAGAGATACAGAAATCAACGTAAAGAAATACACATGAACACATGCATAACATAATTCAGAGTATAATAAGTTCCATAAAGAAAATAAAGAAGAATAAAAATTAACATGATTGTATGTGTATTCAAGGAAGAAAAGACAGGGAGGTCAGGAGAGAGAGAATAGCCTCACATACTGTCAGTGAAAGGGAACATTTTATTAGAAAACTAAAGGGTTGAAATTCACTCAACAATCTCTCGATCTTCAGGAAAGGGACCTTCCCTTACCTCTTTCCTAACCCATACTCCCAGGAAAATTTGAAGGAACATCAGTGTTTCTCTTTTAGAAACTCAGACCCAACTTTAAAAACTATTTAACTGTGCAATATGAATTGCACCTGAAGAAGCATCTAAAGGATTTGGTTGAGGCCATTCTGAGTTTTATGACCTTAAATGATAAATGCAATATTAATCTTAAAAGATATCACCTGAGTTGGACAGACTTTGGAATGAATACCCTGTGAAAGGTGAATATTCAATCTCAGTCTTCGGATTTTGTTTTTTAACATGTTTCTTTAAAGCCGGGTTAAAGAGGATGGCCAGCGATAGGCTCACACGAAAAGGCTGTCTTGGCAAGGAAAAAGACCCTAAGCTGTGTCCCTTTCATCTGTCTTTACAATTAAAGTGAGGTTCAGCAGATACCTTGAGGAAAGATATTAAATTGCAGATTGTGCAGTTTTGTTGTGCCTGCAATTTCCCAATGTTGCTAGTAAGAAGCTGAGAAGGCCCTTAAAAGCCTTTGTGCTTGGCACCTGCAGAAATCTAATTTCTGATGAATAGGGCCCTAATTGGGTCAATTATTCTATTATACTACACAAGAGTACTTAAAACTGCTGCTTCAGTAAGGAGAGGCGCTTCAGTCTCCCCATTGGTGTTCTCCAATTTGAACAGAACTCAGAATCCTGAATTTAACTTTTACTTTCCCAGCATCAATTTTGTCTTTCCAATCTCAGTTTATCATATACAAGTCAACTGCCGAGTTTAAGTGAAATTACTCTTTCACCTCTGATACCATAGGTTAGATAACAAAGGAGATTGTTTTCACTCCTATAAAAATTGTTTCTCTTTGTCTTTATAGCAGCATAATTTATAATCCTTTGGGTATATACCTAGTAATGGGATGGCTGGGTCATATGGTACATCTAGTTCTAGATCCTTGAGGAATCGCCATACTGTTTTCCATAGTGGTTGAACTAGTTTACAATCCCACCAACAGTGTAAAAGTGTTCCTATTTCTCCACATTCTCTCCAGCACCTGTTTTTTCCTGACTTTTTAATGATCGCCATTCTAACTGGTGTGAGATGGTATCTCACATGCACACGTATGTTTATTGCGGCACTATTCACAATAGCAAAGACTTGGAACCAACCCAAATGTCCATCAGTGACAGATTGGATTAAGAAAATGTGGCACATATACACCATGGAATACTATGCAGCCATCAAAAAGGATGAGTTTGTGTCCTTTGTAGGGACATGGATGCAGCTGGAAACCATCATTCTTAGCAAACTATCACAAGAACAGAAAACCAAACACCGCATGTTCTCACTCATAGGTGGGAACTGAACAATGAGATCACTTGGACTCAGGAAGGGGAACATCACACACCGGGGCCTATCATGGGGAGGGGGGAGGGGGAGGGGGGAGGGATTGCATTGGGAGTTATACCTGATGTAAATGACGAGTTGATGGGTGCAGCACACCAACAAGGCACAAGTATACATATGTAACAATCCTGCACGTTATAAGTATACATATGTAACAATCCTGCACGTTATGCACATGTACCCTACAACTTAAAGTATAATAATAATAAATAAATTAAAAAAAATTGTTTCTCATATATTTACAAATATATGAGGCAACTACTTTAGAACATTGTATTCAAAGGGGTAATAGTCTTTTGATTAATTATTATCTTTGAGAAGAAAGAACAAAGAGAAGGGAAGTGGAGTTTGCATTTTATTTGTAGATTGTATTATACTTTTGCACATATGTAAGACTCTAATTCTATTTCCTTATTATTTCAAAGGATTGCACCAGTTTCTTCTTCATAATCACCTATAACTTATAAGTTAGCAAGTAAAATAGAATTTTGAATCTGACACATGATGACACTTATAGACTCATTATTTTAATGAGATTTATTACTTAGACATTTCCTTTATGCTGAATGTTCTAATTTGTGACTTAAAACAGAAACTTTTAAAAATTAGTATGAATACTTTCATTGATGAGTTTGTTTATGGGAAGATGGAATTATGCTGTTAGTGGCTATTTATTAAAACTACTGCACTACTGTGCAATAACTTGTACCCTATGAAGAAGCTTTTTCTGGGGCCTGGGTGGAGTAGAGGAGATGTCATCTTAGCTTTTGTAAGAGGCCAAAGAGACTCACATCACTTTTAAGAAATTAAATTCAATAATGTATTTAATGAGATATTTTATAATAGACTCCACGTTTAGTGTTTGGCATATATTAAAAACTCAAAACATTAATTTTCTTCTTTTTCTTAAGCTATGCCAAGGATTAGTTCCTGATGTTGGCATAACAGAAAATTGAACAGTGAAAAGATAAGTAAGGCATAGTCTTTATTTTTAAGTAGTTTGTGGTCTAAAAAGAGATTAAAAATTGCATGCTTGGCCGGGCGCGGTGGCTCACGCCTGTAATCCCAGCACTTTGGGAGGCCGAGGCAGGCGGATCACGAGGTCAGGAGATCTAGAGCATCCTGGCTAACATGGTGAAACCCCATCCCTACTAAAAATACAAATAATCAGCCGGGTGTGGTGGCGGGCACCTGCAGGCCCAGCTACTTGGAACGCTGAGGCAGGAGAATGGCGTGAACCTGGGAGGCAGAGCTTAGAGTGAGCCGAGATCGTGCCACTGCACTCCAGCCTGGGTGACAGAGCGAGACTCCATCTCAAAAAAAAAAAAAAAAAAAACACAACCTGCATGCTTAAATGTAATATAGAGTATTCTATGGTGCATATCATCGGGGGTACAAACAAAGAGCCAGGAGGGCTTTAAAAAGTCCCATGAAAATGGGTATGTGAGTACACATATTTGTGTATGAATGTGTTTGTTTCCATTTTGTATCATCTTGGTATATTCATTTTGCAAATGTTGAGCAGATGCATGTCTGGACTTACAGATATCAATTCTGTATCTTTTCTAAGGTATGCATTGATAATTCCCATGCACTACACTGGAATGAATTTATCTCTGCTTGCTCTGAAAACCATGAGTCTAGCAAGGAACATAGTTTGGTTGATTTTACGGTAAGTTAGAGGGAATAAAAATTAATATGCAGCATTTTATGGCTTCTTTCAAGAGGGGCTTGGAAGAAATCATATGACTAGTGCTTTATGGGAATTCTTGGTGTGTTAGCTTCCCTATAGAGACAGTCAATTGTGATTAACTCTTCTTCGTCAAAAAATTTTGAAAGTTTAGGGTTTTTATTTTTAAGTTTTTTTCATTAAATTCAATTAAGTATCATAATACCTTTTGATATTCTCTCATAAACATATTAGCCCTCCTCTTTTAGGTAAAACAATATTTTAACTGTATTTTGCACTTTCCCCATTATCATATGTGGTTCTTTGCTGTCTATTATTATTTAGTTTTGCAACTCCTTTAAACTATTACCTTACCAGAGAAATCTCATTACCTAATTGGTCATGCATTTAAATAAGTATTAGAATATTTGTTACATCTGCCATTGAAATAAATAAATTCTGGAGGTGATTTACGACAACTATGTGTTACATATCTGAGGTATTCTACATAAGAGTTCTCAGTGAATTCATATGAATCTCTGAAAGAGTATCAACATCCACATTTTAAAGAAGAAACTGAGGCCCAGAGAGATTAAGTTACTTGTTCAAGTTCATGCAGTTAATAAGTGAGCATGTTCATTTTGTCTGGGTCCAAAGCCCTTGTCCTTTTTGACATTCTACTCAGCTTCAGTCCCTAAATTACTGCCTTTTATTATATCTACTTGCAGAATCATACCATTTTAGAAAGTCTGACATGCTTTACTGAAGAATTCCCTTTGAATATTCATTCCCACAAACTTAGAAAGAGTGGCTTAAAGATTAACTTTTTCCTATCATTTTTGAAGCTCAAACTTCAATGTAATGTTGTTCCCAAAATAAGTGGAACAGATATGGCTTTGATCATTAAATATGTTTCTTTGAAGATATAAAGTAAGAGGAGGCATGCCTCCTTCAGGCAAAGAAGTTTCTCCTACCATTCTGAATATAGCTGAGCAGATTGGGTCAAACATGCTATTGGCTTGAAATGCTCATTTCTAGACTTCAAATGCTACTGCCACTCAATCACCTCTCCTGCCTTCAGTCAGTGAGTCAGAGTCAGTCAGTAATTTTGTGAAAGAAGAAACAGTCTTTGCCTTCAGGGAGCTCTTAATCTCTTAGGTGAGGCCAGGCATGCACACAAATACTTATAAGGCAGAATGTGAAGCAAAACTCAAGAGGCAAAGTAAGACTGATGGGAAATGTGAGAAGCAGAAGAAAGTATCATAAAACAGAATGTCCTCTAATATTTTTTGACTATAAATGTCATGAGGGCTGGGACCGTGTCTGCTTATTAATGATTATGCCCTGACATACAGTTCAATGCCTGGCACATAGGATATTCACTATGTAAAATTAGTTGAATACATAGATAACCCATTATACATGCCCATAATGTCCAGGAAAGTGAGGAGGCCCAGTCCCTTAGCCAATTATTCATGCACACAGAGTCCAGAGTAAGGTGCAAAATGTATCCTTTCTTCCCTTATCAAGTCCCAGTAGTCATGTAAAGGTCATCTCAGGTAAGTATCCACAAATTCTCTTCACACTCTTTGATCTCTTCTTCTTGTTCCTTAAGATTTCCTTGATATTTTCTGCCCCCTCTCCACTGCCCTCCTCTATAATGGAGTGACGGGGTCTTCACATATTTCCTAAGGAAGTTTTCTATCTTTTAAATTGTTCACAATGAAACATCCTGAAAGGTAAATCAAATGTTTTCTTGCCTATTACTGACTTCCTTTCAAAGCATTACTCAGATGTGCTATTATGGGAATAAAGTCTTTTTCATTATTTTCTATTGTGTTAGTAAGATCTCCCCCTGGGATGGAAGAGGGGAGAAAAAGACCTTGAGAGCATTTCTGCAGCAAGAGGGTGAAGGTGGGGCAAGATGGCTTTTCCTCATCTACTAGCATGAATGAACACTGGTAGAGAATCTCTTGACACAGTGGAAGGGAAGGGATTCTTGGTAGAGAGAATGGGATATGCAGAGAAAGGGATTTGTATCTCTTGGTGCGTGTTTGGTGAATGGCACACTCGTTCTGCTGGAGTCTACATATAGTAGTAATGCACTCAAGTTGCCAGTAAGGAGAGCATCCACTTTTTCATCTTCAGAGCTTCTAACCTTTGATGTCCTGCCCCAAATCCTATCAGCTCTGAGTTCACCTGCAGCTGCAGCAGACCATTATGAAGGAGTTGACAGCTTTCACTACTAGCACCCTCTGCCTGAAGGCCTTCTCAGGGGCCAAAGGAATTTCTTCAACCCAAATTCTGGCAAAAAGAAAGGTGAGAAAGGTTGTATTTAATGCATCTGAGAACAACCTTCAGCCAACATAAGACAAAACTTGGTGGCTAAACGCCTCATCTTTCACCTTTGTGTAACAATTCTAAAGGGTGGTTTACATGATTTCTTCAAGTGTCTCGAGAGGGTTGAACCCTGTAGAATGGTCATAAACACATTTCTTATTGTCTTTGTGTTTTCTGTAGCCAAACTCTTCTGCAGGGCCTGCTTTGGGAGGAAATTAAACTAAAACACCACCCTAAAATGTATTATTCACCTAGCCTTTATTTTCCTTAAGAAAGAATTTTGTGTATGTAATTGTATATCACACTTTGAGATCTTTTCTTCTTCTTCCCTAAGACCCCGTGGATCTTTTCTGCCCTCTCTCCACTACCTCCTCTATAATGGAGGGACAGAGGCATCAGATATATATCTGTATTTGAATCAGTCCTCTTTCTGTTCTTTTTTCCCCCCCAATTTCTTTTCTTCCCCCCCAATTTCTTTTCTTCTATCTCTGGTCATTGTTACCATTACGATACCCTTGCTTTACTATGTCTTCAATTTTTCTCTTTGTTGGTTTCTTATCAGTTTACTCAAGCCACTTCTAGGCAAGAAAAGCAGAAACACACACACACACACACACACACACACTCTAAAGCCTACTTCCTTTGATTCTGACCACACTGAAGGCTTCACTTTTATCTTTTCCATGTCCTTCTAGTGTCTTGAAGGAACAATCTACATATTTGTCTCAACTTTTCAGACACCATTTTACTTCTTGATTTGCAATAATCTAATAATCCCTACAACTGATTGAGCATGTTTTTTGAAAAGCTACCAACAACTGCCAAACTGGAAAATCTAAGATTTCCTCTCAAATCTCATCTCATGCAATTTCTTAGTGTCATGTGGCATTATGAAACATCCTTTTTTCCTGAATGGTTTTCTTTTGCTAATGTTATACCCATTAATCTTTCCTGGTGTTTTCCTTCTTCTTGGCGCTTCCAATAATCTCTGCTTAGTGATTCCAATCCCTTCAATGTCTTTATCCTGATATTGTTGATTTACAATGTCTTTCACTCCTGAAAATTAGATTCCTTAAATGAATTGGCATGAAATTAATTTTTTTATCTTCTTTCCAAACCAAAACATTATTCATACTCGAGGTTTTCCTATAGTGGTTGATAGCATTACTGACTCTGCTCATTAAACTAGCAGCTTTCAGAATCTTTCTATATCCGTTCTGCTTGGTCACCACATCCTGATGGCCACCATTTCTCATCATTCTACTTGTGGAATTGTTTGAGTCCTACTCCACTATCACATTTCTGCTTCAACTTCTTCTACTACTTCTTTCGCCTTACCTCCTAAAAGATTTTCCTGATTCTAGTCTCTTTCCTCTCCAATAATTTTGTTTAGTATGCTAGAGATTACTAACGCTAGTAAAGCTAACACATGAGTATGATAATCTTGTAGTTAATTTGTCAGATGAACACTGGTAGAGAATCTCTTGACACAGTGGAAGGGAAGGGATTCATAACTTCATAACTCTATCCTAACTTCATAACTCTATCCCCAACTTTGTTGGTATTTTTCTCTCTTTCTTTAAGATGAATTTTGAGTCATAGCTGCTGTATTAGTTCATTCTCAGGCTACAAATAAGGACATACCTGGACTGGCTAATTTATAAAGAAAAGAGGTTTAATTAACTCACAGTTGCACATGGCTGGGGAAGCCTCAGGAAACTTACAATTCTGGTGGAAGGGGAAGCAAACAAGTTCTTCTTCCTATGGTGACAGCAAGGAGAAGTGCAGAGTGAAGTGGGGGAAAAGCTCCTTATAAAACCATCAGATCTCAAGAACTCACTATCAGGAGAACAGCATGGAGGTAACCGCTCCCATGATTCAATTACCTCTTCCCTTGTCCCTTCCATGAATCATGGGGATTGTAGGAACTACAATTTAAGATGAGATTTGGATGGGCACACAGCCAAACCATATCAGATACTGTATTTGAAATCACCTAGTTCTTTCATTGCAGACAATTATCAAATGATTTTGAGCTTTAACATGTTTACTAGTAGAAAAACATGCTTTTTAAATTTTGATTTCCTAATGTTAGAGATGATTTTCTAATTTATTCATTTTCAGATTATTCTGCTTGATATCATAATAGGTAGAAAAGAATGGTCTTTAGGATATCTGTTCGTTTTTTAGGGTATGAAATTTAAGTTGAGTTGCTAAGTGACTTCCTGCTTTTACCCTTCGGTAGTAACCCCAACCTTCTTGGCAATAATAAAGGCAAAGAGGACCTGCTAAATAGCATACTTCAATGGATTTGAGCCCAGGCATCAGCCTTTCCCTGTTGCATGTTTTACTCTAAGCAGAGACGTAGACTAGCAAGGGGAACCAGAGAGGGAATTGAATCTACAACTTTTTGATTTACCACCACACTGTCTGGGTCAGCAGGGAAAACCATACTCTATTCCACCTCAGATGTTCTAAACATACTTCCTTGAATTTACAAACATACACAAAATCTAAAGACCCTTTTTAAAATTTTCTCTGTTGTCTTCATTTAAGTTCCTCTTTTTTTTAGGTGGCCTTATAGTGCCAACTATTTGAGACCATTTTAAGCCTATGCTTATAAATCTTTTGATTATCATATTATGGCAAATATTTTGAAGTCTTATAATATCACTTTAGAATCTACAGTCTTTCCTGACCCTAACTTAATGTGTGCAGAGCATGGTATGTATTAATGTAAAGAATATCCTACTTTTTATTATATCGTGTGAATGTTAGTAACTATGAAATTAATCTAAAACTTTTTCACCAGTGGTAATTTATTCTTCTTTTTCAGTATTAATATGTTTTTTCCTCAGATTATTGTCTTCTATTACTAAACCACAATTTCAACCAGAAAATTTTTCTTTATTTTATTACCAGTGTAATTCATCATGATTTAACACTTTCCAATAATTTACTGACTATGCTACCTACTAATGGCTATATAGTTTATTAAAATTCCATATATTATTATAAGGTATATATGCCAAAGCATTTTTTATAATTAAATGACTTAGAGATCTAAAACCAAACTTTAATAATGTAATTTTTTTGTTAAGAGTGAAACAATTATTTTAAAATTAAAAGACTTTGCAAGGGCTTAGAACAAAAAAGTTGTAAATGGAACATATAAATATTAATGCTGTGTTGCTCCTAGTATCTTAAATCTGGACTTTTTAATATTAGGTTAGAAAGATAACTGAAGAATTTACAAAAAGAAAAAGATTAACCCAGCAAAGACCAAGAAGGCTAAGATAAATGGAGAAGCAAGACATGTTTAATCTAGGAAAGTAATGTTTTCCAAAAAGGATTTATTTAATTTCTAACATCCTATACCCCTATCACAGTTTTGGTGAGAGATGGAATTTATTCTGTGGTAGGAAATAAGAATCAGGTTTAGAGGAAGTTACTTTTCTGTCAAATGGCTTATAGTCACCCAGATTATACATACAATAACACCATATGCTCAAAAGTGAAAATTTTATCAACCTGTATATTAGGTGATCTTTGTATAAATTCTGTTATTTGGGTTCACAGGGATACTCCTAAAATAAGCAAGTATAAAAGCTTATTGGTGTACATTAAAGTTAATAAAACCTAGAATTTCTCAGCCTCACATATTGTATAAATTTTTTTAAAAATCACTAGAAATCATGTTTTCCAATGAGACCTTTTAAGAAGTCCAAATAAAATATGTTACAACTATTCATTAATTCATAAGAACTGTAAGCATGTTTATATATATTGTTTAGATGTAATTGCATGGTTTCTAAAATTTTATGCTGTCTTACTTTCCTTACTCCACTGCATTACTAAGCAGTACGCTAAAACTTAAATTTTGGGGGAGAAATCAAAGTCAGTTTCTTGCAGAGAAAATGCTAGATTTGGGTTCAGGAAGCAAATGGATATTTTTGATCTCTAAGTTTCCCCTGAAGGTGATTACAGTTCAAACCATGATCTAAGCCTCTGGAAATTGTATTAAAATGAGGATTCTCATTTTCACTGGTAAAGCGAATGCTTTGCATAACATATACTGCCCCAGGTACAAATACTATTTCTGTAGACAGCAAGTGTTGGTACTTTTGCTATCTAAACCATGGTTCTTCAAAACAGGAATTTTCAAATGAACAAAAAAGCTTGTTTTACATAAGGAGAGTTTCTTAAATGTACAAATAAATGCTACCAAGATGCATGTTAAAAAAAACTTCTTCAAATTATTAGACCAAATCTAGACTCCCAAAGAAGGTGAGACTTGCCACACAATCTTACCTAATGCTGAATCACATTGGCTTTTGACAAAGTACAACTGATTGGGAATTGCTTCCTTGGTATATCTACTTTTATATCAGTTATAGACTTCTTTGTGTTTGTATTGCATTCAATAATGTTCAATCTGCTTTCACAGGCTTTATCTGCTTCAGCTTTCTCATTCGATCTACTTTTTTCCCGCATGTCAAAACTAGTTTCGAATAAAAATCATTAAAATGTACTTTGTTGCCTTGATTGATCCTGATACATAGTCAACTCAATGTGCAGGTAGATCAAATAGTCTCTTCAATGTTGTGCTTTGTAGATATATTTGTTTTCTAAAATCTCCCTCTCTGGCCTGCTTCATCCCCAGAATGAATGAATGAAATAATTTTTCTCTCTGACTTTCTTTCTTTCTCTTGTCCATGGATTTAATCTTCAGTTATTTATTGAGGTCTAATTTAGCACAATTCACTGCAATTCTAGTCAGAGTCTAAACCTTAGTACTTGACCCTATAGAACATGCACTGAGTTCATTTTTTTCTCTGATGCTTTAATTGGAAGCATAAGTAACGAACACAGTCATCTCCATTTAGGAGATTTTGCTTAAGCAAAACGATATTTATTACACTAGAAATACTGTTCCTGTCAGAAGAAATGAATTCTTTTTTTTCTTTTTTACAGATTGTCAGTTTTCCAATTAAAGTCCCAGTTTTGTGATGTTTGCTATATGATCATCAAATAGTGTGTCAGCTAATAATCAGAAAGAGACAAAAATGGATAGTAAACTGAGGTATCCTTGACCTTCCAGTCAAGGATGTGATATTATTTATTTGATTAGGTCAACATTCTAGTTACACAGAGTTGAAAGGCTGTTTCCAAAATTATGCAAGCTAATTATTCATTAGATGGTCCAAATATGTGCTAAAATGGCTCTTCCACTTGCTATTAAGCAAAGAAGGGAGGATAAATTTATTGTCTGGGCTTCAGTGAGTAGGATAAGGCTTGGATGGACTGATGCCACTTGGAGCACTGCTTGGTAAAACAAGTGAACTGTTTGCTGGGTGACAGAAATATAGCACAAACAGAAATTAAACTGCATCTGCCTTTAAACATTCAGAGATAAGTGCAAATTAAACAGCCTAAAAGAGAGGATAAAATATAAGTAAAATGTTATGGAAAGTAGGAAGGAGAACATTGTTTTGTTTGATGATATTAGTAAAGCTTTATGGACTATGTAACATTTAAGCTTCGTAGCATGGAGAATAATTGAATATATGAATATTGGAAGAGGAAGGCATTAAGCCATGACATATAGAAGGAATAGTTTGAACAAAGATAAGGGAGTAGAAAAAAAGGACTGAAAAGGAGAGTGGCAAGTTGCTAAATTTTCCTGAAGTATAAGTTGTATGTGGGGTTGTAAAAAATGTGGGCATGGTCTTGCATGTAGGTTAGTGATAAATTTTTTAGGTAAGATTCAATTGTAGAAAGCAAATTCTACTCTAGCTAGCTCAAACAGAAAGGGTATTAAATAAACGACTAAATATTTTACAGCATAATTGGAAAGCCCAGAGAAGGTGTTCTCGGCTCTGATTCCGCAGTTATTTCACAGCCCCAGAATCTCATTACTAAATTGGCTTAGCAAGAAAACAACTGCCACAGTAGTCACTACAGGAAGCCCCCTTGCTCATTCTAACATAATTAAGAAAGAGACTCAGGTAAAAAGACCTGTCACTGCAGCTGAGTATCCACAAATGGGAATTGACTGTACAGTAGGGATTCTCCTACAATTGCAGCATGCTACTGGCACACTATTTACTGAAGAACCACATGCCTACCTTCTGATGTTCTCACTTCCTTCCAAATTCTAAAAGGGCATCCCTTTCTTGAAGCTAACTCATATGCAGAGATACCTGCAAGAAAATTTGAGGCATGTACTTGTTCTTTTCTAGTCTCTGACAAAAAGCTTCATGAAAAGTAGTTAGAGAAGCATTGTGTTAATCAGTATGCATATGTCTTAAAGAGAGTGTAAGTGGCAAGGCTAAATATACTGGACTTTGTTTGGTGCCCACTGGAAGACCATCAGAGTTTTTAAGTAAAAGAGGACCATATTAAAGACTGGGCTTTGGGAATACTAATCTGGTAGATAAAAAATATTTTAATAATTTATTTCATGTTTCTGACTAATATAAGTCATATAGTTTTCAGATGTCAAATGAATATGTGACATATTTGACATTTAAAAATATCCTAGAAAAAAATATCCTTCATGAAGAACCAGTTAGAGATTTTGATTTTCTTGAGACAATTGAGTCTAGGCAGACAAAGAGATGGACAAGTAAGAGGAAAGTAAAAATTAAAAGTGAAAAAAAGTAACTTAGGAAAGAAATGTTGGAAACATTAATATTTAGGGGTTAGAATAAGCTATAGGAAATATAAAAGAAGAACTAAGAGGTAGGAAAATCCATCAGCACAGGCATTTAGAAAAAATGACAAAAAGAGAGGGAAGGAGGGAGGTAGAGAGAAAGAGAAAGGAAGAGCTGAATCAAGAATAGAATAATCAATCATGACACATACTATGTATTTAAATTGAGTTTTGAAAATTGACAATTGGATAAAATGGAGCTGCTATGTTTTAAAATATCAATTCCTGTACAGTGGTGAGGATATGAGTCTACTGAAAAGAATTAGAGATTGAGTGCCTTTGAGAAGTCAAGGAAGGAAATATAGTGAAGGCAGACATCTTGTAAATGAGAGAGAGAAAGAGAGAGAGAAATAGACACAGAAAAAAATCTCTGTCTTTTAATGGGAGTTTTAATCCACTAATGTTTATTTTAATTATTGATATGATTGAATTTATATTTACCTTTTTATTATTTATTTTCATTTGTCCTTTTTGGTTTTTGTTTCTCTTTTTATTATTAATTTAAAATTAATTTTGGATTAAAATATTTTAGAAATATAGTTTATTTTGTTGGCTATTTAAATATATCTGTTTGAGCTATTGTATTATTTTTTACTTTGCCCCAGAGAAAATAATATACAGTCCTTACTCTTCATAGTCTATTTAGAATTGATATTTTACCAATTTACATAAAATGTAAGAGCTTAGCAACTACATATGTACATCTACCTTTTTTTTTTATTTGAGGTGAAATCTCGCTCTGTCACCCAGGTTGTAGTGCAATGGCATGATCTCAGCTCACTGCAACCTCTGCCTCCCAGGTTCAAGCAGTTCTCCTGCCTCAGCCTCCCAAGTAGCTGGGATTACAGGTGCCCGCCACCACTCCAAGCTAATTTTTGTGTTTTTAGTAGAGATAGGCTTTGACCTTTATTTCTATAATTTTTGTTATCATCATATATAATATATCTGCAAATTATACAAGCCACGCAATATGTTAGAATATTTGCTTTAAACAGTCATATATATTTTAATTAGGAAAAATATAATACTTTATATGTAACCATATGTTTACAGTTTCCAAGCTCTTCATTCTTTTTACTAGATGCAAATTACCATCTGGTATTATTTCCTCTCAGCTTGAAAAACTTTAGAATTTCCTGTAGTGGTGAAAAAATCTCTCAGCATTTGCTTGTCTGTAAAGGATTTTATTTCTCCTTCACTTATGAAACTTAGTTTGGCTGGATATGAAATTCTGAGTTGAAAATTCTTTTCTTTAAGAATGTAGAATATTGGCCCCCACTCTCTTCTGGCTTGGAGAGTTTCTGCTGAGAAATCTTCTGTTAGTCTGATGGGCTTCCCTTTGTGAGTAACCTGACCTTTCTCTCTGACTGCCCTTAACATTTTTTTCTTCATTTCAACCTCGGCGAATCTGACAATTATGTGTCTTGGAGTTGCTCTTCTCGAGGAGTATCTTTGTGGCGTTCTCTGTGTTTCCTGAATTTGAATGTTGGCCTGCCTTGCTAGGTTGGGGAAGTTCTCCTGGAAAATATCCTGCAGAGTGTTTTCCAACTTGGTTCCATTCTCCCTGTCACTTTCAGGTACACCCATCAGACGTAGATTTGGTCTTTTCACATAATCCCATATTTCTTGGAGGCTTTGTTCATTTCCTTTTACTCTTTTTTCTCTAAACTTCTCTTCTCACTTCATTTCATTCATTTGATCTTCAATCACTGATACTCTTTCTTCCAGTTGATCGAGTCGGTTACTGAAGCTTGTGCATTTGTCACATAGTTCTCATGTCATGATTTTCATCTCTGTCAGGTCATTTATGGACTTCTCTGCAATGGTTATTCTAGTTATCCATTCGTCAAATCTCTTTTCAAGGTTTTTAGTTTCTTTGCACTGGGTTTGTAATTCCTCCTTTAGCTCTGAGAAGTTTGATTGACTGAAGCCTTATTCTTTCAACTCCTCAAAGTCATTCTCCGTCCAGCTTTGTTCCATTGCTGGTGAGGAGTTGCATTCCTTTGGAGGGGGAGAGGCACTCTGATTTTTTGAATTTTCAGCTTTTCTGCACTGCTTTTTCCCCATCTTTGTGGTTTTATCTACCTTTGATCTGATGATGCTGACATACAGATGGGGTTTTGGTGTGGATGTTCTTTCTGTTTGTTAGTTTTCCCTCTAACAGTCAGGAACCTCAGCTGCAGGTCTGTTGGGGTTTGCTTGAGGTCCACTCCAGACCCTGTTTGCCTGGGTATCAGCAGCAGAGGTTGCAAAAGAGAAAATATTGCTGAACAGCAAGTGTTGCTGTCTGATTGTTGCTCTGGAAGCTTCATCTCAGAGGTGTACCCGGCTGTGTGAGGTGTGAGGTGTCAGTCTGCACCTAGTGGGGGATGTCTCCCAGTTAGGCTACTCGTGGGTCAGGGACCTACTTGAGCAGGCAGTCTGTCCGTTCTTAGATCTCAGCCTCCGTGCTGGGAGAATCACTACTCTCTTCAAAGCTGTCAGACAGGGACATTTACATTTGCAGAGGTTTCTACTGCTTTTTGTTTAGCTATGTCCTGTCACCAGAGGTGGAGTCTGCAGAGGCAGGCAGGCCTCCTTGAGCTGGGGTGGATTCCACCCAGTTCCAACTTCCCCTGCAGTTTTGTTTACCTCCTTAAGCCTCAGCAATGGCGGGTGCCCCTCCCGCAGCCTCGCTGCCACCTTGCAGTTAGATCTCAGACTGGTGTGCTAGTAATGAGGGAGGCTCTGTGGGCATGGGACCCTCTGAGCCATGCGGGGGATATAATCTTCTGGTGTGCCATTTTCTAAGACCCTTGGTAAAGCACAGTATTAGGGTGAGAGTGACCCGATTTTCCAGGTGTTGTGTGTCACAGTTTCCCTTGGCGAGAAAAAGGATATATGATAAATGCATATGGGATCTTCTTCTATTTGGTTTTGTCTGATACTTTTCTCATAATTGAACTGGGGTTATTGGCTTTTGAAATGAGAAGTACAGAGGTAAAATGCCCTTCTCATTACATCAAATCAGGAGGTACATGATATCCACGTGCTATCTCTGGTTATCTTAACTTCATCAATTATACAAGATTTTGTTTACCAGATTTATCCACAATGAAGTTATAATTTTTTTTCCCTAATGTTTGGAAATAAATTAGTAAGCTCAACCCACCCTCAAGAGCAGAGAGATTAAGCTTCAATTCCTAAAGGAGAAAGTAGCTACACATATTACTTGGAAATTTTCTATTTAAAAAGTTTGTCTTTTAAAAAAAATTTTGAGGAAATTCCATACTGTTTTCCATAATGACTGTGCTGATTTATGTTTGAACCAACAATATGCCAGGGTTCTCTTTTTTAGATACTCCTTATCCTTCATCTTTTTGATAATAGCTATTCCAACAGGTGTAACGTGATGTTTCATTGTGGTTCTGATGTTCCTGGTGTTTAGTTGAGCATTTTTTCACATGCTTGTTGGCCATTTATATGTCTTTTGAGAAATATCTATTCAAGTGGTCCCTTGCCTATTTTAAAATCAGGTTATTTGTTTTCATGCTATTGAATTATTTGAGTTCCTTATATATTTTAGATATTATCACCTTATCAGATGTATGGTTGCAAATATATTCTCACATTCCATAGGTTGTCTCTTCACTCAGTTGATTGTTTCCTTTATTGAGCAGAAGCTTTCAGTTTGATGTAACCTCATTTGTCTATTTTTGCTTATGTTGCCCGTGCTTTTGGGGTCATATCCAAAGAAGCATTGCCCAGACCAATGTTTTGGAGCTTTCACCTTTGCTTTCTTCTACTAGTTTTATAATGTTGGGTCTGAAATTTAAGTTTTAATACACTTTGAATTTACTTTTGTATATGTTGTGAGATAAGAGTTTAATTTCATTCTTCTTTCTCATTTCTGTATTTATTCAGTCAGTTATATATATATATATATATCAGTATGAACTTATAGATATTTATTATATACTTTGGGTTATAATTTAACACCGCATTATTTATTTTGTTCCTCAAATTGCTCTAGAATTGACTATTGGGAGTACTTTCAGGTTGGTTTCTGTGTCACTTTGACATTTCCCAACCTGTTTTGTGATCACTATATTACTTTTTGGTAGTATAAGGTGCTCTAGGCCCATCTTATATTTTTCTGTTCTAGCCCTACAATCAGCCATTTCTCTGAGAATATCTGGTTCCTTTTATTGGAGAATAGTATTTGAGCACCAGCTGCTGTTCATATTTGTCATTTTTTTCCTCACTGTGTGATTCATATTGGATCCTTTGTTTCCATCTATCTTCATGTTTTCTGACTCTTCTGGTCTTTCTATTCCACTGTTAAACCTTTTTCCTCTCAGAGATCTGGTCAGACTATATAGGGAATTTTCTCAATCCAGACTTCCAACTAGTTTATTTTTTATGTTTTTTTTTTTTTCTTCTCTACTGAGACTCTTTATTTGTTCATTCATTTAAAATACATTTTTTCTTTTTTAAAAATTTCCTTAAACATAGTTATGGCTGCTTTAAAATCTTTGTTTGCTGCAACCAATATTTGGGTCGTCTTGAGGTTTGTCTTGTGTTGGAGGCCAAAAGATTGAGAGTCGTGATCAACTCAGTATACCGCTGGAGGCTATGTAAGTAGCAAGCTGTTTCTCATAAATGCAGATTGTTGGCAGACCGGCAATCTGCGTCTGCCACCCAGAAGGGATGCTGAGGGCAGTCACACCCCAAGTGCAATGTTTCTTGTGATTAGGTGTATCTGAAGCCTGTTAGTAATAATATGAACCTGTGATCAATGAAGCAGCTGACCAATCGTTACCTCCTCCTCCCTGCTCTTGCTACCCAATAAATATGAAGGGCTGTAGAAGTCAGGAGCTGCCTCTGCTCACTAGAAGCAGGGAGCTCTCTTCTTCTTTCCTGGTTTCCCTTCCTTTAAAACAGTTTATTTTGTCTTAAGTTTTCATTTATACTTTCGTCCCTTTGTTCAGTCTTGTAATGATAGTCTCAAGCAGTAACAGTTGTAACTGCTGTAATGACGGTCTCAAGTAGTGACAGTGGCAGTCAGCCACAGTCTCGGTTGACTTTCTTCTTTTGAGAAAGGATCATATTTTCCTGTATTTTTTAAATGTCAGCCTGCTTTAAATTGTGTCCTGGAAATTGTGAGTCACATATTGTAAATCATTTGGATTCTGTTGTGTTTAAGAATTAAGATATTTTCTTCATTGCCCTCACTTCTCGACTCCCTGTTTACACTATAATTTAATTTGTTTACACTCAAACTACAAGCTCTGTATTTCTTAGTTTGTGCAACTACTATGATCTGAATGTTTGTATGTTCCTAAAATGCGTGTGTTGAAATTCTAACTCTCAAGGTGATGCTCTTGGAAAGTGGGACTTTTGGAAGGTGATTAGGTCAAGAGCAAAGTCCTCATGAATGTGATTAGTGCCCTTTTAAAAGAGACCCCGGAGAGCTCTCTGACCCCTTTCACCATGTGAAGTAACAACGAGAAGACAACTGTCTATCAGAAAGAGGACCCTGACTACATACTATATATAGCCCACACCTTGATCTTGAACTTGTCTCCCTCCAGAACACTGAGAAATTTCTGTTGTTTATAAGCCAGTGTAAGTCATTTTGTTATAGCAGCTTAAATGAACTAAGATAGTAGCATCCTTAATTCTCATTTATTTTTGAGTCTTATATTGTAACTTGGAGCCTACCTTATGTATGTATGATTCAGAGAACAGCTACATGGGCAGAGTTTATGTGCAGAATTGGGACTCCACGTCAATGACTTGCTCCTTTCTTGAATTTTTCTTGTCTGGTTCTACAAAGCAGTAAGACTGTAGGTTTTCTATCAGAATTTTAGCTGCTTCACATGGTGCCGACAGGGTAAAATTCAGGCTGAAATTATTTAAAGTTAAAATTAAAAATGGACACACTGCTATTCTCTTATTCTAAGGCAGAATCCCCTCTTTTTAATCACTCTCTCGTGTCTTCAGGTAATTGTTTCTTTCCTATTTTGACCAGAATGCATAGTTATTATATGTGGTCTATTGGTCTAAGAGGACAGTAGTAAAAACGGAAACATTAACATGACACAATTTTAAAGAAAAAAATTACTTAATTTTGGAATATATTGGGAAATAATCAAATTTTACTTCCCAGGCAAGATATAATATACTGAATTTACTAATTTGCATTTAGAATTGACAGAAAATGAAACATACCAAGAACAATAAACTAGTGAAAAGAGAGAGGTATGCTAGAATTTAAAAATCCCTGCTTAAAAAAGAATTACAATAAACCCATTTTCATTTTTTAAGTTTCTCAATAATGTGGACCACTAAAATATAGAGTATGTATCTGTGTTATGGTAGAAATTTTAGACTCTAAGGATAGTAGAACTACACAAATGCAAATATATCTGAAAGAAACAATATCATTTTATTGCATGTTTTCTCTATTTTACTTCCTGGCTATGAGAGAAGGAAAATTTATAATTGTCTGTTCATTCTGCCTATTTTTGTTATCTAAAAAAAAGTTTTGTTCATGAATAGCATTGCTTTAGAAAACTCAGAAGTTAAATATGTGGCTTTTTTTTTCTTTTTGCCAAATGTACTCGGTGTGGACATTGTCAGGACAGATTTTTTTGTTGTGTTTTTTTCCCCTTCTTTTTGTAACAGAATTTAGCTTTTATTAATAAAAGTGTATTCTTCTAAAATACTTGTTTTAATTTGGAATTCTTGTTTAATTGGAGAAAAGACCAACTCAACTCACTCTTTGCTAAATATTCATGTTATAATTTTACCAAATTAATTTTTATAAGATGAAAAATGCTGTAATTTTTTAAATTCTTACATGGAATTCAGTTTTTCTTAAAATTGAAATCAGGCAATATTGTTGCTTATATACTAACATAAAAAAATCAGATGATATTTATTGCTTTCTTTTCCTGTCAAATTAATCAATATCAGTAATAATGGGAAGTTCTTTCTCTTTATTTTGTAAAATGGAATTTTTTGTGCTTGCTCATTATTATTATGTATAATGCTTTTTGAATTATTAACATTTACCATTTGTATTGTGCTTTAGATTTTGAAAATTAATTATTATCATAATGTTATATCTCTTTTTACCAAAATAACCACATACAGATCTACATTACAGTGTTTTTCTATTTTATATTATTGGAAGTGTGTGCCAGGGAGGCTGACTAGCTTGAACGTGTACACTTTTTGGAGGAGCATGTGAGAACAGCTTTTTATATTTTGATCTAAAAACTGATACTAAATTTATTTCAGTTCTTAGTCTGTGCAGTTACAAATTGTATAATAATGAACATCAGAGAAAATTATAAAATAGCAGGCTTAGTAATGCATGGTTTTTAACTCAAATAATTTTCTTTTGATTTCTCCTTAAGGATTCCTACTTTCCAATATACATCCTGCCTAATGTTGCTTTTCTGGTAATTGTTATTGTTTAATCAAAGAATTCTGTCATTTATTTGATTAAAGGAGACTTTCTAAATACGAAAGTAGAGTATGGTTGCATATTACTGCCTAAGCTTGCGTTCCAGTTCCACCGTTGATTGTGCAATCATGAGCAACTACCTCACTTTTCTCTTCTATTAAATGGAGCTACTATTAGTACTTGCCAAATGGGTTTCTTAGGAAGATTAAATAATTAAGTGAAATATTCCCTGTAGAACTCTCAGACTGGCATCTCCCACATAGCAGACATGCCATAGTATTATGCACTGATTGTATGTATTATGAATTTTCACACTGATGGAACAACATGACATTACATAACCATTACATGTGTTAGCATTTATGTAGAGTAAAAAAAATCCCTTTTACTTTGTTGAAAATATTAAATACTTCAATGTATTGTTTTTGCTGTATTAGTGTATATTATGGTATGTGATCATCCCTCAGTGATAGAGAATTCCAATGCATCCCCCAACAGAGAATTGAAATCTAAATGCAATGAGGGATATAGTATCCTTGACTTTAAACTCATAAATAATTCCTATTTAAGGTGAGGAGATTTATTTATAAGAGAAGAAAATAGTCCCTTCAGTGTAGATTTCTCTTTCTCCTCTCATGTCTTACAATATCTCTGATATTTTGCACTAGCGATATATTTCCAAACTGTGCTTTGCAAGACACCTAGTAATTTCTCTGTCCCTCTTAACACCAGGTAATTTTTAAAACTCTTCTCAGCAACATTGCTCCCAACTAGACACAACCCACTCTGCTTTCTCCATAAAATAGTGATAAATGAGTGGAGCAGTGACCTTTTATAATGAGAAATATCACAAGACTGCCTTTCTCACGGTATTTCAAGTGCATTTCCTCCTGAAAGATCATAAGAAACTACTTTTTACGTGCTTCTCACTGTAAAATTGGTCAGCTCTTGGATTTTGTGCTGATTCTTTCATGTGTAGAAACAAATGGGATAACATTCATCATATTCTATTAAAATAATCAATGACTTTAGAAGCCTATTCATGTTTTTATTTAAGTGAACAGAATCATAAAAATCATGTGGGGATATTTTCTTTATTATATTTCTAAATGTTAGTATTTCGTTATGTTTTTAGACTTCTGAGTTGTAAAATTCCATCTTAAATACCCTAAGGATTTAAGATAGTAAGAATAATATTATAATAAATTGAGCCTTTGATAAAATAGGCTTTTGTTTCCACAAGTGTAAAAGCAGCATTTCTATTAAATTATAGTTTTATGCTCTTGATCAACCCAGGCAGAACTGAAGCATCTGGATTAAGTGAGTTTATAAAAAGCTTTCATTTAATGTTTCATGGAAAAACCCATGCTACTCCAGTCATTTTGGACCAATTGACGTAATTTTATTCTTTCAGGAAGGAAGCTATTCCTGAAATTTGCTTTAGTTATCTTTTGTAATTTTGTGAATAAACTGTACTTAAGCTTCTGTGATAGACAATATGTATAAATTTGGAAAAAACAGTAAATTCTTATCAGTGTTTCTGAATCTGGTAAGACACAATACTGTCACCATAATAATACTAGGCAGTATGGGGTAAGTGCTTTTGATAAGAATAAATGTACTGGAATTCAATGACGAAAGCTTTATCTTCTGATTAGAGCACTTAGAATTCAATGATGAAAGCTTTTTCTTCTGATTAGAGATCACAAGACATAAGGCATGGATAAAGTAACTTTTCAGTTTGCAGTAAGACAAGACAGAACTTTGATATACTATTATGGGGAGCAATATTCAAGCTTGGGAGCATTATAGGAACAAAGTAGGCATGTATGGAGAGGTGGTGAGTACAAGTTCATAAAGTCACAATATGTGTATTGAGAAACAAGTTATTGGTGGGAGTAAGCATCCTAGAGGAATGCATGTGCCCCCCTAATCTCTTGGCATAATAGTGAAAAGGAGACTTATATTAAACATTGCTGGGTATACCATGATTGTGCTCCAAAGAAGGGTCCTTGTCCCCTCTACCCGTACTTTTAGTACAGGTATGAGAAAAACCTTATAAGTAGAAAAATAAATATTTGGATCTCAGCTATCGAAGAGTCTGAGTTTAGATCCTGGAAATTTTTTTTTAACATTATGAAAGTGATCTGTTCAAGCTTTGAAGAGCTGGGGGACTGTGGAATGTTGCAGTCCCTCGTGCTGATGGGAGAAGGCAACTGGCACTTTGGAAATTGGCCTTTAAGTGCCATCTCTTATGCTGGAAGAAGAGACAACTTCAATTCCTGTCAGTCCATTACTATCCACACCAGAGAGAGATCCTGGGGGCATTTGTTATATAAAATACATGTTTATAGGATAGTGACAGTCCAATTTGCATGAAGCATAGCATATGAGCAAGAAAGTGACAGAAAACTAAGGGATAGTTTCAGGCTAGTTTGTAATTGGGAAGGAGACTTTTTGATTTTGAAAGGGCAATCATGAGCCAGCAAAAAAAGTTTTAAGCCCTAGAACATCGTAAGTGTTATGATCAAAGTGTTGTTTCTGAAATTAGTCTGGGAGTAATGTACAGATTGAGATACATGAAGGAATGCCTGAAGCCAGGATACCTACTTGGAAGCTACTCAAGGCTATCCATTAATAAGGGTTTGTACACACAAAAAATTGACAGTGGAAACTGGGAAACAGATAAAATAAGGGAGGTTATAAATAATGAAATTATAGATGACTGATATAGGGGAGTAAAAAATTCTTAGTTTTCAAACTGGAATTATAAAATCCAATGGAAAGACATTTTGAAGAAAGTACATTAGAGATAGATGAGATGCTTTGATTAGATGGGCAATTTTATGAAGCTAATGGCACACCTAGGAGACAATGCTCAGAAAACTGTTAAGTACATTGTACTAAATCTTGGAGAAAGATTGAAATTGAAGGTACAAATTAAAAGTCATCTACCTACATACAATGACTTCAGTCTAAAAAGACTGCCTAATCCAATCGAGATTGACAAACCAAATAAATTAGCAATTGATGGACTAAGACTGCCCACAGTTTCTAATTGGAGAGTGGGGAAAAGACTTTTTAAAAAAAAAAATCTTCTTCATTGAAGGGCAAGTAATTCTGGGGACTCCATCTAAATTATCCAGGTAGATACACTGACACTCAGGGAGAACTTGGCAGAAAATGTATGTGTGGATAGGAACTTTTAATGCATACTTTATTTGATGTGAATGCCTTGGCAATGATTTCTAATATTGTGAAGCATTTTTTTTTCTCTAGAGGCTACCACTTCTTCCTCTTTAGAGTAGGTGTGTACATTTATTTAAGGTGACTATGTCATGTCTTTGCAATATAGCCTCCAACAACTGCACCGGGGTTATTATTGTGATGGAAATAAATGGAATATGTTTTCTGCAACTTTGGAATAGGGTCTTTTGAGAAGGAATTTTGACTGAGCACTTAGTTAAGACAAGCTGGCTTGAGTTTCATAGTTTTGTCAGCATGGTTTATGAGTACCACTTATAACATGCTTGCATCCTGCGTACTGTAGAGGCCAAAGGCAAATATTAAACAAGTTTGACTTTCGATCTTTGTCTTATCATATAACAGTTATGTGACTTGATGAAAAAGTAATTTGGGGGAGGTTTCTAAAATGAAGCTAGTAATATTTTTCTCCCAAATTTTTGTGAGGAAGAATGAGTTTACAAGGAGAATAGCATAGAGACTGGTACATGTTGAACACTCGGTAAATACTTGTTTTCCTAATATTAATTAAGCTATCTTATTATATGCTACAGCCTAGGGCTCTAATAACCTATGAATAACTAATTTTGATTATTTATTATCTTGCAGTTTCCAAGGGTCAGGAATACTGGCACAGCTTAACTGAGTCCTCTGCTCATGACTCACAAGTGTGCATCCAAGGTGTCACTAAGTCTGGGTTTCCTACTGCAGCTCAGGGTTCTCTTCCAAATTCATGTGGTTGTTGAGAGAATTCAATCATTGCAACTGTAGAACTCATGGTGGCTTTCTTCTTCAAAGATAACAGGAAAGAGAATTTTTAAATTTTATTCATCTAGGACCTCCAGACCCTCTTTAAAGGGCTCATCTGATTAGGTCCAGCCCACCCAGTATAATCGCCTCTTAAGATTATTTAACTTTAGCTGATTAGAGACCTTAATTGAATCTGCAAAATCCTTTTAACTTTGTCACATAATATAATGCAATCATGGGAATGATATTCTAAAATATTGCCATGTTTTATTGCTTAAAAGAAAGTTATATTTGAGATAGGCTAAGTTAAAAAGGCAATTTAGTAACTCTTTAACCAAAGTAAGAAACTGGGGATAAAGGAAAAAAAACAGCAATTTCAAGATTCTCCCCTCCTCTCCCGTCCCCTCCCTTTCCATCCCTTCTCCTCTCCTCTCTCTCTTCTCTCCTCTATGTGTCAACGTCAGGCTCTCAAACCAGCTATCTCCATAAAGCTAAAACTATGACTAAAGAAGCTTCTGAGCTCATATAATTGCAAACTTGGAAGCTGGAAGAAAAGAACTCTTTCTCTTTCTTCCAGTTTGGAAAAATACCAAAGGGATACTCTGGTTTGCTCCATCATGTGTCATATCCCCATCTCTTTGGAGACAGGTGAGTTACTGTGATTGGCAGCCCCATCAATACTATTTAGATAAGAGGAAGAGGAGAACTTTTCAAAAGAACAATGGATAGCATTGACAATTGTTGTGAATTGAGGAACTACCTCTGAAATTTATAAGCCAATGTGTGAGCCAAAACTTTTCCTCTAAGGTTGAGAGGAACTACTGGAATTCAGATCCTGGAAAGGTATAAAAGAATTTGTGCCTGGCAGAAAAAAAAAGCACTGTGTTTGCTGATGGAAGTAGCAAAATAATTGAAATTGTTACTGATTCTACCTTGTGAACTGTTCTTGCAGCTTGTTAAATATTGGAAATCTATTACCCATTATGAAACCTTATGATTCATTGAAATTAGAAAGAGTAAAAAGCCCTCCTTGTTCTCCAGCAAATGGCCCTACAACATAAATGTTATTCTGCTCATATTTTTAAATTTACTATTAGCTCACCTTGTCATTTTGAACAAACTAAATAATTTATTTTTTGTCTCAATGTCTCTGCGTACCTGTGTGAGTAAAAGCAGAAAAGATGCAATATCAGCTCTTTCTGAGTTTCCAGCTTTCTGAAAATGTCTCAGACAGAGTTACAGTAGTTTTATATTTTGGCAAGAACATTCTAGTTGGGCATACTTGAAACTATACTTTTTCAATTATTCAAAACCTCCCAGTATACTTATGAATATGCAGCAACAAATCCAACAGTTACAAAGTAGTGCGTTTTAGTGTTAACAGTGCTTCCCTTTGGAATGGGAGCAAGTAGGGAGCAATATTGGGGAGATTATTTAATCAACATAAAAACTTAAGAAAAGAAGTGAATTAAATTAATTTCACCAATAGGGCCTATAAGATATATACCTTTTAGAAAAATCCTGCAGGTTTTTTCTTTTTTTTTAAACTCCAAATAAATACTATCTTTGAATTCCCAAGGACACAATGGATTCATGTTTCACTTAGTAAAATCTGGAAGATGCTTTAGAAAATGGAGCAGTACCTAGAAGTAGGGTGGTGCCAAATCCATCATCCTCTGCTAAACATGAAACAGAGGAATTTAGTACATATTAAACACAAAATGAAATACACAATGAATCTCTCTCTTTACTTTTACTTTTTACTCTGTCTCTCTCTTGTTGCCTATGAACTTCCAAGCGCTTTGTTTCTGATCTTTAAACCTATCTATGAAGGAGTCAGAGAACTGGTAATATTATTTCTGTTTTGCAAGTGGGAACATGTAAATACATTTCCTAGAACTGTAGTGCTGCTGGATTATAATCCAAACCTGTGTTGACCCCTGAGCTGGGGCTACACCTGAGGGCAACTATTAGGATGGTGCAAAAGTCATTGCAGTTTTGCCATTACTTTAATGCAAATAACGGCAATGACTTTTGCGCCAAACTAATACTTTGTGTCAATATTCCTGACCCAGCCCTGACTTTGCGTCATGCCTTGTTCTGGTCACCACTTTGCTGTGGTTGGTTGTGCTATTTTTGGCATGCTAATTTCTGCCATTTCTCCATGCCTGTGAAGACTGGATTTTCCATATGATTTGGGTGGTTCATCTATTTGATTAGGGTCTTTGTACTTGACGTTACCTCTTCTCCAAAAGCTGTTCCCATAGATATTCTATGAATTGCCACAGTTTTTATTCTAGAGCTCTTCCAAAATGGTAATTAATAGGAGGGAGATCCTCTCTGAGCAGCTTATGAAAGAACACACCTTGATCATTTTCTATCCCCCTACTTTGGTTTATTTCCTGTCACTGCACTCACTGTCTCCTGACATTGTATCCTATGTTTATTTCTCTATTTCTCCCCTAGGATATAAACTCAGTAAGAAGAAGCCCTTTGTTTTGTTACCTCTCTGTTTACAGTACATAAAACTTTGGGAGTGAGGAGAGATTGGTTGTATAAATTGATACCACATCAAAGAGAGCTATCAGAACTGGAATGTCACTCAAGAATTATGAAAAAGAGAGAAAACTTTATTCACACCCAGACAATGGCTGAATTAACATGTTCCTTGCTTAATTATGTGATGAGAACAAGAGACAATTCAAATACAGTATGCCTGCCTAGTCATAAAATCCAGTGTGCCACTCTCACCATATTCCCTTTAGTTTGGAGCCATCCCAAATTATCGTGTCTGACTACTGAAGAAATTAATAAATGGTTATTAATAGGTGCAGAAAATGACAGAAAAGTAGGAAATGTGGAGAAAGTGTGTTCAGATTTAAGGCCAACTCACCGTTTTTTCTCTAATTTCACTGATTTGTTTTTAAGGTCTCATAACCAGGTCTTGGAATATTTCCTACACTTCTTTGTTTATCCTTTGCATTTTCTTTATGTTTTTTAGTTGAGAAATAATGCATACTTGTTGCAACAAGTAAAATAATTCCGAAATATATAAAAAAAATAAGTTTGCCCATTTATTTATTTTTAAACATTATTATTATTATTATTATTATTATTATTATTATTTTGAGACAGAGTCTCGTTCTGTCACCCAGGCTGGAGTTCAGTGGGGCAATCTCAGCTCACTGTAACCTCTGCCTCCCGGGTTCAAAAGATTCTCCTGCCTTAGCCCCCAAAGCAGCTAAAATTACAGGCACGTACCACCAAACCAGGCTAATTTTTGTATTTTTAGTGGAGACAGGGTTTTACCATGTTGGCCAGGCTGGTCTCAAACTCTTGCCCTCCAGTGATCTCCCCACCTTGGCTTGCCAAAGTTCTGGGATTGCAGGTGTGAGCCACTGTGCTCAGCCTACCCACTTATTTATATATTATATCCATTATACCCTCTAATATCACTCCATAATGCAATGTGGTATGATTCCCTTTATATTATTCTCCAGGTTCTTAAGCAATTTTATGTACATATATTTATAAAACTTGAAGTATAACATGCATACTACTTGACAATTTGCTTTTTTTTAGTTAATGATATATCATGGTCATCTTTCTAATTGAGGGATAAAAAACTATCTCTTATTAAAAGCTGAATGTTATTTCACAAGCATACACTGTCATTTATTAAACCATTTTCTTATTGATGGATATTATAGTTGATTCCAGATCTTTTCCATTACAAAAGCTTTAGTAAATACATTGTGTATATATATTTTATTTCCGTATAGCATATTCCCCAAAGTGGGATTATATATCAATGGCATTATGTGCTTCTAATTTTAAAAGATAATGAGAGTATTTTCCAAACAAATTGCAAAATAAAACATTTATGTTTCTTTAAATTTACAAATATTGGCTAGCTACCTCTGAGCTTCCTGCTGTTTTAGTAGGAATTCCAAATCATTCACCAATAATTTTCAAATTAAAAGAAGTCTGATATCAATAATCATTGGCATTACATGGACATATGCAAATATCTATACATGTTTTTCAAATGCTACCAAATTGCCTGACAGCACGTTATTATATCATGAGTATATGAAACTTAAAAATGTTTGCATAAACCAGCATCTTTAATTTCTCGCTATAGAAAATGTTAAGGAGCAAAAATAAAGAATTAAAAAAATGAGCAGGCAAAATTTCTTTGCTATAAGGGTTGTCAAAAACAGTAATAGGACATAAACCATATAATAGTACATGTAAGTTGTTGAGAGAATTCTCAGCAGTGTAGCAGCATGTGTCAAAAAGTCATGTGCATTACTCTCCCTAACAAGACAATTGCGCTGTTCTCAAAATATATCTTTGCTTTCCCTGGTACCATAATTAGGATTAAGTCACAGCATAATCAAGTCAGGGCCAGGATTTTTTAAAAAGATGGTAAAAAGAAAAGAGTCTTTACTCCGAAAGAACTACAAAATCTAGTCTCAGGAGCTGGGGTATTATAGGCAGGACTAGGTCTCCAAAGGATGCTTTATCAAAGGGGTCAGGATGTAAATCAAATAATGGAGAATGTATTGAGTTGGGAGCACTTTCCTGAAATACAGGATTTAACATGTTGACAAAGATCACGGGATACAGGGACATATGTGCTATGGCTGTGTTAAGTGAGTTCAAAATGCCATTTTTTTTTTTTTAAATGTTAGTGGAGCAGCAATGATAAACTCAGGGAAATGTTCATGCTGAAGTATTACCATGTAAAACTGGAGAACCCACTAGATTACTACATACTATGTCCTATGAGAATGCCCAAAGGATGCACCATTTATCAAGGTCATAAAGCTAGCACTGGTAAGAAAGGTACGAGGATCACTGGTAAGTACAGTAGTTGTTCTTTATTGCTCAGGAATAGTAATAGGAGAGTCCACTACCTAATTAGACTCACTGATAGCAATAGGAATGATAGTCACAGACAGACCCCTGTGGAGCAGGTAGGTGGAGCTTACCTGTCCAAAGTACAATAGATGCAATTATTGTGATGAATGGCAAGGTCCAAATGGAATCATACACAGAAAATTATGGAGATTGTTGATAGAACATGGTGTCTCAAGGGGCATAATAGATAAACAATCAAAAAGAGTACCAATCAACTAGTATCCTCAGATGTATTTAAGAATGGATGATTGAGGGCAATTGCCTCAATTAAAAGCCACAGTCCCAGCCTAGTTTACAAACATCAGCCAGTTTTCATACCTGGAATCTGGTAATTAAATAAAAGACTATATCCTTTGAAGAAATAACTCTGCAATACCATGACAAGTGTACAAAGTAGTAAATCCCCACATTCTTCCCTGAAATAACTTACAACTATTTACTTGAGTAACTGTACACTGGAGAAAGGGGAATGTTATAAGGACTCTGATACAAACTCCATGTTAACATTCATACCCAAAGATCCAAATAGTTTTCATAGTCCCCTTGTTGTTAAAGAGAGGGGATGCGGGGAGAAGGTAATGAGTAGGGTCGTGGCCAATGTTTAACTCACAGAGGGTCTACTGCAGACTTATTTTGTGATCATTTTCATGGTATCTGAATATTTGATTGGGACAGACATACTTGGTATTTGGTACAAATCCCACATTGGGCCTCTGGCTGGTGTGATAAGAGCTATAATAGTGTGGAAGGCCAAGTGAAATCCTCTGAAACTGACCCACCTCTCGCCAAGGTAGTCCATCAAAACAATATGATATCTGGGGTAGGGAGGATAGAGATTAGTGCCACCTGCAAAGATCTAAAGGATGCGTGAGTGGACATCCACATCATAATTGCCTTGAATTCACCAGTGGAAACCAATGGATCTTGGAGAATATCTCGAAGAATTGCAAAATAATAAAATAGAACAAACAGTTCCATACATTGTTCAAGAAAAGACTTTCTTGGGGGAGAAAAAAAGGTAAATTTAATATTGAGAAAGGGTACATGTCAGAGAAAATGGACCCAGGTGAACAACATGACATTTTCTAGTAAAATTATGGGACACTAGAATAAGAAATAAAAAAAACTTTTAGCTTTTCAAGAAGAAATATCAAATCTCTTGTAAGGACAAAATGTCAGTTTGGCGTCAGATTTCCTTTCAGCAATATTCAACATCAGAAGATAATAAAGAAGCATAGAAACAGAAAAAGAAAAAAGTATGTTCTGAAGAATACAAATATGTAAAGCTGCTCTTCCATTAGAAAGGTCACACTCATGCCACTCTAAACATGCAGGCTTACGGAAATGTTTTGTACATCAGTTTTTCTTGAGAAATTGCTAGAGGTCACACTTTAAGTTAATAAAAGATAACTGGAAACCGCTGGGCAAAAGGACTGGCAATGAACATTTAAAATGATTAACTCTAGAATTACAAAGTGTAACAGGTAGATTAGGAGGCTAGGACAGCATGTAAGTGTTGTATGTCTTGACAAAGTTGAGATTTCATGTCTAGAAATATTTGCTAGGAAGAGGGACTAAGAAGGTGTGAATTAAGTAGTTTCCCAGAATGCCTCATTTCAAATAGCTGAAATTTAAAATATATTATTTTAGTCTGACAAGCAATATAAGCATCTTCAAGATTATAAAGGTACTAAATTAGAAAGAAAATATGTCTGATTAATATACATTGCTGAAGAATAGGTATCGGAACCAGAAAAAATATGATTTTATGATGGCAAATATTAAAATATAAAATTATTTCATAAACAGAGAACAAAATGCATCATATAAAATTATAAAGCTAAGCATACTAGGACAACAGTACTTTATACATGTAAAAATTACACACACACTCCTACACACACATATTAAGAAGCAAAGAAACAGATTAAAATGAAAAAGAATGATTAAATACACTATGCAAACAAAAATTAAATTTAAAAAATTGCTGAAATCAGATGTGTTTGTCATGTTCACAAAACATAAATGTTTTCAATCCTCTACTCAATGACAATCTCAGATTGGATTGAAATGAAACAGGTAACTCTGAACTGTATTCCAGAGGACTGAAAAAAAAATAAAAGCAGAGTTCATGATCTTAATATCAGACAAAGTGGAGGTCAGGCCTAAAAGCAATAAATGGGTTTCAGCTTCTGCCCATGAAGGATTAATTGCTATGGCAATTGCTTTTCACTGTAAACAACTAAAAAGCTGGAAAAATGTGAAATAATGGTTTTCATACAATGAACAGTAAGAAGCAGGCAGAGCTGGGATCTCTGGGATGTTAAATTAACTTTAGCCTAAGCTGCCCCTTAGGTATTTTTAAGTTCAGCCAAAGGTTTCGCCACCTATAGTGAACTGTAACCTAAATGGATGTGTAAAGGATTGTAACCTACTCTTGTAAGAAGTAGCCAATTCTCAGCCTATCACAGCAGCCAAGTTTCAATCACCATCACCGGGAGCCAATTGCTCAAACCATGTTTGAATAAGGCAAACACGGAGCTGTTAACTAATCCAGCTGTTTCTGTACCTCACTTTCATTTTCTGTATGTTACTTTTCTCTTGAGGTCTGCAAATGTTATCCCACCGTGTGGCAGCCCCTGAGTTGCTCTGAACGTATTTTGGTTCTGTGGGCTGCCCAATTTGCGAATTGTTCTTTGCTCAGTTAAACTCTGTTCCATTTAATTTGTCTACAGTTTTTCTTTTAACAGAGAGAAGAAAAACAATTGGTTGGGCCCTAGTTTGCTGACTGGAGATTTCCTGATTATGATGCAGGGAGAAGAACACAGACAAAGCTCAGCCAAATTGCAAAGACAGAGATGAAAATTCTGGTCCCCTACTGAGGGGGCTAGAATTTGAAATTTTGAATGAGAGTGACAGGAAGGAGAGGATAGAGAAAAGAGAGAGAGGGAGGGACTGGGAAAGTGCATGCCTTGGAGAACTTCAGAGGGGGCCTCCGTTTTTGAGTACTGATATGTGCATGTGCATGCATGGGATGAAACACTCCGATGCAAAGGAGAGAACTACTGAAGAGAGTAAGCAAAAACAATTCACAGAGCTCTTACAGGTCCAGGAATAATTTGTGTTTCATTTTTCAGAGTGGTGAAAACTTGTCAGGCATGGAACATTGGGCAGAATCCTCAAGAGGCTCCTCTAAATCTACCATAACAAAGCTTAAAATCAAATCTCAAATGATCAATTGGATCCACAAATAATTTAACTGTGCCAGTACAAAAACCAACACCCTTTATAGGGATACATCAAAATCTAGGGCCAGAAAATATAAAATTTACAACATCAGTATTCAATAAAAATGAATAAGCATGCAAATAAAATACAACCCATAACCAGGAAAAAATCAGACAAAAAGAGGACTCAGAAATGACAAAATATGGTAAAATTTGTAGACAAGGATTTTAAAAGTTTATTATAACCTAAAAATATGTTCAAAAATTTAAAGAAAATATAATCAGAGAAAGGGAAAATAGGAGATACACCTAAATGGAACTTTTAGAGATATATAAACAATGTAAAAATAAATATACATTGAATGAATAACATCAGATTTGATACTGAAGAAGAAAAGATCATAAGGTTGAAGACTAAACAATAGAAATGATCTAAAATGAAGCACTGAGAGGAATAAAAAAACAGAAAAAATGCTGACTTGCCTTTTTAACGTGTTGGGATTGTTCTTGATTGTGAGTTTGGTACTTGAGCTTCATCTGTGCAAATTACATGGCTTAAATTAGATCACTCTTTTTGTAGAGTTGGTTTTTGTCTACTTCTGCTGAAATCTTTGATTTACTTCTAGACTTACAACAATTTCAGCCATCTTTGATGTCCTGGCTTAATTTGAGTTACAGTTAAAACACTAACACTTTGATGCTAGTTTAAAACTCAGTTTTCCTGTTATAATGCTATTTAAAAAAAAAAAAATCTAACTACAAGGCAATCTGCATGCCTCTGTGTAGCCAAATATCATTACTACTAACTCTGTAATCAGCTCATGAGTTTTGCTTTGTTCTGTCTACAGTCTAGCTGTTCTACCTTGGAGGAGTGTCTCAGAGTACCTAATGCCCTCCATACCAGAAATTAAAGGTTTATTTTTACTTTTCAAATAAATAGTGATTATGTATATAGTACATGATATTAAAGAATGCACAACAAAATGTTTATTTCCAGTGATTGGATTATGGGTGATTTTTATATATTTGTTTTTTCACATTTTATTTTCTAATTCTTTTGTATTAAGCACAAATTACTTTTGTAAAAATATATCGCTTTTGGAGTAAATAAAGTTAAAAAATGTGTAAAGCGTTCTTGATTCTCTGCTTCTTTCTTTATAACTAGACCATCAGTAGCTATGTAATACTTGTTACTTAGAACCAACCAACCCTTCTCAGAATTTTAGCCTTTTGAGTGCTGTTATTTTCTCTCACCTGTGTCTTCAAGATTTACTCCATCTACTGAGAGTTCCTCTCATTGAAGAGAATCAATGAGCCGTTTCCAACTGGCCTGTTTTATACCTTTTCCCATTTCTCTCAGTGGGGACTTCCAACCTTCTGGATGAGAGATTATGAATATTAATTCACCCTATCTGCCTATGCTACAGACCACTGGATCACTTCTGTAGTCATAGCAACCTGTTTTGAGACCTGTTCATGTCCTCTCTAATTAAAACTAGGTGCTGTCTTTTACAGACTAAAATAGTTTGAAGCACCAAGAGTAGAGGCTGTATTCGCTGGTTTTGTATCACTCTATTTTATATGTCATCTGATCCTTATGAACAATGATTCACTATATTAATGGGCTTATCACTGCTTGACATGTCACTTTGCTTAACCATGTTGATGCCTAGAATATTTGCATCCAGGAGTATTTTGACAGGAACTTAAAAATAAATTACTAGACTTTTAAACTTTTATTTATGTGATTAGTTCTATGTGTGGTACACTTTATCTCCAAGTTTCTGATACTTACTCCAGAAGATGAGAGATGAGGTGAGAAATTCAGCATTAAATTCATGGTTGGTGTGATGTTTGGGGATACAATGAGACTCAGAAGAGGCTTGAGGCTCAGGGATGAATGAAAGATCAGAGCCAGGGTAAAAAGTGAGGTGATAATGAAGGATGATGTGTTTATATTTTGAAGCAGGCATTTTGACTTAGCTGAGTTAAAAAACAGCCATTTCAATATTTCTACTATACCTTAAAATGGCTGAGTAGGACAAAGCCACCTAGTCCACATAGGGCTTTGCATCCCTTGAAACATGTTCTATCCAGCTCATAAAACTCTGAGGCAAACAGATTGGTGAACAGCAGAATCCTGGTCCTGGGACCAAGAGGCATGCTGTCTAACTTCTCAACCCTTTGAACTTGAACCACCTCTACTAATCATGACTGATTTGGTACTCTAAAGGGGCCATTACTGATGGCTATTCTGATTAATGCTGTGTGGCAGTAGTTCCAATTCCCTGTGACTTTCCATCTGGGTAAATAGCTGTCATCATTAGGTAATGGCTGCTTTGCTAGGCTATCAAATTACTAAGCAGTTACTACAATCTAGTGCTGATTTAACATGATTTGATTTAATAATTAGTTACGATTCTCCCTTTTCTACTTCTAGATGATAACAATTTAAAGTGTACTCTTTTTGCCTTCTGTTCCTCACTCTTCTTGTATTTGTGTATTCCCTCACAAATGTACTGTATCATTTTTGAGAATGAAGTAATAGAACCACTATAATAATATATAATAATAATGGCCACTATAATTTAACTGTCATGATTATCTTTCACAGTCAGAATATAACCTTTTCTCCCCTTCTTATTTGCATAATTTCAGGGGTATAGTGGCCTGTGAGAAATAAGGAGTGAAGTTTTATATTAAATCTCAGGAAAAAACCTGAACTGGTTTATGTGATTAGAAACTCTAATGCCAGCTCTCATGCTCATTAGTATCAGGAATGGCAGATGGTTAAATCTATTTATAAAAATATGTTATCTCTTCTTACACAAAAAGAGTTATCAAAATTATTGCTTCCATAAGTATTCCATAATATTGATTATTGACTTCCTGAAGAAATCACCATATAACCTATTATTCAAGCAAAGACAAATGTATTGCTTACTGCAGAAAGAGAGGACACTACCTTGAAAGAATTCTACCAAAGAGGAAGTTTAAAGACAAAATATTTACAACTTTTGGGTGGTGTGGTTCAAGGCATATCTTTCTGTGTAAAATACTGAATGAGACTGAGAAAATTGTATAGCAATTTAGAATTGTGGACACAGCACAGTGAGGGTTAGAAGGGAGTCCTTGAAGAGTAACCCATCATGTGCTGAACCTGGTTGAGTTATCTGTTGGTTAGAGAATGGTTTATTTTAACTAGTCCTTAAAGAGAACCAGTTTAATAGTCTATAGTTCTGATAAATATATTTTCAAAAAAGTTATCTACAACTCCATGTTCCTGGGGAAATATTTTCTGGACTGGCAAAGTTATGCCAATGAAGACAATAAGTTGGTGACTGTAAATGGTTTTTGTTTCCAATACATTGACAGAAAATAAGTTCATAAAAATTGGAAATAGACAGAAAGCGGAAAAGAAAGGCTACTTTTCAAAATGCTTATAGTCACATCAGTTGTATTATCCATATCTCTTGTATTATCCTGTGGAAAGTATTTGAGATGATGAGTATCAGTGAAAGCTTTAAAGTTTATCCTTTTGTCATATTTGGTAACGTATGTTCTAGGTCATCTGTAATATTTGACTCTACTATCACTGCTGTATCTCATTTTGTACACAGAGTAATACTTCTTAAATATTGAAACCTATATGATGAAAATCTTTGAGTACACTTAAACATCAGAGCCATCTAAAATAAAAATTGAACTGGTAAGGATTTCTGTTTGTAAAAAATATAACCCAACTTTCGCTAACCTAAAGAGAAAGCTAATTTATTCTAATGGTTGTCTAAGACAAAATGCCCTGAAAAAATCAAGGAGAGGATTTTATTCAGGATATTCCAATAAGCAGATTTTTTTTTTTTTTTTAATGAGGGATGTCTCAAGGAAAAGGAAAGAAGCCTGGGGTTTTACCAAGGCTAATTGGTAAAGAAGGGAGTCACTAGGAGTCAGTCATGACTTAAGGACATCTGATACTACCACGGGAAACTTGAATGAACCCAAATTGATTCCAAATCCTCATATAACATTTTTGAAATTAAAAATACAAGGTATACAATTGGCCCAGCCTAGGGCATGTACTCACTCTCTATTTTCTAAGGAAGTGAGAGTATATACTATGTGTGCCCTTACAGCTTCCGTGATGGAATAGGATCCCTGATTTGCTCTTTAGTGGACCTACCAGCAGAAAAGTTATTCTAGCACTGGAGCAGGCACAACCAATATATAGTTATCCCTCAGTATCCATGGAGCTTGGTTGCAGCAATGCAGCAAGCCCGCAGATACCAAAATTTATGGATGCTCAGCTCCCTGATATAAAATGGTGCAGTATTTGCATGTAACCCACACACATCCTTTCATATACTTTAAATCATCTCTAGATTACTTATAATACATAACACACTGTAAATTTATGTAAATAGATTTTATGCTGTATTGTTCAGGGAATGACAGGTAAAGAAATCTGTATTTGCAAAGTTCAGAAGCAATCATTCATTTTTTTTCCTGAATATTATCATACTTGATTGGTTTAATTCATTAATGCAGAGCACATAGATATGGAGGACTGACTACACATACATACTGATACATAAGTGTGTGTGTGTGTGTCTGTGTGTGTGTAAGGAAAGAAGGAAGGAGAGAAAAAAGGAAGGAGAGAAGGAAGAAACTAGAAAACAATTCATATAAAAATTGACTCAGTTAATACTTCTTTAAAACAATATAATCCAAGGGTCACTATTCTTAAGAAAGATTTATCTTGGGTTTGCTTCTGCATTATCTGCTGGCTGTTGGTTCTTCTCCATGCTCTCCGCACACCTTTCATAGCTCCCAGAGACCAACTTTTCCCTGTGGTTGTTCTCACTGTTTGGAGCTCCTGAACGTTGCCTCCTCCTTCCTGCAGTGGGAACAACATCAAAGGGTGAATGAGGGACAGGACACACTTCTCTTTATTGCTCCATGGTGTTTTCCTCTATATTTGCATAGATCCCTGGATTATACTGAGATTTTAGATGTCATTGAGAGATTGTAGGAAGTAAATAAATTTACTGTAGTAGGAGAGGCATATTAAAACTGTGCTCTTATATGATTGTCCTCATAGTTGAAAGTAAAATGAAAGACTTAAGTAAAATTCTTCAGATGGGTTATCTCATCAAGACACTCTAGGTCCTAGCCTCTCAGCTACACTCCACACTCTAAAGAGTATACATCTCTAACTGTTTTTCAGGAATACTATAGGCAGGGCCACAGTATTCCCAACAAGTTTTGGGGTTGAAATTTAGCCTTTTATGTTAACTTCTTGTGGCTGCTATAACAAATTACCATAAATTTAGTAGCTCAAAACAACAGAAATTTAATTTCTCACAATTCTGGAAGCCAGAAATTCATCATCAGTTTCACTGGGCCAAAATCAAGGCATTACCAGAGGCACACTTCCCCTGAAGGTTCTATGGGTGAATTCTTTCCCTTCTTCCAGCTTCTCATGGCTGGCAACATTCCTTTGCTTGTGTCTGTATCATGCAGACACACAATGAAATTTCTGCCTTCATTCTCACATCACCTTTTCCTCTACTTTGCCTGTGACCTTCTTCCGCCCCTCTGTTATAAAGATAATTGAAATTGGATTTAAGGCCCATCCAGATAATTAATCTCCTCATCTGAAGATCCTTAACTTAATCACATCTGCAAATACTCTCTTTCCTTATAAGGTAACTTTTATAGGTTCCAGGGTTTAGGACCTAATATTGGGTAGCTGTTATTTAGCCTATTACACCCTTGCTCTGTTTACGAAGCCATACACTTACTGTGACCCCTTTCCTACTTTGTTCTTCCAAAGGCGGTGCCTTTTTGAAATTCATGATGCTGAAATTCATGATCTCTGTGGACTTCTAAACTGCACAAGTTAAAATCTCACTCTCCACTGTTAATCTAGCCTTTGGGCCCATACACCAATTATTAAATTGGGGGATTGAATTGTTTACTCTTGATTTGTTCTTCTCCAAATTTGGTCTGCTAATTTCTTTCATCACACCCCTTTTTTGAAGGCGTATAAAAGTGTAATTCTTGTGCTTCATGCTAAATGTAAGAAATAAGAGTGCATTTTGAACAGATATCTCCAGTAATTCTTATGAATGATAAATCTTGAAAATGAGTGGCTCTGAATGACAAGTGAGGTAGCTCTAGCTGAAAGGTCAAAGGAAGACGTTGGCACCCTTACCTGGTTTTCCTTGAGATGTCATTGTTAATGCCCTCCGGTGGGCACCTACACACACACACACACCTAATTCAAAGACAATATTATCTCACAGATCTACCTAACCTGATCAGATTAGAGCTTTATATCACAACAAAACTCTTCTTCACTCCTTCCTTTCTTCACCATTGTCTTACAGGCTATAGTGTGGGGCAACACACCTAAGAAATGCATAACAATGATTCAATTTCTGGGCTGCCTGTAAATTGTTTCCTATATAAAGACAGAGCTGAAACTCTGAATGCTACACTTTTCCATGCTTTAGATTAAATCAAATCCTCAAGGTAGAGAATCCCTCTCTAAGTTATGTCTTAAAAAAAAAAAAAAAAAAAAGGAAAGAAAACTTTATGAGGATTTGTAGTATATTATGATTCTTCCATAACAGGATATGGAGAAATAGGGGAGGGGCAGAAGTTATTTTACTCCTCCAATGGCAAACCTAACTTTTCCATCACCTATATTTTAAGAAGTTTTTTTCTATATTGCTATTTTTAATCAAACATTTAAAATTTTAGAATAGTTTTAGATGTACAGAAAAGTTATAAAGATGTTACAGAATTCTCACATCCCCTACACCCACTTTCCACTATTGCTAACATCTTACATTACTATGGCACATTTACCATAGCTAAGAAACCAATATGATACATTATTATTAACAGTCATCCATATTGTATTCAGATTTCCTTAGTTTTTACCTAATGGTCTTTTTCTGTCACAGGACCCCAACTAGAGTCCCACATTACATTTAGTCACTGCATCTCTTTAGGGTCTTCTTTGTGGTCACAGTTTCTCAGACTTTCTTTGTTTTGATAACTTTGAGAGTTTTGAGTACTGGTTAGAAATTTTGTACAATGTCCCTCAGTTTGTATTTGCTAATGTTTTCATAATGATTAGGCTGGGGTTATGGGTTTTGGCAGGAGACCACTGTAAAGTGCCATTCTCATCACATTATTTCAAGAAGTACTGAGGCAGGAGAATGGGATCTGGAGTCAGGGAACCTAAGGCCAATTTGTGCTGACTTCCTAAAACTGAATCAAAAGGAAAACCCCAACTTTCTGCACCAAATAACAAAAGGATCAGAGGCAACTCCTCTTGCAAACCTCCCCCACGTTTTCTTCGTCATAGATGAAAAATGGAAAGTACTCTGATTCCTCCCCTCCCACAACAAATCAGACTGGTTGTGGGCCCAGTCTTTCTGTGCATAGGGGTGGAACTTTGTGACTTCACTACAGCCTCTGATTGGTTGCCTTTTGTGGCCAATCAGGCTGGTCACAGACCAATCCTTCATTTACATAGGGTGTAAACCAAGTAACCAATGGAAAAATCTCTGGAAAGTATTTAAACCCCAGAAAATTCTGTAACTAGTGCTTTTGAGCTGCTTGCTTGAGCCCTCTCCCACTCTGCAGTGTATACTTTTGTTTCAATAAATCTCTGCAGTGTATACTTTTGTTTCAATAAATCTGCTATTGTTGCTTCGTTCTTTCGTTGTGTTGTTTGTGTGTTTTAACCAATTCTTTGTTCAAAATGCCAAGAACTTGGAAAACTAGCATTCAAGACACTCCACAGGTAACAGTACCTGCTATCAACATGATTTGTCACTGTTGGCGGTAATCCTGACCACCTAGCTAGTGTTAATCAAGTTTCTCCACTGGGAAGTTACTCTCTTCTCTGTCTTCCTGTACTCTGTGGAAAAATGTCACTATGTGTGGACCACATTTAATGGGGCCAGGGGGAGAAGTGCTCTACCTCCTGCAGAAGGCATTATTACTTAAATAATTTGGAATTCTGCATAGAAGGTTGTCCATTCTCTCCCATTTTTTAAATTCAATTATTTAGGTCAGTATGTGGTTACACTCTAATAATACAACATCGCTACTTTTACTGTATTTTCCTTGTCGTATCTTGATTTTCTAAATGCATGGGACATAAATATTTTTCTGCACTAGTCTGTATTTATTTCTCTGACTTCCTTTCCTGTCACTCCTCTACTCATCAAATAAACTGAATTACATGAAATGCTTCAAACCAGCCATATTGTCTGCCCCCTATGCCTTAAAGCCTACACTCTATTTGGCCTGGAATGTTCTTCCCTTTTGCATCCAGTTGTTTAACTTCTACGTGTTCCTCAGGATTCAACCCCACATCACTGGGAAGCCATTTCTGTTACCTTCCATATCCACAGTCCTTTATGGAATGCTTTCATCACTCTCATGGTATTCTTTTTAGCACCTATAAAATTATCTTAATTATTGTTTTAAATTTAAAATTATTTTAAATAATTGTTTAAAATTATTGCTTTATTTGTGTTGTCTTTTATCAATGGAGAGAACCCAGTGAATAGACATGTCTTGATTTCTATATCCTTATATTACATGTATCTGGTATATTAAACTCTATAATCCCTCATCTGCAATTCCAAAATTGAAAAATTCCAAAATAGCTGTTAAACCCAAAACGTTTTTGTTATTTATTTGGTGGCAAAACTTAACTTGACCTAAACTTTGGTGTTCAACTTTCTTTCAAATGGTTGAAAGACCATATGCAGTTGGGCCCGGCATGGTGGCTCATGCCTATAGTCCTAACACTTTGGGAGGCCGAGGCGGGTGGAACACCTGAGGTCGCGAGTTTGAGACCAGCCTGAACAACATGGACAAACCCCATCTCTACTAAAAATACAAAATTAGCTGGGTGTGGTGGCACATACCTGTGATCCCAGCTACTCAGGAAGCTGAGGCAGGAGAGTTGCTTGAACCTGGGAGGCAGAGGTTGCAGTGAGCCGAGATCATACCATTGCACTCCAACCTGGGCAACAAGAGTGAAACTCCATCTCAAAAAAAAAAAAAAAAAAAAAAAAGAGAAAAACCATCTGTACTCATGTGAGGCTATTGAGTCTTTGTTTTTGCCATTGTTTTGTTATAGAAATGTTTTATTTGATTACTGAGTACCGATTCAGACTCCACTGTTGGTATTAGAATATTTGGAATTTTAGAATATTTGGTATATGTACCTTTCTAAATTTGAAAAGTTCTGAATTTTTAAGTGCATAGGGTCCCAACAATTTTGGATTATGGATGGTGGTCCTGTATTATTTTTTTAGAATATGTTAATATATTTGAATTTTAACGGCATAACAAAAAGTAACTTTCAGCCAACCCTGTAGAAAGATGAGACAACCCCATGATATCTGAAATAAAAGGCTGAATTTATTACTTAAGTAATCAAGAGCTATATTGGTTCGACTCAGTCTACTGAAAAAAATTGATTTCAGATGGTGATCGGGAGTAGCATTCTTTCGAATTTCTGTTTACAGCTGAAGGAGGGGGTCAACACGGCTTCTGAAGAGCATTCATTGGAGTGAATCTGCCATTTATTGGCTGTTCTTCAAACCATAATACTGATACTGATGGTCAGTTTAAAGAGGCATGTTCTCTGTTGGTAGGTGCCTGATTAATTATATAAGCTTAAAGGCAGTTCTGGGTTATAAAACTGATATTAATTGATTAAAAGGTATTAAAATGAGATCTGTCAGATCTGCTTTAATGACTGACAGTCTTTGTAGAAACCTGGAGACACTTTTTAAAAAATTCTCAATGCAGACTAAAGTGTTTTTTCTTTTCCTCACAAAGTACCTCTTTTAGAACATTATTCTTGAAAACCAAAAATTGACTCACAAAATATTTTTAGTGTCCAACTGATGAAATAATCCCTCATTTTTATTAATTCCATCTTGAAATGGGTGGAAGTTGAACATGGCAGCTCTGGTAAAAGTAATAGAAATATTCTGTTCCACTGGTCTATGTGCCTATTTTTATACCAGTAACATGCTGTTTTGGTGACTATGGCTTTATAGTACAGTTTGAAATCATGTAACGTGATTCCTCCAGATTTATTGTTTTTGCTTAGTCTCGCTTGGGCTATGCGGGCTCTTTTTCGGTTCTGTACAAATTTTAGGATTGTGTTTTCTAGTTCTGTGGAGAATGATGGTGACATTTTGATGGGCATTGCATTGAATTTGTAGGTTGCTTTTGGCAGTATGGTTGTTTTCACAATATTGATTCTACTCATCCATGAGCATGGGATGGGTTTTCATTTGTTTGTGTCATCTATGATTTCTTTCAGCAGTGTTTTGTAGTTTTCCTTTTAGAAGTCTTTCACCTCTTTGGTTAGGTATATTACTAAGTGTGTGTTTGTTTTCAGCAATTGTAAAAGAGGTTGAGTTCTTGGTCTGATTCTCAGCTTGGTTGCTGTTGGTGTATAGGAGAGCTAGTGATTCGTGTACTTTAATTTTGTATCTGGAAACTTTGCTGAATTCTGTTATCAGTTCTAGGAGCTTTTTGGAGTCATTTAAGGTGCTCTAGGTAAACAATTGTATCATCAGCAAACAGCGACAGTTTGACTTCCTTTTTACCAGTTTCCATGCCCTTGATTTCTTTCTGTTGTCTGATTGCTCTGGCTAGGACTTCCAGTATATGTTGAACAGATAACCCAGAAATAAACCAAAATACTTAAAGCCAACTGATCTTTGATAAAGCAAACAAAAACATTAAGTGGGGAAAGGACACCCTATTTGACAAATGGTGCTGGAGTAACTGGCAAGCTCCATGTAGGAGAATGAAAGTGGATCCTCATCTCTTATACAAAAATCACCTCAAGATGGATTAAGGAGTTAAATCTAATATCTGAAACTATAAAAATTATAGAAGATAACATTGGAAAAACCCTTCTAGACACTGGCTTAGGCAAGGATCTCATGACCAAGAACCCAAAAGCAAATGCAATAAAAACAAAGATAAATAGCTGGAACTTAATTAAATTAAAGAGTTTTGCATGACAAAAGGAACACTAAGCAGAGTAAACAGAAAACCCACAAAGTGAGAGAAAATCTTCACAATCTGTACATCTGACAAAGGACTAATATCCAGAATCTACAATGCATTCAAATGAAGTAGCAAGAAATCCCATCAAAAAGTAGGCTAAGAACAAGAATAGACAATTCTCAAAATAATATATACAAATGGCCAACAAACATATGAAAAAATGCTCAACATCACTAATTATCAGGGAAATGCAAATCAAAACCATAATGCAGTACCACCTTACTACTGCAAGAAGGGCCAAGATCAAAACATTAAAAAAAAAAATAACAGATGTTGATGTGGATTCAGTGAACAGGGATCACTTCTACACTGCTGGTGGGAATGTAAACTAGTAAAACCACCGTGGAAAACAGTGTGGAGATTCCTTAAAGAACTAAAAGTAGATCTACCACATGATCCAGGAATCTTACTACTGGGTATCTACCCAGAGGAAAAGAAGTCATTATACGAAAGGATACTTGCACACATATGTTTATAGCAGCACAATTTGCAATTGCAAAAACATGAAAGCAACCCAAATGCCCATCAATCAATGAATGGATAAAGAAACTGTGAGATATATATATATATGCATAAAACTGTGATATATATGTGATATATATGATCATACATATAAGTAATATGTCATATATAAATTACATATATCATATATAAATTACATATATCATATATAAATCATATATGATATATATGATGGAATACTACTCAGCTATAAAAAGGAATGAATTAATGGCTTTCAAAGCAGCACGAATGAGGTTGGAGACTATTATTCTAAGTGAAGTAACTCAGGAATGGAAAACTCAACATTATATGTTCTCACTCATAAGTGGGAGCTAAGCTATGGGGATGCAAAGGCATAAGAATGACACAATGGACTTTGGGGACTCAGGGGAAAAAGGTGGGAAGGGGGTGAGGGATAAAAGACTACAAATTGGGTGCAGTGTACAGTGCTCAGGTGATGAGTGCACCAAAATCTCACAAATCACCACTAAAGAACTTACTCATGTAACCTATCACCACCTGTTCCTCAATATCCTTTGTAAATAAAAAAAATTAAATAAAAATAATAAAAAATTTAAAAATTAAAAAGTAATAGAAATAATTTGAATAACAATGTTGTGTCATTTCAAGGTTCTTTATAAAAGAACACTTAAGTCTACAAGTTAGAAAGTCCTCTATTCTTCAATATGTCTTGTCATATAGTTTCACTACTATCTTAGCTTTATTTACCATAGAAATTATTACAGACTTATAGCAATCAAATCAGTACTACTATTAATATGGTTTTTGTTGCAGTGAAAGAATCTCTAGTGAGTCTGGTATCTCAGTCAATTAGAACTTGAAAGATATTTGCTAAATTCAAAGCTTTGAGTGCAGATGAGATGTCTAGGAGAATGAGAACACGAGGTAACATGACCAATGTGGGCATTTCTAATTAAAATATTAAACAAGGCATCTTTAAAGAATGTCGAAACATTTAGTACTATAAACATCTGTTGCTTTTTTCTAATATGTCCTCGGTTTCTCCTGACATTAAACTATGGACATGAATGTAAAAGCCTACAGAATATACAGTTGCTCTTCATTTCTATGTGATAAAAATAATTTAAGAATAATTATATAATTTTAAATAATTTTAAAAATCTGTGTGGCAGGAAGGTGTTTTATTACTTATTCCTCTCTCTTTTCTTTCTTATCCACTAACTACCTACAGGAAAAAGGGTCTTTGGTAAGAAGTAAAATATAGTTGTAGATGTGATTAATCTATGATTATTGTGCTAAGAAATGGTGTTAGAAAGGGTGATGTGAAATGTATATATCTTGAAAGACTTAAAGCCTTCTCCTACAATGCATTGTTGAGCTGTGCCTCACTGCAGGGAGTCTGGCAGGCATTTGGAATGTTAAGGATTGTGCCACTTCTTCAGAACCTTAGAAGGAGGGCAGAAAAGTAGAAACACACCAATGATTTCTAGGGGAAATGGCAGGAGGAAAGAATCCCTGAGTTCCAGCCTCAGCAAACTTTGAATTAAAAGGTGAATAAACAAGCAAAGTAAATAAATATTTTGCATCTCCTAGACTCTGCATGTATTGGTGATTAGCAGGAAGTTGGGCGGCTTCCCAGAATATGCTTTTCCTGACTGCCTTCCCCATGCTGTTTTTTCTCTGCCTGGGATAATCTTCCTCCAGCTCATTTTTATCTCTTAGTGCCTATGTCATCACGGAAAGCCATGCCTACTCCACTTTAAGTAATCCTTTCCCAGTAAAACATAATCTGTTATCTTTCCTTTATAATACTTATACCACAATATATAATATCTTGTACAATTTTTAGCATTCTTAATAATCTGCCTTTCACAGCAGAAGATGCTCCATGAAGGTCCAGTGGTACAGTGAATCCAGCTCATTCTGGCCTTTAAAGGCTGATAGTTATCCTACGGTGTGATGGTGTGTTACTGTGCATGTCTTTCTGATTTCATATTCTGTGATGTCACACTGGTAGTTTGAAATCAGCCAAGGTGGAGTATTTATACTATGGACATTCGTTAAATGCTATAAAGCTGGACTTCTTTTTCTTATAGAGTTGATTGTTAATCATTTACCAGCACAGCACTGGTAAGGAAAATGGTATTCTTGGTTCCCAGCACAGTGGCTGGCATGTAGTAATGCTCAACAAATATTTGTTGAAAGAATGTATAATAAGTTGAGGGGTTAAAATTATTTTCAACTGCAACAGATACATTTTTCTTAGGTTCTAGGACCTTTCTCATTTAACAAGTTCAATGATTTAATTTTTTATTAGCAACCAACAGGTAGGAAAACAACACAGTATTTATACTTTTAAACATTTCCTTACTTTAAATAAATATTTTTAATACTATGTTCTATGGGAGATTTTTGTTGCATTTTGATACATTTATAAAGTAATTTTGAGCTTCTTAATTACACTGGATTACTGAGATTGCAATTGTTTAGTGTAATTGGGTGAGGAAAAAAATCAGCCCTCTGATTTTTTTCTGGAGAGGTCAGTTGGGTATATCATAGAGAGCACTGGCCCAGTGAATCGATTGAGTCCAAGCTCTAACTCTGCTACTAACCAGTTCTGTGACTTGAAGCAAGTCATCACGTGTTCCTGAGCCTCATTTCTCTAATCACAAAAATGATAAAATTGAATTAGACAATACTTTAGCTTCATCCAGCTTTAAGATCCTGTGTTTAATCTTCCTTGCTTCCTTATCTTTAAGAAATGATTGCCGGGCGCCGTGGCTCACGCCTGTAATCCCAGCGCTTTGGGAGGCCGAGGCGGGCAGATCACAAGGTCAGGAAATCGAGACCACGGTGAAACCCCGTCTCTACTAAAAATACAAAAAATTAGCCGGGCGCGGTTGTGGGCGCCTGTAGTCCCAGGTACTCGGGAGGCTGAGGCAGGAGAATGGCGTGAACCCGGGAGGCGGAGCTTGCAGTGAGCCGAGATCGCGCCACTGCACTCCAGCCTGGGCGACAGAGCGAGACTCCGTCTCAAAAAAAAAAAAAAAAAAAAAAAAAAAAAAAAAGAAATGATTAAACCTATATCTAAAAATTACTGAGAATTTATGTCCTGGGCATATCTTGCCATTTATTAATTATGCCTTTCTCATTATACCTACATATCTCTATGATATATACATTATATACATATGTCCCTTCTCCCAGTGTCTTGCCACTGTACATGGTAAAACTTTGGTAACTAAATGTTTTTATAATCCTCCCTCTTTCTTTCCAGATTCTGAAGCTTCCCTTTCCTTAAAGCTTCCCAATACTCATTTTCAAATTCCCCCTTAATCTATTTTCTACCAAACTTGCTTGTAGAACCCATGATATGCTTCTGTTAAGTATCATTTCTCCCATTCATTTTCTCCTTAAAAAATTTATCGGTTTATGGTCTTTTATATGAAATTGTATTTATCAAAATGTTCTTTTAGTGTGTTCCTTTATAAGTAATTTTAGTAGGCAACAGACTGTCCAAGCTTGACATCTTGTACTGTTGTAAAATTATCCTTCCTCAATGCAAACCTAAATTTCTTAGTGTTCCAAACACTAAGTTGTTTCTTTTTTTGCTTAAGTATAAAATGCAACACAAAGCATTTCTTTGATAGAAAGTCTTTTCAACATTTTATTTGAGATTTCATTTGGAACACAGTGCAGCTTATGTATTTTCCTTTTTAAAAATAATCCTGTAGATCTTCTTAGGGCAGTGGAGAAGGTTATGCTTTAATACAAATTCCAAACATTTATTGCTGCTCATGCATAGTATAGAAAGTTGGATAATTTTGCTCACACATTTTGGACATTAACTACATATGGGATATAGAAATGGGTTTTTAGTCTCTATCTTCCTTCTTTTGCCTCACTGCTTTGTCTGTGTAGCTTTCACCCCCCCTTCCCTTTGGTTTAGCCACTTGGTCATCATATGCTCTAGTTACACTGGAATCTCTTCAGTCTGTTACAGATTTGAAACTTTTTGTGTTATACTCAGGTACTGAAAATCATTATGATCAGATTGATTTCTTTATCAAGGAGTCAAATGTGCTGGCTATATTCCTAGAACTCATAAATCATTTAGGATTATTAACATTAATATCTTACAACAGGACTTTGAGGTACATACTGTTATGAACCACATTTTAAACACCAAGAAACTAATGTCAGGATAATTTAAGTAACTAGGCCGAAGCCAGGCTAGTAATGGCAGATCTGAAATCAGAATCTAGCCTGTCTGGCTCCAGAGACCAAGTTCTTAACTGCTGTTCTATGCTTCTTTTTAAAGCTTCTTTTCTGAAATAAATCAATTAAAAAATCCTAAGAAAAGGTATCTGAAGTAAAAGAAATTTCTTGTGTTTTGAAATTTCATGTGTTTTGTCCAAGCATGATTGATGTCTTTCTTTTATAAAAAACTCAAAGCAGTGCTTTCAAAAGGAATGAATGCCAGGCTGCATGACTACCTTTGTTATAAGCTCTTTTGCCATGTTATTTTATGAATGCCTATCCTTTTCTGTATTGAATAGTGCACATTTTAAATAGTGAGGAGTCTTATTGTAAAATACTTATTGAATTGATTTTTTGAAACTGTGGAAGTATTTCAGTGCTTTAGAAGCAGAAGAAATGTTTAGAGAAGGTAATTGTCTTGGTAAATAGCTTTAGGGTATATAGAGTGCAACCCAAAGCAGCCTGTGACAGGAAGGGATATAAATAATGTCACTAAATGATATTGTTGGTTAATCTGAAATTGTAAGGATTTTAGTTTTGATATTTTCTGAAAGTTAATGACCAGCAAGTGGCAGTCATGAAGCCATTGAAGAAAAGGGGAAATTGTGATCTTAATTATCTTTTAAATAATTATTCATTTGTAGAAAGATTATTTAGTATTGTTTCACTTTTTGCTTCTTTTACATAATGGTATATATTATCAATTTGAGGAAAACTCTGCAAGGACCAAGGTGCAACTTTTCCTGGTTGTGTTTTATCTTTACTATACATAGTAATAATATATACATTACTATGCATTGAATTGGGAGCAGAATGAATATGGAATTCAAAATATCAGAACTAGAACTAAACTTAGAAACCAGGTGGTTTACCACTTAGTTTTATATATTAAAATAAGTAGCTCAAAAAGAGAGGCTGACTCCCCAAGAAAAAATATCTGGCTGTTAATAGAGTATGATAGAGATGAAATAGCAAAGGGTTCTGTTTCAGAGACTGTAAACCCCAACTTCATCACATGTTAGGTATGTGAGTTTGGAAAAGTTACTTCCTCTTCAACAAAGATGAACACATTTATTCACTCACTCATAAAATACATATTGCAAATCAACTTCATGTCAATCACTTTGCTAAATTATTATATTACAAAAATGGAAAAAACATAGTTCCTGCTCTGCTAGAACTTTCAGACACATAAATAAACAATTATAATAAAATAAATACTATAATAAAAGGGGGTATAGATATCTGCAGGGAAGTGAGATGTAGGGCCTTACTGTAAATTGAGATTAATTTATATTTATGCAATAAATTATTTTCTGGGACTTGAAAATCTTATCTGTTCATAATCATATTTTTAGCCTCTGGTGTTCTGGAATATTAAAGCTCATCTAATAAATGTTTTAACTGTTTAAAATTAGTGTGAAATATATTACTTTATCATTGAACTCTATATTTCTCTAAGTAAAATAAAATTCAATTAGTGAGGATTTGTACATCAAACTGCTAAGGATTATGTTTTATATGTGTGATAACAAAAATTATAAACTAGCTGCCTCTTTCTTTATGTTGAGAAGCCTTGTCAATGCTTCTTATCTGTTTCTTTCTTAAAACCAGCATTTATTAACTTTTGTTGCTCTGTACAAGTGGTGCTCTGAGAAATGGAAATGGGATGACTTTGATCAAAATTAACAGCCCTCTGTTCCCCCAAACCAGTTCTTAAATTCAAAAAACTAGATTGATAATTAAGTAAAATGATGTAATTTTATCACTTCAAAATGAATCTTCCATCATGAATTATTATGAGGTAACCTTAATATTAGCACAAAAAGCTAGATTCAACTATTTTGAAAATCTTTTGTATTATAACTTTACTTTTCTACAATTTGTGTGTCTTCTACTTTCTCACATGAGAAGTCAAATACCTATTTAATAGTAGCAAAAGGATAAATGCCCAACAATGATAGACTGAATAAAGAAAATGTGGTACATATACACCACAGAATACTATGCAGCCATAAAAAGGAACAAGATCATGTCCTTTGCAGGGACATGGAAGAAACTGGAAGCCATTATCCTTAGCAAACTAACGCAGAATAGAAAACCAAACACGGCATGTTCTCACTTGTAAGTGGGACCTGAGAAATCAGAACACATGGACATAGGGAGGGAACAACATACACTGGGGCCTGTTGGGGGAAGGTGAGGGAGAAGAGAGCATCAGGGAAAAGAGTTAATACATGCTGGTCTTAATACTTAGGTAATGGGTTGATGGGTGCAGCAAACCACCATGGTACATGTTTACTTATGTAACAAACCTACACATCCTGCACGTATACCCAAGAACATAAAAAATAAATTAAAAAAAGAAATGTATTACATTTTAGTATATATTCTTCAAAAATCCTGCAATTTTTTTTCTTTTTAAATATACCTTTGGAAATTATTCTCTTCTCACTATACTTCTGTACTTATGAACATTAAATAATATTAAGAGTGAGCTCAGTGTCTAACCTGTGGCTTTTGTGTGTGTATATTCTGTGAGGCAAAGCTGGGGCATGTCTACTACTATTATTGATGTTGTTATGGAATGTCATATCTTTTTCACCTCTGAGTAAAGGTTGTGTTTTATCTTTATCGCCTAGAACAAAAATTTTCAGAATGTGGCAGAGAGATCCCTGAGGGTCCCAAAGAGCCTTTTAAGAGCTCTGTGAGGTTATAATCCTACTCCAATGCCACTTGCCTTTTTACTCTCATTCTCCCATGAGTATAAAGTTTTCCAGAGGTCACATGATGTATAATATTGTATCAGTTTGAGTACAGAAACAGATATGAGAATTTTGCTATCTTCTATTGTCAGGCACTAAAGATATTTGGAAAAAATATGAAATGGTAACACTTTTCTCACTAAGTATTTCAAATATGTAATTTGTGTTAATATATGTTATTAATGTTACTAAATAGTTATTAGGTTAACACATAATAAGTTATATATTATTGCTGCTTTTATGCTAATATTTAATGAGTTTGTTATTGTTGCTTAAAATGAATGAATAAGTAGTTTTAAAATCTCTTTAAAATTTTAACTTGACAAATATCTATAGAAATAACCAATATAATTTTAAAAGAGTTCTTTAGGATTCTTAATAATTTTTATATACTAATTTTTAAGACCCAAAAGTTTGAGAACAGCTCTTGTGAAAAAATAAGCAAGTGAAGCTCATAATCCACACACCTTTGTTGTCCTTCTAGCTAAAACATTAAAACTTAGCCAAATGGCCAAGATATTACTTGTGCTGTATAGATGCCCACTGAGGGTTTGAATAGGTTGAATAAGTAAAATATCATGTACAAGGTATATGTTAGGTATAAAAAAATCAGACAATGCCTAGAATAATTCTCATGGTAATTAGTAAAATTTGTTCAACTGAATCTAAATGAAAAGGGCCAAAAACAATTTCTACTTTGGTTTTACTTATGACAGGGATATCTCAATCATTCTTGAATATCTGTACTGATCATTCTGGAGTATTTTCCTTAATTTATTGGTCTGGAAAAACTAGGTAACTTAGTTAATGCAGATTTCCCTACAATCTAAGGACTGTGATAAAGGCTGAGTTGGCTTATACACCCTCACTCATCTCTACCTGTCTCCTCCACATCTTGACCTTGCTTACTATCCAAGTCTCGCCTACCTCTGAGTCTACAAATCTATATTGGATATTCTGAAATATGTAATATTATTCCTTTCTCCAATGAAGTGCAAGTCTGTGCAATAAAATCAACATTCACAAACTCTGTTTATATATTCAAATTTGAGGGAGCTTAATCTAAGGAAACATTTTTTAAAAGAGATTTATGTTTGTTATTTTTATCAGTAAAAACATTGTTGGTATACAAAATAAAGGAAATAGATTTTAAAGAATCAGACTTGAAATGATCAAATGAACATGATAAAAAGATAGAAATTATAAATTTCTGGGAAAAGTGTATTGATTTCTCCTACTTAATTATCATACAATGAGAAAACAATTTAAAAGATTGATAAAATTATATAGTAAAAATGATACTCAAATCAGGAAAGTCATCAGAGATGATATACTTCTTTTAAATTGTGGACTTAAAAGATTCTTTTAAGCAATTACTCTAAGATAGTAATAATCAATTGGCTTTACCTATATGGGGAAAAATTATTTAGGGCATTTGTAAGCTTGATATAGAAGGAAAATGGTCAGTAGTTCACAAAACTATGAACTTAGTGTTACATATTATCACAAGGTTTAATAAAAATGAAGACACTTTTTTTGACCTCTTTTGATGTGGAACAAAAATTAATTCTCCCTGGTATTAGCTTTTCTTTTCAAAAGAAAACAAATCATTCTACCAAAAAGACACATGAACCCACGTGTTCATTGCAGTACTATTCACAATAGCAAAGACATGGAATCCTTCTAGGTGCTCATCAGTTAGCAGGAAGGGTTGAAAAACTACCTATTTGGGTACTAGATTCACTCCCTGGGTGATGGGATTATTTGTACGCTGATATTTTTTGGCTCTGTTTCCCACCAAAATCTCATGTTGAATTGTAATTCCCAGTGTTGGGGGAGGGATCTGGTGGGAGGTGATTGGATGATGGGGAAAGGTTTCCTCTTGATAGCGAGTGAGTTCTCATGAGATCTGACAGTTTAAAAGTACGTCACTACCTCCTTCACTCTCTCTCTCTCTCTCGCTCCACCGTGGTGAGATGTGCTTGCTTCCCCTTCATCTTCCACCATGATTCTAGGTTTCCTGAGGCCTCCCAGCCATGCTTCCTGTACAGTCTGTGAACCTGCAAGTCAATTAAACCTCTTTTCTTCATAAGTGACCCAGTCTCAGGTAGTTCTTTACAGCAGTGTAAAAATGGACTAAAACATACGCCAAACCTGAGCATCACACAATATGCCCAGGTAGCAAACCTGGACAAGTACCCCCTGAATCTAAAACAAAAATTGGTAAATAAATAAATAAATAAAAGTAAATCTCATTTTATTATTATTGATACTGCTATTGTTATTCGAAAGAAACTTCAAACATAGGGAAATCACTGGGAACAAAATTTATACTTAAAATTTTGGGAAAAGACATTTCAAATAGCTGGAAACTTTACTAGTATGTAAGTAAGTTGTTCTTAAGTTTTCACTAGATTAAATATCATGTATGAGAAGTTTCCAGAGACTGCCTCTCAGATATTTTCATTAAGCAGGATAAGGGTGGATTTCAGATATTTTATTTAGAAGAAAATTTGACATAGATGGCCCAGAATTTTGCTTTAAGAGAAAGCAATGGCAGTTATATGGCAGGAATTTTCTGAAGGAGAGAGAAATATATCTGTAACATTTGAGGGGCCTTTCTAGCAGTAGTCACCCATTCTGTTATAGACAGACCCTAAGGTACCCCTATGATCTCCCTCTCCTGATGTTCATGGCTTTGTATAATCTCTTTCTCTTGAATAGGAGTGGAACTTGTGACTTGCCTCTGACAAAGAGACTATAGAAAAGGTGATATTTCATTTACATGATTATGCTACTTCATATAATACTTCATTTAATTGCTCATTCACTCTACAGATGGCCTCTTGGGAGGACCATATGTCAAAGAGTAAAGTGCCTTTACGTGATGACTAGAAGAAGCTGAGGCTCTTTGTCCAGGAGGAAATAAATTCTGTCCACTACCTGAATAATTGTGGAAGCTGAGTCTTCTCTAGTTAGTCCTCCTGATAACAACACGGCCCAGTGAGTATCTTGATTGCAGCCTTGAGGGACTTTAAACAGAGCACCTATCAAACTTATACCAGCATTCCTGACCAGAGAAGCTTTGGGATAATAAATGTGTATTGTTTTAATCCTTTTTGTGGTAATTTGCTATATAACAATAGACTACTAAAACACACCCCAATCTAGATTTAAGAAATACATCTAGACCAAAACTTGATTGCAATACTTTAAAATATTTCACTTAATTGCACCCACTAAACTCTTATTGTAAAGAAATAATGCTCTGCATATTTTTTGAGAACCTGTCGAATGACTACCCCATCCTCACGAACAGACAAGGAGGCTGGATCGGATTTAACACTGCATGCTTCCCTAAAGCGCTTTGTTATCACATCCAATTTCTATATTTTTGCGACCAGAAATTTTTGTATCTCCTAGTGCAATGTACTGCTTGAGGGGTTTGAGATCATATTTAAGCAGAGAGAGAGAGGAGAGAGAATAAAAATAAGGGACGAACTTTGGCTGATGAGATTAACCCAGGAGAAAGTGTATACAATTGCACATAAAACTTACACTGTCTGAATTGAACGACTTGACCTATACGAGTGGGAACAAAGGCATGTATTCAGTGTGTGTGTTGTTGTCATCAAGCCAAAGGGTGAATTTCTTGTCAATTAAGTACTATATTGCAAAGGGAATACTCATATTCTGTATACTGGAAATGAACGACATTGATGAGGAGTAGAGATGCTATAAATTTTATTCTTCAATGAAAACAAACTTTGGTATGCACAACTGCTGTAACAATAAATAAGATTGCTCTAAAGCTAGTGATAAATATTCATGGAAATAATCTAGACAGATACAAAAATAACCAGTTTGTGCATGTAAGGTTTTATCCCTTGATTTTAGAAGGGATTATTTTAGTAATGTGTTTAGCATTTTTTTAAAAATCTTGAAGCAGAGTTGAACAAAGAGAATATAAAGTTGGTAAGTATTGGAATTGAAGGTTGTGCTGAATTCCCTTGAGCTCCAAATATAATCCAGATCCTCTCACAGTGCAGCCCCTTCCAGGAGGCCTGGTATTCTGTCAACAGCCTTTTTGTTTCAGGTTTTAAGAAATAGAAATTTAAAAAATTATTATTATTTGATCACCCAGTTGGATTTCTTTTCTTTTCCATTTCTTAGCTCTGTAAATAAGGTTTATTAAATTTCTACAAGTTCTTCCCATGAGTTCTGAAAGATGAGGCCTGGCAAGTGGAAACCAGACTCAAGTAACACTTTACGAGCGGAGATACATGGTGCCTTTTGCTTCTGCTCTCCTTTTGCCTTTGTTCCCTAATTTCAGACTTCTATTGATGGAATCCTAGTTATTCTTTTGCTAGATATGTAATCATGTGGAGTTTCTTAACCTCTTTAAGCTATATTTTTCTTCTCTTCAAAATGAGAATTATGGTTCTCACTTCATAGCAATGCTGTAACAGTTAAGTAAGATATTCCATGCAAAGTACACAGAACTAGCATATTATAGGTGCTCAATAAACATTAGGAGCAACATTGGTTTTCCACCAACTACACCCTTTGCCATCTTTCCTAGGGCCAAACATAATTCTCTGTATTATCTCTTTCTGCCTTGGTTTCTTGGCTACAAGTCTGATTAGTAGAATGTCCTTCTCCTCAACATTCTATTACAGGATCTTCCTACATTGTCTGCCCTTCTCTTAATTGCCTAAAATTATGTTGCCATGGGCCTATGATTATGTCTAGTTGGGGCCTCTGCCATTCTCAGTACATATATTCTAACCCCCACTAGGAGACAATGTATTGGATTGGAAGTCATTTTCCTTTTTAACACAATCTGTGCCACTAATGAATTGCATGTTTTTAGATTAATGATTCTCAATCTTGGTCATGCATTAAAATCACTCATGGAGTCTGGTGAAAATTAAAACTGGGAGGCTACTAACCCAAAAATTCTGATTGGCAGCTTTGGAGTATACTCAGACTTTTGAAGTGAGTGTGTGTGTGTGTGTGTGTGTGTGTGTGTGTGTGTGTGTGTGTGTGTTTAAATACTTATGGGAAATACTGATTCAGAGCCAGGGTTCAAAACAACTTTTTCATTCACTTAAAATTCATTCAGCATCTTTGAAATTGTAAGGCTGGTCACTAAAGGTACAATATCTAACACTGCTTTCATCCTGCCAAGACAGATAAGAGGTTTGGATTATGTCTAAATTTTAGTAAAATGTTTGGTATATGGTAGATATTCAAATAATATTCACTGAAGAAGTATAGTGGCTTTCTTTTTCTTATTTATAAAATAATTTTAGATTAGTATGTCTCAAACACAACTTCCAGGCATACTAAGAAATAAGATTGGAGAGGTCTGAAATAACTCATCATTTTATTTTTTATTATTTATTTATTAGAGACAGTGTCTCACTTTGTCACCCAGGCTGGAGTGCAGTAGCGCAATCACAGCTTACTGCAACCTTGACATCCAAGGCTCAGGTGATCCTCCTGGCTCAGCCTCCTGAGTAGCTGGGACTGCAGGCATGGCACCATGCTTGGCTAATTTTTGTATTTTTCATAGACATCTTGCCCAGGCTGTTCTCAAACTCCTTGGCTCAAATGATCCTCCCACTTCAGCTTCCCAAAGTGCTGGGATTGCAGGTGTAAACCACCATGTCTATACTCAAGTTATTTTAGAAGAGTTAAGATAGGAGAGTTCTAAAATGAAAACAAGAAAACATAACAATAATAAAATAAAACTGAAAAACGCGAATAGCAATTCTTATTTTAGAGAGCACAGTATATGTTAGCCTACTAAAGGATCTGAGAAACTCTGAATTAAGTAAATGTGTTTGGTGTTTCTTAAAGTCCCTGAATTCAGAATAAACATCTAATGGGATGGTGTTTTATGGATTATCTATTTAATAAATAATGATTTAAGCTATGGTTATGGTCTCCCGCAGCTTTATATGTCTCGACTATATGTCTATAGGAAAGACCATTGTACTGGAGAAGTCAACTGTCAGAATGCCTGGCTCTCCCATAGCCCTGTCTGGAAGGAAATGACCCGACCAACTGGGTGTGTAATGATTAAGTAGCTATTATATGTAGCACATTACCACAATTCTTCTGTGCTAACTGATTAGATAAGAATAAGTATGTGACTCAAGGGATTCCCTGTCTAAACCTAATAGTAGCCAATTAGTTTTACTCTCTAAGCAATTTGAATGAAGAAATATTGGGCAAATAAGATATTTACAGCTGAAACTTAGAGATCATTATATAAGTCTGGGTTCACAAACTGGTGCAAAGCATGTAAATGTTTCTGTTTTTAAAAATTGTATTTGACTATCTGTTCATATTGCATGCATGGTCCAAATCACCAAGACCTTCCACTCCCTGATGCTTGTATCCTCTGCCTTATTCTTTTATATTAGCCATTGGACTCCTAAATGCATCTGTGTTTGCCTCCCTTCAATGGGAACACAATTGAGGTGGCTGGGATGCAATTCATAGCCCTTAGAAATAATGGAAGAATAAACGAAACATTGGTAATTCAGGTGGCATTGTGGACATGTACCTAACTCCAGGAAAAAAAACAGTAAGTTTCTATGAAAAGAAACTAAAATGCAGTGAGCTGAACCTTGCATGAATAATGTGTTGACCATTTTCGCTCTGTAGCCAATTGGTAAGATTAAAGAGCAGTTATATCTACTTTATCAGACAATAAAAATCACTGCAGGTGGCGAAGTGCACGTGGGGATGTTCCTACTACTGGTTTGTCTGCATACTTTTCCAGGGACATGCTGATTCCTGTGTGGAGCCCAGGTGGGAGAATTGCTGTTGAGCATCTCTGAGGACAGAAGTCTCTAAGAAAGAGAACACTTGTCAAGCACTGCCACTTGTCTATTTACAACGGTGATTCTTCTTGCAGTTTCTTGGGTTTTAAATTAGCATAACCTGCAGAGAAACCACCAGCCCATCATTTTTATGTTTTTACCTTGGCAGTAACAGCCTGCAGTCCATAGCCTGGCAAAAGGAGCTGAACTCCACAAAGTACAAGTATCCATTTTCTTTACTCATTTAACTTGACCACACAGGTTTTGGGTAGCAATCGTTGCATTTTCTTTTCTTTCCTATACTACTTAAAGCTTCAGGGCAGTGAGTTTCGTTTTCTCTTTTGGCAAAGAAACAGTGATTATAATTTCAAATGAAATTATTCAGTCTCACTTTTGTTGACTCTTAACAGAATCCTTTCAGACATAAATGGCATTGAATTATACTTCCTCTTCATCAACCACAGGTTACTCAGTCCTAAACAGGCTTTTTCAAGTGCTGCTACTTCTAGGAGCAGCTGCTTCCTCTATTTTGGTTTATTCTGAGTATGACAGAAGAAGGTATTATACAAGGTACTCATTTCAGAAATGCCAGAAAACAAATACTTCTTATACCTTTATTTTAAAGCACTATTGTTTATGAACTGGTGAAGAATAACTGACAAGCAGAGCTTCTGAATGCAAAGAGAGGAAACTGGACATATTTCGCATAGACTATTGAAGTTTTTACAACTGTACAAAGAACTTTGGCTAGGGACAAAATCCAAAAAAGTAAATCCTTTCTCACTCTCACTTATAAAATTGCTCCTGTATTCTTTACTTCGCAGATTATCATCAAGCTTGTTTTACATGATAAAAATTAATACAAACATATGTAATTCTCCCTTCAATATTACTAGATAAATTGGAGTTCTTTTTTTTTTTTTTTTGAGACGGAGTCTGGCTCTGTCGCCCAGGCTGGAGTGCAGTGGCCGGATCTCAGCTCACTGCAAGCTCCACCACCCGGGTTTATGCCATTCTCCTGCCTCAGCCTCCCGAGCAGCTGGGACTACAGGCGCCCGCCACGTCACCCGGCTAGTTTTTTGTATTATTTTTTAGTAGAGACGGAGTTTCAACGTGTTAGCCAGGATGGTCTCAATCTCCTGACCTCGTGATCCGCCCATCTCGGCCTCCCAAAGTGTGTCTCGCATGTCACTAGATATTATTTAAATATTTCAAAACTGTTGAAGAGGAAATTTTACCTATTACTCTGTACTGTAGGTAAAATACAGAATGGAGAGATTTAACTTAACCTCTAAAAGGCGGGGCGCGGTGGCTCATGCCTATAATCCCAGCACTTTGGGAGTCCGAGGCAGGCAGATCACGAGGTCAGGAGTTCCAGACCAGCCTGGCCAACATGAAACCCTGTCTCTACTAAAACTACAAAAATCAGCCAAAAGTAAATGCAACACTAGACAAACATACACCACAGTTTTGTCCTCTCTTAAATGAAGCGTGTATATCTAGATTGGTTTCCCATCAATCAGTTTTAAATCTGGTATTCCTGTCAATCTAGCACAAACATGAAGGCTCTGAGTTTACTAGTTAGAGAGGCTTGGTTTCAAGTCGTGACTTTGTAACTTTCTAGTTTTCTGATTTTTGGCAAGTTACTTATCTTTCTGTTCCCCATATCTGCATGGGCAAAGATAGTTAAAATATCTACTTGACAGAGTTTCTTTGGGTGTGAAATGGGTGGGCATGGGTGTGACATTGATAAAATATCACATGTTACTTGGACTTTTCCCGGGTGAAAGGGTGTGAAATGGGTGGGCATGAAAATAGCATGGCACTGAGCCAGGTCCTGCACTGCAGCTTATTCTTGGCTTCATTAAAGCAACAGAAAGCAGAAATAATTGTTTTAAAATATTAGAGAATGGTAATTTAGAAATATTTTATTTGAATTTAGCCAAATTCTTTAACTAGAATTTTGCCTACTTAAAGAAAATATTAGTGTGTTACTCATTCAAGAAATATTTATGGTAGCTACTATATGCCAGCCTGTCTTGGGATATACACGAAAGCAAAAGAGACACAATGTTCTGCTATTGTGACATTCATAGTCAAGTTTACAAACTTTTAATAGCAATCCTTTACATTTTGAATATGTTTTTCCTTTTATTAAGCCTAAGAAGCAACGCTTTTAATTACATTAAATTGCTTTAAAAGCATAAGAAAACAAGTCTAAAATCTTAACTTAGGATTTTAGAAACTTTCTTTAATTTCAAATTTGGGAATACAAGTTTATCTTATTCATACATTTCATAACTTTCTACTCTTACTATTTTTTTTTCTTTTGTCTTCGCCATGTAATGCTAAGGCCTTTGAATGTCCCCTCAGTTCTCAGAAAACTGTGGAGCAGGAGTTCTCAAATGTAGGAGTCAGGATTCAGAAGCTGGACTTGCATGTTAAAGGTCAGTTTCCAAGGGACCTGGGGCTGATTCCAGGCCACTTGTTTTGTGCTGTCGCCAAATAGGCATGATGTGCATGGCCTGCACAGGGATCCATTTCTCTCAAGCAAAATACTTTATAACTATGCGGACCAAGACCTACTGCACAGTTTTCCTGATGTAACTGAACTACTTAATCTTTTTTACCTGCACACACAGAAAAAGCTTTTAAAATTTTCCTTCTCCTCTTTTTTATTTTTTTTTGCCAAGATCAGATCTTACAGTTTATTCAAGACACTTGTATTATATGGCAATTCAATTTATCTATTAACATGTGTTTATTTAATAGTATTTGCAGTCTTGTCAAAGGTGTTTGGAAAGAGTTCCAGGTTTTCTATTCCCTTCCTCCTATCTGCTTGCTTATTCATTCTACAAAGTTGACTGTTTTCTATAAGGGGAATTCTTTCCAAGAAGGCATGTTGCAGTGTGTTCTCTGTGTTCAAATATTTATATCCTCTTTGTTTATTTCAAATGACATTGAGTTTACTTAATGAAAATACATAACAATTTTAAAATTGAAAACAAGCATTCAGGACAAATTCCTTTCCAGTTGGGTTCTGGACTCTCAAGTGTATTTTTAAAACACATTGCAGTCTGTATGGTTTTATAATAATATATGAGATAAATACATGTGTTTTGTAATTCCAATGACAATACTTGAGAATCTAACCCATAGGAAATATCCATCACTTCAAGGTACCAACTTTGTTCACGGAATAAGAAAAATGTACAGGGAGATATTTAAGGGTGGTAGAGCACATTTGGGGGAAAAAAGGATTGATATAGTTTAAAGGGAATTATTGCAATGTTATGTGGCATAGGCCATATTGCATATCATCATACACCTCTTGAAAAGGCAGCATTTGAGCACACAAAGGTAAGAGGGCAAGATTGAATAAATGCATGCAACTGGCAAACAGATTTTGGAGTAGGGATTTCTTTTTAATCTTTCTTTTTAAAAATCTTAATTTGGTAATTAGACATTGATAAAATATTGCATGGTACTTGGACTTCACCCAGGTGAAAGGATAGATTTAGCTTCAACATGAAACTATTGATTGCTAAAGTTAAAAAAGTAAATATTGTCAAAATCTTCTGTTTTATTGGTCCTGACATTTAAAACAGAAGTTTTAACAGGGTTGCTTTTTGGAGTAGCAAGAATTTTGGATATTAAATATTAGCTAATATTTTCAGAAAATCGCTTAGGTCTGTGGTTGGGGTTGTGGCAAACAGGTGTCACAGTCTTGATGCCCTTATGAATGTGATTTATTTTGTCTAAAATGTTCTATCACCATACACATCTAGCAAAAATGACACTTTAAGAAAGAAAGAGATAAAAAATTCATTTTCTATGAAGTGTTTTTCTAGAACTTGAAAGAGCATTTGCAACTCCCTTCATTGTATCTGCACTTAACTCGTTTTATAATAAGGCTTATCATGCAATTTAATATTATGTCTATGTGGTTGTATCCCTTACTAGGTTTGAAATCCTTGAAAGCAAATACAATACATATCTCTTTGATCTGTGCTATGTAGACAACCACATGAAGTAGACACTCAAAACTGTTAGTGAGGTCAATGGAATTCATACTGATTGACTTCAAAAATAATATTGTATTTTGAAAGTTAAAATCAAGTTTAACAACTTTTAGGGAGAAAAAAATCACTTCTTTGATAAATCAATTAATTGTAATTGACGTGACAGTTATTAGATATAATAATTAAATACTTGAATTACACAGTATTTCTTGTAAGCATTTTATGTTATATTTTATACATACTTTCAGAAATATAAAGATACATATAAATACTATGTATTACTACGTATATATGTATATTTTATTTATGTACATATATACAATATTTAATTTATACATATATAATGGATTTGTAGAAGAGAGAGCTATGCATATACTACCTGTCAATATGCAGATATGCTTTGCTAGTGGCTAGAGTGATGTATAGTTTCAGATGTTTTCTAATGCCAGTAACTTAAAATGTGAAAAAAAGTCACTAAAACAATAAGAAATTATATTATTTTTCATAATAGAAAGTTGAGAGGTGGTCAGGCTCAAACCTAGAACAATCAGGGCTCTAATTTGATTTTTCCTGCTGTTCTCGCAACTTTATCATTCTCTTTGTTTTGGCCTCTTCTCAAGCTCTCCATCCTGAAGTTCCTAAGAAGGTTCTAATAGTAGTTTGATTGTAGAAGAGGTTACATGCTTCCTTCATGTGCGAGGAGAAGAAAAACCTTTCCCCTGTTCCTGAAGTAAAAATTGTTCCTTTTATTCTGATTGACTAGTTTAGGTCCTCTCCATTAGACTTTAACAATAAAAGTTTTTAGAAAAATGCCACACACTTACTGGTTTGATTCTGAATTCCTGAACCAATCGGTAGTAGCATAGTTTATGAGTTTATCATGATTGCTTCTATTTTGATTCATAACCCAGTAGCGAGGGTTGCTATCAGTTTTCCTGAGTTGCATAGTTATACGAAAAAAGGGTGGGCTCCTAAACAAAATTTTCTGTGATCAGAGAGTGAGAATGTTGGGTAGAAAATTTATAATGTTCACTATAAACAGCATTTGAATTTTTAAACTACCTAATAAAATTGGTAGATTTGTGAAACACATCAGTATAAGGTAGAAAACTCGTTTTTTATAATTCTGAAGGAAACACTGAACCGAACACAAACAGACTATGATATTATTTCTCCATGCTTAATTCATCAAATATGGTACCTGCTACTGGTAACATCTGATAAAGATCAGTGAGTGGTTTTTTTTTTTTTTTTTTTTTTTTTTTTCCCGCAAACCCTTGCAGTAGTTTCCCATCATACTGAATTAAAACCACTTTACAACAACCTGCCAGTCTCCTCATTAGTTGGCTTCCATTCATCCTCCGACCTCATCTATTGCTGTTTTTCTCCATGTTTAGTCAAGTCACATTGACTTCCTCCTTATTCTTCAAAACTGTCCAAAATACTCTGTCTCTGAGCACTCATTCTTGCTGTTCTTCCTGCCTAGAATTCATTTCTCCCAGATATCCCAGAAGGAGGTAGGTTTGTTTTCCCACCTCCTTCAAATTTGTACTGTATGTCACCTCAGGAATATCTTTCTCATCTAAATTTTAAAACCTTCAATACATGGCAGATCTAGCCCCTGTCCTTGATTTAGATCCCTTCTTATAAATTATCATTACCTAATGTACTCAATTTTTACTTGTTTATTTTGCTTATCATCTATTTCTCTACCAGAAAATCAGTCACATGAAGGAATGTTTTTTGTCATGAAGTTTACTTCTATATCCCAAAAATATAGAAAGCAGATGAAAACTGCTTAATCTCGATATTCTGAATACCATGATATAACCTTTGGTCAGTTCCAGTTCCTTCTCATCCATCTAAAATTCTTATAGTATCCATTGCAGTATCTATGAGACCAGGCCAGATATTAGTTGGGCCTTAGCCAGCTGTAGCAGAAACAAATAAACAAACAAACTCTTATCAACATTAAGATGTTTAAAAGCTTTCCCTGATAAACATACCTTAAAACGCGGTAAAATTTTAATATTAAATAAAAAGAAATACCTCCTTTTAATCTTTCCATATATTGTCATCTTTGTTCTCTCCTCTTTCTTGAACCTTGGTTGGATTCTGCTGGATTCTACTGGGCTGCTTTCTATTCTCCTTCTTTTGGATTATCGTCTTTTATTAAATTTTCTCCCACTAAATTGAGAGCTCTGGAACATTCTTTCCATTGAAAAATAGGCTCCTGGAAACTGTAAGACTCCAAAACTCCCATGAATGAAAAGATGGGTAGTGACAGTTCAGTGTTTGTAACATTAACTTAGACAAATGTTATTCCCTGAACACCTTTTAAACATTGTTGTTCACAGTCATTGTCATAAATGGTCACTATTTTACTCAAGCACTTTACATTCAACCTCTATTCTATTTTCTCTTACTGTATAATCTTTACTGTTACTTCAGAGAGAACATTGCAGCAAGCCACTAAGCATTAACTTCCTCAACCACATACCAATTTCCCTACAACTTACCCATATCGATAACCATTTTTAAAATATTTTAATTTAATTATAATATATATACAGTGAGGTACAAAACTCATAAGTATACAGCTCAATTAATATTTATAAAATGAACATACCTAGGTAATAACCATTCATAGTAAGAACTAGAGTCTAACTAGCATCCTATCAGTACCTCTCATGCCCCCTTTTCCAATTAAACTGTATCTTATGGTAGTCACCATTCTGACTTTAGAACCATAAATTTGTTTGCCCATTATAGTACATACATTTTTCTGTCTTCTTTTGCCCAAAATTACAGTCATAATATTAATTATTTATGGGTGTACAATAGTTTTAAGCATTTTTATTGCTATATAGTGTTCCATTGCATAAATATTCAATGCTTATATATCCCTTGACTGTTGCTGACCATTAGTTAGTTTTTAGATTGAGAAAACAAAATAGTGCTGTGAGAACTTTTCGCAGATGTATGTACACATTTAATGATAGATATACACTTAGCAATGGAATTAATTTTGGGATCCCAGAGTATTCCTATGTTCAGGGATATTAGATAATATCAAAGAGTTCTCCAAAGTAACTCTACAAATTTAAACTCTCACTAAAAGTGCATTGGAGAGTACCAGTTGCTTCATACACTTACTAGAGTTTGATATTATCTGTCTTTTTACATTTAGCTATTCTGATGAATATAAAGGGCACCTAATTTTGGTTTTAATTTACATTCCTCTGATTTGTCAGAGTTCTAATAAGAGTCTTTGTAGGATACACAGCAAACTGTTTCTTTCTGTAGTTTGTCTTTTCACTTTAGTTTTATAGCATTTTGATTAGCATAAGTTGTTAATTGCAATGTAGTCAAATCTATTCATTTTTTAGGTTTATGATTTGTGCTTCTTGTGCACTCTGTAAAGGTACCTTTACCTATTCAAGTTCATATACTATACTGGATTTCAATAGTAGATGGAGAATTGAAGAGAGTGGTGATGCATTTAAATATATGTTATCAGAAAACATCTGGAATGAAGTCTGTAGGAAAATAATAATAAAGACTATAAAAGACAGTGTAGGAGATACAGGGTACAAGAACTAGGAAGCGAAAATACATGGATTATTCAAACTCTTATTCTACCCCTGCACAAAAAAGAAAGAGAAACTGGATAGAGAAAATATAAAACAAATAATGAGATGATAGATCTAAGTCCTAATTTTTCAATATTTATTTCACAGATAAACTGGATAATCCTGGAATAAAAATAAATCAGTATGAAAAATAGACAACTTACTAAACAAGAGAGCAAAAGACTTGAATAGGAGTTTCAAATGACCAAAAAGCATATGAAAAGATTCTTAGTCTATTTAGTCATAAGAGGAATGCAAATAAAAATGAATACAAGTTACTATTATATATTTATCAGATTGCTAAAGTTAAAAAGATTGACAATATCAAGTGTTGGTGAGAATGTGGAGCAACTGAGACTGTCATCTGAACTTATTTGGTCACTTTTGAGGAGGACAAAAGTAGTAGTGATTGGAAGAAATTATGAAAACCTCTACAATTCTGGTAATATTCATTTCCCTGACCTAGGTGGTAATTACTTACATGCATGTACCAATGAAAATGCATTAATTTGTATGCTTATGATATTTGTACTTTTTGTCTGTATGTTATACTTTTAGAAAATATTCAGCAAAAATGATCAATTATTTTATCTGATAAGCTTAATATTATCACCAAGGAAATATAGAGAAATTGCAGTTTAGAGATTTATCAGCACACAAGCTATTATGAATTTAAGATTCAGATAGAAAATTTTTATTCTATCAAATATTTCTGAGTGGGGTAAAATTGCAGTAAACCAGTAAATAAAATATGAATGTATAGAAAAAGATAGACCCAAGGAGTTTACAAGATTATTTAATATAGTATGTAGTACTGAATTTCATTTGCACATATCATGGAGTTAAATGCCAGAAATTTTCATCTTGTAACACTACAAAAAGTTCTGTGACCTTAAAGTTCAAGATCAATTCTGGTCATTTTACCTCTCAAAATTTTACCAAGTCTTCCCAATGTTCAAGGAAATGCAATTCATGTACAGTCTTTTGTACTACATTAGCAACAATACGGACATAATGCCCTTCCCTTTTCTCCTCATAGAAATCTCAGCTTAGGAGTTATTTCATTATGATGACCTCTCCTGGACTTTGAAGTAATCATGTGCTTCTTACCTTTGTATTTATTTCTGTAACCAATTTTTACAGAAGTTTGCCAACACATTTTATGAGTTTACTATTTTCCCAAAGCTTTGAAGTCTTTGAGGACAGGTGTTGTATCAAACATGAATACCTCTTTTTAAGCTCTACATAGCACATTCCCCAAATATGTTTGAGTAAAGGAATACAGTAATTAATGTGGTGCGTGTCTCTGGCCAATAGTTGAGATAGTGGAGTTTCTAAATTGTAAAATTAATTTTAGAAAATATCTTTTTAAGACTATACTCAAATGGAGATCTTGAGGTAATCATTTTTACTGAAGTGAAATTTTAAAGTGTTCTGCTGGCCATCTTTAATGTTATTATCTCTGACATCAACTTTAGTAGAGTTTTGTCTTTCTGCTTTATATGTCTAAATTTATCACTTAAATTTAATTACTGCTTTCATAGCAAATAGTTTTGGTGTGGTTGTCCAGATTTGTCCAATCAGATGTTACTCTCCTACAGCCATTAGAATAGACAAGCACAAACCATCTTCATTTTAATAGAATTGTCAAGGTCTCAAACCATGTTTGGATTGTGTATATTTTATAGTCAATCTGCAACACTGTTTTTTTCCTTCCTGCTTATGATACTTACAACATACTTAGTTTTCCCTAGATAATAATTTCTCATCATTTTATTGTTTAGTAAGTGCATACTAGTGCTTTTTGTATACCTGAAGGTTAGATCTCCCAATTACCAGTGACTGTTTTCATATTATGTATCATATCCTGAGTCTAAAATATTTAGCATCTACTTCTGTTTTAAAAAGGCCAGTGGGCCTCATATTAAGTACATACTGTCTCGCTACATTCCTGTTACAAATGAAAATATATATACACATACATCTATATTTCTTTCTCCATATCAAGCAATCTGTCTACCTATATTTTTTTTTCCAAAGAGAAGAAGCAAAGCTATCGCAAAAACAAAATTTTCCCAAATGTACCATTAAAATTGAAGAGGCCAATCTTGAATATGTACTGAAGGAAATCTCAGAAGTATGAATGATTGCTGTTTGGGGGAGTGTATTCCTCTGATGCAGCAATAATCTACCAATCTGCCTTCTGACTCTAATCATTTGTTTGGATTTTATTTCTTTCTATAAATGAGGTAATGAGATCCAGAGACTGAAGAGTGGAAATTTAATTGACAATGCAATAAACAGCCATCTAAAGTAAGCTTTTACAAAATGATACCACCACACATTGGAAATTTCAACTAAATTCAGAATAAATATAAACAGTTACCTTTTGCAATAGTCTATGAAGTTTGGTACCCTTTGAGAATCCCTTTCAATCACTATTAAGCAGAAGATTCTTTTAAAAGAGTGAAGATTAGCAATTATGTTTTGTGATTTCCCAGTACTGCTTTAACATTTCTCCTCTGGGTTAGATGATGTATATGCACACTTCAGGACAAATACATTTCAAAAAATGTAATACAAACTGGTTATGTTTTATTAGGTTGGAGGAGAGCAGATATTTATAGGCAAAAATATTTTTTAATTTAGCACCGGCACTATTTTGCACTAGAATATACTGCCATTTTTGTGATAGTGCAACTCTAATTCAGGTAATAAATTTGGTTATACTTTATTTCTAGCTGTTGATAACTTTCTCAAAGTGACATTAAAAAATGATGACAGTTTTATATTAGTATGGTTCAACTGTGTAACAACAAAGGGTGCTGTCCTGAAAATTCTGCCCAATTAAAGAAGTATGATGTTCCAATATGTAGTATAATATTCCATAAAATAAAAGTATACCTTATAAAAGTATACCTTATAAAATTTTTCAGTTCCTTGGAATTAATTTATTAATAGGAAATTTGAACAATAAAATTATTTTTACTGAGAAAGAAAACAAATATGCTCATTTGTATTGTTTTAATTTTTAGCTTGATGTAATTATTTTAGCATTATTTCTCCTGGTGTTAGTATTTCACTAGACTTTTCAAATACATATGTTTATATATCAAATATATATTCATGTACAAAGACATTTGTTAAATAATATTATGTTAATATATTTGTATATTTATTATATTATATCACCTATGTTAACGATATTAAAGTTTAGTGTGGTTTTTAAAATCATCTGTTTTGTTATTTAAATATAATTTTACTTCAGGAAGCAAGATATTAAGTAGAAGCATGACTAAATATATTTTATTTGTAATTATTTAATCACATGTAACATTCATACTTTATTCTTTTGGACTATAGGTTGTTTTTTTCTTTTGTATCCCACTTTACTTCAATTTTCAGAGTTTATTTCAGGATATTTTTCGTCTTTAGAGCCAGATGGCACCTTACTCTTTGGCTTTGTTAGGCCACTTTTCACTTTGAACAAGAAGCATTTTAAATGATTAAATGCTGTATGTCATTGTTTCATTGTACTTCAGATTTTCATGCCCATCCAATCTATAATGTGGCTCATCTGTGACTCAATCATCAGGGACATGAATTTTAGTGGGGAAGAGAATCTGACCAGCCTCGTTCCACAGAGCTCATATGAAATGTGCTGATGATCTTTGTGCTGGCTGCAGGAATGGTAATAAAACCTATTGGACTAACCATAAGCCTTCTCTAGATTAACATGATTTCAGAATTGTTCACCACTTTCACATGATCCTATGTACATAGCCACAACGGTTACATTGCACATTATGGTAGTCACTATTACATAGTGGTTTTGCTTCCAAAATTATATACACACAATCAGCAAAGCTGATTTTAAGTTTGGGAGACAGATTCTATTTATTCTTCAGGGAAAATGAAGCAGACAAAACTTTCAAGTTTTATCAGTTTAAACATTTCAGTTATAGACATTGCTAAAAATATAGCAAGGTGCAGTAAATGACTTTACGAAGTTGCATAACTCCTTGATTATAATTGTTTAAATTAAAACATGTTAATTAAAATTTAATTTAATTACTTTAATTTAACTGATATGCCTTCTGTCCTTCCTTTTGGAAATCTTCTGCCAACATTTAAGGCATAATTCAGGTTATGTTTATATACTTTTGCTGAAACTCATAAAAGTTCCATAAAATAAAATGAGACTAAAATGATAATTACAATGGGAATTTCTTTTTCTTTTTGTAATCTAGAATACTTACCATTGTTTCTCAAATAAACATTGCTTAATATTCATCTAGCCAGTATTCTTTACTTGGTTTTATTAACTTAAAGCAACAAATTACCTCATGCACAAAGTTGGTTCAGTAGCATTTATGCTTAGTTATAATTTGTCGAAAGACTCCTTATTATTGTCTTGATTTTTTTTATCATATGCAAGTGAGGTACTATTGGTTTGAGCAACTATGGAAATGAACATCACACTCCAGGATCTTGCTGCCTGTAGAATGGTTAACAATCAATAAAACACATTTATTCTTGTCAGCCTTTCAAAAAGTACCTTGGAGAATTACTGTAGCATTATGTACTATAAGCCTCAATGAAACTACAGAGTAAACTGTGACTTTCACAGGTATTTTATATCCTAAATGTATTGTGTGTTATTAAAGTAGCAAAGCTTTTTATGTTGATATTTGTGTGATCCCTGAAAATGAGATAATGTAGTATGGAGAAAAATCAGTACAGTTACAAAGGAGAGGTGTAGTCCACTGAATGCTTACTAGGCAAAAATGTAGGACCACGAAATTATTAATTGGGAAACTAACTTTTGTAATAGGACCTACATGCCACTGCATTGCACAGTTTTCTGGACTGTTCCTTAAATGGACACACATTTTAGTTTTGCCAACATCTGCCTTTATGATAACCAGCCAATTAAACACACCTGGATAGGCCCCTTCCACTACAATATGGTATTACTGCTCACCATCAGAACTGTCACTTGTCCTACATAGTGGCCCACCCAATTCCTGAGTGAAGAATGGTTCCCTGGCATAGAAATGCCTTTCTCTGTCTTTCCCTATAACAAAGGGACAGAGGGAGGATACAGATTGGCAAAACAGAAGGGAAAAAAGATTATTTCTGTGCATCTGCCAAGAAAAAAATCCCAAAGGATTATGTTGGCAGAGTATAATTTTTGAGAGCAAAATTACAGCATGGTAAACAGGAGCATGAATTTTAGTGGGGAAGAGAATTATTTTTAAAGAAGTCCTAGCAAGTCATATAAACTATATTTTACTTGTTTTTATGAGATGGATGGTTTACTATCAAGGTTAGTTAAGGTAGGATGACCATTAATATTTATTGAATGTCTATAATATTCTAAGAATCATATTAGGTATGAACATAGATTTTTGGTAATTCCCATATTGATATGAAATAAAGCCATTTTCGTTCCATTTTATCGATGAAGAAATAATCCATCAACTTACATTGCTTTCTGGAATAGCTCAGAATACATCTTTACCCTATTCATAATGGCAGTGTTTGATTGGTCAGGTCGCTATTTATAAAATTGAGAGTGAGAATAAGCAAAAGAGTCTAATGGAAGTTGGATGACAATGTGTAGAATCCTGTACTCTACCCAAAATATAGATGTTGTATTCTTGAGTCTGTTGAAAACTTGCATTTATTAGTGAGATGTGACATGAAAATGATGCAAGAAAACATAAAATAGAAATGTCTAGTAATTGTCTATACTCATAATTTATATAGTTCTTTGACAAAATTGTCTTATTTGAGCCCCAAAGAAGTTCTTTGAAAATAATATGTTTAACTTCACTTAATTGAGGAGTAGACATGTTTGGTGATTTGCACAAATTCTAAGAAACATAAGAAGTGTTGAAACTGAAACTGAGCTCTTCTCACTCTAAACCCTGTCATTTTTCAGTTTTAGTATGCTCAATATAGGTGAAATAACAATAACAAGAGTAATTAACATTTTAGAGTGCTTCCTTTGTGCAATGTTTTTGTATTAAATTCATTAATTCTCACATCAAATCTAGAAGGTGATACTTTTAATATCTTAATTTTAGAGATGATAAAATCGAGGCACAGAAGTTAAATGATTTCCATCCAATGTCTCAGAGCTGGTAAGTGTCAAAGATATGATTCAGGTACAGATAGTGAGGTCCTTGAGCTCGTGCCTTAAACATCATGTTCTCCTGTCTCTTTTTGTCACAGTGGGTTGAAAGACTGCCTATAAATCCACCTATAAAGCCAACGTTATACCACTATTACAAGAGTTAAGTGATACATGTAATGATGTTGGAACAGTGTCTGGCACTCATTAAATTTCAACTATCATTGTCATGGCCTATATATTCAAGCGCTAATGATACAGTGTCTCAAACTGGAAAGGGTGGCTAATTTGGGAAATTTCTATAGGAAGGTGATCACTGAGCAATATCAATTTATCTTCTCTCATGGTTTTGTGGATCGGTGGAATAGCTGTTGATTTACATGATATCAGCTGGGGCTGGAGTCATCCAGGGGCTTGTCTGGAACATATAAAATGGTCTACTCACATGTCTATAGCCTCGGCATATATTAAAAAAATGAATTCAGCTGAGATGCTGAGACAGATGGGCCTCTGTTTTATCCATGTATTTCTAGGGCCTCCCTGTGTCAGCAGAGCCCCTTCACATGGAACCCCTCCATGCTCCCTCTCCTGCAGGGCACCCAGTCTCTTGCATGTTCCCTCAAGGTTCCCAGAGGCACAGAAGTGAATGCTTTAAGGCCTTTGAAGGCTGAAAACATTAGCTGGAACTGGGACAGCCTCATTTCCTCAATATTCTCATTGTTAAAATGAGTCAGAGTTGATCCAGATTCAATATAGGAGGGTATACACAGGGTGTATATATAGGGTTATCATTTACTGGAGGCTATCTTTACACAACGACCACCTCAGGGACACTTAGCAACCTAGTCACAAAATCTCATGTGCCTTCTTGTACCATCAAGTTTGTAAAGTTATAATTTACTCTTTATAGGTGTACCATTCTGAGTTTTGACTGTCATGTGTAGGTATGCAAGCACTGCCACAAACAAGAAATAAAATATTTACATCACCCTAAACACTTTCCTTGCTTTCCTGTGTTCCTTTTAGTCAGTCAGCTCTTCTCATTCCCATCCCTGGACAACCACTGATCTCATTTCTGTCATTATAGTTTGTCTCTTACAGAATGTCATTTATTTATTATTTTTATTTTAAGTTCCAGGATACATGTGAGGTATGTGCAAGTTTGTTACATAGCTAAACGTGTGCCACGGTGGTTTGCTGCACCTGTCAACCTGTCACTTAGGAATTAAGCCCGGCATGCATGAGCTATTTTTCCTGATGCTCTCCCTGCCCCTGTCCTCCCCTGACAGGCACCAGTGTGTGTTGTTTCCCTCCCTGTGTCCATGTGTTCTCATTGTTCAGCTCCCACTTGCAAGTGAGAACATGTAGTGTTTGGTTTTCTGTTCCTGCATTAGTTTGCTGAGGGTAATGGCTTCCAGCGTCATCCATATCCCTGCAAAGGACATGATTTTGTTCCTTTTTATGGCTGCATAGTATTCTATGGCATATATGTACCATATTTTTTTAATTCAGTCAATCATTGATGGGCATTGGGTTGATTCTATGACTTTGCTGTTGTAAATAGTGCTGCAATGAACATACACGTGCATGTGTCTTTATAATAGAATGATTTATACTTCTCTGCATATATACCCAGTAATGGGATTGCTGGGTCAAATGGTGTTTCTGGCTCCAAATCTTTGAGGAATCACCACACTGTGTTCCACAATGGTTGAACTAATTTACATTCCTACCAAGGGCGTAAAAGCTTTCCTATCTCTCCACCACCTCGCCAACATCTATTGTTTCCTGACTTCTTAATAATCCTCATTCTGACTGGCATGAGACGGTATCTCATTGAGTTTTTGATTTGCATTTATCTAATGATCAGCGATGTTGAGCTTTTATTCATATGTTCATTGCGCACATATATATCTTCTTTTAAGAAGTGTCTGTTCATGTCCTTTGCTCACTTTTTAATGGTTTTTTTTTTCTTGTAAATTTGCTTAAGTTCCGGTAGACTCTGAAGATTAGACCTTTGTCAGATGGATAGACTGCAAAAATTTTCTCCCATTCTGTAGGCTGTCTGTTAGCTCTGATGATAGTCCCTTTTGCTGTGCGGAAGCTCTTTAGTTTAATTAGATCCCATTTATCATTTTTTTGCTACTGTTGCAGTTGCTTTTGGCGATTTCGTCATAAAATCTTTGTCCATGACTATGTCCGGAATGGTATTGCCTAGGTTTTCTCCTATGGAATTTATAGTTTTGGGTTTTACATTTAAGTCTTTAATCAATCTTGAGTTAATTTTTGTAGAAGGTATAAGGAAGGGGTCAGTTTCCATTTTCTGCATGTGGCTAGTCAGTTCTCCCAGCACCATTTATTAAATAGGGAATCCTTTCCCCCATTGCTTGTTTTTGTCAGGTTTGTTGAAGAACAGATGGTTGTAGACATGGACATGTAGTTTGATTTCTGAGTCCTCTATTCTGTTTCATTGGTCTATGTGCCTGTTTTTGTACCAGTACCATGCAGTTTTGGTTACTGTAGCCTTGTAGTACAGTTTGAAGTCAGGTAGCATTATGTCTCCAGCTTTGTTCTTCTTGCTTAGGATTGTGTTGGCTATTCGGGCTCTTTCTTGGTTCCATATAAATTTTAAAATATATTTTTTTCTAATTCTGTGAAGAATGTCATGGTAGTTTGATGGGTATAGCATTAAATCTATAAATTACTTTGGGCAGTAGGCCATTTTCATGATATTGATTCTTTCTATTCCTAAGCATAGAATGTTATTTCCATTTGTTTGTGTCCTCTCTGATTTCCTTGAGCAGTGGTTTGTAATTCTCTTTGAAGAGAACCTTCACTTCCCTTGTTAGTGGTATTCCTAGGTATTTTATTCTCTTTGTGGCAATTGTGAATGGGAGTTCATTTATAATTTGGGTTTTGGGTTCATTCATAATTTGCTTGTCTGTTGTTGGGGTACAGGAATGCTTGTGATTTTTGCACATTGATCTTGTATCCTGAGACTTTGCTGAAGTTGCTTATCAGTTTAAGAAGCTTTTGGGCTGAGTCAATGGGGTTTTTTAGATATATGATCATGTTATCTGCAAACAAAGACAATTTGACATCCTCTCTTACTATTTAAATACCCTTATTTCTTTCTCTTGCCTTATTGCCCTGGCCAGAACTTCCAACACTGTGTTAAATAAGAGTGGTGAAAAAGGGCATCCTTGTCATACGCTGGTTTTCAAGGGGAATGCTTCTAGCTTTTGTCCGTTCAGCATGATATTGACTGTGGGTTTGCCATAAATGACTCTTATTATTTTGAGGTATGTTCCTTCAATACCTAGTTATTGAGAGTTCTTAACATAAAGAGATGTTGAATTTTATTGAAAGTCTTTTCTGCATCTATTGAGATAATCATGTGGTTTTTGTCTTTAGTTCTGTTTATGCAATGAATTATGTTTATTGATTTGCATATGTTGAACCAGCCTTACATACTGTGGTTGAAGCTGATTTGATCATGGTGGATAAGCCTCTTGATGTGCTGCTTGATTCAGTTTGCCAGTATTTTATTGAGGATTTTTGCATCGATATTCACCAGGGGTATTGGCCTGAAGTTTTCTCTTTTGGTTGTATCTACCAGGTTTTGGTACCAGGATTATGCTGGCCTCATAAAATGAGTTAGGGAGGAGTCCCTCCTTTTCAATCATTTGAAATAGTTTCCAAAGAAATGGTACTAGCTTCACTTTGTACCTCTGGTAAAATTCAACTGTAAATCCATCTAGTCCTTGGCTATTTTTGCTTGGTAGGCTATTTATTACTGCCTCAATTTCAGAACTTGTTATTGGTCTGTTCAGGGATTCAACTTCTTCCTAGTTCAGTCTTGGGAGGGCATATGTGCCAAGGAGTTTATCCATTTCTACTAGATTTTCTGGTTTATGTGCATAGAGGTGTTTATAGTATTCTCTTATGATTGTTTGTATTTCTGTGGGGCCACTGGTGGTATCCCCCTTATCATTTCTGATTGTGTTTCTTTGAACCTTCTCTCTTTTCTCTTTATTAGTGTAGCTAGTGGTCTCTGTATTTTATTTATTATTTCACAAAGCCAGCTCCTGGATTCGTTGATTCTTTTAAGGGTTTTTTTTTTTTTGTCTCTGCCTCCTTCAGTTTCACTCTGAGATTGGTTATTCCTTGTCTTCTTCTAGCTCTGGGGTTTGTTTGCTCTCTGTTCTCTAATTTTTTAAGTTGTGAAATTTTGATGCTGATTTCATGTCTTTTTAGCTTTCTGATGTTGGCATTTAGTGCTATACATTTCCCTCTTAACCCTCCTTTAGCTATGTCCCAGAGATTCGGGTACATTTTCTCTTTTTTCTCATTAGTTACAAATAACTTCTTGACCTCTTCCCTTGTTTCATTATTTACCTAGAAGTCATTCAGAGGCATATTGTTCAGTTTCCATGTAGCTGTGTGGTTCTGAGTGAGTTTCTTAATCTTGAGTTCTAATTTGATTGTGCCGTAGTCTGAGAGACTGTTATGATTTCAGGTCATTTGCATTTGCTGCGGAGTGTTTTATTTCCAATTATGTGGTCAATTTTAGAGTAAGAGCCATATGGTGCCAAGAAAAATGTATATTCTGTTGATTTTGGGTGGAGAGTTCTATAGATATCTATCAGGTCCACTTGATCCAGAGCAGAGTTCAAGTCCAAAATATCTAATTTTCTGTCTTGATGATCTATCTAGTATTGACAATGGGGTATTAAAATCTCCAACTATTATTGTATGGGGGTCTAAGTCTCTTTGTAGGTCTTTAAGAACTTGTTTTATGAATCTGGGCGCTCCTATATTGGGTGCAAATATATTTAGGATAGTTAGCTCTTCTTGCTGAATTGAATCCTTTATCATTATGTAATGACCTTCTTTGTCTTTTTAAAATCTTTGTTGGTTTAAAGTCTATTTTGTCAGAAACTAGGATTGCAACCCCTTTTTTTCTGCTTTCTATTTGCTTGGTAAATTTTCCTCCATCCCTTTATTTTGAGCCTATGTGTGTCTTTGCACATGATGTGTCTCATGAATACAACACACTGATGGATCTTGTCTTTTTATCCAGCTTGTCATTCTGTGTCTTTTAATTGGAGAATTTAGCCCATTTACATTTAAGGTTAATATTGTTATGTGTGAATTTCATCCTGTCATCATGATGCTGGCCAGTTAATTTTGCAGATTTGTTAATGTCTTGCTTCATAGTGTCATTGGTCTCTGTACTTCTGTGTTTTTGTGGTGGCTGGCAACAGTTTTTCCTTCTCATGTTTAGTGTTTCCTTCAGGAGCTCTTGCAAGGCAGGCCTGGCGGTGACAAAATCCCTCAGCATTTCCTTGACTGAAAAGGATTTTATCTTTCACTTATAAAGCTTAGTTTGGCTGAATATGAAATTCTGGATTGGAAACCTTTTCTTTAAGAATGTTTAATATTGACCTCCAATCTCTTCTTGTCTTGTAGGGTTTCCACTGAGAGGTCTGCTGTTAGTCTGATGGGCTTCCCTTTGTAAATGACTTGGCCTTTCTCTCTTGCTGCTCTTAACATTTTTCCTTCATTACAACCTTAGAGAATCTGAGGATTATGTGTTTTGGGGTTGATCTTCTTATGGAGTATCTTACTGGGGTTCTCTGGATTTCCTGAATTTGAATGTTGGCCTGTCTTGCTAGGTTGGAGAATTTCTCCTGGATGATATATTGAAGTGTGTTTTCCAACTTGATTCCATTCTTCCCATCTCTTTCAGATACTCCAATCAGTCCTAGGTTCAGTCTTTTTACAGAGTTGCATAATTCTCAGAGGTTTTGTTCATTTCTTTTCATTCTTTTTTCTCTAATCTTGTCTGCATGCCTTAATTCAGCAAGATAGTCTTCAAGATGTGATATTCTTTCTTCCGCTTGGTCAGTTCAGCTATTGACACTTGTGTTTGCATCATGAAGTTCTTGTGCTGTGTTTTTCAGCTCCATCAGGTCATTTATGTTCCTCTCTAAACTGCTTATTCTAATTAACAGCTCCCGTAATCTTTTATCATGATTCTTAGCTTCTTTGCATTGGGTTAGAATATAACCCTTTAGCTCAGCGAAGTTCATTATGGCCCACTTTCTGAAGCCTACTTATGTCAGTTCATCCAACTCAGCTTCAGCCCAGTTCTGTGCCCTTGCTGGAGTGGTGTTGCAATCATTTGGAGCAGAAGAGGCATTCTGGCTTTCGGAATGTTGAGCATTTTTGCATTGTTTTTCCTCATCTACTTGGATTTATCTACCTTTGATATTTGAGGCTGTTGACCTTTGGATAGGGTTTTTGTGGAGTCTCTTTTGATGTTGTTGCTTTCTGTTTGTTTGTTTTTCTTTTAACAGTCAGGTCTCTCTTCTGCAGGTCTGCTGCAGTTTGCTGGGGGTCCACTATAGACTTGGTCCACCTGTGTATCACTAGTGGAGGCTGAAGAACAGTAAAGACTGCTGCCTGCTCCTTTCTCTGGAAGCTTCATCGCAGAGCAGTGCTAACCTGATGCCAACTGGAACTCTCGTGTATGAGGTGTCTAGTGACACCCCTGTTGGGAGGTCCCACCTAGTCAGGAGGCATGGGATCAGTGGCTCAATTTTAAAAAAGCAATCTGGCTGTCCCTTAGCAGAGCAGGTGCACAGGAATCCCACTCATCTAGATCCCCTGGACTTTTCAGAGCCAGCAGGCAGGAAAAATTAAGTCTGCTGAGCCTGAGACCATGGCCACCCCTCTCCCCAGGTTCTCTGCCCCAGGAAGATGAGAATTCTATCTGTAAACCCCTGGCTGAAGTTGATGAAATTCCTGCAAGGAGGCCCTACCTGGTGAGTAGGGAGAGATCTAGGTCCCACCTGAAGAAGAAGTCTGGCCATGATCTGCCACAGCCTCTTTGCTGCGCTATGGGGAATTCTGCCATCTTCCTAGCACTGGCAGGGGAAAAATGCTGACTAGATCTGCAGTAATGGTCCCTTGGGAACTCCGTAGTCTTAGGCCAACTCGAGGCTGCTGTGCTGCCCAGTTAGGAACCCAAGCCAGTGAATCTTTAGCTTGTAGGGTTCTGTCTGGGTGAGACCCACTGAGGGAGGCTGCTTGGCTCCCGGGCTTCAGCCCCCTTCCCTGGGGACTAGATGGATCATCTCCCTCACTGGAGTTCCAGGAGCTGGAGGAGTGTGCAAAAACTCCTCAAGCTCACTGCCTGTCCAAGCGGCCACCAACCTCAGTGGCTGCTGTGAGTCTGCACAACTTTGTGTGTGGGACCCAAGGCCCTGATGGTGTGGGCTCATGAGGGAATCTCCTGATCCACAGGTTGCAAAAAATTCATGGGAAAAGCATTCCCCAGGCAGGTAACACAATTCTTCCCCATCTTCCTTGGCTAGGAGAGGGAGGTCCCTTTGCCTTGTGCAGCTCCTGGGTGAACCATCATCCCATCCTGCTTTTCCTTGCAGCAACTGCCTAGTCAGTCCCAATGAGAGAATCTGGGCACCTCAGTTGGAAATGCAGAATTTACTCCCTGTTTATGTTCATCTTGGTGGGAGCTACAGACCAGAGCTGTTTCTAGTCAGTCATCTTGGCCCCTCCTTCCAGAATGTATTTAAATCAGCAATCCCCAACTTTTGTGGCATGGAGTTGGTGGGTATGATTTCAGAATGAAACTGTTCCCCCACAGATCATCAGGCATTAGATTCTCATAAGGAGCGCCCAACCTAGATTCTTGGCATGTGCAGTTCACAATAGGGTTCACCCTCTTACGAGAATCTAATGCTGCCTCTGAGCTACCAGGAGCCAGAGCTCAGGTGGTAATGCTTGCTGGCCTGCCACTCACCTCCTGCTGTGTGGCCCAGTTCCTAACAGGCCCCAGACCACTACCAGTCTGTGGCCTGGAGGTTGGGGGACACCTGATTTAAATGGATTCATACAATGTGTATGGTTTCAGTCCTAACTTTATTTTCTTAGCATGATGGTTACATTGTGTCATTCCACATAGTTTGTTTCTTTTTGTCGTGGAGTAATATTCCATTGTATGAATATACCACAATTTATTTATCAGTTCACTAGTTGATGGAAATTTTGGTTTTTCCAGTTTTTGGTGAATATGAATGAAGCTGCTAAAGGGATTCATTCACATACAGATTTTTGGTTAGACATATGTTTTCATTTTCCTTGAATAAATACATAGGGGTGAGATTGTTGAGTCATATGGTAAGTTCATGCCAAGCTGCCTTTCAGAGATCTTGCTATGGTACATTCCCACCAGGAATTTATAAGAGTTTTAGTTGCTTCAAATCCTTGTCAACAGTTGGTATTGTTAAGTTTGTTTGTTTCCATATTCTAATAGGTATGCAGTGGGATATTATTGAGTTTTAGTGACCAGTGATGTGAGTATCTTTTTATGTGCTTACTTGCAATCTATATGTCTTGTTAGATAGGGTGTCTTTTAAAATCTTTTGTCCATTTTTCAGTGGGTTAGTTTTAGTTTTTGTTTTTCGTTTTTCACTTTTGAGAGTTTATTCTGAAAACTAGTTCTTTGCATTTATACATTTTTTACACAATTCCACCCCATCTATGGCTTTGCTTTTCATTTTGCAACAACATTTTTTGAATACATAAATTTTAATTTTGATATAGTATAATTTATTTCTTATTATTCATGACTTTTATTTTCTTTTTAAAAATCTTTCAGTAACTGAATGTCACAAGAACTTTTTTCTATTTTCTTCAAGAAGTTTTATAGTTTTAGATTTTATATTTATGTCTATCACCCATGTTTTGGTATATAGTAGGAGGTATGAGTCATGAGCTGAATCCAAGGACAAAACAATATGTTCTGTATAATATTTGAATATTCTTTTATATTTCTAATATAAAATGACAAGGAAGGCAACATGTTGTATATTAAAGCTCTATGGAGGCAACTTGAAATACATTAGCTTATCTCTACTGGTGATCCATTGGATTTCTTTGTGTATTGATTTGGACTGTTTCCTTTTACACATATAAAAAACAAAAGCATTTATTTAACTGTAAGTTTAGCAAAGTCCTAACAAGAATATATGTATACTGCCAAAACAATTCAAGTTGATTTGACTCTAAACTTTTTACTCTGCTCTGTAAGTTTAAAAAATACAGTTCTAAGGAAGAAGGTATTTGAGCTAGTCCTATCACTAGCATCCCTAATTTGTGCTTGGGGAGGTCATTAAACTCTGTTTCAATTTTCTGACAAGAAATATTGAAATCAAGAAATAAGATGTTTTACATGAAAATGTCTTAAGGAGTATAAAATGCTATAATAATAATAATTAATAATAACAATTCTTATTTGACCTCAAACCACCCTAGATCATTCCAAGAATGTCTAACAGAGTAATCTTCTAGGCTGATGTTTAAGCCAATTCAGAATTCACTGCCTTCTAATAAGTATCCTGTTCTCAACAGATGCCCAGAAAATATAGCCATCTGCTCTCTCTTCTGCTCTACCCAGTTACAGCTTGGCTTATTCATACCTCAATACTTCTTTTCTCTTCTTCTTCCTTTCATTGTTGGCATGCTCAGCAGTTGTCATTCCTTAATTATACTATGAGCTTCCTGAGGCTACACAATCAAAATGTAAGAACATGTGGGATAGAAGTTGCAGGGCTCTGAAAATTTTTTATGGAAGTTTAGAGAGAGGAGGTTCTACTATAACTGATGAAATTGTGGATAATTAGATGATTATAGTAAGGATTGGTAATAAATTTTTGAAAGATTGACTGCTACTTTTAGCTTCTTGACTTCTTTATCATTTCTGTGTGTATTTATTTCCACATCTGTAGACATGGATTAGTGATCATGTTTTTAAAATGTTCTATAAGCCTTTGGTAAAGAGTTGTATACAAGTGTAAAGTATTGTTGTCTTTCTATTGATTGTGTCTTAGAATTTTGCACAGCTTGAGAGAATATGTATCTTTTCAAGGCATTTTATCGTACGTTAATTTTGCTTCTCTATATCTTGATTTGATTGATATTGAAAAAAAACTCCATTTCAACAAAACTTTTTTGAAAATAACATACACTGGAGAAATAGAACAATGGTTTATCATAAAGTGTTATATTCCCATGTGAGAAAGCAATTTCTAATGGTACACGTAAATATTTCAATCACTTAAAATACCACACTGAAAACTGATTGTGAGATCAATGCTTGTTGAAAGAATCTAGCAAGCCTTTTGTGTAAGAGTCATAATTTCCTACACATATTTTAAGATATTGTGCCATAGAAACTTGTGTTTGGTGCTCACAAAGTTCCAATGAGTATAGATTTTATGTCAAATGAAAGCAGCATTGATGTTGCTTGGCTGTAACAGAATTATGTCCTGTTAGTTAGAAAGACAAGGATAGAATGAAAATAATTGTTTGGCATGAATAAAATAAATTAATTTTTTCCAAGTTATTCTCAGATTGTATTTTTATGCATTTCTCTTTTTTCTTCCTTATAACTTCTCTGCTCATTATTGTTTAATTTTAAGGGTTCCATTATTTTTCATCATTATTTATTCTCTTTCATTAAGAGGGCATAAACCGCATATTATGCTTGAATTCTAAGTATTTTTACAGCTGTTGTTTTCTTTGTTTATTAAGGAATAAAGCTACATATATTTTCAAAATATTTGGAGGTATTTTATACAAATTTAAAGATAATTCATACTGATAGCCTTTATATTTAACTGCTAAGAGTAAAAAGATAGGGAGTGATCAAAGCCAATCCTAATCAGTCACTACTGAAGTTTTTAGATTCAGTTTGATCTCATTTGCTGTTATTCTGTATCTTTTTGCAGAGCCTCTGCAATTATTTGTGTTTATTTGTTTCAAATAAGACCTTGATGTTTCTTTTCTTCTTATATCCTAAAAATAAAATGAGGCCTAAATTATTTTTATGAGTGTCACCCTATCCAAGTGCAGAAATCTTTAGGATGCTGTCATGAAAAGAGAAGCTTGTAAGCCCATTTCTCACATGTAAAAGACCATGGGAAAAACATAAGCCTTCTTTAGTCTTTGCTGTAGAAACTTAATGTATAATTGAAAAAGGAAGAGTCATGCTCTGTTAACAACTTTGCTCCATTGAATTAAAAGCTAACACAATGGCATACTGATCCTACACTAGAAACTAATACTTTTAGAATGCTTTAACCAGCATGCATCAAATTTACAATGAGGGAGGGATGATACAGAATACTCATATTTCTGACTCTGTAGATCTATTTAAGTTTCCAACTTAACACTCCAAATGTGCTTTCAGTGAAATACAGCTTCACATTCCAGAAGTAAAAGTGTAGCTTCAATGGACTTACATCATTCATTACATCATTATGTTCTATAAGGACTTATTAGGAGTTAGGTGACATTTAGACTTTGAGGAGATGGAGACATGAAAATTCCTTCCTTTAAATAACTCAGTCTATATTGGGAGAGTCAGGCAAACCAAGGATTTCAACACAGTGAAGTAATTACTCTAAGGTTAAGTTTGCAATATGATGTAATGTCTAGTTCATAATTGAAAATATGTCTCTGTAGTTCCAGTGATAGCCTGAGTTACCTATAAAAATTTGGAATTCACTGGTTTATGGCTAAAGCTATAGGATGGAAAGGAATTAACTAGATAGAGTGAGTAAAGTGAGGTGTAAGGAAAATGGGAAATAGAATCTTGGGAACTTAAGAGAACAATGGAAGAAGAAGCAACAAAGATAGAGACAGAGAAACTGAATGGTAATGATCAAAAGATGGAAAGAACCACGAGACATGAATATTACTGAAAATAAATGAATGGGAGAAAAGTGGAGAGAGGGATGTGCATGGAAGAAGCAGTCAACTAAAGCAATTGATGTGTAAGTCAGTATATACTCTGTAATGTGTCCAATACATTTATAAAAGTACAGCCACTGGAAAAACACTGGCAGTGAAAGTATAGACAAAGGCCAATGAAGCATATTTACAAAAGATGGTAGAAAAGTAGGCTAAGGATACATAACGACATATCAAAGAAATTAAGAGAAGAGGAACATTTTAAAAGCAGAAGGTGGTCAACTTTACTGTTGCTACCAATAAATAACAACTATGCTGAAAATAAATCAGTGAATTTGGCAATTAGGTGGATTTTAATTATATACTGATTAGTGTGATGATTTGACTAATGTTCATTTTCTTCATTATATGGTAAACCATAGGAGGGCATGGTGCTAATCCATTTTGCGAAGGGTTGATGAGGGTTGATCACAATGATAAGCAATGGGGAAATTATTCACTAGAAATAAAGAGATTGACAATAGAAGAAAGGAATGACTCACGGAGCAATGCCTTGAGGACAGAGAGAAAAATGAGACTTAGAGCACTATGGTTGGATTAACAAGGAAAGGAGGAGGGACCTTCTTTTATTTATTTCACTATTTTGAATGACATCTTTTAGTTTTATTCAGTCTTGAATGTGTTTTTGCTAAGGAGATGAATCTTAAACATCATAATATTGACTGCTTGTGATATTGGAAAATATAATTTGTCAGGTGAAGATATACTTCTTCACATTTCAAAAATAATTTTAGATTCTCTTCCCTATTTTAAAGCTTGTATATCCTCTAAAATGTTAGGGTCCTTTTCTTTTTTCCCTGAGCCAGGTCATTTCAACAACTTCAAAACCAAACACACACCATAATTATATTGAGATTTAATTCTTAATGTCAATGGGATAAATTTAAAGCTTAGAATATCAGTCTTAAGTCATCAACAAATATTATTCCAGTCTACCTCACTTGTTCTACAACTGAAGAAACATGTACTAGGAATATGATATTTATTTTATCATGGCATACAATATTCAGATAAACCCTAGCTGCTTCTTATTCAAAAGGAAAATATGAGAAAACTGTCAGTATATGAAGTCATGATTGGTATTTTAGCCTCATGCTATTCATCCTGTTATTGTTTGTATTCCTCATTATTTAATATTTTAGTCTTCTAAAGATTTGGCAACACTTGGTGGAGTTCTTCAGTGGCAGGCGCATCTATAGTGCTTTCACCTTGAGCTTATGCAGAGAAAGTTCTACTGTGGAAGAAAGATAATAAATATAAGAGAGACTGCAGATTAGAAAGAGTACTTATGACCCTTAAACATGTGTATATGAAGGGATAACGAGTATTTAGCCTAAGTCCTTATAGTAGTTGGCATTTTAAAGGAATTGAAACTTCTAAAAATAAAGTATACTGACAGTCACATTTGCCTACATTAGTGATCTCACTGCAAAGCTATTTAATTTGGCACACAGAACTCCTCAGCATAGTTACAATCAGGCTTTTTTGGGGTTATCAATTTCCTGGTGAAATAATTATAGTAACAGCTTAACAGTCTTTTCTTATCCTTTCTTTTAGAAGAAGTAAGCATGTTTTACTAAAGTCATGTACACAGCTGTGATTTGAATGGCAATATTTATCTTACATCTGTGAAGGCTGATTTTCCTGACCTTTGCTTCAGCATAATTGAGTTAAACACTCAGGGGACTGTGTTACTATATTAAAGACAATATGCATAATGGGTGTTATTTAGCTAAGTGGTGTCTGCCCAGTAGGTGCTCACGATCCAGGGACAGAGGCCGACTCACATGCAATTAACTCTTCTATAAGGGTGAGTGTAATTGAGGGCCGTAGGAGAACTTTAGTAGTGGAGGGTTTCTTGTGTTTCTCCTTTTGTCTGGACTGCCTGCCTCAAGCAGTGTTCTCGACCCATGTAAGCTATGTAGTGTTTCCTTTGTCTTTTTTTTTTTTTTTTTTTGAGACGGAGTTCACTGTTGTCGCCCACACTGGAGTGTAATGGCACGATCTCGGCTCACCACAACCTCTGCCTCCCAGGTTCAAGCGCTTCTCCTGCCTCAGCCTCCCGAGTAGCCAGGATTATAGGCATGTGCCACCACGCCCAGCTAATTTTGTATTTTTAGTAGAGACAGGGTTTCTCCATGTTGGTCCGGCTGGTCTCAAACTCCCTACCTCAGGTGATCCACCCGCCTTGGCCACCCAAAGTGCTGGGATTACAGGCGTGAGCCACCACACCCAGTGGTAGTGTTTCCACTCTCTTATCTACTATACTAATGTCTGTGTCTCTCTTGGAAATCATTGCCCTGATCTTGAAACTTGACTTCACCCATTGCTTGTTGAGTGGTTTGGAAGACTTATCTCGGGTCTATGTCCTATCCCTGAAAAATCTTGCCACAGTTGCTCAGGAAGAGTGTACAAACTCATTTCTCCAACATGAGAGTCACAAAAATTGTGAAAAAGTTTTCCCTAAAATTTCTGTGAGAAGGTCCTGCTGATTATGTTTGTTCTCAATTATATACTCTTTTGGGAGGAAAGCCTGTAGCTTGCTCACTCATGGGACAGATCTTTCGTGGGTTATATGAAGAGCAAATCTGTGAATGCTGTCCATCCTCTGCTTGCTCCTGCTTTCTTGTGGTTACCATCTCTGTCTTTAACCTTTAGTTTTTGGCTGAGTGAAAAATTGCCAAAGACTTCTTAAATCACTACACTCAGATACAGGAGACATAGTAGAGCTCACTTGTAGAAAGTGTCTTTTTTCTGGTACAGGGAAGAATATGTGGTTTCGAGACACCCTTCCCTAGTATGTGCCATAAAATATCCTATCTAAACCTTGGAATATTATTGTGTTAAATTACACATAGCATGTTTAAATGTCCTTTTGTGAAGAATTTAAAGCAAAAAGGAAAGAAAGAAAGAAAGAAAGAAAGAAAGAAAGAAAGAAAGAAAAGGATTAAAATTGTTGCTGTAATTGAATAATAAAATTTACTGTGTGCTCTGAAAGTCAGGACTCATAGCAAAATTAACGAAAGCAATAAATACGTTAAATCCCAAAGAGATATATTGTAGTCCTGGCCATATTTTAAATTTTTTCCCATGTGAAACATTATATAGGGGACAAGGGTCATTCACAATTTTATTACAAATATAAAAACAGTTTACATGTGGCAATTTCTGGATAAAAGTTTATGGTAGCAAGAATAACACATTCAAGGTGCTCTTAGAACAAAAGTCAAATTATCAGAACCATGAAATCCCACAGTTTTTGCCACATTCGTTTCTCAAGAAAGACTAATTATTTGAAAACAAAATAAAGCATGCATTTGTGTAATCTTTCACCATCAAACACACATAATTCTAAAATACAAAAGTTTTCAAATTATCATCTGTGTTCATTAGATAATTCATCTGTCTTAAAGTTTCTAAATCAATAGATTTAGTGAATCATTGTTATTCTGAAGAATGAGGAAACTGAGTAATTATCCTCAATCATTGTACAATTGCTGCTGTTATAATGATACCTTTAGTGCTCTTAAACTTTACATCAAAACCCAATTGCTCACAGTGGACACCTGCCCATTTGCACGCCATATACTGACTTTCTTTCTTTTCCTGTCTTAAGTTCCCATTCTCCCACCAGTGATTCTTGGGTTTGTCTCCCAAATAAACTACTCACTCAAATCCTACTCATAGGATCTGCTTTTGGGACAAACCAACCTAACACAATATTTAAAGAAAGTTTAAATACTATTTGTTAAAATATGTTCTGTGCAAGGAAGGATATGTGGAATAATCTTATTGAGATCAATTTTATTCACAATAAAATTCAAAAGGAATTTGAGGTATCAACTATTTGAGATTTATTTTCTATGTATATCAAGCTATCATATATTATGCCTTGGTTTTGATATTTTACTTTTAAATCTGGCTTCTCTGTATTTTCTCTCTCTAGTTATCTCAGCTGTGGTAAAAGTAGTCTGCATTGCTATCACCATTGCTTAGAGCAAGGTGGCTGGATAAAGTGATGTGACTATCAAAGGGCAGGATAAAAATTTCATCCTAAATATTCCTTCTCATAATCACATAATCCTTTAAACCAAGGATAACCTGAAAGAAAAAATAATGATCCTCATTTGAAGGAGTCTCAAGAATCCAAACTTTAACATTGGAATGTATGAGATTTAGAAATGAAGGCATCAACAACTATGAGAATACCAAAAGGTAAACATGGTCCCATAACTACCACATATCAGGTCAGTAAACAGAATTTCTCCCAAGCAAACATCGTTGGAATTGCCCATGGGGCAGTTCAGCAAAGAGTGGGGCTCTTTTTTTCTTTTCTATGGGTTCTGCTATGTCAGTAATGGAAATTGTGAGTCATCTCTGTGTCCATTGGGAAAGCATATCATCTCTTGTGCCTGGCAAGCAGCTCATCACATGAGAGAGCCTACCAGGCTCAACCATGAATTACATAATCTGCCTTCAAAGGAATCAGAGGATTAACCAGGTGTTCCTAAAATGTTACATAACTGTGAAAATCATGGGGAGATACACAGATAGTTTCAACAACTGCCTTGATAAGGAGCATAATTTCTCAGGAGAGTAGAAACATATTTTCTTTTTTCTCTAAAACTTGAAATATATATTTTTTTTCACTAAATGCTAAATATGTTTTTGATTTGATTGGTTAGAAATTAGCATGTTTTGGTATTTTTCCTATTAAAACAATCAAAATTGTTTTTAAATAATTTTAATTCTTTTGCTGACAGGTAAAATGGAATAACAGGGACTGGGTCTACCCCTCTACTGAACAACAAAGAAAGGTGAAATTATAAGAGAAATATTATTTATGATACTGAGTATCAGGCAATAAACAGGAGTAATTTTGGAGAGATAGAAAACAAATAAAGTGAGACCCTATGATTGCCTGTTGGGAAGGTTTTCAGAGAAAATAAAATTGAGGGTCTGGGGAGACCAAAGCAGTTAGAGTTCGACCAAAGTCAGTTAATATTAACAGATAGAAAAAACGCAGCACGAAGAGAGATTTCTAGAGAAACTAGGAGACTCCTCTTCAAGTATTCAGCTAGATACTGATCACCACAAGCCTGTGAGAAAACTACCTAGAAAAACTATCTGAAAAGATTGGGATAACAATGCCCAGAAGTCATACCTATTCCAGGACCTGAAATACTGCCTATTAGCACCAGCCAGACTGGAAAACTTCAAGATTTATAAGGCATTGGATAGAATAGATAGAACAGTTTTCCTTCAGTAGATAAAGCAAGCTTTTAAGTTGTTTTAACTCATGCAAAACCCCAAAGGAAGAAACTGTTTTTAAGTAACTTGCCTGCACATAACAATAATGCTCAAGAATATTTATAGTAATATAACAATATCCATTATTCAGCAAGGTGAAATTCACAATGTCATGTATTCAACAAAAATTAACAAACATACAAAGAAGCAAGAAAACATGACCAATAATTACAGGAAAAGTTAATTAAAACCAACCCAGACTTAACACACATGTTAGAATTAGTAGACAGGGACATTAAAACAATCGTAATTTTATATTTCATATGTAAAAAAAATTAGTAGTATTAAAAATGCACACCCCCAAACTTCTAAAGATGAAAACTGCAACGTATGAGATGGAAAAGAAACTGCTTAGGATTAATGGTAGCGTACATACTTCAGAATGAAGAATAGTGAACTTGATGCTATAGCAATAGAAACTATTCTGAAAGTTACACAGAGAGAAAAGAAAATTAAAACAAATAAAGTGTAAATGAGCTGCAGCACAACTTTGAGAGGTCCACTTATATATGTAATTATAGTCCCCAAAGGAGAGATAAGGCTAAAAATTATTTGAAGAAACAATGGCTGAACATTTTCCAAATATGATAACAAATTCAAGAAACTCAACAAACACCAAGCATAAGAAATATAGAAACAATATGCCAAGAAACATGACAATCAAATTGCTAACATCTAGTGATAAAGAGAAAATTTTAAAGCAGCCAAATGGAGAATATTTCACAGACAAGAACAAAGATAAGTATAGTAGCATATTTCTCATCAGAAGAAATATGCTTTAAGTATTGTATTAATATGCTTAAAAAAAGTGCCGTAAGAGCTTACATAAACTTAAGTACGTTAAGGTGCTTAATTAGAAAATCTTAACTAAAAATTTTAGACACAGCAAAAATATCTTGCAAAAATAAAAGTGAATTAATGACTTTTTGAAATTACAAAAGCTAAAATCATTTATTATTAGCAGACCTGTACTATAAATAAGCCTTTAAGACGGAAGAAAAATGACATAAGATGGAAATAAAGTTCTCCACAAAGAAATGAAGAGCACTAGAAATGATATAATGCCAAAAAATACAAAACATGTATCTTATTGTTTAAATATCTTTGAAAAAAATTGACCATAAAGAAAAAAAAAATGTAATGTGGAATTTATAATCAATGTGCAATTGAAATGTAAGACAATGATAGCAGAATGATTGGGAAGATAAAATGGAAATATATTAGTTTAAATTTCTTATACTTTATGTAAAGTGATATAATCATTTTAAGGCACATTGTAATCATTTTAAAATATATACTACCATCCACTCAACTAATAGAACAAAAATTTGTAACTAATAGATCCTCAATGCAGAATAAAATGGAATCATAGAAACTGTTCAATTACTCCAAAAGAAGGAAGGGAAAAGGAGAAAAAAAATCAAGAAAAAACAAATGTTAAATAAGGAAAACAAAGTTAAAGATGTTAGGCTAAAACTTAATAAAATCACTAATCACACTAAATTTAAATAATTCATATATATTTTTAAAAAGGCAAAAAATTGGCAGATTGAATTTAAAAAATCAAAACCACATATATGCTACATACAAAAACTCATTTCATATACAAAAACACAAATGTGTAAAAGTAATGCTGAAGGAGAAAATACTGCATTAACATAATATATCAAAAGAACTACATTAATGTTAGAGTTGATTTCAAAGCAAATAATATTAAAAGGGATAAGTACAGTAATTATAAAATTATAATGAGGTCAATTTATCAAAAATAAGTAGCTCATAAACATTCATGCACCTAATAATAGTTTCAAAATACATGAATTAAAGATCTCACAGAATTTTTAAAAGAAAAATAAAAGTCACCATTGTAGTAGGATTTTTAACTTTCTTCTATAAATAGCTTATAGAAAATTAGAAAATCAGTAAGAATACAAAACATTTGAACACCACTACCAAGTAGCTTGATGCAATAGACATTTATAGAATACTCCATCCAATATTATAATGACCATTATTTTCGAAGGCACACCAAATATTTACCAACAATTATTGTGGGATACAAGTCAGACCTTAAGAATTTCAAAATAATTTCAGTTAAAGTGTTTTCTCTGACCATAATACAATTAAATTAGAAAGAATAACAAAAATTCTTGGGTAATTCCCAGGTACTTGGAAACTAAATAATATAATTCTAAATAATATATAGGCCAAAGCAAAATGAAAGGAAACACTGAATGAAAATATATCAAAATGAAATGAAAATATATCAAAATTTACGAGATGCCAATTAAATATAATTTAGCAGAAAATTTATACACTAAACATTTATATTAGAAAAAATTGACTCAATAACTTCAACTTCCCCTCTACAACTGGAAAAGAAAGAAAAAATTAAACCCAAAGTAATTACTTGAAAGGAAACAACAAGAATCAGAGTGGATAGCAATGAAATAGAAAAGAGTGAGATGATGGCTATATCAGTGAAGCAAAAATCTGATTATTTGAGAAGATCCATAAAATTGATATACTTCCAGCATGACTGATCAGAAAAAGAAAGTTAAAAATTAACAATACCATAACTAAGAAAGTTGACAACATTACAAAACTTACAAACATTAGAATATGGTTAAATAAATATTATAAAGAACTTTATCCAATAATATTGACACTTTATTAGGCTGGTGCAAAATAATTGCATTTTTGACATTACTTTTAATGAATTAAATAGATGAATAGATTTCTTAAAATTTACAAGTTATCAAAGCACACACCCAAGAAGAAACAGAAATTCTGAATATCTTTATACATGTTTAAGACCTTGAATGTGTAGTTAAGAATTAAAAACAAAACAAACAAACAAAAAACTCAAGTCCTAAATGGCCTCACTAATGAATTCTACCAAACATTTAAGAAAGTAGTGTTAATAATTTCATTCAAATATTTTCAGAAAATTGAAGTGGAAGTGTTTTCCAACCAGCACTTCCCTGATACCAAACCAGAAAAAAAGTAAGAAAACTTAAGACCAAGATTCCTTATGAACATAAATGCAAAAATTATAAATGAAATTTTGGCAACTCAAATCTAATTAGGTATAAAACATTAGGACATCATAGCCAAGTATGCTTTTTCCCAAGGATGCTAGGTTAAGTGTTTAAAAAATTTTCAACACAAATTACTAAATTAACGAAACAAAAAAGAAAACCATATGATTATCTCAATAAATTAAGAAAAAACTTTTGATAAAGACCAATATTTATTACTAATAAAAGTGTTCAGCCAAGTAGAAATAGAAAGGATCTTCCTCAACCTGGTACAGCACATCTATTAAAAAGTTACAGTTAAAATAGTACTTAATCTGGAATTATCAGATTTAAGACAAAAATATTCACTCTCATTACTTCTATTGAATATTATATTACATATTTCAGACAATTTAATACTTAAAATAATTTAAAGTATTCGGAATGGAAACAGAGAAATAAAACACTATTTACAGGTGCCATCATAGATGGCATGTAGATGCTATGTAGAAAATCCAATGTACAGATGCTATGTAGAAAATCCAATGACATTTACACAAAAGATACTAGAATTCGTACAGTACATGCATTCATTAAGGCTACAGAATACAAGGTAAATATACAGAAGCACGTAGGGCTTTATGTACTAGTAATGATAATTTGGAAATTAAATTTAAAATGCCCCCAATAATAGCATCAAATTATAAAAGATATAGAGATGAATTTGATAAAATAAGTAAGAGTAATATACTGAAAATTACAGCATTACCTAGAGAATGAGAGAGGACCTAAATAATAGAAATATAAGCCATCTTCATGGGTCACAAGATGATATTATTAAATTATCAATTCTATAAGTCAAACCCTAGAATAAATTTTTGGTGAAAATTATAAGCTGATTATAAAATTCATATGGAAATTCAATGAACCTAGAAAACCTAGAAGCTGTGAAAACAATTTTGAAAAGAAAAGAGAACGAAGTTGAGGATTAACAATTTGGGGCTCTTGTACTGATTTAGGGGCATTGTAAAACTACAGTAATCAAAACAATGTATATTTGAATCATGATAGAAAAACAGATCAATAAATCAGAATAGAGAGTTCAAAAATAGAATATTGTATATGTGCACAATTTATTTTTCATCAATGTGAAATAGCAATTCAGTGGAGAAAGAAAGTCTTCCAACAAACAGTACTGGAACATTCAGATAATCATAGGAAATAATGTGAACTTTGTTTCATATCTCACAACATATATAAAAAATTGACTCAAAATGCATCATAGATCTAAATGGATAATCTAAAATTATAAAATTTCTAGAAGAAAACATAGGATAAGCTTTGCAACCTTGGGTTAGGCAATGATTTTTAAAATATGAAATCAAAAGCATGATTAATCAAACACCTTGGTAAAATGAATTTCATCAAAATTAAAAACATCTCCTCTATAGGAGATATCATTAAGGAAATGGAAAGAGAAGTTACCGACTGGGAGAAATCATTTGCAAATGATGTACCTAATAGTGGACTGGTATTCAGAATATGCAAAGAACTCCTGAAACACAACAATAAGAAATTAAACAAACCAACAAAAACAAGCAAAAGACTAACAAATAATTCACAAAAATACAAAAATCAATCTATACATACAAGAAAAGATGCACTCAGAATCATTAATCATTAGAAAGATAAAAATTAAAATCACGGCCGGGCGCGGTGGCTCAAGCCTGTAATCCCAGCACTTTGGGAGGCCGAGACGGGCAGATCACGAGGTCGGGAGATCGAGACCATCCTGGCTAACATGGTGAAACCCCGTCTCTACTAAAAAAATAAAAAACTAGCCGGGCGAGGTGGCGGGCGCCTGTAGTCCCAGCTACTCGGGAGGCTGAGGCAGGAGAATGGCGTAAACCCGGGAGGCGGAGCTTGCAGTGAGCTGAGATCCGGCCACTGCACTCCAGCCTGGGCGGCAGAGTGAGACTCCGTCTCAAAAAAAAAAAAAAAAAAAAAAAAATTAAAATCACAATTAGTACTACATGCCCACTAGAATAGCTAAAATTTATTAAAAGATATACCATACTAGGTCTTTCTGAAGCTATGGAAGACTGGAAATCTCATATACTGTTAGTGGAATGTTAAATGAAACAACCATTTTAAAAAGCAGATGACTTTTTGAAAAAGTTGATACACTGACTATATTATCTACCTATTTCATTCCTATTTTTAGAAACTGAATGTTTATGTCCTCAGAAAGATGTTACACAAATGCTTTAAGAAGCTTTATTCATAATAGTCAAAAACTGAAAACAATGGCCATCAACATGTGGATGGATAAACTAACTGTGCTGTATTCATATAATGGGACGGGATGCTTCTCAGCAACAAAAACATGAACTGCTGACCCATGCTTTACTCAGATAAGCCTCAATATAATTATGTTGAATAAAAGAATTTTGACAAAAAAAAAAAAAAAAAAAAAACCCACATACTGAGTGGTCTCCATTTATATAAAATTCTAGGAAATGCAAATTTACATGTGGTGACAGCAGATCAGTGGTTGAATGGGGATAGAGGAACACGGGAAACATCACAAACTTTTCAGAGTGATGGATATATTCATTGTCTTGATAAAAAGTGGCAGCACATCACAAACTTCCTTTTTGTCTCACTGGGTAATGAGGACTATTTGCATAATTTGCTTCACTCTGTTTTACTGGTTCCCCAAAATGGATATTGCTAATGAAAGAAATAATGTTATATTTGCTAATGGCTGGACCCTACCCACTTGTATTTTGAGTTTCTTCATGACACAATTGTCAATTAAACTTTGTAGTAGATATTGATCACAGGATTTGGGTTTGTCTCTTTTCATGAAGGAAAAAAGGAAGATTCTAAAAGCTGTATTTGTCATTGCTTCTATTTTTTTCAAATTATCTTAGCAATATTTTGTAGTTTCCAGTGTTAAAGGACTTGTACATCTCTAATAGATGTGCACATTCTAATTAAAAGTATTCTAATACTTTTCCATTAGTTATTTGATTTACAAATGCTATTTTGATATCACTTTAGAATATCATTTTCTAATATTCCTTGATAAACATAGAAAATAAACACATTTGACTTTTATATGTTAATTTTGTATCCAGAGTTGTATTTATCAACTAAATATGCCCTCTAGCACAATGGTGAATAAATTAATGTAGTAGGCATTCTTTTTGTGTTCCTAATAGTACCACAACAATGATGTTTGCTGTAGGTACAATGTTCCATTTCAATACTAATCTTCTGACGATTTATTTTATCATCTTGAAAAAATTTTATATTGTACATTGGTTTTTATTGTTTACCACTAAAGGGACACACTTGTTTTCTTTATTGTGTTTATGTGCTGAATTAAGACTGATATTAAACAGCTTTTGTTTCCTGAAATAAATGCAAAATATATGTTGCTGGATTTGATTTCCAGTTCATGGTGTGTTTACAGTTTTTGTGACTAGGTTCATGTGAAAAATTATTCTGTAATATTGTTCTATTAATAATCTTGTACCATTTTGATTTCAAGATAATGGTTGCCTCACCAAATAAATAGAGCGGGTAGTATTTTTTATATTCCATAATTTTTTTTGGGGGGGTGGATAGAGTCTCACTTTGTCTCCCAGGCTGGAGTGCAGTGGCATGATCTTGGCTCACTGAAACCTCCACCTCCTAGGCTCAAGCAATTCTCATTCCTCAGACTCCTGATTAGCTGGGACGACAAGCGTTCACCCTGATGCCCAGCTAATTTTTGTATTTTTAGTAGAGAGAGGGTTCTGCCAAGTTGGCCAGGCTGGTCTCGAACTCCTGACCTCAAGTGATCTGCCCACCTTGGCCTCCCAAAGTGCTGAGATTACAGGTGTGAGCAACTGCATCCAGCTCTTGGATGTTTGTTTGTTTGTTTGTTTTGAGACAGAGACTCACTCTGTGGCCCACGCTGGAACCTCCACTTCCCAGGTTCAAGCAATTCTGCCTCTGCCTCCCATGTAGCTAGAATTACAGTTGTGCACCACAATGCTCAACTAAAGTTTTGTATTTTTAGTAGAGACAGAGTTTGCTTTCACCATGTTGGCCAGGCTGATCTTGAACTCCAAAACTCAAGTGATCTGCCTGCGTTGGCCTCCCAAAGTGCTGAGATTACAGGCATGAGCAACTGTGTCCTTTCATATGATTTTTTTTTTTTAACGCACACATTTATTAATTAAGTGGGCACAGTTTGTGGTCCACCAAAACAATTACAACAGTAACATTAAAAATCACATTGATCACAGATCACTATAACAGATAAAATAGTAATAAAAATTTTTAAATATTGCAAAAATTATCAAAATGTGACAAAATGACTATTGACATCATTTTTCCAAGCATCATGTGTTGTTTGAAAATTTTAATGTAAGTTTGGTTTTATTCCCTATGTATTTGGTGAAGTAGTGTAGGTTTAATTGTTGGCTATTTTGAATGATAAATTTAATTTCTTTAATAGATTTAAGATGATTCATATTTCTGTCTTTTTTGTGTCCATTTTACAAATCTGTTTTTTTCTTGAAATGCGTACATTTCATCTGAAATTTTTGATTGATTTGCACAAATACATTGGTATTTGATGGGTAACTTGATTGATATATTAGTCCGTTTTCATGCTGCTGATAAAGACATACCTGAGACTGTGAAGAAATAGAGGTTTAATGGACATACAGTTCCACATGGCCATGGAGGCCTCACAATCATGGTGGAAGGCAAGGAGGAGCAAGTCACATCTTATATGGATGGCAGCAGACAGAGAGAGAACTCGTGCAGAGAAATTTCTCTTTTTAAAACCATCAGATCTCATGAGACTTATTCACTATCATGAGAAAGGCCCATCCCATGATTCAATTACCTCCCACTGGGTCCCTCCCATGACACATGGGAATTGTGGGAGTTACAATTCAAGATGAGATTTGGGTGGGGACACAGTCTATCCGTATCAACAGGCATTGTTTAATTTCCTCTTAACTTTTAAATGTCAGTAAAAATGACCCTTTTTAAAATTTATGTTATTGGTTTTTGTGCCTCCTCCCTATCCTCTCTTTTCTTTCTCTCTTCCTCCTTTTCCTTCCTTCTCTGCTCTCTTGTCTCTTTGTCGCTCTCTGTCTTGCAAGGGGTTTATCAATAGTATCAGTCTGGGGTTTTCAGGCTTTTCTCCTTTGTATTTCTTCTTTCTATTTCACTATTTTATACCTTCTATATTGTTAGGGCTTAATGTGCTGTTATTTTTGTTTCCTCTTAAGATTGATACTATTAATATTATTTCATTATTATGAAATTACCCTTTTTATCTTTTGAAGTATATTTTTTCTTTCAGTGTGTCCTCACTATAGCTGTACCAGAGTATCTTTTAACCTTATTTTGCTTTGTAAACTTCCACTATCTATTTTTATATTTAAAACATGTTTCCTTTAAGTAAAAATGGGTTTCTGTATGTAGCCCAACAATCTTTTTCTGACAACTAAAGTATTTAAATATATATAGCAATTACTTATATTTTGGGATTTATGTAATCTTGCCATTTATTTTCTGTTTCATTTGTTCTTTGCTCCATATTACATTATTTATTTTAAATAACATTATTATTTTTTTTTAGACAGGCTCTCACTCTGTCACTCAAACTGGAGTTCAGTGATCACTGCAGCCTCAACCTCATGGGCTCAAGCAATCCTCCTGCTTCAGCCTCCTGAGTAACTGAAACTACAGAAGTGTTTCACCACACTCAGCTAATTTTTTAATTCTTTTGTAGCAATGGGATCCCACTATGTTGCCCAGTATGGTCTTGAACTTCTGGGCTCAGGCAATTCTCCACCTGTCAAAGTGTTGGGATTACAGGTATGAGCCGCTCTGCCTGGCCTTTTATTCTTTTATTGCTTTTAATGTTTACCATATATATAATAATATGCATCCTTCATTGATTAGAATATACCTTTATTACTTTCACACTTCCTGATCAGTGAAAGTGCTGAAAAGTTCCACTCTGATTTCTTGCACTATCAATAATATGGATTTTAATTTTATATATAATCTGAACCACATGTATTATTATTGTTGTTATTATTATGTTCTAACATTTAATACTTGGTTTTGATATGCTCTGATGTTCTCCTTCCTGGTGCTATGTATTCTTCCTTTATTATTATGCTTTGTTCAGGGATTATTTTCTTTCTGCCTAGATAATTATCTTTGGCATTTTATTTAGAAAAAGTGTTTATGACCTCAGCTTCTCTGAACTTCTTGTTTGACCAAAAAGGCCTTAATTTAGCATTCATTTTTGAAGGATATCATTTTCTAAATATAGATTCAGCGCTGTATAAATGTTCTCTCTCTCCAATTGTTTTGTTTCAAAAGTCAGCTCTTAATCATATTATTACTCATTTGAAACTAATGTGTCTTTTATTTGCATGCTTTTAAGATTATCGTTTGGCTTTAGTTTTTAGCAGTTTTATGTAATAGGTGCTATTATTTTGTTTTTAGCTGGGCTGTGATTCATAGAGCTTCTTGAATGGCCCCAAAGACTTGATGCTTTTCATTAGTTTTGGGAAATTCTTAGCCAATATTTCTTCTCATACTTCCATTTTTTCCCTCCATCATTTTTCCTTTTTGAAATCCAGTTACAAATACATGAACCTTTTTTTCAATTATGTTCCACATAGCTCTTATTTTATTTTTCATTTAATTTACTTGCTTGCTTCAAACTACATATTTTGTATGTGTATAAGTATGTGAATCTATTGGCAATACTTTATTTCTTCTACTGTGGTTAATCATTAATCTATTATTAAATTCATCTGTATCTTAATTTCAGTATTTTGTAAGATCCCTGATTTCTATTTGATTTTTAAATTAAATTTCAATTATCTGATGAAAATATTCCATCTTTGTATTTATTTTTGGAACATATTAAGTTTATTCCTGATACCTCAGATATTTTGATTTTCTGTTGCTCTGCTTTTACTTTTTTCTCTTACATTTCTCAGTCATTTGGTTCTGTTCCCTGGCATGTCTGATAAATTTTGACTGAATCCCAGTTGTATACGAAAAATTGCTGGCATTTTCAGTGATATATTTCTTCTTGGGGGCTACTAAAATACATGCAGATTACCTTGTTTCAGCAGAGGATATTCTGTTTCTAGCTTGCTTCTCACTCTATAGTTGTTGCCTTCTCAGGGGTCTCAACTAAAGGCCTGAGATTTTTGTAAGTCCATTTTTTTTTCCTTTTTTTTTTTTTTTTTTTTTTGGTAGAAATGGGGTTTCACTATGTTGCCGAGGCTGGTTTTGAACTCCTGGGCTCAAGGGATCCTCCTGCTTTGGCCTCCCAAAGTGCTGGGATCACAGGAGTGAGCCACTGCACCCTAAGTTCCTTGTTTTGTAATGATCCTACATTCTAATTTTCATCTTCCCAGCACAAAACACTGCCAAAATATTTGCCTAAACTTTTAGTCTCTCAGCAGTTGATTTCTGCTTGGATTCTCAGAAATGTGTTCTTCAAATGCAAATTTTAGCATTCAGCTAGTGCCTCAAGGGGAAATTTTCCACAGAATGTTATGCTCATTTCTCTAAAGTTCTCTTTTACTTTGGAGATCTTGATCCCTCAAACTCTTACTGAAATGATTGCCATGCGTGCCGATAATTGTTTTCTTAGCCTACTCAGATAGTCATCAATTCCAGAGACTGCCTTTTTGATATCTATGCACTATGTTTTTATTTTTTTACTTATTAGACATTTTTCCCTATTTCACAGCTGTGCCCTCTTCCACAATTTGTATAGACAAAAATAATAATTTTTTTCAAAATAAGGCTATCAAATGGAGTTTATGTAAGGTAACGTTAAAAGTGGACCAACGATTTTATTTTCTTTTTACTCATTAATTTATCTTATCCATGAACAAATATATTTAGGCTATAGATTGGCTCTATCACTTATTTTCTTTAACTTTTGTAGTAGATTTTCTTTCTCTTTTCTAGTTTCATGCTTAGAGAGCCTTAGTGCATAAAGGTCTCTAAAAGGAATTAAGACCTTTTGGAAATATGATTAAAAGGTTTTCCTTTTTTTTACACCATGTATCATTCCCAATATAACATACTGGTCACTCTACTTAGACCTTGTGCTTTACATTTCTTAGAATGAGATAATCCGCAGCCTAAATGCATATAGCTATAAAGTATTATGTGAATTGTCAAAGGAGGTATGCATTTTTTCATGATATTCTGAATTAATCACCATTAATTCAGATTTATAAAATGTTATGGGAATTACAGCCACCCTAATGCTTCTCAATTGCATATGTTACTTATTTCTATTTTGATTACTGTTGTCTTTAATTCAGTATGACTATTTTATGTGTAAGGTTTAGTAACATAGCTGTTTGGGCTCTGTTTCTCTCTTTTGCAAAGAACATTGCAAAGCAGCTGTTACAAGCATATATTTAGAGCCAAAGGGTACTATCGCTTACATATGGGAGGGGTGAGGGGATGATAATTGAATCACAAAATGCTTGTGATAAAATATGCTCTGTGAAACAATGGAAACAGGAAAACAATGCCAGAATGGTGTCCACAGTGAAGAGAACAAAGCCTGACTCTAAACAGAGGTTGCTAAACAAATCAGTCCCTATGCAATTAGATGGAAAAGCACTTAGCAACAATGTAAAAATGACTAGCTGGAAATCCACACAATAGAAGATGACTCAGACTCTAAAGTTTACATACTTTGGAACATTACTTTCAATTCCACATAGAGTTAGTTCACATGAGACTTGATGATATGGAAGTGAAAGTGATGATAAAAAAAGAAATAATTTCTGGATTATAAGCATAAAGTCAATACTAATTTGTCTTTTATTAAAGAAACTCAAACCCTTCATAATTAATTTCTACTGAAATTTCCCCCAAAATCATACAGACTTTATAGTTCAACTTTTTTCATAGGTGTAAAATTGACATATTAAGATTTCCAAACTTTTGCCAAGCATTTCTAGTTCTCTTATTCCTTTTAAAACTTCATATTTTAGATAGCAGTCCTCCCTGGGATCTGAAACAGCGTGATTAAGTATGAATATACATGTCATTACCTCCCTATAAAAGACTATTCTGTATGACCTGTACATTTTGGTGTAACACTATTGCTTCAATTTTATAGGCTCACACCTATGAGTTTTCAGGCTGCCAAACTCTCCTTGTGTGTGTGTGTGTGTGTGTGTGTGCGTGTGTACTGTCATACTTTTAAGGAGGATGTGTCTTAACAACTTGAGGGTTTGTTTAATGTGACCTCTTTGAAGATTTGAATATGAAATTTTGGGATCAGAGGTTAAAGTGAAGTAAATTACTCTGCATAAAATTGGAAGTTAATGAATTGGGGGTAAGAGTCAGTGAGAGAGATTGAGAGAAGCCATTAAGGCTGGATGCTACATAAGAGAACTTGTATGTGAGCTCTGGGTTACACTAAAGAAAAATACAGAAGTATATCAAGGAAATAGAAGTAACATAAAATCACAGATTGCAATCTTCATATCAGCCAAGTAAAATTCAATTCAAAAATTATGAAACCTAAAATTTAGGCCATGTTTAAACACTAAAAGTCATAATTTACAATAAAGACATAAAGATTTAATAATTTGTATACACAACAGTTATTTGTCTCTTTATTTCCATTTATTATCTATCTATCTATCTATCTATCTATCTATCTATCTATCTATCTATCTATCTATCATCTATCATCGATCTATGCCAAGTAGCAAAACATCCACTTCTACAAAGTGGAAACTACAGAGGATAAATAAGACACAGACAGAGACAAAGAAATGCAAAGGAGTGCAATAATCACTGAAAGTCAACTTTTTTAGATACATGGTAGGACCTTTCAATATAGAAATTAAAGTTCTCTGTTATTTTTGTACATTTTCTTTGTTTGGGTTAAATAAGAGTTTCATTCATTGCTCTATGTACAAGTCACATCAAGAGGAAAAAAAAATAAAGTTATAGGGAAAAAAAATCACCTTTTCAGTATTCTCTAAATACTTACAATGCACTGTCTGCTATGGTTTGAATGTTTTCCCCAATGCAACAGTGTTGGGAGGTGGAACCTCATGGGGGGTGTTTAGGTCACTAGGTCTCTGATCTTATAGATGAATTTATGCCCCTATAAAAAGGGCTTGCTGGAGTGGATTCGCTCTGTCTTGCTCTTCTGCCATGTGAGGACACAAAGTTCCTCCCTTCCAGAGAATTCCGGATTCAAAACACCACCTTGGAAGTGGAGACCAGGCCCTCACCAGACACCAAAATCTGCTGGTGCTTTGATCTTAGACTTCCCAGCTCCAGAACTGTTAGAAATAAATTTCTGGCCCAGTGTGGTGGTTCACGCCTGTAATCCCAGCACTTTGGGAAGCCGAGGTGGGCAGATCATGAGGTCAGGAGTTCAAGATCAGCCTGGCCAACATGGTGAAACCCCATCTCTACTAAATACAAAAAAAATTAGCCAGGCGTGGTGGTGCACACCTGTAATCCTAGCTACTCAGGAGGCTGAGGCAGGAGAATTGCTTGAACCAAGAAGATGGAGGTTGCAGTGAGCTGAGATTGCACCACTGCACTCCAGCCTGGGCAAGCGAGTAAGACTCTGTCTCAAGAAAAAAAAAAAAAAAGAAAGAAATTTCTATTCTGTATAATTTACCAGTCCATGGTAGTCTGTTATAGCTGTGAGAATAGACTAAAACAGTGTCTTTCCATAATCTAGTACTTATTGTTTCTTGCCTGTCTTTCCCTACTAACAACATGTACTTCCTGCCATATCCCTAGCACTTACAACAGCATCTGGCATACAATATTTGCTGAGTAAACATCTGTTGAGAGACTGAACAACTGAAGGAATGAATCCTGTCTGGCAGTTTTAGTCTCCCTCCAAAGTAAAGTATGTTTTTTGATTCATTATTTCTTCAATTCTTGTTTATTTTCCATAAAATTTTTTTCTTTCTCAGACTTCTATTTAAAAAAAAAAAAATGTAAACAGGAGCCATTTGGACTGCATCTTCTCCCTTTTATTCCCCAGGAGGAAGAGAAGAATGATTATCAATTGCAAAAAGCAGTAGCAAAGCAAAACCACGAGCCAGCGTTAAGCTCAGGAGAGAGCGCTATACCTCCTCCTCATGGTTTCTGGTGTTCTCCAGGTTCAGAGACACTTTTCTAGTAACAAACTAAAAAAGATCCCTGAAAGTATAATCTTTCTGAGACTTTTTTAATCAGATATTTTGTCTCGTTGTTCAATTCCCAGATTCTCTTTCATTTCTCATAACTTAAAACTTATTTTATTTTTTACTTTATATTATAATACCTAGATTATATTTCATCTTCTAAAGCTCCAATTACCTTTTATATTCTTGTATAATTTAAATTCATAAAGTGTAATTTGTTTGGTTTATTTATCTGCTTGAGTCTACCTAGTTGCTGTGTATGTGTAGTTTATCTCCTACATATTCTATGACAGTTTTATTAAAAGTTTCTTCATATTATTTCATTAGCTGTGCATCTATGGGAGCACATATCCTGGTAATTTTATTTTGTTAATTTTCTTTAAAACATAAAATATTATGCATTACACACTGATTTATTTAAAAGAAAAAGATTAAGATCAGTTTGACAATTTTAGGAAGATCGTTTTGGCAATCTAGAATTTTTATTTATTATTACTTTTTTAAAATTTAGTAATAATTTATTACAAAGCACTTCGCTACATGCCAGGGTGACACAACAATAGCAAATAAAAAGTTTGGCTTCTACTAGAGGATGTACATCATACATTACATGGAAATCAGTTCCCACTATGTCTGGTCAGTGCAGGATGAGTCTCAACAAGAAATAACAATTGCAGAATGTTCAGCAATAACAAATTAAAAGGTGTTGTGTTTGAAGGCAACGACTTAAGCATTTAGCTTTAGTAAAGCTGAATTGCCAAATTAGGACACAGAAACATCTGATTTTAAGAGTTTGGACTGCTGAAGAGATTTGTCCCACTTCTGGTCACACTGATTTGCTCACTTTATTTTGTGACTTACTGGCTTAACTTGTTTTCTTTTATATTGCTTTCCTCATAACAATGATAGAGAGAAAATGGGATACATTCTGTATTTGTTATTGTCAGAACCCCAGTGGTTTAGTTGTGATTGATGAATAAGATACACAAAGTTACAACAAAGCATTGAATAATACGTACTTAAAATCCAGCAGGCTTTATAAACAGACTCAAGTAAATCATTTCAGCAATTTTCCCTCTTGTTTATGCCAATTAGTTCCCACATAAATATCTACATATTTGAAGCTATTTTAAATTGATTCAGCATTTTCTCTCAAAATTGCAGATATCAAATATCTAGCATTTAAATGCTGCTTTAGCCTGAGACTAGAAGTGAGCTGCAATGCAACTGTAAACACATTTTGAATGACTGGTTTTGATTTTATCTACCTTCATAGTTTATTAGTTTTATAACGACATGAAGACACAGAATACGTATCAGAATAAGGATTTTTTTATTCTGTTAACCAAAACGTGAAAAATGAGGTGAGTTCTGTTCTGGGAGTACTAGCTGTGCTTCTGCTTTAGTAGTGTCTTTAAAAAGACAGAATACTAATAATTTTGTACCTCTGCTGCTCTTAAAGCCTGCTAAAGAGGAATAGTGGTCACGATGTTCTAAAATCACTTTCTGGTCATTAGGTTTCTGAGATTATATCACTCAGTGAGCGCCTTTTCTTAACAAGGAGAAAGAACTATGTCCAGAGTTTATAGTGTCTTCCAGCCATGCACTGAGACAATTTTCAATGACTAATTATAGCTTGAGGGAGCAGGAAAAGGCTACCGGAAAAAAAAATCCATCAGAGGAGTTAATTTGTAGAAAGAAGGAGGAGTGCAGTTTCAAAGCAATTTTGTAAATTCCAAGCGTAACTACTTGCATTCTTCAAAACAATTTCCATCCTTTGACTTCAATAATAGGTCATTGGTATAGAAGAGATAAAATGTTCATTTCATAACTGCAGCGCTTATGTTTGTATAAGGTGTGCCCAGGAAAAAGTCAACTAGGTTTTTTTTTAGAAATTTATTGAAGGAATATTTGAAAATTAAAGGCTATAGTCTATATAGTCAATGCATATTGTAACTTAAAACTCACTCCCTAGGTAGGCTTCAGTATTCTGACATTGGTAATCTTTTATTGATGATTCTGAAATTTTGAAAAAAAAAAAAAAAAACTAGATAGCCCCCACTCTAATTTTTAAATACTTTCTTGAAATTATACAATTTTGCTACATGTTTCTAGGAGTAAAATACATTTTATAGATTTGTTTAACTTACAGCTTTTAGTGATACCAAAAAATTTAAAAATATAAAGTAGATTTAATCTTATCAAATGATGACAGAGGAATGGAATGAAAACAAGTGTATACCTAAATCCTTTGGCTACATTTAAGTTACTTTTAGTAATAAAGATGTAATGAAAATGAAGCAATGGCTAGGCACAGAGGCTCATGCCTGTAATAGTAGCACTTTGGGAGGCTAAGGCGGGTGGATCACGTGAGGTCAGGAGTTCAAGACCATCCTGACCAACATGGAGATACCCCATCTCTACTAAAGACACAAAATTAGCTGGGCATGGTGGCACATGCCTGTAACCCCAGCTACTCAGGAGGCTGAGGCAGAAGAATCGCTTGAACCTAGGAGGCGGAGGTTGCGGTGAGTTGAGATCATGCCATTGCATTCCAGCCTGGGCAACAAGAGCGAAATTCCATCTCAAAAATAAAAAATAAAAAAATAGAGGAAAATGAAGCAACATATATATCATTCCAAAACTGAAGCCAAAATCTTATCCTGAAATTAGATAATTATTGTCAGTAAAATTAACCATAATGATCTCATCTAATAACTTATCTGATTTATATGCAAAGCTTGAATAATATCAAGAAATCAGTCACCTGTCACACAGAGCACTTCATGTGTTTTACTTGAATAGCTTGGTCTTTCTCTTACAGCCATGAGTGCCAGAGTGATATTTTATGCTTGTATGAAAGAAATTCTTCAAAAATAAGAAAAAACTATATAGTAATATGAATACTTATGGAATGTTAATAGAAAGAAGGATGACATCACAACAGAATAAAGCAAAATAAATGGAGGAACAAATTTGGGGCAGTGAAAAATTAGAATTTTCTGTGATTGAGGAAGCATGAGCTGTAAAGTTGGGTTGTAGAGTGAGATTGAAAAGTAAAAGGGCTCAAAAAACTGGTGAAGACTTGAAGAAGAACCATCCAGGGATTTTAAGAGTGAATAAAAAGATAAAATCAATATTTAAAATCAGTTTGAGTGATAAACAGATAGAAAGGTTAGAATTAAACCTGGAAAATTAAATGACTCTTAAAGAATTCAAAGTAAATAGTAGTGGGGCTTCTATCCAAGAGTGATGGCATAACTAACTGGAAATAAGATAGATTAAAAAAAAACTTTAAAAGAAAAAAAAGATAAGTATTTGATGTCTACTGCCTCAGAAACGACTGTGATGTCCATGGCTTTGAAGCCTGGAGCGAGTATGATACCATGATAACCACGGGAAAATGTATGGGTTAGGAGGAATGGCTTAGACCAAAGTCATATTAAGGACAATGAGCAGCTGTTAGGTCAGAGATGTGGGATTCATTTATAAAAAATATACACAAGAGCAGAAAGGTAAAAAGGTGGATATTCTATACGGCATTCAGTTGTTTATTGATTATCGATCTATTAACCAGGCATAGTCTGAATACATGTTTTTTTTTTTTTTCAAAACACATATTGTAAAGGTTAGTTTTCTATTCCAAGAACTCTCAGTTCTTTTTTCTAATAATAACACATTTATGTAGCCAATACAGATTTTTTTAAATGACAATCATTCAAATTTTAACCTAGTCCGATTTTTCTAATTCATGTGGGAGGATTTTATGAAGCTCTGAGTTAAAATTTTCAAAAACTAAATTATTTATGTAAAAATTGAAAAACTACCTAATGGTTATCATTTTACCTGTAACTCAATCAAAGTGTTAACCAAATTTGGACTGTGGTTAAGAATTGCCAGTGAACAGTGGGTGGGATGAGAAAGGTTGCTAATTTATTTTCAAACCACTTAGATTAAAATTAATATTGCTTTGCCTGCATAGGCCTAAACATATGAGAATTCATTTAGGAATTCAGCAATTGCAAATAAGTATAATTTGCTCAACACCTCTATTTACCCCTGAATTCTAATAAGACCCATTATCATAATTGATCACTTAGGAAAGCATAGTGAAGTTAAAAAAAAAAAAAAAAAAAAAAAACCCTTTCTGACTAGTCAGTGACTTTACAGAAAGAAGTGTTAGAATGATTATATGTGGGAGAAAATATCCTTGCATCAGTATATGGTTCTCTTTAAGGTAGTAATCATTAATTATTTATATAAGACAAGAAGTTACTCACTCTAATAGCTTGTCAAAATGTTGCTGGTCAGAATCATAGTGTCTTGAAATAGCAGTTTAAAAATAATTATTATTATTGTTATTATTATTTTTACCACTGGGAGCCTTTATTGAATCAAAGTGCATTTTGAAGTCCATTACCCAAAGCAGACAACATTCTTGCTGCTGTTAAGAGGGTTTGCGTGCTTTTAGCTTGGTTTCTTTGATGCTCCCACCCATATGTTCCTCCCCTTTTCTTTTACGACAGCTACTTCTGGACTTTCTAGAAGGGCCATTCTAGTATGAAAACATTTCATTTTAGGAATACCCACATTGTAGGAGTGACACTGTTTTGTGTCCATTGATTGATAGACCAAGTATCAAGAGGTTTCAGGCTAGAAACCTCTTACTACTCTAGGGAAATGCCCTGCTGGTGAATGCTTTCATGAACAGTAACTAGTTGCATTCATCTGATTTCTTATCCATGAAGATACTTGGCTACACGCGATTATCCTGTAATAATTGTGGTAGACTGAATAATGGCCCCAAAGACATCTACAGGCATACCCCATTTCATTGCACTTCACTTTTTTGTGCTTCTCAGGTACTGTGATTTTTACAAACTGAAGGTTTTTGGCAACTCTGCATTGTGCAAGTCTATTGATGCACTTTTTCCAACAGCAAGTGCTCACTTTGTGCCTTTGTGTCACATGTTGGTAATTATTACAATATATCAGCTTAGCAAATTATTATTATTATATTTGCTATGGTGATATGTGATCAGTGATCTTTGTTGTTACTACTGAAATCATTTTGGAGAACTACAAACAGTGCTGATATAAGACGGCAGACTCGATCAACAAACGGTGTGTGTGTTCTGACAGCTCCGCTGACTGGGCATTTCTCCATCTCTCTCCCTCTGCTTGGGTCTCTATTTGCTGAGGCACAACAATATTGAAACTAGGCCAACTTATAATACTACAATGGCTTTTAAGTGTTTCAGTAAAAGAAAGGATTTAATATCTCTCACTTTAAATCAAAAGCTAGAAATGATTAAGCTTAGTGAGGAAGGCATGTCAAAAGCTGAGGTAGGCTGAAATCTAAGCCTCTTGTGCCGGGTAGCCAAGATGTGAATGCAAAGGTAAGTCCTTGAAAAAAATGCAAAGTGCTACTCCAGTGGACACAGGAATGATAAGAAGGTCAAAGAGCCTTATTGCTGATATGGAGAAAGTTTCAGTGGTCTGGGTAGAAGATTAAATCAACTGCAACGTTGCCTTAAGCCAAAGCTTCATCCAGAGAATGGCCTTAATGCTTTTCTATTCTATGAAGAGAGGGAAGGAAGTTGCAGAGAAAAGTTTAAAGCTAGAAGAGTTTGGATCATGAGGTTTAAGGAAAGAAGTCTTTTCTATAAAGTCTTTTTTCACTTTGCCCATAAAATTGCAAGGTGAAGCACCAAGTGCTGATGTAGATGCTGCAGCAAGATCTAGCTAAGATCATTAATGAATGTGGCTACACTCAATAAGAGATTTTCAATGTAGATTAAACAGCCTTCTACTGTGTTGGAAGAAAATGCCATCTAGAACTTTCATAGCTAAAGAGGAGGCACCAATTCCTGGTTTCAGAGCTTAAACTATAGGCTGCTTCTCTTGCGAGGGGCTAATACAGCTGGTGACTTTAAGTTGAAACCAATGCTCATTTGCCATTCTAAAAATATTAAGATGCTTAAGGTTTATCTTAAATCTACTCTGCCTGTGCTATATAAATGAAACAACAAAGCCTGATGACAGCACATCTGTTTACAGCATGGTTTACTGAATATTGTAAGTCCCTGTGGAGATCTACTGCTCAGAAAAGAGGTTTCTTTCAAAATATAACGCTCATTGACAATGCACATAGTCACCCGAGAGCTTTGATGGAGATGTGGAAGATTACTCTTGTTGTCATGCCTGCTGACACAACATACATTCTGCAGTCTGTGGATCAAAGAGTCATTCAGACTTTCAAGTCTTATTATTTAAAAAATACATTTTGTAAGGCTATAGCTGCCATAGATAGTTATTTCTCTGGTGGATCTGGCAAAGTGAATGGAGGAAAGAACTTGCTATTCTAGATGCCATTAAGAACATTCATAATTCATGAAAGGAGATCAAAATATTAACATTAACAGGAGTTTGGAAGAAATTGATTCTAACCCTCATGGATGACAAGACTTCAGCACAAGTAACTGCTAATAAACATTAGCAGAATGGAAACAGCAAGAGAACTAGAATCAGAAGCAGAGCCTGAAGATGTGATTGAATTGCTACAATTACATGAGAAAAAATTAATATAAAAGGAGTTGCTTTTTATGAATGAGAGTAAAAAAAGTATTTTTTTGAGATGGACTCTACTCCTGGTGAAGATAATTTAAGCATTGTTGAAATGACAAAAAAATTATAATATTACATAAACTTAGTTGATAAAGTAGCGGTGGGGTTTGAGAGAATTGACTAATTTTGAAAGAAGTTCCACTGTGTGTAAAATTCTATCAAAGAGCATGGTATGCTACAGAGAAATATTTTGTGAAAGGAAGAGTCGATTGATGTGGCAATCTCTGCTAAAGTCTTATTTTAAGAAATTGCCACAGCCACCTTAGCCTTCATCAGCCACCACCCTGATCAGTCAGCAGCCATCAACATCTGAGGCAGGACTCTCCACCAGCAAAAATGCTACAACCTGCTGAAGACTCAGATGATTTTTAGCATTTTTTTGCAATAAAGTATTTTTAATTAAGATATGTACATTGTTCTTTTAGACATAATGCTATTGCACACTTAATAGACTATAATATATTGTATATATAAGCTTAAAGTTACTGGGAAACAAAAATATATGTGATTTTCTTTGTTGTGACATTATTGTTATGGTCTGGAACCTAACCCAAAATATCTTTGGGGTATGCCTGTACAATTCTATTCTCTGGAACCTGTAAATGTTGTCTTACATGAAAAAAGGGATTTTTTCAGTTGTGATTAAGTTAAAGATCTTGGGATAAAGAGATTATTCTGGATAATCAGGGAAAGACTTAAGTTTAATGACTGTCTTCTATGAAAAGGGAGACAGTAAAATATATGATTGGAGAGAGGAGAGAGAGGCAATGTGATGATAGAAGCAAAAGTTTGCACAGGTGCAGTAAAGGGGTCATGGGCTGTGGAGTGTAGGTAGCTTCCAGAAGCTAAAAAAGGCAAGGGGAGAAATCGTCTCTTAGTTCCTGCAGAAGGAGCTAACCTCTCAGACACCTTCACATTAGGTCAGTGAAGATAATTTCGCCCTCCTGAACTGAAAGAGAATACATTTATGTTGTTCTAAGCCATGAAGATGTTGGTAGCTTGTTATAGCAGGCATAGGAAATTAATGCATATGCTAATCATGTAATGATAAAACTAGTAAACCTTCAATGTTTATACAGTAAAAGGCCTTCCTATAAGGAATGGTAGTATATTTCACTAGTTGAATACTTTGTAGATTTTATAGTTCTTTTAAATTATTACTCCCATTTGATTCTCAAAACAATTCTATAAGTAAGCAGGAAAGATATTATTATAATACTTATTTTACTAAAGAAGAAATTGAAGCTAAGGGAGCTTACACGTCTTGTGGTAAAAAAAAAAGTTATTTGACTCTTTACCTAGTGCTTTCTCCTCCATAGAGTCCTGTTTCTTTAAAAAGAGCTCAGAAAAGCATCTGTAACTAGCTATATAGACCACATTTCTTTAAGGAAGGCAAATACTTTTCTGATCCATAGTCAGACGCATTATTCATTGTACCACTGACCTATGCTTGCAAATATTTTCTTAAAGTGGAAACAGAAAATTCACCATGGAAAGACAACCTTCTACATTAAATTCATGTTAAACAGCAGTTTATTAATTGGTAGATGCAAGATCCTCTCTACACAAGAAAGAATTAAGCAGAATATTCATATGAATTTACATTACTTAATATGGGGTATGCCATTGAAAGGAGTTAGCTTTAGGCAGACAGTAAGGAAAGGGTCCTGGAGGGCCTTTGACCTTCCCTGCGGGTGCTTGCAGCAGATGTTTTGTGCAGATAAAGGAACTTGCAAAGGGGGCTTGCCTAAACATACAGACTAAGGGCCTACATGCAGCTGGGGGAATGGGGTGGAGCCACCAGAAATTCGTGCCTTATATAAATAGGGAACTCAGCTCTATCAGCTTGTATATAAAGGCCCTTGTATTCAACTCTGAAGGGGTCAACCAGCAACCTACTTTTAGGATCCCTCTTTTTGCTGAGAGCTTTCTTTTTCACTTAATAAGATCTACTCCACTCATTTTTTCAATGTCTACGTGCGTATTCTTCCTGATCATGAGACAAGAACCTGGACCTAGCTGAGCTAAGGCACAAAAATCCTGCATCATTTTGGGGGCTCATCTGAGATACCTGGAGGGTGAGTAAATGAAGACCTACAGCCTTTCACTTTCATTTCTGAGCCTTCTTGTCCTCAGACTTTTCCTGAAGGCAGATGCAGCACTGAACCTCTGGTGAGCCAATTAGGAATGAATGGCACAGCTACAGAGAACAAGATGCAGGAGAGGACCATGACACACCCAACCCCATCATCCTCTGGGGTTGGGAATGTTGGCGTCGTCCCAATCCGGTCTTTTCTATGGCATTTTACTTCTTTTTTTCGGTACCGTCATGGCACCTATCTCTTCTTTTGCAACGTTAAAGGTGTTGCTGCAAACTGCAGAGATATTACTAGGTAGAACAAGCCGTTGACCCAGCCATCAAACATGCAATTCAGAATAATGAGATTTCCTTCTGTTCTTAGAGGTGTCCCCCACCCCTATCCTGCTGGCCACCTGGGGTGGGAATGAGCTGCAGCTGCCACCTGGGCCTGGGCCCCAGGGCAGCCTCAGTAGCCAAGGGCCCCATGTGGCCAGGTGGCCAGCCTTTCCTATTCACCATCCCCCGCAATGCCATGCGCCAACAGAGTCTTTCCTCCTGTGGCCAAGCCAGGAAGAGGGTACAATCATTGAAAGTTTTTCTCCCTGTTGGAGGAACCCATTTGCATAGAGCTAGAGGATTTTCCCCCAGGCATCTTCCCTGCCCTGCACTTAAGCTGTTTTTTATTTTATTTTCTCTACACTGTCAGGAGTTACCTTTTATGCAAGAAGTTTTTTATCTTTTATTTTATTTTTCCTTTTGGAAGACATCTTATCAGGCCAGGACCCCAATTCACAAGACATCCTTTTCTCTCCCTTGCTTGAGGAAGACCCAGCTCCATAGTTTTACCTTAGCTTGACTAATTCCTGCTGAATTTCATGGATAGAGGAGGTCATGGTAGCATTCGTGGATAGAGGATGCTCTCATTTCATGGATAGAGGTCATGTTAGCATCCATGGCATAGACAAGGTCTAGGGAACTCAAAGGCTGCTGACAGCATTGGGAAAAGGTCACATGTGGATAAGTATGGATAATTCCCACCCCCTGGGCCCCCTGTTAATGTGGATGAAAACCTCTGTTTTCCTCATGAAACCCCAAGAATTGAAAGCAGAAAGATCCCTCTCAAAACGTTTAGGGTTCCTAACCCGTGATGAGTAAAGAATATTACTTTCTAACAGGCCCAGGAGACCCATGTTCTTGGAACCTCAAGAAAAGAGGAATTTACTCAACTCATAGATATTTAAAGCTACAAACCCATGGTTGGGCTCAGCTTTAAAAGGTCTTATCTGAGATTCTGTGGGGAACTGAGTGTCACCAAAGTCAATTTAAAAGCCTATATGAAAAATAATTATACTTACTGCACTTTATACAAATAATCAGGCCAAATATAAGACTAAGATTTATTTTACAAGCAACTTAGTCCTGTCATGATTTGTTTTTGACAAAAATGAGGACTAGAGAGAGAAAAATTATGTTTCAATACTTACCATATACTTGTTATTAAATTGTAATCTCATCTGTTGTTTTTAAGTTTTTGCCTACATTTTAGACTAACCCTGCTTATCCCTGTGAACCAACCAGTGATCTCTGACTGTATCTCAGAAGAAATAGACAGATGGGTAATATAAAAATCTGGATCCATAGTCTAGTTCTGGACAATTATCCTGCAAAGCCTGCAAGGTGATAAGAATAAATGGGGTGCTTATAACCCAGAATTTCTTTGTTTTGGAAAAATAAGACCAAGGGAGCTAACCAGAGTCAAGCCCCATGCTCCCAAATCTTGGCAGGCATAACTATAGCCACCAGTTATCTAGGCATGTCGGCAGCCTTGGGATTTTTTTGAGCTGCCCTTACCCCCTTGTTTCGTTTTGATATGCATCTTCTAATAACCCTAATTGTTTGTTCTTGCTTAGCGGCCATTAAACTTCAAATGGTGTTGCAAATGGAACTATGTATGATTGTGCCATTCTTCTGGAGACACTTAAACCGACCTCACGAGGAGCCCTAACTGCTGCTTTCCCAAAACAGTGTCCCCTGTCAGCAGGAAACAATTAAGAGCTGTCACTGACCACTTTCCCCAACAGCAGTTGGGGTATCCACTCCTGAAACAGGGAATGAAAGGCGTTAGCCAGCTTGCTTTAGGCAGACAATAAGGGAAGCATCCTGGAGAGCCTCTGACCCACTCCACAGGTGCTTGTACCAGATATTTTGTGCAGATAAGGGAACTTGCAAACGGGGTTTGACTAAACATGCCCGCAGCCGACTAAGGGCCTGCATGCACACTGGGGAAATGGAGTGTAGGCACCAGGAATTTGCACCTTATACAAATAGAGAAGACAGTCCCATCAGTTTGTGTGTAAAAGACCTTATATTCAGCTGTGAACAGAGCAACCGGCAACCGGCAACCTGCTTTTAGGACCCCTCTTTTTGCTGAGAACTTTCCTTTTCTAATAAATTTTACATCACTCACTCTTCGACATCTGCATGCCTATTTCTTCCTGGTTGTGAGAGAAGAATCTGGAACTAGCTGAGCTAAGGAGCAAAAATCCTGCATCACAACTTAACATAGAACATAGTGAATCCTAAAATGAAACCAGAAATAAAGATTTTAGAAAATAATAATCTTAAATATATAGACAGCTAAATAGAATAAAACACTATAATAAAATATATGCCACAAATGTTCATTTTAGTAATGTTTTCATATTTCTAAAGATCATCCAAGGAGATAGTTTAGAAATTAAAATGAAAAGTACATTTTTAGAATGTATTAAAGATATTTTAACTATGTCCAGCTCTATTTTCATACTGTGTCTGCAATCTCGACTAGGATGATAATACGCCTATCACGAAGACTTTTCTCATTTTCCATGGTCAACATTATAATTACTATAAAGGCAAACAGCATGGCTGAGTACAAAGTACATTCAACAGGTAAAGCATACAGTATAAAGTCTATACTGTAGCTATGCAAATGCCATCATCCTCAAAAGCACAAGTAAATATTGATTAAGAATTTTAAGCACTTCAAAGGTTACTAGAGCAAAATGAATAAGTTTAGGAGTTTTTAGAGATTGTTTTGCCTCTAATGGGTTCCTGGAACTGAGTGATTCAATACTTCTGAAAGAAGGGGGCAACATATTAGATAGCAGAAAATGGTTCAAGACCACATCTCAGAGAAACTTTTAAAAAATAAAGGATTAAGAAAATCATTATTTGATATTTTTTAAAATAACCTCATAGAAATCCATTTTAATTTTAACCTTTATATTATTAACTGGAACTCATCTTTTATTCTACTTCCTTTCATATAATTCAGATCTGTCATACTATGTCCCTGAAGAAAGACTAAACAAAAAATTGTCTTATTTCATAGGACATTATAGGTAAGCTGATTTTACTGAAATCCTTTACAAATTGGTTAGGGCCCATGTTGTTAGGCCTGAAGACAACATTAGAAATTACCTCTAGCATTTCATACCATAAGAAACAGACAACCTAGAATGATGTGTGATGGTCTCACCATCCACGCTGTTAATCATATTAAAAACCTAAACAGCAAACAGACCCCAAGAACACCTATGTCCTCAAAGGCAATTTGCCATTTAAAAATAAATTCTCCAATCTGCTGACTATATTCTCTCAAACCTTGATAGCCTAGCTTCCAATTTTTCTCCTTTGGAAAACTTCAAAAGCCTACTACCCTTGTTCTCCATCGTCCTATCTCCTTTCCCTCTAATTTGTGCCCCCCGTAAAGCCAGTGTGATTTTGAAGTTTATATGTAATCATAGAACTTCATACTAAAATGCTTTCGTAGCTTCTCACTGGTCTTGTGATGAAGGCTAAGTTCCCTGACCTCAGCCTTTGCTGTTTCTCAATTAAAACTCACTTCCCATCCTGCCCTACTGATCACTGCTTTGCAGCCACACCAGCCTCCTGTGTGTGGCCCTCACTCTGGAGGCTTTCCTTGCCCAGTCCAGTTACTCCCTCAGACCTCAACTCAAGCCTGACTTCCTACAGGTCTTCCCTGACTTTCTGACTTAGTTACTGAACCCCTGTCATAGACTCTTATAGTATGTAGACTTATTTACTGAACCCCTGTCATAGACTCTTATAGTATGTAGACTTATTTACTAAACCCCTGTCATAGACTGTTACAGACATGTAGCTTTCTTTCATAGCACTTATGACAGTTGTAATTTCACATCTGGATATATGGTATAGCCTCCTCATGAAACTGTAAGTTCCAGAAAGGCAGCATTAGAATCATAGTGTTTTCTCACCACCACTTACTAAAAGCTGATCACAATTTCTAGGCCAATAAAATAATAAAAGTGATCGGAAAAAATGAAAACAAGACAGTGATTTCAAACTATTTTAGCAGTAGGAATACTTTATTAAAAAGAAAATCTTACACAAAAATCTTAAAAGATAGAGCAAATAAAAGTGGCACATGCTCATATGCATTGTTTAGTTAACATTTATTTAAGATAGTTATCAAATTTTAAAAATACAAATATTTTGGAAATTACAAAATGTTTTGAAAAAGAAATTGGATTAGAGGATTTTGCATGAAAAATTTCAAGGACAAATAAGTCTAAGCATCTGTTTCATTTTCCAGTTTTGTTTTGGCTAGTTGAGCGGAGTAAAATCCAAATACATATAAGTGGGCAGCTACAACAATAATAGCATTCTATTCACAGGATGCTCTTCATTTAAAATGTAGCAGAATCCTGAATAATAGAGGGTTTTTTCCCCCCCATTTTTCAATCAATAGCAACCTCTAATTACTGCTTACATTTTCTGACTGGTGAAACATTTATAATGAGCAGAAGACTGGGATCCTCAGCCAGTTTAACACCTTATTTTTGGTGAAAAATAATTTTCCAAATATATCTTAAAATGGTATAAATGAGTGATTTTTTTTTTTTTTTTTAGGTCTCAGTTATGTTGGTGACATTTGTCTCAGATACTTGCTTAAGTTTTCACGACACTCAAGATGTTTTCTGTTTGTCAAGTTAAATCCAAAATCCATTCCCTAACACTATATGCTATAGCATGTAGTTTAACAATGCAACCCCCCACTGCCAAATGAAGCCTTCCAATATATTAAAAAATAAAAATATTCCGAGAGGCTGAGGAAGGAGGATCGCTTGAATCTGGGAGGTGGAGGTTGCAGTGAGCCGAGATCATGCCATAGTGCTCCAGCCTGGGCAAAAAGAGTGAAACTTCGTCTCCAAAAAAATAATAGTAAAATAAAATATCCAACCCATTTCAAACATATTGTACAAACATGTTTGAAAGAGATTATGCATTTGAGATATTAAGCAAATGAATTATTTTCATCAACAAAATAATGAGTTTGTCTGGTATGACATATTCAAACCTCCACCTTGATTCTAGACTCTTACAAATATTTCTGAAAAAGCCTGCTATTTAATAAGATTATTAATACATTTGACAATTTTGTGACAGTTTCCAAAACTGGTTTTGAAAGATGTTGGCTTCTATAATATCTTTGCAACATGTGGTGCTGACTTGAACACATTTCAGCAACAGATTCATACTTGCCATCTCGGCAGTTGTTGACCTCAGTGTTTTCACACTGCCAGTACAGATGTCACTACATTTTTGCCAACATCCTTTACGGGGTAGAAAGAGGGATCCAAACACTATCAAAAAATTCCCCTGTTGTCTAAGTGTCAAGTGTTTAAATTAATGCATCTTCCTAACATTCACCTGCTTATACAGTATAAAATAAGCAAATGAAATCAGAAGCGCATGTACTCTCACTGAAATGAACTGTAAATGGGCAGTTATGAACCCCAGCCCATAAATTCAAGTGCACAAAGAATATAAATATTTAATCCAACAATTTCTACATCAAGCTCTCATTTATTAGGTTGTAAGTAACTAAGTATTTGAGTGTTTCTTCCCATCCCCAGAAGTATATCAAAGTTCCCAGTGAATTTATGCAATACTAGGTATTAGGACTGCCACCCCTGGTAGTATTTGGTATTTGAACCTCATCAATGACTACTGAAATATCTATTTCCTTTTTCGGATCCTGTGAGTCTTCTAAGGTACCTCCATGCTTACTAGGGCATAGGAATTTGCATATGGGAATCTACAGTCCTTTATGCCAAGAAACAATTCCCAGAAATCATTGCCTCCTCAGGTGGCTTTGTGGCCTCCCTGGAGCTCAGCACAGGTTTTAGGGCTCAAGGTCCCACTCTTTATTTATTTTATGTTCCTATCATTTCTTCATTTTTCCTTCCTGCCCAAGATTTTTTTTTCTTTTTTACTATAGGAATAAAAAGACGTATTCTTTTCTGCCTGTTCCTTGTGGGAAAAATTCAAATTTTCTAAATTTTATAAGACTGCAATTTCTGAAATATTCTTCCATTCATTCAGGAAGTACTTGAATATCTACTAAATGCCAACCACACTTTTCTGGATGTTTAGCAGTAAGCAAAAACAAAGTTATGCTTGTGGAAAGAAACAAAAAAAAATAAGCAATTTAAAAAATAAATATAAACCATTTTCTGAGAATGTTAATTTTTGCATTTTGTAAGGGGATAAACGGAGACATGCTCACTAAAAAAGTGACATTTGAGGAGATACATGAGTGAAATACAGAATTTGGAAAGAAAAATTAGTAACTGCAATGTCCTTGATACAGGCTGGAGTTGGCTAGCTTTATTTAGGATTATCAAGAAGGCCAATATAATTGGAGCCGAGAGGGAAAGGGAGGAAGGAATAGTTATACAATAAAAACTAATGTGGACTTCCAGGCTGTTTTGTCTTTCTACCTTCACCCATTTCCAGAGTCAGCACAGAGATGGCCATGAAAAAGAGAAAAACATCTTCAATAAAAACAGAAAGTAAAATGAATGGAAACTAATATCTCAGATGTTTTCTAAACTAACAAAGATTCCACAGAATTTCAGACTTTGGACAAATGTTATCATTCTTATTGGATGGTCATTCTTGGAATTGTTTCTGCTTTGAATTATCTGAAAATGGCACTGCTTGCAGTTCCCTCCAAGTTGATTCGTATCATGTACTTGTTGCAATGTTAGTCATCCAGGAATTTTATCCTAATTATATCTGCTGCTCCTTCAGTTGCAATGAATTTAATTCACCTTACCTATTAACTTACTTACACTCTTTTAGTATTGTTAAGCCATTCACAGTAAGCTAAAAAGAAGCTAAAGTTTTGTTTATGCTGTTTAGTCTATGCTTAAAATAAGACATAGACTTTTGCAGGGTCCACAAAACTATTGCACAAAAGTGCACAATATAAAATTCTTTAAGAATTTGGGCAGTGTTATCCAAATATTTGTAAAATGCAAATACATTATACTTTCTTGTCTTTGAGTGAATTCACATGAACATTATTAGGCTACCCCTTTAATTCATGCATTATTGATGATGTGGTTGATACTGGTTGAAGAAACAGTCATTGAGGAATACTAAAAATTGTCCTTTGATCTAAAGCCTAATATATCAGAATCATTGTCAAAGCTTATTTTAAAGTTTCTTGCTATTACTAGTGATAAAGTTCTACATTTAAGAAAAATTATTTGTACTTCACTTGAAAAGAAATAACTTTTGTAAGTGTAAATTTAGGATGGTTACCAAAAACGTAAACTTTACCTACTCTAATCGTCAACTAAGCTTCAGAAAAATTTATAAAAATGACTAATGCGGTATTATCAAGACTTAGCTACATGTTCACTTGTTATTGTATAACTCTCAGGAGCATGCATGGAGCTTTGTCTGGCATTTAATTAAGCCCATTTTATGTCTGCCATGAAAGAATACTGGCTTGAAAAAATGATTATGAAAAGTCATGCTCAACCCTAAGTTCAAAGAATGATGCATGCAAAGCTACAAACAAATGTATGCCCAGAAATGGCCAGAAAATGTTATTGGGGTTGTAAGGAAATGAGTTGAACTGACTTAAAAAATTAACAATAGTCACTGATATGTTAACAGATGCTAAAAGCCACATTTGCTTGGGCAGTTTACCTACAGTTTAAAATGTTTAAATAAAGCATTTTATAAATGCAAATTATACATTTATAGAGAACTTGAAGCTTAATCAGAGGTTTGAAACTTTGATCACTCCAAATTATCGGAATAGTATAAGGAACAAAAGCTAGTCTCTACTTCTTTATAACCTGATCAGTTGTGTAAACATATAGAAAAAAGAATAGTATGAACTGAGTGAGAGATAATATTTATCAACTCTATGTTTTTCAGAGCTCCAACAAATTCCAGCAAGCTCAATGTAAAGCCAGAGCCAAAGATACCATAGAAAATGGTTGGCAGCAAAGCCAGACAAAGGAAACAAATTAGAAAGCGGTAGCCCACCTTATTTGAAACCAGGGTAAGCCTGACACAGAATATTGTATACAATTATAATCTTACCACCTCTGGAAGGATATAACAGAGCTGCAGAAGGGGAAGAATATGTTTAAAAATTCAAACAGGCAGAGAAGCTTCTATAAGTTTTTTTGTTTTTTTTTTTTTTTTTTTTTTTTTTTTTGAGACGGAGTCTCACGCTGTTGCCCAGGCTGGAGTGCAGTGGCGCGATCTCGGCTCACTGCAAGCTCCGCCTCCCGGGTTCCCGCCATTCTCCTGCCTCAGCCTCCTGAGTAGCTGGGACTACAGGCGCCCGCCACCGCGCCCGGCTAATTTTTTGTATTTTTAGTAGAGACGGGGTTTCACTGTGGTCTCGATCTCCTGACCTTGTGATCCGCCCGCCTCGGCCTCCCAAAGTGCTGGGATTACAGGCTTGAGCCACCGCGCCCGGCCGCTTCTATAAGTTAATAAAAGATTAACATCTTTAGATTTTAGTTGATTAAAATGAACTAGTGAGCTTTCAGTCTTCTCTTCATTCATTTTCTCATTTCTCACTACAGCTCTCTTGCCAAACCACAAATCTGCTTTCACCCATCTATTAAAAACCATTTAGGAACTTTCAAATTCCTATGAGATAAAGCCTGCTTTCGTTAACGTGGCATGTCAGGTCCACCACAATCAAGCTGCAAGGTAAGGTTTTACCTGTATTTCCAGGCATATTTGTTCCCCTCACATTTGGTTTATTCAGGAATATCCATTATTCCTCCCAAAACTCCTTGAAATTTTACTATAATATTATTCCCTCTCACAGAACTCGTTCTTTCTTTCTTTCTCTTTTTCTTTCTTTCTCTTTCTTCGTTCCTTCCTTTCTCTTTCTTTCTTTTCTTTCTTTCTTTCTTTCTTTCTTTCTTTCCTTCTTTCTTTCCTTCTTTATTTCTCTTTCTCTCTTTTCTTTCTTTCTTTTCTCTCTCTTCTTTCTTTTCTCTCTCTCTTTCTCTTTCTCTCTTTCTTTTCTTTCTTTCTTTTCTCTCTCTCTTTCTCTTCTTTCTTTCTTTTCTCTCTTTCTCTCTCTTTCTCTCTTTCTTTTCTTTCTTTCTTTTCTCTCTTTCTCTCTTTCTCTTCTTTCTTTCTTTTCTCTCTTTCTCTCTTTCTTTCTTAGAAGGAGTCTCAGTTTGTCTCCCAGGCTTGAGTGCAGTGGTGCCATCTCGGCTCACTGCAACCTCTGCCCCCTGGGTTCAAGCAATTATCCTGCCTCATCCTCCCAAGTAGCTGGGATTACAGGTGTGCCCCACTACACCCGGCTAATTTTTGTCCTTTTAGTAGAGACAGGGTTTTCCCATGTTAGCTGGGCTGGTCTCGAGCTCCTGACCTCAAGTTATCTGCCTGCGTTGGCCTCCCAAGGTGCTGGATTTACAGGCGTGAGCTACTGCGCCCAGCCCCTTTTCTACCACTTAGATTTTAGCACCTCATTCAACACCAAATTACACTGTGTCAGGAGAGTAAGTGTTCTCCCTATATGAACAACCTTACTTTTTCTGTGGCAATATTTATTCTCTGCTTTTTCCATATTAACAGGACCACACTTTTCACATAGTAGCCATGTAACCCTCTTAAGAAAAAAGAGACATTGCCCAGACTCTTATAATTATGTGTCGCCCAGAATAGACAATGAGATATAAGCGGAAATCATCTGGGGGGACTTTCAGGGCCTTTGTTGGTCTTTTTATCTTTCCTTTGTGACTACAAAGCAAGGTCACATGCTAAGGAGAGTAGGATAAAAATACATAGAATCTAGTTCACTGGTGTCATTTTAAGATGCTGCACTTCTGGATTTCTTGTTACATATGAAAGTTAATTCCCTCATTTGTTTAAGATGTTTCTCAGTTATATTTTGTGTTACTCCAGAATTATAATTATTTGTTCGCATTTTAATCTCCTCCACAGGAGCATAAATTCATAGAAATGTGTTCATCTTTGTTTCCACAAAGTATAATATCTAGCACAAAGTAGGTGGTAATTTATGAGTAGTGGCAATGTGATTGCTGCTATTAAAAACTTTATTGCATGAAAAGGACATTTATGTCTCCAACCAGAAATAGACTGGTAAAAGTTTTAATAAATATATGGAACATTGGCTAGTAACAGATGATCGATGGTAGAATTGTTGCTGTAGGGCATTATACATAACTTTTGTAACATCATAAGGAAGTCAACTGCTAACTGCCGTTGGAGCCATTATAAGCCTCAGAATAAGGAATAGAAAGGAATACATGACCTAGTATGACATCTTCTCTTTTTAATGAAAAAAAAATCCATCGAAAGAAAACTGTGATGTTGAAAGACTCTCAAAAGAGAATCTTTCAGATGTAAAAGACAGAAAATAATTTTGCAACAGAAAACATTTCATGCCAAGAATCACAAATCACATTTAAAATTTGGAGTCTAGGTCTTCCAAGAAGCTGGAGAGCCTGTGCTTCCCTTTCTCTTGCTGATTTTAACTAAAATCCCTGGATATTATATGCAAAATAAGAAGACAAAAACCCTGCTGTTATATAGATAAGAAGACTGTGTAATATAGCAAGAAGAAGGCAGACAGATTAATGACTTTAAAACCCAAAGAATGACACGATGGGCTTACTTTTACCTCCTATGTCCCACACATGGAGCTAAAGAAGCTGGCAACCTCAAGACACCAGTAGGCACAGACAACTTCTCCCTCCCCTCCAAAAAATTTTTGCTCTCTGAAGCCAAACGATAAGGAAAGTGGAAGCCTAACAAGACAGAAAATTTTAGAAAATAACAGCTATATGGCTGGGCATAGTGGCTCACACCTGTCATCCCAGCACTTTGGGAGGCTGAGGTGGGTGGATCAGGAGGTCAGGAGTTAGAGACCATCCTGGCCAACATGGTGAAACCCTGTATCTACTAAAAATACAAAAAGTAGCTGGGCATGGTGGTGTGCTCCTGTAATCCCAGCTACTCAGGAGGCTGAGGCAGGAGAATCACTTGAACCCAGGAGGTGGAGGTTGCAGTGAGCCGAGATCACGCCATTACACTCCAACCTGGGTGGCAGAGAGATACTCTGTCTCAAAAAAGAAAAGAAAAGAAACATAACAACTACATTTTAGTTATTTATCACATAAATTACTGTGGCCTGAGTCTAGCCCACACCAGCCAGAACCAAGACAGAATCCTGGGCTTTCACCATCACCAGGTGGTAATGACAAACGCCCCCCATTTCCCCCAGCCTCTACAAAAGTCATGTCAAAGAAAGACATCTTTCCCCTCTGAGTAGTAGCAAGTCCCTGTAGTGTCAGTGGAGACCAGATGGGAAAGCTGGCTGTCTATTCCAACTCAACAGTAATAAGGTATCCCTCCCACATGCTTGAGTGATGTCAGAAAGAGACCAGGGGAGAGTCAGGACTTTTAACACTATTCAGTGCTAATGAGATCAACTCCCTACCCCAAGTGTCAGTGGGGAACACATGGGAAACAGTAAATAGGCACTCCTACACCTCCCAGCGAGGGAGGCATCATAAATTTCTAGTAGGGAGCTAGTAATCCCAACTCCATCCATCTCCAAACATTTTATATATATATATATTTAATTTTCATTTTAGATTTGGGGTACATGTGAAGGTTCGTTACATAGATAAACATGTGACATGAGTGTTTGTTGTGCATATTAGTATATCACCCAGGTATTAAACTCAGTAACCAGTAGTTATCTTTTCTGCTCCTCTTCTCCCTCCCACTCTTCCCCCTGAAGTAAATCCCAGTATCTGTTGTTTCCTTCTTTGTGTTCATAAGTTCTTATCATTTAGCTCTCTTCCAAACACTTTAAAACCTAACCACATGCTTGTAAATAATCTATGCATAAAACATATAGTCTCAAGAAAAATAAAAAATATACATTGCCTTGCTAGAAGGAATATAAAAATATAGTCCAAAAATTGTGGGACATACCTAAAGTGGTACTGAGATAATATTTATAGCAGTCGATGCATACGTAAAAGAATAAAAGTCTCAGACGGGTGCGGTGGCTCAAGCCTGTAATCCCAGTAGTTTGGGAGGCTGACGTGGATGGATCACCTGAGGTCAGGAGTTCAAGACCAGCCAGGCTAGCATGGTGAAACCCTGTCTCTACTAAAAAAATACAAAAATTAGCTGGTCTACATGGCATGCGCCTGTAATTCCAGCTACTAAGGAAGCTGAGGTAGGAGAATTGCTTGAACCCTGGAGGTAGAGGTTGCAGTGACCTGAGATTGTGACACTGCACTCCAGCCTGCGCAACAGATCGAGAATCCCTCTCAAAAAAAAAGAGTAAAAGTCTTAATCTAATAATTTAAACTTCCACCACAAGAAGATATAAAAAGAAAAGCAAAAAAAAACCAAAAGACACATATAAAAAGTAAGTAGGGATGTGGGCTGGAAGAAAATGAGTATGCCTGTAGAAGAGAAAATAATAAAGATAAGAGTAGAAATCAATGAAATTGCTAATGGAAAAATAATAGAGAAAAATCAGTGAACCAAACATCTGGTTCTTCAAAATGATTGATGAAATTGAAAAACCTAACACAAGACTGTAAAAGAATAAAAGAGAAGACACAAATTACCAATACAAAAAATAAAATATATCCTGCCAAAATCAAAATGATAACAGGAGAATACGGTAAACAACTCTACAAACATAAACTTTAAAACTTTGAAGAAATGTGTCAATTCCTCAAAATTAAACTACCACAATTCACCCAATATGAAATAAATAATTTGAATAGACCCATATTTCTATACGTCTTAAGTAATTTAATTCATAATTTAAAACTTCACCAGAATAATTTCCAGGCCCAGATTATTTCATTGAAGAATTCAATTCAACATTTAAATAATAACTAACATCAATTCTACACTACGTTTTCCAGAAAATAGAAAAGGAAGGAAAACCTCTCATTCATTTTTGAAGCTAGTATTGCCCTGATGCCAAAACCAAAGAAAAGCAGTATAAACTAAAAAACAATGACCAAAATCTATCATGAATGTAGATATAAAATGTTTTAGCAAGATATTAGCAAATAGAATTCTACAGTATATTAAGAAAAATACATCATTACTAAGGTTTATTCCATGAATGCAAGACTGGTGCCATAATTGAATATCAGTCAATATAACCTATTATTTCAGCAAGCTAAAGTAGAAAATCGCATGATAATATCTACCAGTACAGTAAAAGGGTTTCATAAATTTTAACATCAATAATAATTTAAATAATTTCAGAAAGATAGAACTATTTGGGAATGGAAAGGAACTTCCTCAACTTGGTAAAAAGCATTAATTGTAAAACTTACAACTGACATTATACTTAATGGTGAAACACTGAATGCTGTTTTACAAAGAGTGAGAACAAGCCAAAGACGTTTGCTTCACTGCTCATTCAGCATGCTGCTGCAAGTTCTAACCAGTGCAGTAAGGCAAAAAGAAAAAATACAAAAAAATAGAAAGCATACACATAATAAAGGAAGAAATAAAACTATCCCTATCTGAAGAAGACATGATGAATTGTCTATATAGGGAATCCCAAGTAATCTACCAAAAACACCTACAACTAATAAGTGAATTCAATAGGCATGCAAAAAGTAATCTTATTTCTAAATATTAGCAATGTCTACATGGATATCAGAATTAAAAATACAATACCATTTAGAGTTGTTGAAAATATAAGAAGCACTCAAGTGTAAACCTATCAATACATATAGGGAGCTTGTATGCTGAAAATTACAAAATGCTGATGAAAGAAAAGGAGATCAAAATTAATTTAGATATATGCCCTTTTCATGGACCAGAAGACTAAATAAACTTAGTATAGATATTAATTGCATTAAATTGATGTAGAGGTTTAACATAACTCCTCTCAAAACCCAAACAAGAATTTTTATAGATATAGAAAAAAATCACTCTAAAATTTGCATGGAAAATCAAAGGAATCAGAAGAGCTAAAATAATTTTGTAGAAGAATAACAAAGTGGGAGGAATAAGTCTACTCTAGTTCATAATTTATATAGCTACAGTAATAAAGATTGTGTTGTCTTGTCATAGGCATACATACATAGATCAATGGAAAAGAATGAACCCACACAAATATGACCAACTGATTTTGATTTTGTAAAGTTGCAAAAGTTATTCACTAGAAAAGAGATAACCATTAAATAAATGAATAATTGGTGCTAGAGCAACTGGACTTCCATAGACAGAAAAATAAAATCTCACACTCTGTAAGAATATTAACTCAAAATCCTTCATGGACTTAAAAGTAAAACATAAAACTATAAAACTTTTAGAGAAAAACATATCAGAAAATCTTGGCATGTAGATTGAAAACAAATGCATTAGAATTGACAAAAAGAATACACTACATTAAAAAATAATAAACTGAACTTCATCCAAACAAAACAAAACAAAAACTTTTGACTTGTAAGAGATCAAGAGGATAAAAATATAAGCCCAAGCAACAAAGTGAGAGAAAATATTATCAACTATTTATCCCAAAAAGGACTAATGTCTAGAATATATAAAGAACTCTCAAAACTTGACATTAGAAATCAAACAATCCAATTAGAAAACTGGCAAAAGCCAAGAAGAACTATTTCATTAAAGAGAATATACAGGTGGCCAATAAACATATGAAAAGTTGTTTGACGTTATTAGCTATTAAGGAAATGCAAATTAATACCACACTGTGGTATGACTATATACCTGTCAGGATGATTCATTAAAATAAAAAGTAGCGACAGCACCAAATGCCGAATCACTCATACATTAGAGATAAAGAAAATTTTATCTATTTCTTACAAAACTAACCATACATTTGTCATATGACCCAGCAATTGCACTCCTGGGCATCCATCCCAGGGAAATAAAAACTTATGTTCATACAACAACCTATACACAAATGTTTATAGAATCCTTATTCATTATAGTCCGAAACTGGGAACAACACAGATGCCTTAAACAAACTGTGATACATTCATATAATGGAATACATCTCACACTAAAAAGGAGCAAACTATTTTTACAAGCAACAATTTGAATAAATCTTTAGAAAAGTAAGCTGAATTAAAAATGACAATTGTGCACACAATACATATTTTATAAGTCCATTTATAAAATATTTTTGAAAGTACAAAATTATAGAAAGGGAGAACAGATTAGTTATTGCCTATTATTAAAAAGGGGTGTGGACTGGAAGGATCTTGAATGCCTGTAAAAGAGCAACATGAGAGGTCTTTGTCTTGATTGACATGTTCTATGTTAACTCTATTATTGTCAATATCCTTGTCATAATATTTTACCATGGTTTTGCAAAATGTTACCCATGTGACAAATGAGGTAAAGATTACAATGAGATTGCTCTATATTATTTCTTACAACTACATATAAATCTACAATTATCTCAAGATGTTTAACTCAAAAAAGGAGAAAGAAAAGCATTCAGACAAACAAAATTACTAATCTCCCATATTTTTAAAACTTGAATTCAATCAAAATGACTGAGTCTTTGCCCAACAGCCACATGCAAACAGTAACATATCACCAACAGCTGATTTTTAATTGTGCAGGACAACTATACTGTGATAGACTGAATATTTATTTATCTAAGTCAGGGACTTAAGAGTTCAACTGCTCAAGTCCTGAAATTTTAGCAAATTATTTTCTGCCAGAATTTGTCCATCAGTAATAATTATTTCTTTGTTTTTCTCAGCATCTGATTCAATAAGATTTTCAACTTAGAAATGTAAATGTCAACAATTGTGTAGTAAAACATGCATCTATAAAAAAGAACAATATATGTTTTCCAGTAAGGGCTATCATCTATATTTAGTTTTCTTGAATATTTTCAAAATAAATAAAATAAGAAATAAACAAAAACAAAAGATACTTGAGTCAGTCATAGGTATATGTGGTTAGTGGAGAGTCATTCAACTATTCCTCTGTACACAAATAGACAATCATCAAAAGAAGATATACAGATGGTCAACAAACATTTTAAAACATGATCAATGTCACTAATGATCAGGAAAATGCAAATCAAAACCATAATGCAATACTACCTTACTCGTGCAAGAATGGCTATAATTAAAAAAAAAAAATAGATGTTGGAGTGGATGCGGTGAAAAGGGAACACTGCTACACTGCTGGAGGGAATGTAAACTAGTACAACCACTATGAAAACCAGTGTGGAGATTACATGAAGAGCTAAAAGTAGAACTACCATTTGATCCAGCAATCCCACTACTGTTACCCACCCAGAGGAAAAGAAGTCATTATAGGAAAAAGATATTTGCACACACGTTTATAGCAGCACAATTTGCAATTGCAAAAATATGAAATCAGCCAAAATGCCCATCAATCAACGAGTGGATAAAGAAATTTTGGGGTGTGTGTGTGTGTGTGTGTATATATATATGATATATAATGCATATATACCATGATATATATATACACCACAATTTCTTTATATATATATATATAAAGAGAGACCAGACTTTTTTTAAAAAAAACTTTCTTCATTTCAATTTGTTACTTGCATGTTGGCACCATTACCAATTGTTCTGCTGGTGCTAGTGTCTAAGAAGCTTCTACAATTAGTTTTATGAAAATTTTCCAAAGTAAAACTGCATTCATGTAGTGCCATGAAATTTTTTGTCAACTGGGTAACGATGTTATTACAAAATCTATAAAATCATACTCAAGTGTTAAATTATATGAAAAACCACTAGTCATAAACACAGTAACAATGCGATAATGACTTCTTAAGGTTGTTTTAGTTTGTAATGGAGTATAAAGTCCCCATTTTGTGTGAGTGAGTTTTCATTGGTAACAAATAAAACCCAGCTGAAAATTGAAAAAGTCATATTATCATCAGTATATTTACCATAATTCTGCATTCATATAGTGCATCCTTTATTTGAAGTTGTGTTAGAGGTGATTTATTACTTGTTCACTACCATTTTGAAGGTGAAAAAATATCCCTTTTTATTGTCTACCCGTTTATTTACCTATATATATGTTTTTTCCTTTTATCAGAAAGGCAGTAGAGTAAAAACATTGTATTTTTCAATTCCAGTGGAAAAGATAAGAGGGTACAAATCAGATAGTTTTGCCCAAAAATGTAGGTTAAGAGAGACTACTGCAACTGAAAACCCAATATAATTCCATACATTCTAGCAGTCAAGACAAAAAAAAACCATTATTCATTGCCTAAAAAATTATACTTGTTCACCACAGTAAAATAAAGTATAATACTTAGAAGAATTTTTGATGTGACTGTGGTAGAAACTTTCATCTTTAATAAATATTTTGTGAAATCTGAAGAAATATGCTTTCCATAGACTAGGAATTTTATTTTATATTTCAGGGAATTTATGGAAGAGCTTTACTTTTCCATAAATATGATTTCCATAAACCATACTATGTCAGAAGCAGAACTAAAATTGCGAACCTGATCTTTCAGTTCTGATGTTTTGTCCCATTGAGTATGCATAGTCTAACCTTCTGTTGTTCTCCTTTGGAGAACTAGTACAACCCCTTGAAGATGAAGTATGTAGGCATTAGATTCATTGTAATATATAGGCCTTTTTGACCCTTATAGGCCCTGACCCCTAAAGAGGGGCTAGTTGAACAAATTTGGCAATAATTGGCTAGAGTCGACACTGAGGTAAAGGCCCCCACCTTTTGAGTATGTCTAAAATTCTTTATAGGAAAATAAATCCTTTTATTTTACCATCAAAGTGATGGACATAAAAGTAAATAACTCTGGAAAAGGTAATAATTTGCCTTAGTATCTCATTAAGCTTTAATGGAGAAGAAAACTTATAGCATGAAGACAATTTTAGAGTAAGAGAAAATAAAAGAAAGACAGAGGTGTACTTCTGTGGTAAGCTTCACAAAATACAGATTTCTGAATTATATCTTCAATGGTCCTGCTATATTATACTGAATGGGGTTCCAAAAGTCTTCATAGTTAACAAATGAACTTCTTGGGTAATGCTGATATGGGCTGTCTACAAACTTCATTCAGGGAGACCATTAGTGGGAGGGAGACCCAGAAGCAAAGGCCATTTTGGCAACAGGATCAACAGGTGAAGATGAACTTGACACAATCTATGGTTTCCATTCTAAAAAATGTCAATGTACACAAAGAAGTATTAATTAGGAACTTTTTTTTTGTAAAGCTTATATACCATAATGCATCCTTTTGAAATAGAAATGTAGGTCAGGCACAGTGGTTCACCCCTGTAATCCCAGCACTTTGGGAGGCTGAGGCGGGAGAATTGCTTGATCCCAGGAGTTCAAGACCAGCCTGGGCAACTTGACCATATGCCGGCTCTACAAAAAATAAAAAAAATTAGCCAGGCTTGGTGGTGCATGTCTGTGGGCCCCGCTACTTGGGAGGCTGAGGCAGGAGAATCAATTGAGCCCAGGAGGCCAAGGCTGCAGTGAGCCATGATAGTGCCACTGCACTCCAGTCTGGGTGACAGAGCAAGACCCTTTCTCATTAAAAAAAGAAGAAGAAATAAAAAATATATTCAACCTACTCTTTAATTGCTAACTTTTATGTCTGCTTACTATGTGCCAGGCAATTTTCCAAGTGTTTTCCATGTATTGACTTACCCTTACAACAAACTATGAGGTAAATACTAACTAATGTAATCTTTATCCTGTTGCAGCAATGAGGAAACTGAAGCATAGAGAAGTTCAGTATCTTGCTCTGGCTCACAGCAAATGAAACATAGAGCCATGGTCTCTATGTTTCTATGCCTCACCAGGCATTTGGTGTCCAGAGTTGAACTCTTTATCACTGTGTTATGAGTGTAGTTTCTTAAATATCCTTTAATGAGAGAGAGATTTTAGTTTAGGAAAGTATATGTAATGTATATATAATATATAAATATACAATGGGTGTGTGTATATATATGTAATGACATATGACTCAAAATCTTAATGTAACACACCTACCAGATATTAATTTCATGATGTATTTTATTGTAAATTAAATGCCTTAAGAGAATCTAAGTTTGAGAGCTTTACATCATCCCTGTATACTCCTGGAAGAGAAGCAATAAGCTATTCTATACTAAACTCATTATCAATACATTATTTAAAGGAAAAAGAAAAAGAAATAAAGAAGAAATGAAGGGGGTTAAAATATTCAGGAAAAAAATGACAAAGTAACAAAAACTAATGAAATAAAAATAGCCTGGTTACAAAATTAGTAAAGCAAAGATTGATGGACTCTCTTTGTTCTTTGCCAAAAGCAGTAAATGAGTAGGTAGACTAAAAGTAACAACAAAAGGAATCAGCTAGTTGATAGAATTGTTTTGAAAATATATAGTCAAATAAAAATCTCCATGATTGTTATAGTTGCTCAAGTACTTTTGAATTAAGTGCATTATATCAAGAGAGTTATATAGTTTTAACAATTATTTTCACACATCTTTTATCAATTTGCATCATGGTCAAACACTTGGCAATCTGTGGTGCAGATTAATCTTGGTCATTAAAGTTTCTGTATAAGGGAATTTCAATATCTTAATAAAATATATTTTAAGCCCTACACAATGTAAGAAAATTTTAGCACAATTATAAATACAGAATATTTTAAAATTTAAACACTTGATCTAAGATATACATACACACACACACACACACATATGTTAACATTTCTATTCCCATTAAATAGCTATGATGGATGGGGAAAAAACAGAAAGGGAACTGTGATAGGATGAGGAAATAAAAATGTCAAACCTTGAGTGTATATATATTTTTGAATGGGGGAGGAGAAGCCTTAGTTTATTTTTTTCAATTTGAAGTTATTGTCTAATGATTATTTTGTTGGATGGGCAAAGTAAAATTTCACTTCAAAGAATGTTAAATACAGCTTCTCAAATAGAAATAAAATACCCCCATACTAAGGTATACTTAAGGAAATATTTGTTTCTTCCTTTAAAATCATGTTTTCATTTAGTCACTGAAAATGTCTTATATTATCACTGTGACTAAATAAAGCCTACTCAGATTTCTCTCTGTTGAACAAAATGAAGTCTCAGATCTTTTCTTTTTACAAGTTACAGAGCAATGCATAGTTTTTTAGTCTGTCAAAGCCAGATTTATATTTGGAAGATAATAGTGGACTTTGCTAAATAGATGGCAGATCCCAGGTACTATGCAATTTATTTAATATTTTTATCATATTTCAACTATATACTTATGTAAAACTTGGAACAAATTATGTGTAATAAAATAAATATCATTCCAATAACATGGTTTATACATATTAAAGAAAAAAATCCTAAAACCTTAAAGACTAAATTAACTTTAATATATCTAACAGTCTTTTAGAATATTTCTTTTAAGGGACAAAAGAAGTCATTATTTTAATGTTTATTTTTTGAAAAGGTGATTTTAAGTTGTTCAATGAAGATCTTACAAAATGGTATTAAATTATAAACATTATACAAATCAAGATACTCATTTGAAAACAAATTTCCATGAAAGTTGACATTACAAACATACTCTCCTACAAGGCTGGAAACAAAACACTTCTTCAAGTAAGTACATTCCATTTACTTTTTTAAAAAATTCCAAAATATCACTGAAAAATAATTTTCATTCAATTATTAAAGACAAAAATGGCAGGACTATGGGAGGCATAGCCTTGAGAAAGGTTGGCTTTGAACCATGCTGCACTTCATTGTACTCCAATCAAGCAGTCAGGTTTCCTCACCTCTAGAATTCATGTTTGCTGATTATCATTTAAGTACTTTAATTGGTTACAGTGTAATTTCTGGCTAGACCCATATGAACAAAGAATTGTTACTGATGGCTCATTCACAGTTTTAGTCCCTTTTGTGTAGTTGGCTAAGAGATTCCCTCCAGATTTCTCTATCATCACCTACACGGCTCTCCCACTGGCTATAAAATACTGCAGCAGCTTGTAGGTAATTGATCAGACAAGTGAACTGTAAAATATTCATTTTCTACTTCAACAGCCAAATAAATCTCTTGGGAAAAGGATGAAAATATTGCTTATGCACATCAGGTAGGTAGAGTAATAGCAAGGTTGCTGATAAGCAGGGGTCCACTACAGAGCGAATACTTAATTCGGTGCTATGCGAGACTGAGAGCATGCAGGCTCCCCCATGCCTGAAGCTACAAGTCTCATTATATACTGAACCCGAGGCATCAACATCAATGCCCTAGTCATGTTGCTCAAAGGATAGTGCTTCCTCTCTTAATTAATCAGGTTCATCTTGGCATAACATGCCAAATAGCCAATTAACACTTAGCTACTGTAACCAACATGCTAAGCACTAAATTGCTAATGAAACAAGAGTGAGTAGGAAGGTAGCTGTGCTGAGGATGATGGGAAAACAGGTTGAAGGATTGCTTTATAACACCTTCATTGTTTGTTTTCTCTTCTACTTGGTTTCTTCCTCTCTGCCAACTTTTTGAATAACTGTTAAGCTTCTTTAATTGAAAATTATTAGAAGTACACTGCCCTCAGACCAGTTAAGTTACAGCAAAATGTAGTTCATTATTTTAGTCTCGCTCTGTGTTTGCAATAAGAAAAAATGTTAAGAGATCTTTGCCTTGGTCTTATCCCTATTTCATATTTATACGGAGTCTCAATCAGTGGAATATAAACCTGAAAATTATTTTTCTGCAATCATAACTTTCGCTAGAACCTTAATATATTTTCCTTTTCTGTCTCTTCATGGAATTTTGAGTAGATTTTAAAAGTGGTCCAGACACTATAGTCATTAAAACTTAGTGTACTTTGTAACTTTAATTTGTAATCTTCATTTCAAACTCATCCATTCCCCTATCTGTTGCATAGGCTTGGGTCCCTCTCCCCCTCTTTTGAAGCTTGGGTCCTGCAGCGTAGAATTGAGAAGAAGGAGGAAAATAATTTCTTTTAAGTGGTCATAGTTGTACTCCTCCCTCCATTGGGTGTCACTATTTCTTAAACTTACCCTGATAAGATATTGATATTTTTGTAGGGGAGAAAAAATAATTTTTTTCTTCAACCCTCATAAGTTCTTAGTAGGAACAGATCCCTATAACAAAAGACACATTAACAAATAAAAGGAAGTCTATTAACATAATATTTTATGTGTACATGGGAGATATGCAGGGAATGAGTAATTCTAAAAGAGCTGCCTTTAAATTCCAGCTTATATAGATAGCATCTTTGACAAAGAATAGTGAATTTTTAGAGAAGTGACAAGACAAAAGAAAAGGACTTTGAGTCTTTAGGGGCAGCAGATTGTGAGGAGATGAACCCATGACAGATAAAAGCTAATTAGTAAAGCTTGCTGATATAGATCCTTCCAGTGCCACCTCCAGGGGCATAAGAGCCTAAAGTTGTCTTCAGTGCTTAACCTTTGTCCTCCTCGGTAGGGAAAAAAGGAAGGATACTGTTTGTAAATTTATGCCTTGTGTTTAGATGAAGAGAGGTAGAGCCAAGAGGTTTCTCTCATCTGCTTCTTCTCAATTGCTTTCAGCTCAAAACAATCCTTATGCCAAGACATATTCTATTCTCCCGTACCCTTTTCCTGGCAAGTGTTTAAAGGATGATTCTCAGAGCAACACCTCTGTGAACTCTTTGGGGAGCTTTTAGAGTCTCTCTACTCTCTAATTCCCTGTTGCAGGAGGTCCAGCTTTGGCTCAATCTCTTCCAAGTTCTTATTTATCATTCATCACCTGCCATCAGCACATAAGCTCCCACTACTGTCCTCCCACCAGCAGGCAGCACTCTTTGGTGGGATCCCAGCAAGATGCTATATGTTTTTGTGATATTCACTTGACTTTTGAAGGGAAACTTATGCACTCCTTTCTATACCACATTACAGGGTATGGGTAACACTCCCACAACCATTTCTTTCTGACCCACTATTGTTTTCTCCTCTGCTCAGAAAGATGAAGGCTTTGGATGCTTAATCAGACATCCAGGTAGAGAGTGAAATGTTTACCTCTCTTTCTTTCAGTCACTCCAAAGTTCTTTTCTCCAGAAGCTATTTTCTTGGAACCTCTGAAGTGTTTTCTTGAGGTAGAATGGAAGCACTCTCCTTTCTCTCATGAACAGAGTAATGAGTTAATCTAAACGATTGTTTAGCAAGAACCCTGCATGGCCTTGTCTGTGAGCCTGATGACTCCCCTCCAGCTTCCTCAGTCTTGTAATGTCAAGAAACTTGTAGTGGGGATGAGAGGGTGTCTTCAACTCATAATGAACAGTCGAAAACAGCCCCTGTGTCAATTTTTGGCAGTAACAAGCAGTTTGTGGTGTACTGTTTTTTCCTTGTTTTTTTGTTTGTTTGTTTGAGTTTGGGTTTTTTTTTTTTTTTTTATGATTTTCTAGCTCTGAGCCCTGATAATTCTGGAGCAACAAGAAAAATTCCACTCTGTCACCTGTTATATATCTAATCTGTGCTAAGAAACTTAATGGAAAACCAAAAAGCCATCAGAAAATGTCTGCGTTCTCTTTTACCTGGCTTCATTCTTTAAGCAAAGGAAAATTGGAAAGTAGATAAAAACAAGTGCTTCTTGTTTAAAGTTGTATCTGGCTACCAGGAGAAGGGTCAGAGAACGCGAATGTTCTCCCTGGAAACAGAGTGCTATCTTATCACCTTTTTCTTTTTTTTATGTGTTTCAAAGTCTAGCTTCAGCACAGTCAACATGTAGGAACACCTTTCTTCTTTTTTTCTTCTTCTTTTCTGGTTGATACAATCTTTGTATTTGTGGATACAGTGACTGTTCAAAGAATAAAGGGTTTCCAACTGTTCTGATGCTGGCAGGATATCTCTATTTCCAGGGAGGAAATCATTAATGGTCAACTAATTTTATTTTTAGTTCCATTTAATTGTCATCAAAATTAGTAAAACTTCACCTAAGATTGTGACAACAGAGAATCAAGGAATTGATGGAAGGATGAGCGCAATTTCCACGTCTTTGCTAGTTAAGAATATTAAAGCCAGGTATTTGAAAAAAATATTCCACATTACTTGAGCGGATATCAGTAATATACTAATATTACTAAATTATTACTTTATTAGTAATAATAAAGAAGAGAAGAATACATACTGGATTGACAGCCAGACAAATCTGTTAAAGACAATTTACTTTCCCTTCCTTGGAGGATTTTGTTGATGTTCAATATTTATCTGTCACTTTTATAATGATAAAAGTATGAAATTGATAAATATATTTTTGAAGACCATAAGACCGCAATCATATAACAGCACACATACCAATAAAGGAGGGGGCACTAAAATATTTTCACTGGCTGGTTCCAAGAAGCTATACAAGTACATTTTTTCCTTTTTTTTCTATTTTTAATTTATTTTCCAATTATCCAATAATGAACATGCAGATTATTTTCTATGAAGAAACTAATTATTATTAAAATTAATTATATTTCTTCCAGTAATTCTTGATGTGAATAAAATGTGGTAACATTTTGCAACTCTGTTAAGGGGAAAATAGTCATCTTAAGATACATTTTGGAGTAAAGGATTCTCAATATCATGTAGTCTAGAGAGTCATGGCCTCCTGGGGAAGAAAAATTGACCACCACAGGTTTTTAATACTACAGCAAGTACATTAGAAAGATATGCTACAGTGATGTTACAAATATAAAGTAAATCAAAGTTTCCTAGAGCAGAACAGTTACTCACTTGTTAGCAGTTGTTACCTAAGTGGTAAATGTTTTCTTATGTATTGTCTCCTTATCATTTCAAATAAATTCCAGAAATGATCATTGTAACCACTCAGTACAGTTGCTTACAGGACTTTTTTACATGTCCTTTTAGGATGACTTCAGAAATCACAGAACTTACATGTCCTTGAGATTAATTTTCTTTCCATCTACACAATTTTTCAATAAAATTACCTTGAACCAAGATATTTTAATTCTATACTTCTCAAGTCCTGATTATTATTACATATATTTTTAAATAAAATGTTTAAGGCATATAACATGCAAATAATAACAATACAATTAACTATTTTCTACCTCCTAGCTTAACAAATATAAAAAGTTGGCAATAATTTAATTAAAACTCCCGTTTTCACTCGTGTCTTGTTACTTTCCATTTCTTTGCCTTAATAGTAAGCATTATGATAAATTTGGTATTTATATATCTATAAATTTTATTTTACACTTACTACATATTTCTGTATTTTTTAATTTTAATTTTTCATTTTTCTGCATAAATAGTACATTTTATATTTTATGGATACTATATATTGTATATATGTACAATTTTATATTGTATATATATAATATATACACTATGTACTATACATTGTACAATCTATACTATATATTATATATACATATATAGTCTATATATTATATATACATATATAGTCTATATATTATATATTGTATATCTGTACAATTTCATATATACTTATATTGTTTATTGTATATATGTACAATTTTATATTGTATATATTGTATATACAATATATAGTCTATACAATATATAGTCTATATAGAGTCTATATAGTCTTGTATATACTCTATTGTATATATTGTATATACAATATATAGACTATATAGACGCTATATAAACTATATCGTATATACATACAATATACAATATATAGTATATATAAAATTGTACATATATACAATATACAATATACAGTCTATATAGTCTATATAGCCTGTTTCATGCACATGTATATATTGTATATACAATATATAGACTATATATTGTATTTTGTATACATGTACAATTTTATATATACTATATATTGTATATTGTGTATATATACTACATATATAATATGTACTATATATTTATGGGGTACATGAGATATTTTGATATAGACATAAATGCATAATAATAATATCAGGGTAAATAGGATATCCATCATCCCAAGCATTGCTCATTTCTTCATGTTCCAGTTATACTCTTTTAGTTGTTTTTAGATGTACAGTGAAGTTTTGTTGACTGTAGTCACAAGGTTATGTTATCAAGTTCTAGATCTTACTCATTCTATCTAATTATATATTTGTAGCCATTAACCATGCCCACTTCCTCCTTACCCCAACTATCCTTCCTAGCTTCTGGTAACCATCAGTCTACTCTCTGTCTCTATGAGTTTTTAAACAATATATGATATCATATGTAGGGGAGAAAAGATTTTTCTTCCATCACAAGATTAATGGCTGAGGCATTTATCATAAAAGAAATTAACAAGAGAAAGGCATACACAATTATTTAATTTAAGTTTTACACAACACAGGAGCCCTCAGAAATGAAGGCCCAAAGAAGCAGGGAAATCTGTGTATTTTTATGATTAGGTTTCATAAAGAGTGGATAGTCTGGAGAAGGATGATCAAACAAAGGGGTATGATCCAATTGTAATAAACTTAGCAAGTCCTGCTTGTTCAGCCTCTTCTGATTCCCTGTGCATTCAGAGATAAGGACCTTCTTTTTTGCACGTATAGAGAGGGCAATTCTTGTAGGAGGACCTCATGACCTACTCCAGAAGAAGGTCAGCTAGATTTTATGTCCTGCCTCAAGAAGGTCAGATAATTCTATGTTTCATGTCCTGCTTCAGGAAAGAAAGGGTAAGGTGAAATTGAGAGCGACCTTTCTGCTTCTGTTCTTTTCTGAAATGCCAGAATGACATATTTTGAGGTACTATGTCTTTAATCCTATCAATCATTAATTCATACTGACTTCATAAAAATATTGTTTTCTTCCTAAAGTTTTACATTTTGCTGTTTAATATTTAATTTTCTAATTATACTAGATATTATTTTACATTTGATGTGGTGTGAGAATCCAATTCTGGATTTTCAATATAGTAACTAATTTTGCAAACAGTATTTCCTTTTTCTTAGAGATAGGGACTTACTGTGTCTCGGGCTGGAATGCAGTGGTGCAATAATAGCTTTCTGCTAACTTGATCTCTTAGGCTCAAATCACTGGGATTACAGACCTCCCAAAGCACTGGGATTACAAACCTGAGTCACTGTACCCAGTCCCTCACTATTTCTTTTCTTCACAGATCTGTATTATTGTTCCTTATTTATCTAGAATTCAGTCCAGCTCTTTCATGTATTAAGTTTCCGTATACCTATGACTCTATTTCTGAACTCTCCACTGTATTGCTTTTAAATTTTTTTTCTGTGTCATGCACATGTAGAAATTAATAGTAATTTTTCAGGAGCCTGAGGAGAATCAGCAAGGATACTCACAGCCAGATGGCTCTGGCAAACATGGGATCCTCCCAAGAGTCCAGTAAGTTAAGTGAATTAATATCTTAAATATGCATAACCCATTCGTGGCATACCAGTTGGATTGTTTGCTCCACACTGTGTTGTGAGTCTATTTGTATTTGCTCCAACATCACATTTTGGTAATTAATGTTTCATAAGTCTTGTTATACTCTAAGGCAAATATTATAACAATATTCTTTTTTCTTCAAAATTTTATTTACTTTTTAGAGTGTTTAGCATTTCCATATAAGTTTTATAATTAGCTTGTTAATGTCCATTGAAAGATCTAATGGGATTTTTTTCTTCTCATTGAAATTAAAGATCACTTTGGGAAAAATTAGCATGTTGACTCTCCTGGGTTTTCAATTTCATTACCATGGTATAATTCTCTATTTATCTGGATCTCTTAATGCCTTCAGTAAAGATTAATACAGTTTTTCTCCACAAAGTTTAAGCATACCTTTTTGTTTAAAAACAAGGTTTTTCTATCTAATAGTTTTGAATGCCATCTTTGTATTTTAATTTCACTTTAGCTTTTACATTTAATTTTGAACAGTATAATCTTTTGCCAAACAAAACTCAATGTTTTAATTTTAATGATTTGCCTTGAAAATTCTTTTGAGTATTTCAAATAGACAATGCAATGAGCTGAATGTTTGTGTCCTTTCAAAATTCATAAGGCAAAATTCTAATCTACAAAGTAATAATATTAGAGAGTAGGGCCTTTAGGAATTGATTAGGTCATGAGGGCACAATGCTCATGAATGGGATTAAGGGCCATAAGAAAGAAACCTCAGAGAGTTATTTCTTCCTTTTCATTATTTGAGGACACAGCAAGAAGTCTGTCGTCTGCAATCTGGAAGAGGGCCCTTACCAGACACCAAATATGTTAGTGCCTTGGCCTTGGACTTCCCAGCCTCTAGAACTATGAAAAATAAATTTCTGTTGTTCATGAGCCACCCAATGTATATTTCATTACACCAGCCCAAACAGGCTAATATAGACTATTATATCAGCTCCAAGTACTCCAAATTTTGTTTTATTCCAGTTCTTATTCCTATTATTTCAATTCCTTAACCTGAAATACATTGCCTATGCCCTATAGTACAGTACAAAATAAAAGACAGAATAGAAGTCATCAATGTCTCTCCCTTGATTTTAAAGGAAAGGCTTATAAGTATTCACTGTTAAGTAAAATGTTCGCCTATTTTTCTTCTCTTTTTTTCTTCCTCTTCCTCCTCTTCTTCTTCTTTTATATATCTTTATAAGAGAGTTTCTTTATATTTCTGATTTGGTTAAGGCTTTTTGCCACAATGAATGTTATAGTGCACTGAATAATTTTTTCTATCAAGATAAACGTACTTGTTCTAGTGATCTGATAGTATGGTAAAATTCATTAATAAAACTTTTTGTTAGAGCCATTAAGTATAGAAGTAATAATTATGTGAAAAAAAGGTAAGTAATTAAGTTGAAGAGTTAGAATTAGATTCTAAACGTCATCAGTGTTATTTCCTATGGGTTTGATAACTAGCATAAAATAGTTTAACTAAAACATTAGAACTGTAAGGTTCACATATATCATACTTGAAGCAAGAGAAATGAAAATAGAAATGTTTAGCATAATTTTTCTGTCTTTAAGCATAGAATAAAGTAAAATATGATGTATTTAATATACATTAATTACTATATCTTTTCTGCCATCCTTTTTATTGATGATGCTAATGAAATGCAGACAAAGGCTCTTTTCTAAAATGTGCAAATGTCTAATGGGAACTGAGATTTCTTTTAAATGTCTCTGTAACAGATACAAGATTTTGCCTGAGGGTGCTCTTTGAAAAATGATAAACATTAAAATAGTATAAAGGAAAAAAAAAGAATCTTCTTTCTCAGCCTGTCTATAGTCATACTTTAAAAATATGTTTGAAAACAACTTCATTATTTCCAATTATAATCAATGCACTTTTTAGAATTCAGTGTGAATAAAGAAAATGCAGTTAGAGTCAAATATTCATATTAATATAAGAAATCTACATTTCAAATGAAAATATGCAATATATAGTTCTAAAAGAGACCTGAGACCACCCTCTTCCCTTACCATTGACTTTAAGCCAGCTAATGCTAACCTGTCTTACCCTATAATTTAAAATGTAGGCTCATCAAATGGCCACTTATTCACTCATTCTCATCTTCATGTGCCTTTGGGCTTTTTATCTGACTTCTCTGACTATGGTTCCTTCCTCCTGCTATGTTTTTGGATGCTGTGTTTTATGGTAAACAGACTCCATACAACTTTAACCTACTGATAATATTCTAATGACATTTCATGATTTTGGTGGAAACTTGAATTGCCCTGAAGATATTACTTTCTGGCAGAATTATTGAGGGTATGGTGCTCAATCTTCATTAATTCCCCTTTTGGTATGAGGGTGCAGAATGAGGCTGACGGGGCCAGGGCTTATACATTTTAAATCCCTTCGATACTTCTAGACCACCTCCCTTCCTCTGTGGGTAAAGATCCCTGCTCATTTGAGATTATGACTCCATTACGCATTGCCATTCTTGTTCTAGACTCTGTTGCCCATTCTCATTATTTCCTTTGTTCACTGAGGTTTTAGCCACTGGTCCACAATCATTCTCCTTCGAAAGCTTCACGTAATTGGAGGTGACAAAGAAAAAAAAAAGTGTCCATGTTTATGACCTGTCTAAAATCTAGCTGATTAGTTCCTTTTTTTTCATTCCTGTGAAATGATGTCATTCTAAACACTTACATTTTTTCCTCAAGTACATTTTTCCTCAAGTACATTTTTTCCTTAAGTTGCCCCATCTATAAAACTTTTGATCAGAGAATACTTCCACACCTTTTCTTTGTTGTCACCCAAATCTCCACATCATTGCTCCTTTTGCTTTTAATAAATCAATAACTTTAATTGTTTTTCATTATGTTGTAATTTTATGAAATCAATAAAATGTTATACACTTATTGGTATGAAATGTTCATTTTATTTGCATCTTTGGATGAGGTAGGAAAAATAGACTATGACTATCAAAATTGTCAATGTATTTTTTCTGGACCTTTTCGTCCCTTAAGATATGTTTGGCCATGAAATCTTTAGATATTATTTTTAAAAACATTCCTCTCACCCATTCTAAATTGTTTTGAAATAGCTAATGTTTCTCCTGGATGGTATATAATGATTAATTGTATCTACTTCTGATGATAAAGAAAAAATAATGTATAAATTTACCTTAAAGCTTTTTAAACCAATTTCTCTAACCCTAGTCATTTGGTAAATAATTTTAAATAAAAAATTAAGTCAAATATTAAGGCAAATGTAGTGGTCAGTCATTTACCTGAAGAATCTTTGACCCATTTTCTGATGTTTTAATAATCTCCAAGGATTTCCAAATCACAAATGGTGTGATAAATCAAACAGTTTTTAACAAACTCCACAGCTTGCTACATGTAACTATTGGAATTTTATCTTATTTAAATATGTTTGACAATGTGAAGAACCAGAATCAGGAGATTTCCCACCACAACAACTATATAGGCCAATAAGATATGAGCTGATTCAATTCCATAAATGGCGACATAAGACACAAGACTCCTGGGTCATAGACCAAAAAATAATTTATTATTCATAACAATAACAGTAGGTAGAGTAATATCACTATGTTAGTTCCCTAAAAGCCAAATTATACACAGTATCATGAAGAGCCAGGTGGTGTTGGCTCATGCAGTGGGCAAACCACAGCAGGGGAATCCTGAACCTAGGGACCTTTGACACTTATATACTAAGCGGTAAGCGAGTCTTTTGTTTGTCCAGAGAGTTAACAGGAACAATGCATGCTTATTTAATGCATTCTGGAGGGCCATTACTTGTCAGAATTGCCAGCTGATTAAACAATTATGAGAAGCAGTGGTGGACTGCTCATTAAGAGATATGGGATCAGGGCCTTGGAAGACTGCTTTCCAACAGTTATTCCTCCACTTAGTGTATAAATGTCTTAGATATGTGTCAATATTTTGTAAATATATGTAAATATTATTCGAAGATTTGACTACTTTGAGAAAATTTGGGAGCTCTTTCCATGTTTCACAAAAGTTCATCATCACAAAATGTTTAAAAGCCTCATAAGAATGTGCATAGAAATGTCTTCATTTTCCTCATTCTACTTACTTCTCCAGTTTCATCTAATCTTATCGGTCTTCTAAAGCATGGCAACATAGCAACATATTTCATTCAAATAATACACAATTTGCGGCTTCTAAGGTTTTTACAACCCTGTATAATTGAACTCAGGGTATCATCAATTTTAATGAAATTCAAGAATCTTCATTGTATATAGCCTTTGACATTTTCTATGTACCTACTGCTATGCCCCTACCTTACCCTAAACACTTAAAACTTATTTCTGTAGTCAAACACCTCAAATAATCTATGGTTTTCATTTTTCTGTTTAACAGTGCCTTTTTTTTTTTTTTTTTTTTTTTTTGACAGAGTTTTGCTCTTTTTTCTCCAGACTGGAGTGCAATGGTGTGATCTTGGCTTACTGCAACCTCCATCTCTTGGGTTCAAGCGATTGTCCTGCCTCAGCCTCCCAAGTAGCTGGGATTACAGGCATGTTCCACCACAACTGGCTAGTTTTGTATTTTTAGTAGAGACGGGTGTTTGCTTAGTTGGTCAGGCTTGTCTTGAACTCCTGACCTCAGGTGATCCAGTCACCTCAGCCTCCCAAAGTGCTAAAATTACACGTGTGAGCCACTGCGCTTGGCCAGGGAGGCCCTTCTTCCTGCTCTAATCTTGACTGGTTGTTCCAACACCTGTTCTCTGAATACTACTCTGGTAATTTCTATTTATTATCATCCTAGAAACTCCTTTCACTTTTTTCTGTTTTGGGTTCTACACATTTTGAAGCACATATTTCCCTCTTTTAAAATTATTTTTTTCACACATTCATATTTTCCAGTACTCTTTGGTGTCTTCAGGGAAAAGATGTAGTGAAGATAAATTTTGAGAGGATGGCTGAGTGTCTTGTGTTTATAAATACTGTCATAGTTGGTTTATAATTGAGTTGTGTGTGAAATTACAATTGGAAACAATGTTCCATCAGTTTATAAGAGATATTGTTCTAGTATCTTTCATTGTTGTTTGGGAAATAAAATAGCATTTGATCACCATTTTATCGAAACTATTGTTTCTGTTTTTAATTCTAAAAATTTGTAGAATCTTCTCTATGTCCTTCTATTTTGAAATGATGTAACTTGTTGTGGGCAACAGCTTATTACTCTGTTTGAGGTGACTTGTTACTCTGTTTACTGCTAAATAGGCCATATGAATCTAGCCCCTCATTCTTTTCAGTTCTTGTGATGCTTTTAAATTTTTGGTCATTATCTTTTATAATTTCATGTAATTTTTTCACTCTTCTTTTTAGAATTTTTATTTACTAGGTATTAAGTTTTCAGATTGATCATTTAATTTTATTCATGTTTTCTATGTTTCTACTCTTTGTCATTTGTTTGTTTGTGTCCCCAGGGTAACTTCAACAAATTTAGTTTCTGATATTCACATTGAACTTTTAATTTCTTTTTATTTTTTGGTGTCTGGATATTTATTTTTAACACTATCTTGTCTTGTTTCATGAATACATTTACTTTTCTTATTTCATTGAAAAATTTTTAAATTTCTTTAATTGTTTTTTGCATTGTTAGTTTCCTTCAAGTTTCTGTCATTTATTTCTGCTCTGGGTTCTATATTTCATAGTAAATGTTTTCTTAAAATACTTGAAGATTTTGGTTTTCTGTTCTAATTTAAATGAAAAAGAGTATTATGGTAAGTAGAAAAACCGTATGTATGTAGGTGGCTGTTGACTGGTGAGTTTCCTAATAGGAATCAAAACATTTTGGGAGGGACGTCTTCAAGTGTTAAGGGAGTTTCTCTAACTCTTTTCTATTTGGCCAGTCCATTTGGGGCAGAACTCGAAGTGTATGCCCAGAGTGCAAGAAGCAGCACAAACCTATTTGCCAGTTTTCTAGAAAGTGAGTAGAAAAGGAGAGATAAAGTGTCTTACCATTCAGCATTCAGCTTGTCATTTAACTCCCATGCTTCACTACGGAATTTTTACCCCTATTTTGGATGTGTCTTATGCTTTTGTAGTTTCTCTTGTTATATCATTATATTCCCTGCCAGAAGGGAAGTTATAGTGCAGTCAAGGAGGAAGAGGATCTATGGGTTTACATCTTACACAGACTTTCAAACTAAACTCATTTTCATTCTCTTCCCTCACATAATTACCTTTGAAGATAGAAAGTGACTCTGATTTCTGAGCTTTCCCTAAGTTCTGCCTTGTGGATGGGTTTTTATTTGTTTCTTTCTTTCCCCCTCATGAGACACATTTGTTTATAGAACTGGATAGTATATCTTGCACATTAAAGAAGATTTCTTACTTTTCAGTGGATTATCAAACGGGTGTATAATAAACATAGGATAAGAATATTCTAAGCTTTCTCAAATTATTTTTTCTTCTGTAACATATTTGATACTCCTAATTGTTGTACTTTATTTCCATTCAACAGACAGTAAAAAAAAAAATGAGGCTCAGAAACTCAAGTCATGCTACTTAGAAGGAGGATTAAACAGTTTTTATTTTTATTTTAGACATAGAACAACATACTGATAAAACAGGATTTAATTTGACAAATTTCAAAAAATTTAAGGGAATTATTTAACAAACATAAAGTGCAGTTTATTAAGTTTTCCTAGACTTCCTTAAATCATTTTAGCCTTTGAAAAATACCTTAGTACTGTGTCTCTACTATTGCCTATAGCTAGGTACTTAACATTACATACAAGTAGTACCCTTTTAAATGTTGTTTAAATTAAAAGAACATTGTCACTATTGTCCTCCTTCTTCTTCAATGTTTGTTAATGCCTAACAAACAAAAATATACATATTTTGATAAAACAAGGCTGAAAATTATATCAAAATTCAATTTATTATTCAGTAACGATTAAAATACTACTAATAACAAGCTTTCTGATATTTAGTCTTAGAAAAATTTTAGAAAGTTTTTACTTCTTTGCATAATTTATTTAACACTTTATTGTGGCCTAATTTAACCCTATTCAATAATTATTCTTACTTTAGGTATCATTTGATTTCACTGAATCTAGTTACCTTAATTGGAACTTGACCTGGAATAAATTGCCAAAACAATAAAAACTTATATCTATGAAGATTTGTAAATTTACTGTGAAATTTTAGGTTTGCTTTCAGTGTCCATTTTTCACCTTTGTCATGTGAGAAATCCGAATTTGCTTTTTTGTCCAATTTTTTCAAGAATTTGTGTTCTTCAGCATATATTTATTAAATAACCATTATGTGCTAGAAAATATTCAAGGTTTGGTATAATTTTGAAGGTTTTAATTCTACATTAAGTAAATTAATGCATAGTGTATTCTCCAACTCATATACTTCACTTCTAATATTTAGGTACAATATTAGCAAATTTATATAAAGAAATCCTAACATTCTTGAATGACATAAGTTCAAGTGACTATGTGTGTGTATATATATATATATATACGTGTGTGTGTATATATATATATCCATTTTCTACATGTGTTAATTATCTATCATCTATCCTCATTGAGAATATTAGAATATTTTCAAGCCCAATTATATAAAATACATATTGTATTCTAGAATGAAAAAAGAAGCAAATACATCAAAAAAGGCTCAGATATTTTGTCTATGATTGAAGAACTATAATGTCATTAAACATGACAGTATTTGGCAGTCTAGAGTATATTTTATTTATCTTTCAAGTCTAATCATTAATTTTTATATGCCTCAGAGTTTACTATACCTAATTAATTTCCATAGGCACATAATCAATTCCCTCTAGTATTTGGATGTAAAAATTTTTCTGTTTAGAAATTAGCTATCACTTTCTGATCCTTCATGCTTTCTATTTACATCATGTTTATTCTCTTAGCAGTTTTCTTTCTTTTCCTTAGCATCACTAATTCACTTTAAATAATATTTAGCCTACTATGGGTATGTAATTTAGTCTTCATTTTTGGCAGAATTTTTAATTTTTTCCCCTAAATTTGTGCTTTTTTATATCTATGTTTTTCTTTGGCCCACTTAAGTTCTGAATTATGAAATTCTATTTTGAAATTCTTTTATATATTCAGGCACTTATCATATTTCACTCACATTGGTTTTTGGTTGTATTTTAATCCTTTGTTGCACATTTTATTTTAAATTATTTGAAATCTTTTCCTTTTTTATGGTTGCAGAAATTGTCCTGTCATAGTTTGCTTACTTTTAAGTGACTTAAATATTTCTGTATCATTGCCAAGGGTGAAGTATTTGGGATGCTTGTTAAATTTCCAAGTTCAAAAATGCTGTCATTGAGTGGTACAGTAAAATGCAATTATTTGAAAAGATTGTTTTGAGTGGAAGCATACATTTTGTATCTTTTGATTTTTGTCTGTTAGACCTCTGATTTTTATTACTCTTCCTGCTTTCTTTATTATCTATTTTTTAAATTATAATACAACTGAGGTTATGCCTTTTGATGAGAAAAAACAAACGAGTAAATTTTCAGGTTAATCACATTATATCAAGAGTACTTGCTACAATGTGATTTGTCATGTTAATGTTGACCGATTTTTCTCCACTAAAATGTTATTTCCCCCATCTTTTCTGTACTGTACTTTAAAAGGAAGTCACTATGAACAGCTCATACTTAAGCAATGGGGAGTTATACATCACTTTCTTAAAGACAGAGTATCTAAATAATTATTTGGAATTCTACATGGGAGATTTGTCTCTTCTCTCCCATATATTAATTTAGTCATTTTTATAGCAGTTTTTACTCATGAATATTTTATATTTGTGTTACTCTCCAATGTTACTTTAATTATATTTATTGAGAAAATCTACAAGACTAATTCATCACAACATCAAGATCTATAATATTTTTTCACATTTTAATAAACCAAAAAGCCTCAGCTTCTATGAGAATGCAATAGAATTAAGGTTTTTAAGAGTACAAAAATAGAAACATTTAAGAATATTAGATGAAAAGGGAAATAAACTAGGAAATTTGAAAGAAAAGAAATTCACATGCACAGTTTGATACACCAAGTATATCGTAATTAAATAATTTAAAATAATTATAAAGAAAACCATTAAAAGTGTCCAGAAGAGCAAAGATACATTACATATAAAGGAAAAAAAGGTAGTGATAACAATGGATTTATTTTCAGACACAGTATAAGTTGTTACCTTGCATAATTGCCTGACTAGGAAGTTAGGCGGTGTGTACTGTTTGCTGTAGCTGGGGTATCAGAAACTGAAATCTCCTAATTTCCTTGTTTTGTCTTCCTTGTTGTCTTTAGGTTTTCCTAGAGACTTTAAATAGAGCCTGATGCCTTCAGTCCTTTTTGATTTACCTCCTTGTTATTTTACAGAAACTCTATTGATATGGTGGTAAGTTGTGGAGGGAAGGGAGATGGTGTATTGTTCCGTGATTAGGTCTCAGTTTGACAGTGAGCCTGAGTTGGTATTTTCCTTTCCCTAGATTGTTAGGGTTTGGTAAAACCACAGTCAATTATACCTTGTTAAAATAGTTTCCACTGAGGACAGGCCATCTTTAAGAAACACAGAGAGCTTTGGGCATATTTCCAGATGATTACTCTTCTCTTCCCTCTGCCAGAGCATGAGGTGATTTTTCACAGATCTTCTCACAGTGAGAACCTGGTAGGGCTCTTAGATATAAAACTTATGAAAATTGAATAAGGTAGAGATGCTAAGACTGGTCTCTCACAGTTTTTAACTGTCAAACTAGCCCATATTGAACATCCAAAATTTGTCAATTTCAGTTTGAAGTACTCCTACTAATACAGGTTTCAGTTGGAAGTTTTTGCTCCAGGGCTTCTATTCTCAGTGAACTGTAATCTTTGTATCTGTCTGTTTGTTTTTCAAGTTTTCAGGGCAGCAGTTTGCCCTATGACCTCGTTTCTCCCATGGATCTAAGAAGACTGATTGACTTTCAGTTTGCTCAGCTTTTTTCTTGTTTTGAGGACAATAGTGAAGGCTTCCAAGCTCTATGTCAGCTTGAAAACTGGAACTCAACATTTTAATAATATATTTAAACTCATATAGCAATTTCTGAAACTAAAAAAGAACAATTAAACTCAAATTAAGTATGGGAAAGTGATAAAAATCAGATTGTAAATAATAAAAAATGAAAAACTCAAAAAAAGAGTATCAGTAAAATGTAAAGCAGTTATTTGAGAACACCAATAAGACTGATAAAATTCTACTTAGGCTGACCTGAGAAAAGAGAGAGAGAAGTGAGAAAATTATCAATATCAGGAATAAAGAGCTGAAATCACTATAGATCTTACAGATATTAAAGGAATAATGAAAAAACAAGAGTAACTTTATGCCTATAAATTTACAACTTATGAAATGGACAAAAAGGCAGACTACCATAGCTCACTCAAAAAGTAATAGATAAACTGAATAGCCATATATGTATTGAAGATGTTCAGTTTGTAGTCAAAATCATTCCTACAAAGTAGGTGAATTCTATTTTCAACCAATTCTCTAAAGCCAGCTTTACTATCATATTAAAACCAGATAGAGATATTATAAGGAAAGGGAATTACAGTTCAGTATTTCTTATGGATGCAGATAATCCTTAAGAGTGTTTTAGGAAATTAAACCTAATGGTATACACAACGATACTACAACAAGGCCAAGTTAGTTTTTCTTAGAAATACAAGGTTGGTTTAACAATTGAAAAATCAATAAATATAATTTACAGTATTAACAGACTAAACAAGAAAACCCACATGGCCCTTACAAGAGATACAGATAAAAACATGTTTGAAAAATCTCAATTTATTTTGACATAACTCAGTAAACTTGTAATACAGGAGGAATTCCTCAATCTGATAAAGTACATCTGTGTAAATCCTAAAGCTAATCTCATACTTAATGGTTAAAGACTGCATGTCCTTTCTTACCACTTTTATTCAACAGTGTAATTGAAGTTCTAACCTGCTCAATAAGGTGACAAACAGAAATAAAAGGCTTTCAGACTGAAAAGAAAGAAGTAAAAGTGTATTTACAGATGATATAATAGTCTGTACAAAATTTGTGGAACCCAACATTTTAATAATATATTTAAAGTCATAAAGCAATTTCTGAAGCTAAAAAAGAACAATTAAACTCAAATTAAGTATTGGAAAGTGATAAAAATCAGATTGTAAATAATAAAAAATGAAAAACTCAAAAAAAGAATATCAGTAAAATGTAACAGTTTCTGGAAATAATGAGTGAGTTTACCAAGTTTACAGTATTCATGATGACTACATAAAATTCAGTTGTACTTTTATATATTAGTAACAATTAAAAATTGAAATTAAAAAGTAATATATAAAATATCAAATATGTGAATTTTATGTATAAATCTGACAAAAGATATGTAAGATATGTATACAAAGAATTATACAATTTTGCTGAAAGAAATTGAGACACACACATATACATATATATACACACACACATATACACACATTGTTCACAGATCAAAATATGCAATATTAATATTATATCAATTTTCTCCAATTTGATTTTTAGACTCACCACAATCCCAATCAAAATTTCAGCATGGATTTTTATATATACCAATAAAATGACTTTAAAATTTAAATTGAAAAGCAATGGTAGTAAAATATAGCAGATTTTAAAAAGAACAGGCCGGGCACGGTGGCTCACCTCTGTCATCGCAGCACTTTGGGAGGCTGAGGCAGGTGGATCACCTGAAGTCAAGAGTTTGAGACCAGTCTGACTAACATGGAGAAACCTCATCTCTACTAAAAATACAAAATTAGCCGGGTATGGTGGTGTATGTCTGTAATCCCAGCTACTCAGGAAGCTGAGGCAGGAGAATCACTTGAACCTGGGAGGAGAAGGTTGCGGTGAGCTGAGAGCATGCCATTGCACTCCAGCCTGGGCAAAAAGAGCAAAACTGCGTCTCAGAAAGAGAGAGAGAGAGAGAGAGAGAGAGAGAGGAAGAAAGAAAGAAAAGAAAGTGGAGGATTTATAATACTTGATTTCAGAGTGTATTATGAAATGAAATGACCATAATCATATTTTGGCATTATGTTTTGGTATAAAGGCAAACAAAAAGATCAATGGTACACACCAGAGAGTTAAAAAATAGAGGCATACATGTATGATCAATTGATTTTCAACAAAAATGAGAAAGTAATTTAGGAGACAAATAAGAGTCATTTTAATAAATGATGTTAGCAAAAAAAAAATTCAATTCTTACACTCTATATGAGTATGCATGTATTAATTCAAATTTAACTGTATTTTAAATATAAAGTTAAAATTATAAAACTCGTAGAAAACAAATAAGAGAATATTTTCATGATATAGGGTAAGAAAATATATATAAAAAAGATAAATATGAAAAGGCATTAAAATTCATTAAGGAGCAGATGAAAGCAATTAAAACCAGAATGAGGTGACACTACCACTCCCTTCCCCATGGTAAAAAGTAAAAATACAGACAAGGGTAAATATTGGGAACAAATGCAAGAAAACTTGTATACTTGGGAAAACTGTCACTACTAAAGATGTACACATGCACACTTTTGTGCTAACAGTTCCAACAGACCTGGGTACATTTGTGTACCAAACAAGATGCTCTAAAATATTAATTGCCATATCATTTGTAGTAGTTGGACACTGGTCACCAATGAAAAGACAGTAAAAAAAAAAAAAAAAAAAAAAGTTACCTAATGCTCAACAACAGTGGAATAAAGTATGATATATTCACACTATGAAATCACCTACACTCTTTTTTCCCTATATATGTTTCACACATGTGTTTGGAAACACAATGAATGGAAAAAAGAGCATGGGAGGCAGATTTAGAGTTGTGGCAAGGAAAACAGACTGAATCTGGGTTTCAGGTTTACCATTATATGACAGAGACGTGTCTATACATTTTTACCAGGTAAATAAAGATTATAACATTTCTGTCACACATGGAAATGTTGGGAATGATAAAGGAAAAAAGTATAAAAATACAAGGTATTAATGAAAATTTTTTAAAAATTCTAAATTGACTTTATTAATAGGCATTTTGAGACCTTGAGCTAATCACGTAATATAATAGTCCATGGGATTACCCATGGAGAAGGTGTTTCTAGCATACTCTTAAAGTAATTGATTCTCAAACTTCAAAGTCAACATTATTTCTCTGCTCAACAGGGCCAGTCTTGAGGAAATAGGTACAGATTTCTCACATGTTCTCCCATATAATCTCCTTCTACCACTCACAATTACCTCTTTTTCATCTTTTTCTAATTTCCAGAAATTAGAAATCCAAGTGATAATAACTAATATCTTTTGATAATAGCTAATGCTAAAAACTAACACACTGAGAATTTGTTATGTGTTGGGAGAAATTATCCTGTCTTAGTTTATTTAATTTTCACGACAACCCTATCAGGCAAATACAGCTGTTTTCCCACTTCTTTGCTGAGAAAACTGAGACCCAGGCAGATGAAGTAACGTGTCCAAAATTACTCAGCTAGTAAGGGTGTTGATATTTGTTCTTGTATTAGAAGATAATAAGGAAAAATTACAGAAATTTCCAAATTAACATTATTGTATTATTAGATATTTCCTGAATCGAGGTTTAGGAAGTAAATATCTTCTGTGCATCTCCAAAATAGTGGAAAGAAATGCAATGACTGAAATTTTGGTCAAAGAGAAAAAAGTAAATATGTTAAGGAGGCAACTCTACTTTTAATGAAGAAAAACATATTTTACCAAGTAGACAGATGGGTTATGATATAGAATATTCAGTTTGGAAAGATGAGATGAGACAACCACTATATAAGTAGATGTGCAGAGCAAATATGAAAGCAAATTCATCATACTATATTTCATAGACCTAAACGTTGGTGCTAAATTACTCTCAGTAGTTTTCAACTTATGCTTCATGGAACCTCAGGTCTACTCAGCAGTGTATTAAAGGCTTAAGGGACTATCAAGAACTCAAGTGATGGCTCAAGGCTTAGGACTCCTTTAGCCAGAGTACAGCAATATGGCTTTATAAATTGTTTGGAAAAAATGGTTTTATGGGCGTGTGGGGGGAAGTATTGGGAACTTCCACTAACATAGATAATGAAACGATAATTGCTCTGCTTCATCATTATATTAATTTGGTATGGCTCAACATTTAAAACTTAATATGTAATTATTTTAACTGAAATCAAAATGTAAATCATTATTTCAATTTATCTGTGTAGATTCAACTTCCTTGCTTTTTAAACAGATATCTGGGTTTTATGTGATATAGAAGAAACATGTTCTATACATAACCTTTGGTAGAGGAAAGGGAACAGCTAGCCTTGCATTTGCATTCTCATGCATCTTTTACTAGGATAACTGCAATAATATTGAGTAAGTAATACAAGTGCCACATTTTATTAGCACAACGAAGCCCATCGCAAAGCATGGCAGAAATCGTTTGTACACACATAGAGTACGATAGACATATTCTAAGATTAACTCCCTAAATAAGGCTCTCCCACACACTTAACATCACTTTATCAACTTTTGTAATGAATTATTTTAACAACCTGTCTCCAAATCTCTCTTGAAGTTATTATTATTGCTTAATTTTAAAACACTGTGTCTTTTCTTTCAATATTGGCATGGAAATAAAGAAGAACAGAAATTAAAATATTTTTGTTATTCATTCAGTAAAGTTTTTAAAATATTTATGCCAAGCAACAAGCTAGACATAGTACCTGGTTTCATATAAATGCATTTCCAATAATAGAGAAAATCATGTAAACAAATAATTAAAGCTTTATTTGTTGCCAGGGTTATGTAAGATGTTGTGGCAACACAGAAGGAGGAGTAAGTCTTTGGACCAACACTTATTTTTGGACTTGACTGTTTATTTAAACACATATCATGACGATAAGTGACATTTTCTTAAATGTAATACATTTCTAAAACTTTTTATGCCTATAATATCAATGTAGACACAATATATATAGCAATATCATATATGTACAGTTTATAGAATTTACACAAAGGGAGTATAACTATTCACTTAGAACCCAAATAAAGTTTGCCACCACTCTAGAAGCTTTCTTTTTTTCCTTCCAGTTTCTATCATCCCCTACGTACTTTGCTCCCTCCAAGAAAATTCACTAGGTTGATTTAGAACAGTTTTGCTTGTGTTCACGCCTTATAAAGATAGGATCATATAGTAAGTTCACCTCTGTGTCTGGCTTTCATTGTTTAATACTGTGAGTTTTTTTATTGTTACATAAATTTGAGGGCTATAAAAATGTGTGTGTGTATGTATGTGTGTGTGTGCATATGTTTACTGTATATGTTTGAGAAGTGATAGCTAGAAACCTTAGATGTCTACTGAAGCTATATCAATAACCAGGGACTAAAAACTTGTTTGTAGTGTTACAAGGTGAGCTGATGAATCTGAGATCATAGAGTAGAGCCAAAGGAAACTAATAATATGTAAAATCTTTCTGATATTAAATTCAGCATTATTCAAAAAAATCAAAGAAAAATATAGTAAATATATCATCATCTCTTTCTGACACGGTTTGAAGAAAACCTGACGGAATAAAACACATAGTCAATGCAGAATTTGACAGATATATATAATAATGTCATAATTTTAATTAAACATTTTCATTCATTTCTCCTTGCTAAAAATATATGAGCAAAAAGTCTTTTTATTTCTCTAGACTCAGAATGAGCAGCAAATGAAGAAGGAAAAAGGAAAAGTGGCTTAATATTACATAACTTATCTTTCTTAGTCAATAAACCTACTAATATATACCCTAAAAACAGAAAACATTGTGACTCAAATATTTTCTTTCATGAATAATACAATTGTGATCAAATAGGTCATTCTGGTGGTAGAAAATATGCACATCAAGGAAGACTTACCTTCGACTTCCTTGCTTTTTAAACAGATACCTGTATTTTATGTGATATAGAAAAAATATGTCCTCTACATAGCCTTTGGTAGAGGAAAGGGAATGAAAATTTTTTTATTAAATAATAATTAATAAATAATAATTTTATTATATGATGAATAAAAATACATTTCTTATAGTATCTTTTCAATTTTGTATAGGGTTACTTGGGAGCACGGGAGAACTTGCAAAGCTTTTGGAGACGTATAACATCAAATGTTCAGTTAAAACCAATGTATGCTTGTGATATTGTGGGCTACTGAAAATTTTAATTCATGTTATGTAACTGGATTTAAGTCACATAATCACAGGTGAGAGTTGTTATTCAGCTGAGATGAAAGATGGAGTTCTGATTCAGTCTTGTTGCCATTTTTAAGACTTCTCTATAATAGATTATTTTCACAGTGAGAATACACCTAGCCAAGCTGAAGAATCTGAAGTAGGTGGGGTTTATTTTTTCCCCCCTTTTTTTTGTTACCACAAGAGAGGATGATCCTGACAAGTAATGAAATAGCATTTGCTAAAGAATAAATCAGGTATCTGATAAAAAAATATCTAATGTGAAAAATTTATTCAATTTTTCTTCTCAATCTAGTTTTTAGTTAGTAAACTGCTCACAGTGAGAAATTACAGATGAAATATCAGTAATTTCCTTCAAGAAAGTCAGTTGTGACATGGAGCACACCTGCTCACATTCCTTCTACCTCACCCAGAGTTCTTATCTGGGGCACTGTCTTTTTTACATTTGTTTCATAGACATTGTTTTGTATTTATTTAATGTTTTATTCATTCAGTGCTAGTGGACTTTGTGCTCCACTAGTAATATATCTTTTTAATTCTAATAACTCTATGATTGATTATTTTCAAAATGTATTGGATTTTTGGTACAATTCACCGGTTCCTGCCTCTATTATTGAATTATGAGATTTATATAGTATAAGTCTTTATCTTACTCATCTACCCCAGTGTTTAGATGAATGCCTAAAATTTATTGTGTTCAACATGCTTGTTGACAAAATTAATGATTTAAATATTTTTATATTGTATTAGTTATTCATATATTGTATTGGATAAGCATAAGGCTCTTTTTTCAAATTAAACTCAGCTTACTAGTCTAGCTTCCTATGACACGTTATAGCAACTTTTTATCTACAAGTTTGAATTTTTTTATCTACAATTTGAACTTTATTTCCATACTTTTTTATTGTACAAGTTGAACTTTTTTATTGCCACACATAAGTTTTAATAGCATGCATCAATGAATAGCTCATAGGTAAATCAGTCATTTGATCTTGGGTTAGTAACTTTAGTGGCTTTTTGAGTTTTAACTAAAAGGGAAAAATGAGAAATTTTATTAACTGGGGATAAATAGAATTATGTTTATGATAGCACTGTGTACATGTAGGGTGCTTCTGAAAAGGAAAACAGAGAACATCAGCTCATCTGACTGAATTACTTACCCAATGTGTAATTTTGGACATTAATTTATCTCCATAAAGTTAGAATGAATTTAAATAAGAGACATATCCATCAACGTGGCAGATTAGATTAGTGACCTTCAAACATTTTGATCACTCTTCCAGAAAGTAATTTTAAATAACTATGAACCCCTTTGCACATTATTGTTACTATCTACTTTTTATGTTTTGCTTAAGTTGAAGTTTCTGCAAATAATGTAATTTTCAAAACTGAGTGTACACACTCATTTCTATGAGTATTGATATTGCTAAATGAAATTATATCACTTTTAAATATGTATTTTAAAAACTACAAATACCATAGCAATTTGATATCCCTCATAATTCATTAAAATACATTATGTCTTTAATCTCTTTTTTAACATTTAAAACTTTTAAATGCTGGCTTTTTCTATAAGAATTCATAATTTTTCTACTTCTCCACAGAAAATTACTGTAATATATTGCTATAACATATTTTATGTTTGAAAGCATTTTATAATTAATATACTATACTGCAATAAATATGTCTTTAAATTTACATTTATTTGTAATATACATATAAATATAAATTTATGTTAAAATGTCTTGGAACCATAATATTCAAAGAAATAAAATTGTTCTAGATTAAATTGTAATTGAAATTATTTCTAATTTACAGTTTTTTAAAAATATAAATATGACATTTGAAAATTACCTTAAGTAAAATGCTACTGTAAAATGCATCTCTTACTAGGATGGATGAGGCAGCTGAATATTTTCACAATTATTCTATGCATATGTTGGTGGGCATTTCAAAATAAGGCTAATTTTAGCAGAAATTTTGCTCTGTGTGTGTATGTTTATAAATAGAGTCATTGAGAGAAATCATGTTCACAAAAAGTAGCACAGGAAAATAAAGGATGCTTTTACAGCCATGTTGTTTAATTCCTTGACTGTTTTCCAGATTTCATGCCAAAGTCACATTGTGACTTGCCATCAAACATTTTTCATCAATTAATAAATCAGTTAGGTTCCTCTCCAATTTTGTCAAACCAAGAAAAAATTAGAAAGCATCTGCCTTCCTGAACGACGTTACCCTATTTTTAGAGTCATTGACTTTAGTGCCTTTCAGTTTTCTTGCTAGTAGTGTGACCAGTTCTCTGTATGAAAATCTCCCTTTGTTGAGTGTTTCTTCTTTTTTGGCTTGACTACAGTTGATAGACTCAATCTTCTTGTTCACTATTTTTTCAGTCAATAGGAGGTAAGGAGCAAGAGAGAAGCCAAGGTATTTCTCATTCTCCCAGCATCAGGTGGTATGAGCAACAGGTGCATCTCCTTAATGGCACTGCCTCCAGATAGAGAGACGCACAGTGATTCCACCTGAGCAATCATGGCCCTGGGCTGTGCAAAAACCACCTTTTCCCTTTGTTAATCCAGCCTAGGGTTTGTAGCACAACTTCCTGCTGTAGCAAATTTTCCTGTTACCTTGCTATTTTCTGTTTCACTTCTCATTACATCTATTACCTCTATAAGCAATCCCTTTTACTTTTTGCTTCTTTGATTAGATTATAGATTTTGCTTCTTTGAGCAGAGTTTGCATTCTTGGTAGGAATTGACTGATTCGGTTTCTTCGTAATAAATAAATCTGTTACCCTATATCATGCTTGGAACAAGCCCAGAGGAACATTATCAGGTAATCGCTCATATAATCATATCAAAAAGAATAAAATCACAAAAGGATTTCAGAACTTTAAATACGAATGTTGAGAGAGTCAAGTTTTTATGGAATTAATATAGGTAAAACCTACACAGATTTGTTTTGTCACTGCTATTATGACTAATTTTTATCTAAAGCCTAATATATTTGGGGAAATTATTCTATGACAGTTGATTCAAGTTCTTCTTCTTTTACATAAAAATATAAAATATTTTCACTGTATTACCCAATTTTAATTTTATGTTTTTAAATTATCCCATCTTATTAATTATAATAAAGATAGCTTTAAAAAATATGTACATATAAGACTACAAAAGCTGTTTATTGTTTTGGATTTTTATTATTTATATAGTTATGTGAAGAGGTCTTTCCTTTTTAACTTTCAGGGTTCTGAAATGTGATGTTTAAAATCATGTTACCTTTAAATAACTTAATGAACTTATGCAATGTATACACAGTATAAATTCGGTATGAAACCTGTGATGCTAAGGTATGGTCAAGACCAAGACTTCATGAATATTCTGGCCTGCTTTGATTAAATGTGACCTTTTTCAACACCAAATTCAAAGATATCCCAATTAGTATGATATTTCTTGTGAATCTGTGTTAATTTAATGACAAAGTAAAAAGAATAAAAAGGAAAATGCATGTCACAGCTCTACAAAGTGAAAATGTAATTCATTTCTGATTATAGATTTTTTAAAATTTTTCTTCTTATTTTTCCACTTATAATTCTATCTTCAAGTATATGGTCTGTCATATTAATAAATTGAAACTATTTTTAAATATGTAAATTTTAAAATAAGTTGATGGGAGTTTTAAGAGATACTATTATATATCTATGTGATATTCAAATTAGTCACATGAAGATTGTTTCATAAAATTACACTTATTTAATATTGCATGTAGTGATATAGGCTGAATCCTCTCCTAAAAGATGCTGACATTCTAAGCCCTAGCACCTATGAATGCGACCTTAGTTAGAAAAAGGGTCTTTTCAGATAATCAAGTTAAGACTAGTTGGTTAGGGTAGCCCCTAATCCAATATGATTGTGTCCTTAAAAAAATGGAAAATTTGGATAGAGGGGAAGGCACACAAACAGAGAAAATGCTATGTGAACATGAAGGCAGAGATGAGAGCAAACCTCTACAAGCCAAGAAACGTCCAAGATTATCAGCAAACTTCCAGAAATAGGAGAGAGGCATGGAACAGATTATTTCTCATAGCTATTAGGAGACAACCCCGCCAACACCTTGATTCTGGACTTTGAGCCTCCAAAATTATAAGAAAATAAATGTCTGTTGTTGAAGCTACTCGGTTTCTGATGCTTTGCTATGGTAGCCCTTAAAAACTACTACATATAGTAAAATTATGCTTGTTACATCATCTATTTTTTATCATATCTCTCTACTTCACCTTGACTTCCATGTACATTTCTATCTCAATCTGCATCTAATATGTATTAATTTCTACAACTCTATCTTCCCCAAATGTGTATAATTAAAGAAGGATTTCTTGAGGAACCAAAATCCTTTAAATTGAAACAAATGAATATAAACTAATGGAGACATCATGATTACTTACTATGCACTTAGAATTTTAATTTTCTGGGATCCACATTGTGTTTTACTAATTCAGTGTGTTTTTGCTTGAATATATTCTTCCTGCATTGACTTCCTAGCTTGAAAGAGATAATGAACTCGTTATGCACTTAGTTTATTACCAGAAAGTATTTTTTAAGGCACTCACAAAAGTTATGCACCTTTTTTGATATAGTCATTTTAGGAGTAATATAAATATTAAGGGTACGTAGGCATATTGACATACTTGCATTTTAATGTAGTTATTTTCCAACCCCAAGTAAATTTCTGGGTAAATAGTTTAAAAATATATATAAAATTTAATTTTTTAATGTGTATATTAATTGTCCTTATAAAGAGAGACACTAGAAAGTATTCACTGACTCAAGCTTTTATAATTTTTTGTATTTTATTTTATTTTATTTTGTTTTGTTTTATTGTCTGAGATGGAGTCTCGCTCTGTTGCCCAGGCTGGAGTGCAGCGTCTCCACTCACTGCAACCTCCGCCTACCAGACTCGACCAATTCTCATGCCTCGGCCTCTCAAGTAGCTGGGATTACAGGCCTGCACCAACAAGTCCAGCTACTTTTTGTATTTTTAGTAGAGATAGAATTTTGGAGTTTCACCATGTTGGCTAGGCAGGTGTCAAACTCCTGGCCTCAAGTGATCCGCCCACCTCGGCCTCTCAAAATGCTAGGATAATAGGCTTGAACCACCGCGCCCAGCCCAAGCTTTTATAATTTTATAATTGAAAAGTTTTAAGACCATCTAGTGCAGTTTCTTGGAGTTACTTTACTCACATACCTAGCATCTATAATACTATTCCAGTACTGGCTAAGTTCACTTTTCCCGGACTTAAATAGATGCCCCTGCCCTTCTTTTTCCACAGTACTTAGTCATTAGCTGTAAATGCTTTTGTAATTGTTGGTCCTTGCACTACAACTTGAGACTGGGGCCATGTCTATCTTGTTCATCTTTTTATCTAGTCTCCAGTACAGTGCCTCCTACATTGCTTGAATGGAAGAAAAAATAAATACGTGAATGGATACACATATAGTAGGAGAAGTAACAGCGCAATGGAAAAATGAGAACTTCAGTGTCAGATCTAGATTCAAATCCTCCATCTGCCACATATTTGATGAGCAGGTTATGTAACACCTCTGAGAGGACATGTCTTCAGCTATCAAATGGACATATTAATTCTCACCTCACAGATTGTTGAATGGCCTAAAAGGATTATATATATACACACACACACGTACATACACACATACATATATGTTATATATACACACATATATGTTATATATTTACATATACATGTATGTATATACATACATACACACATATGTTATATATAAATATATAACATATATGTGTATATTATATATATAAAATACCCATATATTTATTATGCCCATATAATCCCAGCTACACAAGTTATTCAATAATAGTTACTATAATTATTGTAAGATTATAGCATTATGATAAACTCATGGAGGAGTCAAAAATTTATTGCTTTGTGTACTTTCTTGTTATCCATAGTATGCTGCAAATAATATAAAAATTAAATTTAGAGATAATGATTGATAAAATATAAAATATATGTTCTACTTTACCCAAGAGCATCCAGTCAAATGACAAGTTTTGAGCAAAAGGAGTCCTGACATTTTTGTGAAGTCTTGGGTAAAAATACCTACAACAATAAGAACGTCATCACCCTGAGGAGGATTTTTATAATGAGAATTTTTATACTGTTTGGAGGATCTGATACCTACAATTATAATATTACAATAAAATCTTACCTAGAACAATTAAAATCCATATGGCCCCCAAGAAATACAAAACAATTTCATACTGTCCTTTGCATAAATTAATATGTGATGATTTTTGCAGGTGTATGTCTCCCTTGTTTTTTTTGTTTAAGACGGAATCTTGCTCTGTCTCCCAGGCTGGAGTGCGGTGGCGCCATGTCAGCTCACTACAACCTTAGCTTCCCAGGTTCAAGCAATTCTCCTACCTTAACTTCCTGAGTAGCTGGGATTACAGGCACCCATCACCATGTCCGGCTAATTTTTGTATTTTTAAGTAGAGATGGGGGTTTCACCATGTTGACCAGGCTGGTCTTCAATTTCTGACCTCAAGTGATCCACCCGCTTCGGCCTCCCAAGTGGTGGGATTATAGGCATGAGCCACTTTACCCAGCCTATGTCTCCATTTCTACGGTTTTTCTTTCTGAAACAAAACAAAACAACTACAGATACTGACCAGCTCTTTTATGAGATTAGCCTAATCTTCATTCCAAAACTTAACAAGGAAGTACAGAAAAAGGATTTTTACAGATCAATTTTACTGATAAACGTAGAGACAAAGATCTTAAAGAAATTTTGGCAACCTAAATCTAATAATATTTAATGAGGATAATGCCTTATAACCAAATTAATTTTATGTAAGAAATGCAAGATTTGGGCCGGGCGCGGTGGCTCACGCCTGTAATCCCAGCACTTTGGGAGGCCGAGGCGGGCGGATCACAAGGTCAGGAGATCGAGACCACGGTGAAACCCCGTCTCTACTAAAAATACAAAAAAAAAAATTAGCCGGGCGCGGTTGTGGGCGCCTGTAGTCCCAGCTACTCGGGAGGCTGAGGCAGGAGAATGGCGTGAACCCGGGAGGCGGAGCTTGCAGTGAGCCGAGATCGCGCCACTGCACTCCAGCCTGGGCTGGGCGACAGATCGAGACTCCGTCTCAAAAAAAAAAAAAAAAAAAAAAAAAAAAAAAACAAGAAATGCAAGATTTGTTAAACATTAGATATCAGTTAACGTACTTTATCACATTGAGGAAATAAAAGACAAATCACACAATCACACAAGTAAATGCAAAAAAAGCATTTAATGAAAAAACAACATTTATTCGTAACAATTCTATGCTAAATAGTATAGAAATTAATTTACTTAATCTAGAAAAGGGAAAGTACAGGAAAACTACAGCATCTATGGATAAATGGATAAAGGAATGTAACACACAACACACACACACGCAGAGAATATTATTCAGCCTTAGAAAAGGGAAATTCTGTCATTCGTAACAATGTGGATCAGCATAAGATATTATGCTAAGTGAAATAAACCAAGCACAAAAAGACATATGCTAAATAATCTCACTTACATATAGAATCTTAAATAGTCAAATTCATAGAAATAGTACAATGGTGTTTGCAAGAAGTGGGGGGCAGGGTTAAAGGAAATGAGATGTTGGTCAAAGGGTACAGTTGTATTTGTGCAGAATTAAGTTCTGGAAATTTAATGTACAGCGTGGTGACATTAATGATAGTATATTAGTGTGGTGGTTAATAATACTATATTGTATACTTGAAATTGTTCAGAGAATAGATCTTTTAAAAAAAAGATTCATTTTATTTTAAGTTCTAGGAAACAAGTGCAGGATGTGCAGGTAGATCTTAAATGTTCTCAACACACCAAAAAAATCCAACCAAACAACAACAACAAAATAATTGATGAAACCCCATCTCTACTAATAATACAAAAATTAGCCAGGCCCACGTGGTGGCAGGCACCTGTAATCCCAGCTACTCAGCAGACTGAGGCAAGAGGATTGCTTCAACCCTGGAGGCGGAGATTGCAGTGAGCCCTGCAGGCTTCTCAGAAAGAAATTTAGAACAAAGAACGGAAGTCAGAGTTCAGCCCTCAGTTTCCCATTATCTGAGGTCTACATGCCAGCAGGCAGCAATTTTTGTTTGGTAGGAGTCCAGGTTTCTGAAAAACTATTCAGGGACACATGTTAGGATGCTATCTTTAGTTTCTATTGAGAACCAAACATTTTGTGGCTCTAATTTCCTTGGATATTATTTTAAGGTATTGTTATCTTCTTGTTTATCAGGTTGCTGATTTACTTCTCATGGCTAGCTAGTTGCCTGAAAATTCTGTTGGAGGAACTCAAGGTTTTCCTTTAATTCCATGCTTTGAGGCAGAGAGGTAAGTGGCAGGTCCCTAAGAGGGGTCACTGTGCCATCTCATAAATAGCCTATATTTTTATTCTTTTTCTATTTCTTTTAATTTACTTCAATTTTATTCTGAAATCTCTAACTTAAAATGTGTCTCTATTTTGCTATTATTACTAAGTTTGCATTTTTAGAATTATTACTATTTTGTATTCTTAGAATTATTTATCTTACCTTTTCATTTATACTGCCCAGAATTTTTTGGATTATTTTATTTTTTCTACTTCCTTGTACATTTTTTTATTTCATATTTACATATATATATAATTTTAGATTTGGGGTGCATGTGCAGAATTGTTACATTGATATAATGCTTAATAAATATATTTGTATATTTTAAGTTTTCTTCTTAATTATCTCTGGAATTCTACAATGCACAACTTACCAAAGCATAAGGGGTCAATCAGTGTAATACACTTATAAATAATACAATAGTTTTAGAGCTCATCATATTCTTGGAAAACAATCCTTAAGAAGCAACCATTTTCTCTTGTGTAGTTTATATCTTCTGGTGTCTGTTGTTGCTGTTGAGAATATTGTCTAATAGTCTTTATTTTTACATTTTTTTCTTTTGGCTACTTTGAAATACTTTATGTTTGCTTTGCTGGAGCTTTTATTTGTGGAAATATTTTTATTTACTTTGTTTCAAATATATTCTGCTTTTGATGTCTGCAAATTCAAGTGTTTTGTCCTTTCCAAATAATCCTCATCTACTATCTTTTCAAATATTTCTTTTTTTTTTTTTTTTTTTGAGACAGAGTCTCGCTCTGTCACCCAGGCTTCAGCGCAGTGGCGTGATCTCGGCTCACTGCAAGCTCCGCCTTGCCAGTTCACGCCTTTCTCCTGCCTCAGCCCCTACGGGCACCCGCTACCACGCCCTGCTAATTTTTTGTGTTTTTAGTAGTGACGGGGTTTCACCGCCTTAGCCAGAATGGTCTCCATCTCATGGCCTCGTGATCCGCCCGCCTTGGCCTCCCAAAGTGCTGGGAGGTGTGAGTCACTGCGCCCGGCCTATTTTTTTCAAATATTTCAAGCCTCCATTTTCTCTATTTTTTTTTCCTTTGGGAGTTACACCTGGATTTACAGTCACACTTCACTTTTTATCCTCAATATCTCTTCTTCATTTTTTTCTCTGCATAAAAGAGAAAATGGGAAAAGGACATATTTTGTGCTATTTTCAGTGTAATATCTTCAAATCTAACTTCTAGTTCACAAATACCTCTTTCAGTTCAATCTGTCTATTGTTAAAACTTTCTAAAGGATTAATTATTGTTATTATTATTTACTTATTTTTATAGATTCAGGTGCTACATGTGCAGGTTTGTTACATGGATATGTTGTGTAATGGTGAGGTTTGGGCTTCCAGTGTGTCCCTCACCCAAAAAGTAAACATTGTACCTTATAGGTAAATTTTTAACCTTCACCTTCCTTCAAAACTCTCCCTTTTTGAAGTGCCCTGTGTCTTTATTTCACTCTGTATGTGCTTGTATACCTATTGTTTAGCTCTAACTTGTAAGTGTTAACAGGAAGTATTTGATTTTCTGTTTCTGACTTATTTCACTTAGAATAATGGCCTCCAGTTCCATCCATGTTGGGACAAAAGACATGATTTAATCTTTTTATGGTTGTGTAGTAATACATGGTGTATACATACCACATTTTCTTTATCCAGTCCACCACTGATTGATACATAGATTGATTCCATGACTTTGCTATTGTGAATAGCAATGAGATAAACATACATATAGTGCAGGTGTCTTTTTTACGTAACAATTTATTTTCCTTTGGGTAGTTACCATTAGTGCAATTGCTGAGTTAAATGGTAATTCTATCTTTATTTCTTTGAGAAATTTCCATACTGTTTGTCATAGATGTTGTACTAATTTACATTCCCACCAAGTGTATAAATATTTTTTCCTCCACATTGTTACCAACATCTGTTGATTTTTTTTTTCCTTGCTTTTTAGTAACACCCATTCTAACTTGGTGTGAGATAGTATCTCATTAAGGTTTAAATTTGCATTTCTCTTATGACTACTGATGTCGAGCATTTGTTCATGTTTGTTGGCTCCTTGTATGTCTTCTTTAGAGAAATGTCTAGTCATATCCTTCACCTACTTTTTCTTGGGGTTATTTGTTTTTTGTATGTATGTTGAATTGTTTGAGTTCCTTGTAGACTGTGGATATTAGTCCTTTTTTGGATGCATAGTTTGCAAATATTTTCTCCCATTCCTCAGGTTGTCTGTTCACTCTGTTAATTATTTCTTTTGCTGTGCAGATGCTTTCAAGTTTAATTAAGTCCCATTTGTCTATTTTTGTTTTTGTTGCCTCTGCTTTTTAGGTCTTAAATTCTGTGCCTAGGGCAGAGTCCAGAAGAGTTATGTCTCAGCTTTTCTCAAGTGTTTTTTATAGTTTTGGGTGTTACATGTAAGTATTTAATCCTTCTTGCATTAATCTTTGCATATGATGAGAGACAGGGGTCCAGCTTCATTCTTCTGCATATGGTTATCCAATTTTCCCAGCACCATTTATTGAAGACAGTACCCTTTTCCTACTGTATGTTTTTGTCAACTTTGTAAAAAATCAGTTGGCTATAGATATGCAGCTTTATTTCCAGGTTCTCTAGTCTGCTCCATTGATCTATGTGTCTGTTTCTGTACCAGTACCATGTTATTTTTGTTACTATAGCCTTGTAGCATAATTTGAAATTGGGTAATGTGACACTTCCAGCTTTGTTCTTCTTGCTTAGGACTGCTTTGCCTATTCAGGTTCTTTTTGGTTCCACAAGAATTTCAGAATTTTTTTTCCTGAGTTTGTGAAAAATGATGTTGGTAATTAAATAGAAGTTTCATTGAATCTGTATCTGCTTAGAGTGATATGGTCATTTTAACTATATTGATTATTTTCATCTATGAACATGGGATATTTTTCCATTTGATTGTGTCATCTATAATTTCTTTTATTACTACTGTAGTTCTACTTTTAGAAATTTTTCACCTTCTTGGTTCTATGGATTCTTTTTTATATTTTTGTGATTATTGTAAATTAAATTGAGTTCTTCATTTGGTTTACAACTTGAACATTATGTATAGAACGTATAGAAATGCTACTAATTTTTGTACTTTGATTTTTGTATGCTGGAACTTTACTAAAGTCATTTCTCAATTCTAGGAGTCTTTTGGAAGAGTCTTTAGGGTTTTCTATGTATAAAATATCATGTCACCAGCAAATAGAAATAATTTGGTTTCCTTTTTTTTTTTTTTTCCTCCAATTTAGAGGCTTTTATTTATTTTTCTTGCCTGATTGCTCTGGCTAGGACTTCTAGTACTATGTTAAACAGGAGTGGCAAAAGTGGATATCCTTGTGTTTTTCCAGTACTTTTCATCTTTCCCCATTAAGTATGATATTACTTTGGGTTTGTTGCATATGGCTTTTATTATTTTGATGTATGTTCCTTCAATGCCTAATTTGATGAAGGTTTTCTTTTTATCATAAAGGGATGTTGGATTTTATCAAATGCTTTCTGCATCTATTGAGATGATCTATGATTGTTGGTTTTAATTGTGTTTATGTGGTGAATCACATCTATTGATTTGGATATGTCGCATCCCTGAAAGACAACCCACTTGACTGTGATGTATTAACTTTTTGATGTGCTGTTAAATTCAGTTTGCTAATATTTTATTGAGAACTTTTGCTACTATGTTCATCAATGATATTAGCGTGTAGATTATTTTTGTTGTTGTCTTCTTGCCCAATTTTGGTATCAGGGTGATACTTGTTTCATAGAATGAGTTAGGGAGGAATCCCTATTCCTTGATTTTTTTGGAATAATTTTTAGTAAGATAGGTACCAGCTCTTCTTTGTGTAATACATCTGGTAAAATTGGGCTGTGAATCTGTCTGGTCCTGGGTTTTTATTTATTAGGAGATTATTAATTACTGATTCTATTTCATTACTTATCATTGGTCTGTTCAGGGTTTCTATTTCTTCCTGGCTCAATATTAGGAGGTTGTGTGTTTCCAGGAATTTATCCATTTCCTCTAGATTTTCTAGTTTGTGTGTATAGAGATTCTCATTGTAGTCTCTGATTATCTTTTTTATTTCTGTGATACCAGTTGTCATTTCTGATTGTGGTTTTTTTAATCTTCCTTCTTTTTTTCTTGGTTGGTCTAGTTTGCATTCTATCAATTTTTTTTATCTTTTCAAAAAACTAACGTCATTTTATTGATCTTTTGTATCATTTTTTTTTTTTTTTTTGGTCCCAATCTCATTTAGTTCTGCTCTGATCTCTGTTACTTCTTTTCTTCTGGTAGTTTTGTGTTTGTTCTTGTTTTTAGTTCCTTGAAGTGTGGCGTTAGGTTGTTAACTTGAGAACTTTATATCCTTTTGATGTAAGCATTTAGTGATATAAGCTTTCCTCTTAGCACTGCTTTTGCTGTACCTCAGAGGTTTTGATATGTTGTGTGTATTTTCATTTACTTAAAAAAAAATTTGAATCTCGGCCTTCATTTCATTATTTAACAAAAGACTACTGAGGAACAAGTGATTTAGTTTCCATATATTTGTATAGTTTTGAGAGTTACTCTTGGTATTGATTTCTAATTTGATTCCACTGTGCTCCAAAAAGATACTTGATATGATTTCTAGTTTTTTTTTTTTTTAATTTATTGAGACTTGCTTCACAACTAAGCATATGGTCTATCTTGGAGAATATTTCATGCATAGATGACAAAAACGTATATTCTACATTTGCTGGGTAGAATGTTCTGTTAATGTCTACTAGGTCCATTTGATCTACAGTCCTGTTTAAATTCAGTTTCTTTTGATTTTTCTGTCTTAATTATCTGTCTAGTGCTGTTGGTGACATGTTGAAGTCCCCTAATTTTATATACTGCTATCTGCTACAGAGGTTTTGATTTATCATTTATATTTTCTTAATTCAAAAAGAGTTGTTTCTTTTCCAGAACTTCCTGTTCATTTTCAGTATGTGTTTTAGGTAAAATCTTATTAATTTGAACTTTTTTCACATATTTTAAAAAATTCCTTCTATGATCATTTGAATTCAAAGTCCTTATGCACCTATGTCTGTGTTTCTTCTGACTTGTCCATGGTGGCTTGGGGATCTTTGACAATCATCTCAATCTGTGACATTACTCTTGGCCCTAATTGTGAATAATTTTCTTCAGAGAAAATTAGCATTTATATTTGCCAAGATACAAGAGATACTGCCAAGCTGGGAATAACTTAGCTCCAAAGGGTGCAGATTCAATATGAATGACTCTGGTTAATTGAAGTCTTCATATACACTGGTCCCAGATTTAGTCTTCAAACTTGGACACATTTAAGCATTTATTTTCAGGGAAGTGTTCCTGCTTTAGTTGATGTATTAATCATTCCTCTCACTTCTTATTTCAGCTCATGGCATTTTATTTTATTGTTCTTTTGGGAGCAGGATGGAGCATCCTTGGAAACACAGTGACTCCTTTGCGAGCCAGAAATATTGAAAATATGTTTTATCCATAATATAGTAGTTCTGTAGCAGGAGGTTTTTTTAGAGTATCTTGCCCAATACACTGCTGAAAGTAAAATTCTGTTTACTATGCATTTTTGACATACTTGATTTTAGCATTATTATTGAATAGTTTCAAACTAATACCTTATTTACAATATTTAAATTTAAATGCCCTCTAAAAATAAATTTTAAATATTTCAAATAGAAAAACTGTCAGTTGGCTAGGTGCAGTGGCTCATGCCTCTAATGCCAGCACTTTGGGAGGCCGAAGCAGGCAGTTCACAAGGTCAGGAGTTTGAGACCAGCCTCACCAACATGGTGAAACCCTGTCTCTACTAGAAATAAAAAAATTAGCCTGGGGTGGCAGAGCACACCTATAATCCCAGCTACTCAGGAGGCTGAGGCAGGAGAAGCTCTTGAACTCGGGAGGCAGAGGTTGCAGTGAGCCGAGATGGTGCCACTGAACTTCAGCCTGGGCAACAGAGCGAGACTCTGTCCCAAAACAAAGCAGAACAAAACAAAACAACAACAAAACTGTCAGCTAGGCAATGCTAACAAGAGACACATTTTATAGACATTCAAATGGACACATTTTATAGACATTCAATAGGTAACAGAGGAAAATTAAAATTTTACCTGTAGGTGTAAAATGTTGTTAATATTTTAGAAACATATAGACATGTCACCTTTATTCTATTTAAAGGTGTCTCCTTTTAACTAATTGAATGCCTCTTGTATTAAAAATTGTTTAGCAACCAACTTTTTTTTTTCTTTTTTAGTCACATACTCAGCAAATGAGATCCTGTCATTTGCAACAATATGAATGAAACTGGAGATTATTATGTTAAGTGAAATAAGCCAGGCACAGAAAGATAACATCACATGTTCTCACTTATTCATGGAATCTAGAACTCATGAACATAAAGAGTAGAAGGATGATTACTAGAGGCTGGGAAGGGTAACAGGGGTTTGGCGTGGGAGGTGAGGATGGCTAATGGGTACAAAAAAACAGAAAAAAATAAGACATACAAATTGATAGCACAATAGGTTGACTATAGTCAATAATAACTTAATTGTATTTTTTAAAAATAAATAGTGCAATTAGATTGTTTGTAACATGAAAGATAAATAATTGATGGGATGGATACCTCATTTTCCTTGATATGCTTATTTAACATTGCATTGTCTCTGTCAAAACATCTCACATACCCAATAAATATATACAACTATTATGTAACCACAACATTTTTTGAAATAATTTAAAAAAAATTTTTAACTAAAATAAATAAAATCAATCTCGGGATGCATAGAAACTCTGTAGTTTATTTTTGTGGTAAACAACCATAGGAATCTTGCTAAAAAATTTGTACTAGATTTTAATAGTATATTTGGAAAACATATATGATCTGTAAATATATATTTATATATTTGAAAATGCCAATTGTAAAATATATAATAGAGACTTCTAAGTGACCATAAAGCAAATGATGCCTTTAGCAAGTATAACTTGCTTTCTTTAGTGTACATTTAAAGTGATGAAGAGATTTAAATGAGTTTTAAAATTCCTGTTACATAGCAAATTTATTGTCTATAGTTAAGGACTTTTAAGTTGACTCTCTGGCAAAAAAAACAAAAAAAAAAACAAGACAAGAATGGCTTAGTAAAAGGATGATGACTCGTCACAGAATTTCACTGGAATTTACTCTGAACATTCCAGATTCCAAAAGTATTTCGCAATTTTCATTAAGTTAACAAAGGGACAGAGCAGTGTGGAACAAATTTAAAATACAATTCAACAGTATTGAGAGCAAAAGTTACCCTGGTTTTAGATTTAGATGATTTTTAATGCCTTATATCTGTAGAGAACTGTATAGTATTTAATCAATTTTACAAATGTTAACTCACAGACTTAACTCTTCAGGCTGTTTTCAAAATGTGTTTATAAAGTCATTGAGGGGTTAGTGACCAAGGAGGACCACTTTAGTTGTTCCATGTTCTCCTTTTTCATTGTTTGTTTCTACCTTTCTTGTCTGCCTTCCATTTCTCCCTCTTTCCTTTACCTTTCTTGAGTATTTATGTCTTCAGTTATTCACTGAACATGCAATGTGTGTAAGTAGCTTCATTCAATGTGAAGAAGTAAAGCTATGTCCCCTAGGTAATAAAGTATTATGAACTACTGGATAAAACATTGAGAAACATAAGAGGTAAAGTAAGAGTAAAGACCAGCATATACTGTTATGGGAATAGTCAAATATTAATAAATGCAGTGGTGACATCGTCCAAGTATAAACGGTTAGAAAACATATGTGCTTAGGTATAACCCATTTAATATATTAACTTGTTTAAAACATAACCTCATTACATGAAAAGGAGTCTAGAAAGAAACAGATCACAATGGGCTAAATTATCAGTCAAAAACTTTTTTTTTAAAGAGAGCATACTTATACTTTAGGTAAGTATACCATGTAAACATAAAAAAGATAAGGTGGGCCTTCCAAGTGAGAGAAGCAGTGCAAGAAATATAATCACAAAGTTAGAAATGAGAAGACATGTTTAGATGATAATGAATGTATTTACCTAGCTATAAAGCAATGCTGTATTTATTTCTTTGTTTAATAAATTCTGTGAAAGAGAAGGCTAAAAATACACATTGGGGCAACATTCTTGGAGAACCTTGATTACCCACTGATAGAAGTTTGAAACCATTCTGGATGCTCAAATTAATTGATTTGACCAAGTATTTACTGTGAGCATCGTTATGCCACAGAATGATGAATCTCTTTCTATGCAACGTTCTCCAACTTGTAGTCTAACAATCATCTTTCTTTAAGAAACTTTTCTTGGTTGATTTTAAAACCATATCCATTTTCTTCTTATCACAAAAACGTTAAATCTATGAAGATTTCACCTAAAAAATATGCTTTAGTAATGTAACTGTTTCTTTTTTTTTTTTTTTTTTTTTTTGAGACGGAGTCTCGCTTTGTCGCCCAGGCTGGAGTGCAGTGGCCGGATCTCAGCTCACTGCAAGCTCCGCCTCCTGGGTTTACGCCATTCTCCTGCCTCAGCCTCCCGAGTAGCTGGGATTACAGGCGCCCGCCACCTCGCCTGGCTAGTTTTTTGTATTTTTAGTAGAGACGGGGTTTCACCATATTAGCCAGGATGGTCTCGATCTCCTGACCTCGTGATCCGCCCGTCTCGGCCTCCCAAAGTGCTGGGATTACAGGCTTGAGCCACCGCGCCCGGCCTGTAACTGTTTCTTTAACTGGAGGAAAATTGCAGATTTTAAAAATTGAAATTCACATGACAGGGCTGTATCCAACCTGGTTTTCTGCCCTCGGAGCCGTAAGGGAGGCCTGTAGGGACGGAAAGGGTGTGATCCCTTTCTTCTTGTTTATAAGGGTTATGGCTGACACTCCTATAACAAAAGACAGGGTAACAAGAGAAAAGCATAATACATTTAATCATAGTTTTGTGTGACATGAAAGCCATTGGAAATGAAAACCCAAAAGTACACAGGAAGATGTCTAATTTCATACTTAGGTTTGATGAAGCAGGAACAATCAGGTACAAATGAATAAAAAGGGTATGATCTAATAGTAATAGATTGAGAGGCAAAACCCAACCAGGGCTGTTTATTCAGGTTCCTCTTGGCCTTTCTGTGCAGCCTTTCTTTCTTCCAGGTCTGGGGCAGGGATCTGTCTAGAATAGGGGTATTACTACCTACAATCAAAGAAGGTAGGTCATAGAATTTCTTTATGGCCAGTTCTTACACAAAAATATGTCAGAAAGTCATAATACTATGTTCAGGTTTTATGGCTGGCTTTGGGGAAAGAGAGTTTTTATTTCTATGACCTGCCTTAAGAAAGAGAGCTTTGAGTTTCTATGGCCTGCCTCTGGGAGAATGAGAGGTGAGTGACAGGAGAGCAGGAGAAGGGCCGAGAGAAACTTTGCTTCTGATGCTGCTTTTGAGGTCTTCTCGATGTAGTGTTGTATTCTGAGCCTCAAAAGCTCCAACAGGTAAAGTGAGTAATTATTTATAGAATAGGTCTGGGAAAGGGGTAAATATACTTATAAAATGTTTCCTTTGAACATAGAACTAATTTTAATGGGAATTATACTGGGAAAGAATTGAGGTTTACCCTGACATTTATTTCTCATTACTTAATGCCAAATGCCCAAAGCACTTTTGTTTTTATAGGAAATTTATACTTATCCAACCTCATTTTGCATCAACATGTTTTAAACTTTACTAGTCTTTATAAATAAATCTAAATCTAAGAGCTTTTATTTCCCACCGCAGAAGAGGCAAAACTTTGCCTCTCTTTTCTTAGGGTCTCTGGTTGTGCCTGAGACTTAACTTGGCATAAGGCAGATTAACACTAGGAAAACATACACACATTTATTTAATATGGGTTTGTGTGACAAGTGTGCCCTCATAAGGAAATGATCACTGAAAGAACTGATACAACTTAAATGCTTTTATACTAAGTTAAACCAAGAAAGGCAGTTGTGGAAAAGTGCTGAGACCAGCTCGGTCAGGAGACTCTAACCCAGCAGTACTAGAGGAATTAAAGACACACACACAGAAATATAGAGGTGTAAAGTGGGAAATCAGGGGTCTCACAGCCTTCAGAGCTGAGAGCCCTGAACAGAGATTTACCCACATATTTGTTAACAGCAAACCAGTCATTAGCATTGTTTCTATAGACATTAAATTAACTAAAAGTATCCCTTATGGTAAATGAAGGGATGGGCCGAATTAAAGGAATAGGTTGGGCTAATTAACTGCAGCAGGAACATGCCTTTAAGGCACAGATCCCTCATGTTATTGTTTGTGGCTTAAGAACGCCTTTAAGCGGTTTTCTGCCCTGGGCGGGCCAGGTATTCCTTGTCCTCTTTCCCGTAAACCCACAACCTTCCAGCGCAGGTGTTAAGGCCATTACGAACATGTGGCAGCGCTGCAGAGATTTTGTTTATGGCCAGTCTTGGGGCCAGTTTATGGCCAGATTTTGGGGGGCTTGCTCCCAACAGAAAAGTAAGTAAAATATGTAAGTAAAATTTGCCAGAGTGGCGTATTTTGGGGTGGTGTGTTCTAAACTCCTTCACCACCTGAAGCAGAAGTCTCCTTCAGCAAAAGCCTTCTTCAGAAAATATTGGTGTTCATTTCCATGGGTCTTTCAATATGTTCACAAATTATCACCTTGCAGTGAGTAAAGACATCCCATGGTCTTTGAATTTAGATTTAAAAATCACTATTTTTTTTCCTCCTTATTCTACCTGCGCGCCCACCCCCCGCCCACCCCCAGCAGCTCAGTGGAGTTGAATCTGTTATTGGTCTGAAGTGTTGTCACCCCACACCAATGATAAAGCTAAGTGAACTTGCCATTGTAAAACACAAAAAAATATAGAGATTTGCTGCCGCCACAAATCTACTGCTAACCAAGGCATTGCTTTTACTGAAAGTCTCTGCTCTGGTTTGGATATGGTTTGTTTGGCCCTTCCAAGTTTCATGTTGATATTTGATCCCCAGTGTTGGGGTTAGGGCCTATTGGGAGGTGTTTGGGTCCTGGAGGCAGATCCCTCATGAATGGTTTGGCACCATTCTCATGGAAGTGAGTTGGTTCTCACTGTTAGTTCCCATGCAATCTGGTTGTTAAATAAACAAATACATAAAACCTGGCATCTTCCCCTTCTCTCTTCCTTTCTCTCTCACCATGTGATATTCACATGCCATCTCTTCTTCACATCACTCCATGAGTGGAAATAGCGAGTCCCTAGCCAGAAGCAGATGCTGGCACCACACTTCTTGAACAGCCTGCAGAACCGTGAGCCAAATAAGCCTTTAAAAAAAAGTTACCCAGCATCAGGTATTCCCTTATAGCAACACAAACAGACTAAGACAGTTCCCAAAACATATGATGGTTGCTAACATTGAGTGAAAGAAAAATATAAAAAATTATCTCTTCGATTCTCAATATTTAAAAGTTGAACAGAAAACTCAAGAAAATATTTTGCCGGGCGCGGTGGCTCAAGCCTGTAATCCCAGCACTTTGGGAGGCCGAGACGGGCGGATCACGAGGTCAGGAGATCGAGACCATCCTGGCTAACACGGTGAAACTCCGTCTCTACTAAAAAAATACAAAAAACTAGCCGGGTGAGGTGGCGGGCGCCTGTAGTCCCAGCTACTCGGGAGGCTGAGGCAGGAGAATGGTCTAAACCCGGGAGGCGGAGCTTGCAGTGAGCTGAGATCCGGCCACTGCACCCCAGCCTGGGCGACAGAGCAAGACTCTGTCTCAAAAACAAAAAAAAAAAAAAAAAAAGAAAATACTTTGTCGATGCTACTCATTCCCAGTAACATTGAGTGTTATGAAAGTCAAGGAAAGAGAGTGTTTTAAAGTGGGACTGGTAAATAGTGCCAATACTAAAGACAATGAAGTAACTTAAGTTGCGTGAAGTATCTGTTGAATTTAATCACATATAGTTCAAGAATCAAATTGGAAAGAACAGATTTTGGGTGTGCAGAGGGTAAAACTATGTTATCTTGGGTTAATGACATGTTAGAGGGTAAAAACATGGAGTAGTAGCTAACTATAGTCAAGGTACAGGCATAAGAAAAGGTTGGAGTTTAGAAAGCTGGGATGCTATAGGAGAGGACTCAATAGATTTTAAAATGGTATAGAATCAGAATCAGTTTAGGGAGGAAAGAAAGGATAGGATTACGGGACTAAGAATGTGGGAGAAGTCAGAAGGCTGCAGATCTTGAAGTTGCAGAATACTTGTAATGGAGATAACTAAGTAAGGTAGCCATAAGAATTTGGACTGCATTGAGAAAGTGGGCAACTGAATTTCTTATTTCAGAGAAACAGCAATTTTGAGTGACGTGAAAGGCTATGGGGAAGCAATTGGAGCAAGCAGCCAAAGGAGAGTAAGAATGAAGCTCATGGAGAGAATGAGATCAGAGAATTAAAAGAGTGAGTTTTTGTATAAATAATTCTAGTGGACTTTGAATTCACTTAGGATTAGGATGACTATACATATGTCAGTTTAGCTATGAAGTTTTTAGCCATTAACACTCACATGAGTTTTGTATTTTTTACTTTCTTCTCCAATTCCCATTAAGCAGACGTTAGGCTGCTTGATGGTGTCCCACTGGTCTATTACACTCAGTTCATTTTTCTCATTTTTTTTTTCCACTTTGCAGACAGGAAAATATCAGTTATCCTATCCTCATGTTCCTGATTTTGTCTTCTGCCTGCCAAATCTGCTATTGATTCTTCCAGCAAATTTTTTTTATTGTAATTTATTATACTTTCTGGCTCCAGGAGTTCTGTTCAGTTCTTTTCAAATTTTTATATCTTTGCTGATATTATTTTATTTATACATTGTTTTTCTGATTTCCTTTAGTTCTTTTGCCATGTTTTCCTTTAGCTTTTTGAACATATGTAATAGAGTTGTTTTAAAGTGTCTGTCTTATATTTCTAAAGTCTGAACATTTTTAGGGCTGATTTGTGTCAAATGTAAATGGGTCATGCTTTCCTACTTCTTTGTGTGCTTCATAATTTTTTGCTGAGAACTGAACATTTGAATATTATAATGTGGCAACTCTGGAAATAAGATTTTTTAATTTCTAAAGCCTATGGTAGTCCATTTGTCTAGTGACTTTTCCCAATTATAGTTGCAGAAACTGTATTCCTTGTGACGTGTGGTCACTAAAGTCTCTCTTTCTTAGTTTGTGCTCAGCTAGTAGTTTGACAGAAGTTTCCTTAAATGCCAGAATCCCAGTCTTTACCAGTAACTCTGTGCCGGGGCCTTCCTTCAATATTTAGCTAGACTTTTACTGAGACTAGATATTAGCCAGAGGTGAAAACTTAGAGTCTTTTGAGGTCTTTTCTCACTATGTATCTTGGCCTAGACAAATTAGTGGTTTTAAAAATTTTCCTGTAAACCTAGGTGTTTGTGAATGCCCTAATTTCCCAAAGAAACTCTCTCCCTAGCCTTTTCTCCTAGGCCTTAGTTCATCTGTTGTGTGTCTCAACCATAATCTTTTGGCCCAGCCATCTGATGCTTTTCTGGCCAGACTGAGTTCCAAGATAGGCAAAAAAGGGAAAAGTGCCTTGAGTCCTTCAGGCAGTTCTCAGCCAGATTAGAACAAACCTATATACTTATTTGCAAATAAGATCTTCTCTTCTCCATCCAGAACCAGGGACCAAGGGCCCACACTGGACATACTGGTTGTGCTCTTCAAGGCTTTCACTGAGTCAGAAAGGGGGTGGGAAAAGAGCAAATAAAAATACCACAAATCGTTTCTACTGTTTTATTAAAGTTCCCTTTTTCTTAATTTAGCATTCAGTGGGTTGCTGTAAATACTTTTCAGAGTTTTGACAATGTTATTTCTAACAGTTTTGGCTTAGTTTTTGATATTTTGTCCTGGGACAGGAGCTTGGTGCAGCTCACTCTGCCATTTTACTTACGTCATTCTGTATTATATTTTTTAACAGCATATTCAAGAGATGTTTATTTATAATTCATATACCATACAATTCATGTATTTAAAACATACACTCTAATGATTTTTTTGTACATTCATAGGGTTGTGCAACCATCACCAGAAACAATTTTAGAACATTTTATATCCCTTAAATGAAACTTTATACCTGTTTCCTATCACTCTACCATTTTTTCATTCAGCTCTCCACCCCTAAAATAATAATAATATAACTACTAGTCTACTTTCTGTCCCTGTAAGTTTTTCTATTCTAGATATTTTATGGGAATAGAATCATACTATATATGGTCTTTTGTGATTTGCCTTCTTCACTTATGATAATGTTTCAAGGTTGATCCATGTTGTAGTATATATCAGTATTTCCTTTTCCATAGATGAATACTATTAAGTGCTATTGGTATGCCACATTTTATTTATCCATTTATCAGTTCATGGATATTTGAGTTGCTTTTACTCTTTGATTGTTATGAGTAATGCTGCTGTAAACATGTGTGTACAGGTTTTTGTATGGACATTTGTTTTTGATTGTATTTAGTATATACCTAGGTGTAGAATTTCTGAATCACATGACAATTCTGTCTTTCACATTTTAAGGAAACACTAAACTGTTTTCCAAAATGACTGCCCATTTTAGCGTCCCTCTAGCAATGTATGAAAGTTTCAATTTCTCCATGTCTTTGTCAGCACTTGTTATTGTCTTTGTTATTGTATGCATTTTAGTGGGTGTGAAGTGGTACCTCCATGTGGTTTTGATTTGAATTTCCTTAATAACTAATGATGTGGAGCATCTTTTCATGTGCTTATTGGCCATTTGTATATATTTCTTAGAGAAATATCCATTCATATCCTTAGCTTACTTCCAACTGGACTATTTCTTGTATTATTTTTGAGTTTTAAATTATCTTGTACATTCTGGATACAAGTTTCTTTTTAGATATGTAATTTGCAAGTATTTTATAGCACTCTATGCAGTGGTTTTGAGACCTATTCATACAAATACATATTCTCACACTCATTTGCCTCTCACTGTTCCATGATACCTCATGTTGACTTTGTACCACACATTATCTATTTTTTTCTCATATGATGGACACCTCCGACTAACCATTATCACAAACAATGCTGTAATTAATATCCTTGTAGAATTCTGTGATGTGTATCTTGGGAATATATGTGCAAAGTGAGAATTTCTGGGCCATGGGCAATATAACTACCTTCCACTGTGATTTCCAGATTAAATGCACCAGTCAGTACTCTCACTAGCAGTGCATGAGATGACCTAGCTCAAAGTTCCCACATCCACACCAGCAGATACTATTTTAATTTGCCAGTAGGATGCTTATAAAGTACATCTTTGTTGGAATGTGTGTTTTTCTGACTTATTTTCTTAATTTTGTAGTTTATTAATTTATATAGTAAACTTCCTAAGTACCACTATATTCACTTTTAAAATAAAACAATATCTCTTTTACCAGGTTGCAAGAAATAAATGAAATAATGTATATAATGCCCTTTTTTAATGCTTGATGTATTTGAAACATTTAATAAATATAACACCTTCTTATTTGTAGTATAAATATGTTGTTGAAAACTATAAAGATTGTTGCAGATATTACTACAGGTGGCCTTGTGAGAAAGGAATAAAACTAGAAAACCAATTATCTCATAAAATGGCAGATATTGTTCTGATAGTTTCTAATATGCTAGCCTCTAAGTGAGTCCTCTCTGATCATTTTACTTTTTTCTATTTCTAATACTTTCCTATGCAAATATTTTAATTACCTGCTATCAAGTATTGCCTAAAGATCTGTTGATGGTCTTTCTATCAACTCTGCAGTCCTGGACTTAGCCTCAGTAAGATTAGAATTTGGCACATTGTGAGAGATGAAAAATTGTCTTAGATAGAACATAGACTTTAGAACTGTGTTATCTGAATTCAGATCCCAAATCTATCATCTAATAACTGTGTGCTTCTTAGCAATTATCCAAATTCTCTAACCTTCAGATTACTCATTGTAAAGTGAGGATCATAATAGTGCCTACTTTGTACAATGGCCATGAAGATGAAATGTAAAGTGTAGAGCACCTGCCACTTAGTAAGATAATTCTATTTATGCTAGCTCTTATCATTATTACTATGATTATTATTAATCTAGGATGTATGTTAATTAACCATTAATTAATTGACAATAGCTCGTATTCATAATATACTTCATAACCTGTGTACCTGATGATTTCTTTTGCTTGTGAGCAAGTAAACATTACATAGCTCTAGATTATGGAAGTTAATGCTAAAATCAGAACTATTCTTATTTTCTCTATCAATCAAGTACAGTTTTATTTTCTTTTACCTTGGAGGAAGCAAGTGGGATTTTTTTTTTTTTTTTTGCCTTGTTCATATACATTTTTTATCTAGCACTAGCAGATTCTGCAGCTTTACATATCAACCAAGCTCAGTAACTCAACGTTAAGGAATGTTATGCAGTATATAATATATGATGTATATATGGCAACTTAAATAAGTTCCTAGAGAGAAAAAGATGATTACGAGTGTGAGCTGCAAGCCAACATTCAGTTTAAATGAAAGGAGAGCAGAAAGTAAGAAAGTGAGGGAGGCATTGCAGCTTGCCCAGTTCCATATAGATTCAGTAAATGTGAAAAGCTGGTTTAAACACTTAATAATATTGATCTTCCTCCAAGGGTTTCTTTGGAGCTGACTTAATTAGTGTTTATTAACCATTCTCCACCAAATACTTGTCTAATACCTTAAAAGTGCATTTTAGCAGCTATAATCTCTGCTAGTGCAAGAAAATGCCTCCCTATCATGCCTGCTCCAGTGGAATAACTTAACTTATATCTACCTACCTAATGTTCAAACAATTGATTAAAAAGTTAAAAATTCTTCAAGGTTATGGTTTTCAGAAAGTCCTTGTAATCGTTGTTACCATAGGCATGTGTGCATGAGAGCCCCTCCTTTATGGCTTCCCAACTCCATTTTTGTAAGGCTTAGCACAAGTGACTCTATTTAAATTCCTATGGCTTATACACAACACAATACCTGGACAAAGAGGAGAAACCCCTCATGACTTCCTGTATTCTCCCTCCCCTCACCTCTCACCCCTTTATACATCCATAGCTTTTGCTGGCTGAGTCCTCGCCTGCCGGACCACCCTCTTCAGTCTGCCCCCATGACGGCCCAGGATGACCTATGTGCCACAGCATCCAGGTGGTCCCCAGGAAACTGACCAATCCCTGGCAGTTCAAGTGGTGGGAATGCAGGCAGTCTCATAGCCCTGACATCACAGGCTGCTCCCACTAGCACCCACCTTCAGAATTACCCCTGCAAGAAGCAGGCACCAGTCTTTATGCTCATAATGCCGTCTCACGTCCAGGGGTTTGTACAAAGTTCACACAAGAACCCTCTCATTATGTTCTCTTTGGGGGGCAACTTTGGACAGGCCTACATTTCAATTGCTTAGCAAGCATCAGGCCCAGGAGGAGACTGTGGGGCTCTTCTCTCTCTTGTCTTAGGGGAGGAGCATGTCCCACAGCCTTACACAGAAAATGCCTCTGAGAGGACGTCTGCCCCAGCAACTGCTTGTTCGATCTTGGCCTGGTGCCACCCTTGCTATTGATCCTTGTAGCCAAGACTAATTATTTCAAAACAACTTATGTAACCTTCTTCATTTTGCCTTTAAAAATCCTTTCCTTCCCTTGCCTCTCTGGATGCAGCCACGGTCCCCCATGGGCTGCCATGGCACATATATTCCTGGATTGCAATCCCTCCCTCCATTCTGGAATAAACTCATTATCTTTGGCAAAAAAAAAAAAAAAAAAAAGTTAAAAATTCATCAATTAACTGGTTTTTTTGTTTATGTAAAATTAAACAAATTAATTTTTTGAGTAAGCTGAATAAAAAAACAACAAACTTGTAAAGATACAGACTTAAGTACATTTTGATGCAAGGAGAACACAAAATATTTTAACCAGTTTGTGATGGGTTTTAAGCATTTTACTATGAGCCAAGCAAAAATAGTCTGGAAAATAACTCATATAATATTAAAGGTTAGAGATGACTGAGTACCCTCAGATAAAATTAGAGCATATATTCACTGATTAATATTTATAAAGTTGAACTTTTAATTTTAAAACGTATTTGTATTTCTTACATTTGTTCATATTTAAGAAGAGGAGAAAGAAGAGAGAAGGGAAAAAGAAAAAAGGAAGAAGAGAGAAAGAAAAGCAGAAAAAAGGGGAAAAGGAAAGAAGCAAGGAAGGAAGGGAGGAAGGAAGACAGGGAGAGGGGGAGGGAGAGATTGCCCAGTAACCATTATGTTCAGTCCAGTGATGCTATTACAACTTCTGCTGCACTCTAAGAGTTAAGGAAGAGTTTAGTGGCTTCTGTAATTCTCCAGAAAATAGGCTCAGCAATTCAGAAGGTTTGCCTAGGCAGGGCAAAGATCAATGAAAAGAGTTAGTAAACAAAAAATGGTAGTAAAAGGAATAAACTAATATTCATCAGTTACTATGTGTCAAATATGGAAGCAGACATTTTTCATATGTTACCTCATCAGTCTTGTGCCATTTCTCTACCCCCACCCATGAAAGTAGATGTGAATATTCTTTTAAAAATAAAAATAAATAAATACACAGAGGGCTAAGAAATGTATCAAGGTAACGCCCTTATGGGTAAAGTTATCAAGGTCACTCATTTAATGGGTAAAAGAATTGAAGACATACTCATCTGACTCCAAAAAGTAAACCCTGTAGCACATGTCACTGCTGAAAAAAGGCAACTCATGCTGCATCTTTTAAATGATTTTTATCAATGGTCTTATTAATCTGTACCTTATCCAGAGGTAGTTTCAGCTCTCAAGAAGTAGCTCCAAGTTTCCTGGTCAGTTTTAACCCCAGAGCAGGGGCTGAAATATGTAGTGAAGAAATCAGTGATCAAACTGATTTGGTCATTAAAATAACTGAAATTACTTGCTGTGATGTAATGGCGACAGTTACAACCAAATGAATTGACTCACTGAATTACTTGCTTAGAAATTTCCTTTTTAGGTTACTATGTATACATCCTTTGAGAGTCTGCTAAATTACATGGCAATACACTGAGTCACCGAAGTTTGTTGTCATTTCTTCATTTGTTCATTAACCTGTTTTCTCAATTCTACAACTTCTATTCCAGTCCTATTGCGGACAATGTTCGATAAACCAGACACAATCTTTTGGCTGAAAGTGTTTGCAGATACTAAAAGACATAGATAATAAAATCCATGATCTCAACACAGAACAATAATTACTGATGGAGTTATACAAAAAGTAACAAAAATTTTTACAACTTTGAGGACTGCCAGGCAATATCTCCATGAGAAGGCAATTCTTGATTTTGTTCCTGAAGGATGATTTACACTGAGGAATTTGACAGGGAAGGCTGTTGCATTTACAAGAAACTGTATTCAAAGGCATCCAGGGAGAAAGCAGCATAGCAATTTTAGGAAATGGCAAGCAGTTCAATAGGTTTGGAGGTGGACTATAGGAAAGAGAAATGCAAAAAAACATGAAGTAGACCAGTAATGAGCAACCATAAAGGGTTTATATAATTTATCCAAATTAGAAGAAAATAAACTATGTTAACGTATAAACTGCTAGTTTTGTTTCTCTTACAGGTTTTTTTTTTTTTTTTTTAAAGACAATTATCTTTTTTCAAGTAAGCTGAAATAGACACAATTTTTCAGTTTCAAATAGTTCTATGTAACCAAGAATATGTTTTGGTGACTACTATTTCTTCTCAGAGCATTGAAGTTATAAGAAAGCAACCTAGAATGAATCAATAGAGTTTCAAATTGAGAAAGTAACTTGATTCAGCAATATTTAGGAGATGTCCCTATAGGTTACAGTTTTTTAATAGGTGTTCAGAAATTGACATCTCAGGGACTTTTGAAACTATCTTGAGGAAAACAAATCTTAAGTTGTCATTAGTTTATCATCAGGAAGAATTAAACGCTAAATGTGTTTAATTTTGCATGATCAAATATTAAATAAAGATGCTCTATCACAATGTGTTCAAAACTAAGGCAAGCATGAGAAATGCAATTGTTTGAGGAAATTAATATGCAGAGACTTAAAAATTAATGTAGCACACTGCTTGCTTATCTCTGTTCAAAAAAACATTCCAATATCTGTGATTTGCTTTTTATGAGTTCCAACTATTTATATATAAAATGCCAAGTTTTTAATGCTCAATTTGCATGTGCATACAAAGATTCTGGCTACCACCAAAATGGGCCTTTGGATATAAAATGTCCTAGGATGAACTTGAATGCTATTACCCAAGTTTGGAAAGACCATGCAAATTCATAAAATCTATGATTGGTTAGCTAAGTTACTTAGGAGGCAAGTCTAGGAGCCACTCTCAGGGGGATAACATTTTAGCCACCTGAGCTTTGTTAATCGGTTAAAAGCAGGACTAGCAATATATTTCATTATTTTTAGGTCTGAACTCACCTGATCTGGCCATTAGCCATAGGTTCGGCCTTGCACTTTGAAAAATTAAAACTTTCTGAGCTATAGGTTTATAATTTATGAGAGAAAAGGGGCTGGAGATTAACAATGTCATCTCTCCCAATTTTATTAATTTCTTTTCATTTTCCCTGGTTCTGGTTGATGCTCAAGATTTTAGCCAGCAGATACCATCATTGGTTGTATACTTAAACTAATAGTTTCCTCCTTTCCCAAAATATGCATTCCCTCAAATGGGCAAAGATAGGCTTGTTCCTGACAAGGTGAAAGAAAAAAAGAGCAGAGGAAGGGTGAAAGTGTGATTCTTAGCATTGTATGACACTCGTGGTTGTTTTTTGTGGGGGGAAAATGCACTTTGTTTAGGGCTTTGCTTACGGGAAAAAATTCACTCCTAGCATGAACTATATTGTGGGGAGGATGCTAAAGAAATTATGAATATCTATGCATAAGCTAATTTATTATTTACCTAAAAGGAGCACTGTTCTTTTGCCCATACCTACCTGGCAGAATAAAACTGTATAACAAATGTGGAATTATATTGGAAAATATTAGTGCTTTTTTTCTATACTAATTGAATAGATTTGAGTCTTCCTTAGGTTTCTTGTGAAACATACTTTTTCCAGTGGTTACATTTTCAGTGGCTTAAAATATATTTTATGATGCTTTTCTCTTTTAAAGTAGATTTGATTGGATTTAGTTTTCTGACTCCAAAAAGAAAATAGTGTGGTCAGTTTGACAGTGAGCATACAACATTCAGTTTTAGTCTGCATATGAGTGTGTTCATTTTTCAAAAGAATCCAGTTTTTGAGATTTTCATGAGGATCTAAAACTCTAATAATGTTATAAGCCCTTTTTTCTATCAAAGTGAACTTGAAACTAATACTAATGCACTATGATAGTATCTGTTCCACATTTTCTTTTGCAACTTTAGTCAATCAATTTAAGATACTTTCCTAAGTTAGAATCTGGCTTGTGCAGTGTCCTAGTCAGCTCAGGCTGCTAAAACAAAATATCACAGACTGGATGGCTGTTATAGAAAAAAAAATATTCTATGACACTTGTTAAAACATAGTAAGGAAGACTATTCAGGACCATTGTGATAGTTATAAGGAATACTACAACAGTCTTGAAGCTGGGGAGAGAGATTGGACTCTGCATACTGCATAAGCAAGTGGGAATTTTAGCCAAGGAGCAGTGTGAGAGTCAGCGGATGGAAAATTACTAAGAGGAAATGTCAGGGGTCGGGGTATTCTGGCTAAATTAACTTTACAGGATTTTTACTAAAGACAGGCCACAGTGATCAGACATCACCTGGGGAATGGTAGAGGAGGAGGAATCTGATCAGATATTGAAGATAATCAGATATCGAGGATGGGGAGTCCTGGCTAAACTGATTTAGCCAGATTTTTTTGCTAAAACTGGATTTTACAAGGAAGGGCACAGATAGGCCTAGGAGAAGTTTCAGAAGCCTGACTAAAATCTTTCCAACCAAAGAACTCTTATCTTGGATTACACAACAGACATTTGTTTCTCATGGTTTTGGAGGCTGGAAAGTCTACGATCAAGGTGAAGGCAGATTTGGCTGTTAGTCAGGACCCTGCTTCTGGCTTGCAGACAGCTACCTCCTCACATGGCCTTTTCTCAGTGACAGCACACTGAGAGGACACTAATCCTATCATGGGGGCTCCGCCTTCAGGAACTCATCTCAACCTAGTTACCTCCTAAAGACCCCACCTCCAAATACCATCACGTTGGGGGTTACCGTCAACATGAATTTTGGGAGAACACAAACATTCAGCCCGTAACAGTCAAAATAGGGTTAACTCTGCTATTATTTTTTAAATGAGGTTCATAGATAATCAAATTCCATTTTGTTTCCAGCTATGCATTCCCAATTAATTCAATAACTTTGCTTGGCTCTGTGAAGTAGAGGATTAATAAAATTATGTAGATAATTTTGTCCAAAAAATAATTTAAGTATTGGTTTAAATAACGTCTTTACTAGGATGTTAATCTGAATTTTCTGTGTCAGCTCTCTGTTAGAGTAATGAATGGATAAACAGAGGTCTTTTACTAGCCTAGAACCTACCAATTAATTGAGTCTAGGAGAAAATGCTGGTATAATTAAAGGCAAGTAAAGGTGAAGAAACTCTAAAGGCCGAAAATGTAAGAAGAGATTTTTAATTGAGGAGAGGCAGAAATTGTGGGTCAAGTTCACTGCATTTTTCTGTTGAATGAAGAACACATTATCTTTTCAGCAAGTATTTTATAAAATTGTTTTATAATTACTTTCCCCACATATTATATAAGTAGAGTTATGTTAATCTTAACCATATAAAATCTTTTTTTAATTTTTATTTTAATTTTTATTTTTTTTAGTAGAGATAGGGTTTCACCATGTACTAGAACGTTCTTTTTTTTTTTTTTTTTGAGACGGAGTCTCGCTCTGTCGCCAGGGCTGGAGCGCAGTGGCCGGATCTCAGCTCACTGCAAGCTCCGCCTCCCGGGTTCCCGCCATTCTCCTGCCTCAGCCTCCTGTGTAGCTGGGACTACAGGCGCCCGCCACCTCGCCCGGCTAGTTTTTTGTATTTTTTTAGTAGAGACGGGGTTTTACCGTGTTCGCCAGGATGGTCTCGATCTCCTGACTTCGTGATCCGCCCGTCTCGGCCCCCCAAAGTGCTGGGATTACAGGCTTGAGCCACCGCGCCCGGCCTAGAACGTTCTTAAAAGCTTAAAAGTAAATATGCCTTTGACAAGATTGTAAAACTTGACAAATATAGGCCGGGCACAGTGGCTCACACCTGTAATCCAAGCTCTTTGGGAGGCAGAGGAGGGTGGATCAAGAGGTCAGGAGATCGAGACCATCCTGGCTAACACGGTGAAACCCCCTCTCTACTAGACATACTAAACATTAGCCGGGCATGGTGGTGGGTGCCTGTAGTCCTATCTACTCCGGAGGCTGAGGCAGGAGAATGGCGTGAACCCGGGAGGCGGAGGTTGTAGTGAGCTGAGATCCTACCACTGCACCCCAGCCTGGGCAACAGAGCAAGACTCCGTCTCAAAAAAAAAAAAAAAAAAAAAACACTTGACAAATATATCAACTGTTATCCTACAGAAAAGGAAAAAAAATTGTTATTTATAAGATTTCTATAAAGTAAAATCCTAGGTTTAGGGGTTTAATTTTATTTTTTCAAATTAAGCTAGATAGGTATGAATTTGTTGACAAAAGTGAAGCAGTTTTATATTTGGTGGTTATGAATTATATAAATTGAATGCAGCAGTAAAAAACTCTAAAACTTAAGATAAAGTGAGTAAATTATACCGTACAGAGAAGAAACATAAAAGTAATAGGTCTAGAAAAATTTAATTAGACTTGTGGCAAGGTTAAATACAAAATATTGTCTAACTTGGTGAAAAAAATAATAGACGCATATACATATATCTCAAGTCTCACCCTGAAGTTCAAGAATATAGTTTATAATTGGGTACAGATCTGATATTTCCCTCTAATAGATCTAGTCCCTAGAAGGCATAGAACTTCCAGCACTCAAGTCTGACTTCTTTGCCAGATCACAGATTCCTTATTCCATGCTCTGTGATCATTCAGTTGCTATTCTGAGAGTGGAACTGGTATATTGTTGGGCAGCTGTAATTGCTGTTTTTACTACACTAAGCTGAAATTGGGCTCTGTAACTTTGCCCATTGGTCCTGGCTGATTGGCACAACACAGAGCAGTTTTTCTTTGTCTCCCTGTAGACTATCCTTCAAATCTACATTTTAGTTAATAAATTTGTGTAGTTTGACTCTGTGTGTTTTGATAATACAAAGCACTTGTCTTAGTCTGTTTGGGTTGCTAAAGAATTAGCATAGGCAGAGTGGCTTATAAACAACAGGAATTTATTTCTCACTCTTTTGGAGGCTACAAGTCTGCGATTAGGATGCAGCATGGTTGAGCTCTGTTGAGGGCCCTCCTCCTAGTTCAAGGACTGCAGTCTTTTTGCTCTGTCCTCACATAGCAGAAGGGGCAAGGGGTTTCTTTTGGGCCTTTTTTAAGAGGACATCAATCCCATTCATGAGACTTCTGCCCTCAGGACTTAATCATCTCCTAAAGGCCCCACCTCACAACATTATTACCCTGGGGAATCAGGATTGTAACACACAAACTTTGGGGAGGACACAAACACTTAGACCACAGCAGCACTTGTGTCTCAATGTATTTTCTTTACTCCCTAGATGTTTTTCTAATAGAATGCTTCCTCTCAAAATGTGCCACTGAGAAATGAAAATGCTATTCTCAGACAAGCTCAGAACAAAGCCATCCAAAATATTGTAAGTTTAGTTTTTGTCAAACGATCATTTTATTCACTTATTTTGAACTTGTGGCCAACTAAAATAACTACAATATGTTTAACAGAAACTACTGCTAAACTAAGTTTTAAACAGGATATTTATAAAATTAGTATTTTTTCTGTAACTGAAATTAAAAAGGTTTTCTGTATTTTCACTAAATTATGTTCCTAAATTTTAGCCTTTATTTTAATATTACGAGAAACATAGTTGTAATTTACATATATTAGCTATTTCTTTCAATATTGTCTCCTAAAACTATATAGCGTGCATCTCATGGCATTTTCCATGTCTTCGTTTGGTGTGGAGAACTGGAAATGTCTCTAGAGACATTGAGACATTTTCCATATTAAAATCAATCTACTGATTGACAGTTTTGGGATATAGATATTAAACGAGCTATTGAATCCGATCTATATTTTTAACCTTGTCCTTATAGATATAAATAGAAATAAACAAATGTTTTATTGAACCCAAGAGGATGTATTTTTTCTAATATAATAGATCATAATAGAGGAAATGAGGTCTTTTAATAGAACTTCTTAAGAAACTCATATTAGTAGTAAACAGACATTTTCTTTATTTCATTTCATTAATCCTAATGCTCCCTCAAAACTGGCATGTGTGTCAGTCATAAAGCTGCTCTAAGGCACTGGTTCAGAAGTATAATCAGAATGACAGTTCCCCATAGCAATTTGTCTAAATAAAAATAAGAAGGATAATTTGGCATCACACAACTTGAGCTATTTCCTACCTTTTAGGAAGCCGCAGTGAAACTCTGCCATCAGATACTATATCAATCGGCATTCCAGCCATAAATAAACGGACTCAGGTCTTCCCCACTGGAATTTCTTCTTAGTTTATTCAATTAATTTTTTAGATTGTTTTATCAAATCTTTAGCAGATAAGGAAGCAGATGCTTAGCATTCCCATAACTTAAGAGCCAGAGTCTGGGATCCAATCGAGCCACATCTTACTCCAAAACTATGTGATTTAACCCATGTCATAGCTCTTTGGATTTTGAATTTTGCATTTATACAATGAGGAGGATGCAGTAGAAGCTACCTAAAATTCCTTCAACCACTAACACTCAGTTCAATTTTATACTAAATATAGTGATATAAGCCAAATGTATCTGTAGAAATAGCCACTTGTATACTTGCTCTATTTGGAAATAATTTTATTCTTCCTTTGTTCTTCACCAAATGTCAAGAAATACATATTTCTGTGTCTCCCCCTCCACACACACTCTCTCTCTCCCTCTCTCCCTTTTTTCTGTAGATATCAGGCATTTTAAATATCAAGCAGTGACTGCAAAAGACTGCACATTGGGATACACTTTCAAAACAATTTAGCCAGTTTGAAATGTAAATTTGATAAGCAAAAGCACTACTGACACAGTTACTGTACTCCTTGCAGAGCCTTAAACAGGTGCAAATGAGTTCATTTTGTGATAAGAACCTGCGTTTGTTGGAGAACAGCATTTGGAAGTAGTCAATTAGCAAATTCCAAGATATCTGAAATGAGAAGAAAGTATTAAATTGCAAAGGGAGATTTGAAGTGGTATCTACTGTATTAGTCTGTTCTTGCACTGCTATAAAGAAATACCTGAAACTGGATAATTTATTTGACTGGGTCAATTTAATGGACTTGTGGTTCCACGGGCTGTACAGAGAGCATGGCTGGGAGGCCTCAGGAAACTTTCAATCATGGTGGAAGAAGAAGGGGAAGCAGGCACTTCTTACATGGCTAGAGAAGGAGGAAGGGAGTGAAGGAGGAGGTACCACTCACTTGTAAACAGCCAGATCTCATGAGAACTCTCTCACTATTGAAAGAACAGCAAGGAGGAATCTGCCCCAGGATTCAGTCGCCTCCCACAAGGCCCCTCCTCCAAAATTGGGGATTATAATTCAACATGAGATTTGGGCAGGGACATAAATCCAAATAATGTCATCTATCCACTGATGCACATATGTAATAATGGGTTAAAGTCTGTATAACATGAGTCCCTGCTAATTTTGTTTAATGATGTTGCCTCTTCAGTTTTGCCGTGCCAGTCAAGACCTGCACTATCACAACTTTTTGTTGTAAGTAGCTTATGTTTGCCTGGTCACACCCTACTATTGAGCAGAAAACTCTCAGTATGATCTGAGGCTAGATTCCAGGGATTTGTATGGATAAATAACTATTTCTGAATATTTGTATTTTTCTTGGTAAGAAGTTTTGTGATTCTTATAATATAAAAGCTTTTAAGCATTAGTTTTTAACAAAATATGAAAGTTTATTTTTAATTAAATGTAGTATGTACATGGAAAGAGCCTTCACTTGTGCTAATCCTTTAACACTATTCTTTGATGTCAACTAATTTTCCTGTAGAGAAGGAAGTTGCGTCTATAATTCTGGAGGTTTTATTAGAGTAAGAAACAATGAATAATAATACTTTAGGATTACTGCAAAAAATGTGGCTCCTTTGGCAATAATCCAGTATAAAATAAGTCTTTAATTCTTTAAAGGAATATATTAAATTAATTTGTTTTGTGTGTTTTGAGATGGAGTTTCACTCTTGTTGACCAGGCTGGAGTACAATAGGCAGATCTCGTCTCACCACAACCTCTGCCTTCTAGGTTCAAGAGATTCTCCTGCCTCAGCCTCCCAAGTAGCTGGGATTACAGGCATGCGCCACCATGCCCGGCTAATTTTGTAATTTTTTTTAGTAGAAACAAGGTTTCTCCATGTTGGTCAGACTGGTCTTGAACTCCCAAACCTAGGTGATCCACCCACCTCGGCCACCTAAAGTGCTGTGATTACAGGCGTGAGCCACTGTGCCCAGCCAAATCAATTTTTATAATTTTTATAATTCCTATTTGCCATATTCTATTCATTGTTCAATGTAAAGGATGCTAGGCTTATATTCAGAGCTATAATTGATGAAGAAAGCACAGAAATAAATTTTGTTCACTACTTCTGACATGTAAAATAGTGGAGTCACTATGTCCATACTGCTACAGCTATTGTTACTATAGGTTGTTAAGAACAAATATTGATCAAGAAATGTCAACATTTTTCTAAGGGTTAATACTCAAAATACTTAGCAACAGGCACATTATAGGCACTAATTAACCAGAAAAGATTTTGGCCATTAACAATTCATAGCACTGTACAGATTTGTGCCACCTGAATATCAGTCCTGCTGGTAGGTGCTATTATTTTCCCAGTTTTATAGATAAAGAACTGAGACTTTAAAAGATTGAATAATTTCTCCAAAGTCTATAGTCAATATAAGATTGAAACCTTGTCTGTTGAACTTAGGTTGACAAATCCTTGCTGTAACCACTACATAGACATTGGCTATCTCTGTGTAGGGTTTCGGCGGGTGTTAAACAATGTGTGTTAGACAAGAGGACTTGACAATAATATTAACATATCCTCATGAGTCTGGGAATGACTTTATATTTTGTAACCCAACACTAATTTTACAAAATAAGAAAACAAAGTCTAAAGCAATTAAGTGATGCTCTATCTTATAGTATGTTTCAATCCTTTGTCATTTAATGTGATTTTTGTAAGTTAAATATTAGAAACACTCTTTTACTTATTATCATTGAATGTAGTCATAGAAATAATAGGTGATGACAAGTAGATCCCTATGACTGATTGCTTGCAGGTATTCACCATTTCAAACAGTTTAAAGGTAAAACAATTTATAAACATAATTTAAATGTCTTACACTTTGATAGATCAATTCCCATAAATAAACATGAAAGATACCAGAGGACTGTGTGGTGGTTCCACTTTTATTTTTTCACACTTCTCCACCAAAAATAGAAGGATTGCAGCAGGTAGATGTGTCTGGAAGTCTGATCAGTAGGCAGCCAGAGATTAGTCTCGTCTATATCCTTCCCCACCCTATGAGGTCATCAATTTTTCAAGAGTTAAAAAAGAGAAGATGACTGGGCGTGGTGGCTCATGCCTGTAATCCCAGCACTTTTAGAGGTGGGCAGATCATGAGATCAGGAGATCGGGACCATCCTGGCCAACATGGTGAAACCCTGTCTCTACTAAAAATAAAAAAATTAGCTGGGCGTGGTGGTGTGTGCCTGTAATCCCAGCTACTCAGGAGGCTGAGGCAGGCGAATTGCTTGAACCAGGGAGTCAGATGTTGCAGTGAGCCAAGATCATACCACCGCACCCCAGCCTGGTGACAGAGCGAGACTTCATCACTCCATCTCAAAAAGAAAAAAAAAAAAAAAAAAGACAAGAGATGAATTCCGGGAAAATATTGCATGCATAGGTTGTTTATTTTGTCATAAAATATCTTGGCTTTTTAAGTTAGACTTTATAGGTACTTTATATAGCATAACCTTAGCTCATTTCTTGCTTATCATATCATCCACAGTTGCCATTTACAATTATATATATATATAGCCTACATATTTGAAACTTAAAAACTCAGTCCATTCAATTCCTTTTCTAAATCATAGACTGCTTTATTCTTTGATAAATTTTTCCTGATTACTTTCATTTTGCATTTTTTGGATCTGAGTCAAAATCATGTGAAGGCTCCAGGGAATAGCTGCAACCTACATTATTACTTTAAAATTCAAAAAAATGTTTAAAGCATATGGTAAGAAAAATTGTTCTTTTGATCTAACTTACCTGATTTAGGGAGTTAGTGTTCATGGAGTTGTGCTGAGCTTCAAACAAATACTAGGTGAACTGTTGAGGACAGGATCTTATTGATGTTACTAAGAGTTTTAAAATTAAAAACAACAACAAGGCAAGGCACTGTGGCTCATGCCTGTAATCTCAGCACTTTGGGAGACCAGAGGCCAAAGCAGAAGGATTGCTTGAGTCCAGGAGTTTGAGCGCAGCCTGGGCAACAAAGTGAGACCCTGTCTCTGCAAAAAAATCCAAAGGAAAATTAGCTGGCTGTGGTGGTATGCACCTGTAGTTCCAGCTACTGTGAGGCTGAGGTGGGAGGATGGCTTGAGTCAGTCAAGGCTGCAGTGAACCATGATCATGCTACTGCACTCAAGCCTGGGAGGCAAAGGGAGACTCTGTCTCAAAATAAAACAAAACAAAAACAACAATAAAAACAAACCCGAATGCCGCGTTGCATTTTTTTTGTATGTCATTTATCCTTTGATTTCCTTCTTTTATTGTTTCACCCCTTCTCCCTTCTTGCCATAAATACAGGATTCCCCTGGTGAGTCACACCTTAAATATACCCACAGGCATACATTGTAGCAGGAACATAAAAAGCCGTTCCTTCATGAATATACATTAAAATGGAGTGAAGGACCCTCTCCTACCTCTTTGACTATCAGTATTCATTGTCTAATAGAATATTGAATTATTTTCTTCCAGGTTCCCCATTTAAAAATCAATGTTCTGCTAGACTGAGCGAACTGACAGTAGTATAAGGCTCGCTAGACCAACAACTGGATGCCCTGGGAAATGGAATCTAAGGCTGCCTCTGTCAATGATGAGAGAGATAAGAAAGAAAAAGCATAATGGTATATGTTTTATTTGCAGGCATGAGGATTTTTATGAATTTTTTAAGGGAGAGGAGAAGTATGGATTAAACTCAAGAGGATATTAAATCAAATAAAAGGATTAAAACTATCTATTAATTACTTTTAGGGATGGATGAACCTTGCCATATTTTGGGTTTATTGAGTATCTCTAATTTTCCAAATGTCTGGAGTTTTCTTTAAAAAAGCTTCTTCAGTTACCTTTGTTCGACACATCTTGCACAATTTATGATAAATTCAAATTAAAATATTTTAATTTGGTTTGCAACTAAGAAAACATTTGGCTTTATGCCTTTTCCTATTGATGTTTGAAGTTTCATTTTAAGGCAAGATTTAAGTCTTCTAGAAGTTTTATGTGTAATAAAACAGTGTTTGTTTTTAAAAAATTGATGTAGCATTTGCTATATCAGTAACACTTATTATTAAGGAATGAGACGGAAATTTTAAGGGTACACATTATGCATAGCTGTGTTGATACTGTTTTAGACATAATCTACTGGTTTTAATAAGATTGAAATGCAGCCTTTCCAAATATATGCCGAATGCACCAGCATTTATAAAATAAAACCTTTTAAATAGAAGTTTAATTAATTTTTATTTTATGTCAATACTTTTGGAAAACATCATTTTTGTCACATTTACCTACTTTGGAAAGCATAAACAAGAATATGATTTGTAAAAACTACATGTTTGACCTAAATTTTATGTCGATATTGAATTGAATGTAGTGGCAACTTTAAGTAAATTCATAAACATAATTAATCTTACTTTGTATATTTATGTATGTGTGTGTATATATATGTATATATATGTACATACACATATTTTAATTCTCAAAACACCATCAGCAAAAGAATGGTTTTCAGTATGATTGAAAATACTACTTGTTATCATATACTCAGCCTCTTGCTAAGACTACTTCTACTCAACCAACCCATTTTCATTGTTGTTTCTTTTTCTCCTTCTGGGACTTACTTGCAATTCTATTAGACTACTCAGCATATACTCAATGATCAAAATAGTCTCATTTTGTTGATGGCAATAATATATATATATATTTTTTTGGTCTAAAAAGAGCCATCTTACCTGTGAATATAGCAATTCAAAGCATCTTTTCTATTGCTGTGAATTTCCACCTGCAGAAACCATTTTGCAGATTTCTAGAGAAGAGGTTTGTTACAGGCCATCCAAACAGCATCAAGGGCTCATTTTCATTTGTTTAACAGAGATGTCATTTTTCTAATTTTCTCACCAATGTACCCTGAAGTACTTTATCTTGTCTAATATTTTCTCAGAATGCAGATATTGTTTTATCTAAAAATACATTTTTATTTTTAGGGACAAGAAAAATCTAGAATCAAACTGTGGTAAGTAAATATATTTCTGAGATAAGAAAAAAATAATCATTAGTGATCATCAGACATTCAATCCCACCAGGGGGCATCCCTGGTACAGGGTAGTTTCATCTAAGCATTTGGCTGAGTTTTCCTCAAACTGGCTATGCCTCTTAAAAATAGCATATTCTCAGATCTGCTGTGAATGGGCTATGGTATGGGATTTCCAAAATCAATTTCTAAAGTATTCTTTCAATCCCTCTAGAAAGAATATACGTGCAAGTACCAGTTAGCTTCTTTAACATTTGAATTTGAAGTAAAGAAGTCAAGATAGGCCAAGGTCTGAGGAAGTCAAAAGAAGTTGACAGGCTGCTTTTGGCTTCTCTTAAATGTGTGTGTGTGTGTATATACATATATGTGTGTGTGTGTATGTATTTGTGTATATATGTATATACACATATATGTATATATACACATATATACATATATACACACACACCACATATATACACATGCATATATATATACACACACACACTGCAGTGAACCATGATCACATAATAAAATACATATATTTCATTCAATTTTGGGCACATAACCTTGTTATTTTACAAACATGTTCTTCTTACTTATTTCACATTATTTCTATAGATGACTCTTAAGAAATTATATTTTAAGATTCTTTGGTTCTTTGGTAATGTTGCTGGAATTTTTTTTTTTTTTTGCTCTGTTTTTAATTGAGGAATGGGAATGACCTCTAAAGCAAAAACAGAAGTTTCAAAATTGCTAATGATTTGTTCACAATTGCTGAAGAAACAATGGTGATGTCCCTGTTAGTGTGTGCCATTGCAAATAGAACCATTAAAATGCGCTTGTGATATTTGTATTAGCTTTCCTTCTATTTTATAAAGACTGTTCTTCCCTAACATCTTTGCGCTAAGCAGAGTCTGTGATTCTTCTCATATATGGCAATTCCTTTTTACCTCTTCTACATTGTAATTTTTAGGTCTTTTCTGAGTTAGTTTTCAATTCATTAACTTTAAACACTGAGATGTCTCTTCCTGCCTTTCCAGAAATGCATATTTTATTTGGCCACATACCTCTCAAGACAGATTCAATGAAACTTGGAACTGCTGAAAACATTTACTAATCTTTGATTGCTATTTGCAGTTGGAGGTAGCTGTCTCCTACATCCTTTTCCCACTCAACTCAGCAAAAATTAAAATTGACAGAAACAATTTCTAGAAAGAAAGTGGAAAAAAATGAACAAAGGAGTTGAAAACATATATCCTCTTTTTTTACATTAAGGTTTTTTCACATTGCTTTAAGTAACTTTCTGTTTTAACAGTAGTTCAAATGTATAATATGTACACATTCAAATTACACAAAGAAAATCATATAAAATCCCTTAATTTGACTGATAAGAAAAAAAGCTGTTTCGGGTACTCATTATGTACCCAATATATATGAGTCAATTGCTTTTTAAAACTATAGTGATCAGAGGTAAAATTAATGGATACAAATTAAAAAAGAGTTTTAAGATCAGAATACATTAAAACCTACAAAATGTCTTGTTTTGCCATGGGTTTGTCAATAGATCAAATGTGTAAACCATTATAATATAAGTGATAATGCAGCATCACATCTGTGCAGTGAACATTTTGTTTTAACTCTAAGTAAAAACTACCTGAAAAAAAAATTCAGGGGGCATATCTCACACTTCAGGTTTCTATGTCCAAATATTATTTTCTTCCATTAAAAACTTATAGACTGCAATGTGACACCCCCTGGATAGTCTATAATAAGGTTTGTTTGTTCGTCACACCCAATGTATTAAAATTTAGGAAATTGTACCACTTTATTTAGATATTCTGCATTACTTGAAAACTAAGGGACAATAACACTGGATTCTCATTTCGCCAAGGCAATATTTGCTGACACCAACTGGGTCTTGCCTTCCTTAGCTAGAATATACATTTCTAAATTTACCATAAGCCTCTCCATTCCTTAATGTTTTTACAGCTGACTGACTTCATTCATTTAGTAACTGCCTGGCCCTCTAAGCATTCCATTTGCAATTGCTTGTATAAAACATGTGGCTTTGATGAAATCCTCAAGCTGGAAGTCTATTGGGAATTCCAGGATATTCTGAGGTCTGTATAGGACTGGAGTCTATTCCCAGATAGGGTCAGGACGGTGTATTGAGAGCAATGGTTTTGAGCTCTGATTGCACCCAATGCCCTTTCCTATCCCAAATGTTTTATAATGTTCATTTTTTAAAAGTGAAATAAAATTTCAAGATAATAGACCCTACTTAAGCATGTAATTTATACACACTGCCCTCATTACTATGATGATGAATTGAAGAAGTGTGAGATAAATGCTTTGTCATGATTATATTAGAAGACACAATGAATTAGACAGATGTACACCTATAAAGAGATGCACTACAAATATAAAAGTTGTGAATGTGAACTGATCCAAGTGTGTACCTGTGATGATTCTAACGGCTAAAACAGCATTGCACTCAGCAACATGATTTTCTGACACAGTTGGCATAGTAAAGAATTCCTGGCAAAGTTTCAAATGAAAGAAACACACAATGTTTCTTCTATATACATGGTAGTACATTTACAGGGCTAAATGTAATTAAAACCAGGCCAAAACTGCTTTGTGTAGGTATGAGAATATGTGAGTAAGATCCAACTTGGCTGAGCTCCAGTACACACACCTTTCACTATTATGCCGTCTGTTATCTGGTGAGAACTTAGTCAAATGGCATCTGGAAAAATGCTTTGTTCAGAAAGACTTTCTTTCTCATTAGAAGATATCTAACATCCTTAGACATAGACAAACCCTGGCCCAACTGAATAAGTGGCATTAGTGCCTTCAAGTTGTTGTGCCAACCAAAACAAAATAAAACAACAGATATCTCCCAGAATGTCTCCTGCAGATAGTACTGGACTCTGAAGAGGAACAATTGTCTAATGTGAACAACTGTCCAGAATTCTTAAGCAAATATAATCTGAAAGTTAAATGGTTGGCCTTTTAAATTTAAATTGACAGAGAAGGAAAACTTTAATTGTTTATGTAGTTTGTAAAATCTTACTGTGTTAGCATGTCAATGCATTTGCAAAAAATTCCTTGCTTTAAATTAAATAAATTCTAGTAGTTGTTTTCAGGTAATTTCAAATTACTTTTAGAAGTCTTATAACACTATAAAGATATTTTGTAAAATTTTTTTAGAAATTAAAAAAAATTCCAACTTTTATATATGCTATATAATAAAGAAGTGAAAAGAAACAATTTGCAAGCAAAATTTTTAGTTTTGGGAAAAACTATTATTATATATGTTTCATTTTACTTTTACTTTTAACAATAAACATATAGAAAAGTAACTTTGACTTTTCTCCAATAGCTGCTGCAAAATGCTTTGTTTATTTAAAGCCTCATTTGTAAACATAGACGTAAAAAATTATGTTTTATCTCAGGTTTGATTTGGAGATTAAATGTAGATTAAAATTTGACTACTTGGCCGGGCGCGGTGGCTCAAGCCTGTAATCCCAGCACTTTGGGAGGCCGAGGCGGGCGGATCACAAGGTCAGGAGATCGAGACCACAGTGAAACCCCGTCTCTACTAAAAATACAAAAAATTAGCCGGGCGCGGTGGCGGGCGCCTGTAGTCCTAGCTACTCAGGAGGCTGAGGCAGGAGAATGGCGTGAACCCAGGAGGCGGAGCTTGCAGTGAGCCGAGATGGCGCCACTGCACTCCAGCCTGGGCAACAGCGTGAGACTCCGTCTCAAAAAAAAAAAAAAAAAAAAAAAAAATTGACTACTTGTTTCAGAACAGAATATAAACTGATTTTAATTCTAATACTCATATTTTGATCTAAAATAATTTCTATGGTTTTTAAATTTATGCTGTGTTTTTTTAAGTTAAAAACGAGAAATATTTAGTTGTATTTCTCAAATAATGCATTGTGAACATGTGTAGTCAAATCTTATACATTAAAAAATTAGCTATAATCATAGGTCCTTTTTCTGTTTATGAAATATTACAGACTTTCTAATATGCCTGTAGAATTTTGATTACATAAATTTTATTTATAATCTGGGTAAGCATATCCTGAGACAAATTTGCAGAAATAATTCCTTTCATAATTCTATTAACTTGTTTCCTATCATCAGTGTTCTTTATGTTAGAATGGTCTCTGGTGATATACATTAAGCAACATATGGCAAAGAACCATTGTAGGGTGGCTGGCAAGATGGCTGAATAGGAACAGTTCTGGTCTGCAGCTCCCAGCGAGATCAAGCAGAAGGTGGGTGATTTCTGCATTTCCCACTGAGGTACCTGGCTCATCTCATTAAGGCTGGTTAGACAGTGGGTGAAGCCCACAGAGGATGAGCTGAAGTAGGGTGGGGCGTTGCCTCACCTGGGAAGCGCAAAGGTTTGGGGAACTCCCTCCGCTAGCCAAGGGAAGCCCTAAGGGATTGTGCCGTGAGGAACAGTGCATTATGACCCAGATACTAGGCTTTTCCCACAGTCTTCGCAAACCACAGACCAGGAGATTCCCTCAGGTGCCTACACCTCCAGGACCCTGGGTTTCAAGCACAAAACTGGGCAGCCGTTTGGGCAGACACCGTATACATTACCTGCCCATTAGTCACTTAGTAGCTGTCTTGGTTGTCAGAACAACAGATCACAAGAAGAAGGATAAGTACAGTATAAGACACATTGGGAGAGAGAGAGGCCACATTCATATGACTTTTATTACAGTATATTTTTATAATTGTTTTATTGTATTATTAGTTATTGTTAACCTCTTACTGTGCCTAATTTATAAATTAGTTTATTATAGGTATATATGTTTAGAAAAAACAAAGTTTATAGAGAGTTTAGTACTATCTATGGTTTCAGGCATCCACTGGAGTCTTGGAATGTATCCCTCAAGAACAAGGGGGGGAACTACATTTGACCCTTGAACAACATAGGTTTGAGCTGTGTGAGACCACCTATATGCTGATGTTTTTCAACCAAATGCAGACTGAAAACACAATATTCACAGGATATGAGACCCGCATATACAGAAGGCTGACTTTTCATACATGCAGGTTTCTTGGGGCTGACTGCAGGACTTGAGTATGCATGGATATATGCAGGAGGTCCAGGAACAAATCTTCCGCATACATCAGGGACAACTGTACTATATTACAGAGTGGGACCTTTTAGGAGGTATTAGGCCATGAGGACTCCCCGTTATGAATGGGATAATGCCTTATAAAAGGACTTGAGGGAGTGAGTTTGCCTGTCACACTCCTGCATGTGAGGACACGGTTCATCCCCTCCAGAGGAAGCAGCATTCAAGGCATCATCTTGGAAGCAGAGACCAGGCCCTTACCAGGCACCAGACTTGACAGTGCCTTGATAGTGGACTTCACAGTCTCCAGAACTGGGAGAAATAAGTTTCTGTTTATAAATTCCCCAGCGTCTGGTACTTTGTTAGAGTAGCAGAAATGAACTAAGACACCCTGCTTTAAAATTTTTTACCTATGTGATAAAATCCTTGCTAATGATCTTCTTTCTTCATTCAATCACATATTTGCATCACTGTATAACCTAGATCTCAGATAGTACCCAGAGGAAGACATAATCAACTACAGATCATCATCATCTATCATGAAATGCTTATACAGATGTAATTTTACTATATTTAAAATATTTAAGCCCACTAACAGTCTGTTTCTAAAATACCTTTTTAGCAAAACCATTTTATGAATACCAAGCTCAAGATACATGTTTCTGACAATTTTTTAATTATCAAACTATATAAAATAAATAACTTGGATGGGGCTTTCAAGTCTATGGAGAATAGTTCTACATGCTGCATTTATTTTGGTCCCTCCTCCTAGAATGGTACCTGTTTGTTCAAATGAATAGATATATGAGCTTTATAAAAACTGAATTTTAGTTATTGTTTGCTCAAAGTGGGACACTTTCTTCCTTTTATATTTAAAAGGAGAATTATAGAATAATAATGCCCTACAAGAATTATTTTATTATTATTTTTAACTTGAAGAATACCACCTATCTCTCATAAATATTGTAAAAATCATTCACTTTTTAACATCTTTAAATCTTTCTATGAAAAGTGTCATAAAAAATACTACACCGTTGTGGTTCTTTTATCTCCTTCCAAGCTGTATCTTAGTTGTCCATTTTCCTCTGGGAAGGTGTTCTAAAGATGTTTTTGCAGAGTATCATAGTAGGACTTTAAACTAAGCATCTAAAACCGTTCACTATGAACACAGGGTAAATTGGGTTACATTGGAATGACAGTATATTCATTTGCAAGTCCCCTAACACAGTTATTTCAACAACTTAGCTTTTGCATTTATAGTCAGCTCCCAGCTGCAGAGGGAAATTCAATGGCCTCATTATTGTGTCTGAACTGAACTGTGTCATGCAGGAGGAAAGGCAGAGTCAGAGGCAGATTGGGCCTTCCGGTTCATCTGCAGTTTGAGCTGGTTCAGCAGCAGCCCTGAAGTCCGGAGTTATGATAGCATCAGCTCTCACGTGATGAAGCTCTGGTTCCTCTTTAAACCCTAAAGGAATAGCAATTTCTGCTCTTTGAGATGTGCAGAATTCTTTTGAACTCCTGTTGGATTCAGGGATCACAGGGATCAGCTTGACTCTTGGAAGCAGGATGTATTCATTCAGAGGCAGCAGCTTTGGCAGCCAAAGAGGATTGTCAGAGCCTATTTTCCTTTTAGCAGCAGGAGTAAGTACTGTAAAGAAACAGGGCTCAGGGAGGCTGCATGATGCATAAACAGTATGTAATCCACTGAATGTGCTGGGAATTAGAGAATAAGGGAATAGGAACACAATTCTGCTGCAAATACACTGTATGGGCGACACTGTTCCACTGTGTAGACTATTGCTTGCTAAACAGTTCTTGCTTTTTGGAGGAAGTAAAGTATCCCATACATATTGAGTTTCTCTCTCTCTCTTCATTATATATTTAACCTCCATGATTTACACACTCCCATCTTCCACAAAAATTAAGATTCTGTCACTGAATTCTGAACTCATGGCATACATATCTCTTTCTTTACACTACTGAATCATGCCACTTATTAAAATCTATTAACAGAAAATAAGAGTGACAGGGAAAATTGCAGTTTAATAGCAAAAAATGAACTCAAGCATCAAAATAAGCATAGGGCAATGCTGAGCATGGCCGGGATGATACTGTTTTATGCATACTAGAGAAAAAATATACTTCAGAGAAATGACTTAACTAGTAAGTGAAATAGAAAACGTTTTCCTGGTGATTTGTATTATAGACAGGATTTGACTCTTTGAGTAGACTTGCAAACACTCTGGGCAGGAATAAATAAAGAAGACTGCTATCAATCATTGGATATTTATGCTAAGAAGGACTGTTTTCTTCTTCTTCTTCTTCTTCTTTTTTTTTGTCATTTGTTTAATGGGCCACACAGCATGGCTCCTGAAGACTATGGCTCCAAGCCCTGAAGGCACATGCTCCAAACCCAGCACATGCTCTCTCCCTGCTAATTTTCCAGCACTATTCAGAAGAAGGAAACTGAATGTAGGAAAGAGCAATAGAAAGAAGAGAGGCTTGGCCAAGCATAATACTTGCAGCTGCGTTTCTGTTTCTGGGACAGCTCTGATTTGCTATTTCTTCGCAGCAGCATGTTCAGGAGAGTGAGATTTGGCATAGGCTTCCACATGGCTTTCTTCTTGCAGCGGAGAAGAAATGGCAGGAACTCCATTAGTACATTTTTAAATTGCCCACTTATTTCCCATTGAAAGGGAAAGATTTTAGGCTGTTTCACAGGATAATAGAATAATGAACAGCAATTAGTCAAAGGTTGTAAAAAGAATGCTTCTTAGTGTGATAACATTTGTCAGCACAATTGTGTCATTTAGACAGAAAGGTGGCTTTCATTTTTTGCTGTCACTTTGTTTTTCAATTTCTAAACATTTTACATTCAAGAAAATAGTATCAGTGTAAACCCTGCACTGCTACCTTAGTCTTGGAAACAAAAGAGGATGTTTAAGAAAAATACATTTTAATGTGTGAGCTTATCAATAAATTTTGACTTTTTAAGCTATCATACTTATTATTTTCTACAATCTGTCAAATTGATTTTGACACAGTGTCTATGCTATGCACGGTGAATGTAAATTAGGTCTGGGTAGCCAACATTTTAAATGTTTTAGTCATCTTGTAAATATTCAAATGCATGGCTTCCAAAGAATGTGAGCTACTGGGCATTGGCACATGTTTTCCAGTAACTGAATTAGCAGAATTGGGCTTTGTGGGAAGCCTCTACCATTTGGTTACTTTATAGTTCTCAAGGCTAAGGAAAGGAGAAGAAACACGAAAGACACAAATGCTTCAGATTCGTCTCCCTTGACATCAAGGCAGCGAATGTGTGAATGGAGATGACATGCTCCTGAACTGCAGAATATAGAATGATGGTTGCCTTTAAAAGAAATCTAACATTGCTACAGTATTCCATTCAGGGCCCATAAGTGTGCATTGTGTATTGAATAATAAAAAGTCACCTAATATTTCTATCTGAAATATGCTTTTTCTTTTGTGTAACTGCTTGTAAATAAAATTGTTTAACATTTGTTCAATAGGAATTTATTGAGCATATATTATGTCAAAGAATATTTGTTAGACACTAGAAGAATGAAGAACTTCCAGGCATGTAATAAATAGTGTATTGAAAGGCAGAATGCATTTTGTTCAATAAATCGTGGCAAAGGTAGAATGCAATGGAAAGTTACTAACCAAAGGAAAGAACATTAATTTCAACTGGTTTAATTTTAGAAAGCTTTATGAAGAAATTGGCTTTTGAGTTAAGCCTGAAACAGTGATCAGAATGTCCATAAAGTGAAGGAAATCATGAGGAAAGGCACCTAGTTATTAATGATCTTACTCAAAATCCCATAGCTGGTAAGTTGGGATTTGAACCCAGTTCCTATGGATCTGAAACCCATGTTCTTTCTGCTATGGTAACTGGGTTTCCTGGCACCTAGTTATTAAAGCTCACACTACAGCCTAGAAAGGCTGAATTATAGAATGCATGGAAATAATAACATGATAGTTTTGAAAACATTCAGCTTGAGTTTATTAGAAAATAGAAGTCAATAAATTCCAAATTAAAGCACACTATACCTAGTGGTTAAATTGCATTTTGGGAGACAATGTGACATAAACTTTGATTCGTATCTTGCCTATTCCTGTCACCCACAGGAGCATTTCTTAGCATCTCCAAGCTTCAACTAAAATATATCAAATGTAAAACCTATATAATAGGTTTGTTATAAAGACTTTATTGAGATGCTCTATATGATATATATAAAATATACAAATACTGTGCCTAATACTCATTTATGGTAACTTCAATTATATCAGCAATATTAGCTTTGTTGTTATTATTATGTTGTTTAAGATCAAGTTGGAGCCATAGTTTGTGGCCAAATGTTATGGAAAGAATTGAAAGTTTTGCTAACCTCACTGTAAATTGATTGTTAATTGGAAAATCTATTTTGAAGAAGGCAGTTGTGATATTATAAAAGCAGCTTTACAAGAGTGACCCCAGCATGTGACGGTTGTGGTGAAGGCATGATCATCTGTCAGGAGGTTCCATTAGTAGGCTGAGGATGAGTAAATGAGAAAGGCAGATATAGCCCAGTAATATAAATTGTTGTCTATTACACAAGATTATGAAAAGTATGAAGAGTGTAAGATATTGATCACATTATTATGAGAAATTGCCTCAAAGTAAGAGAAAATACTTTCAAGAATATACAATATAATCAGTTTACTTTTAGTGTTTGAGCTTCAGATGACTTGAAATCAAAGTCTTGAATGAAAGAGTGATATCAGTACAATTGATATAGGATATATAATTAGTGCAAATGTAATCATGAAATAGGTGTAATTTCCCAGGGAGAGAAAATATTGTAATAAGAGACCAAGATTAGACTCTTGAAGAATTCCAACATTAAAAAAAGAGAGAGAGATATATAATAAGAACAAAACTGGAGGCATCACATTACCTGACCTCAAATTATACTACAAGGCTATAATAATTAAAAGAGCATAGTACTGGTATAAAAAATAGACAAATAGTTCAGTGGAACAGAATTTTAAAAACCCCAAAATAAAGCTACATATCTACAGCCAACTGATCTTTGACAAAATCAACAAAAACATATACTGGAGAAGGATATCCTCTACAATAAATGGTGCTGGGAAAATTGAATTGCCATATGCAGAAGAATGAAACTGGAGCCCTATCTCTTACCACATACAAAAATCAACTCAAACTGAGTATACTTAAATGTAAGACCTGAAACCATAAAAAAAAAAAAAAAAAAAAAAAAAAAAAACTAAAAGAAAACCTAGGAAAAACTCCTCTGGAGGATTGGTCTAGCCAAAGAATTTTTAACTAAGACCTCAACATCACAGGCAACAAAACCAAAAATAGAAAAATGGGACATAATTAAACTGAAAAACTTCCACATAGCCAAGTAAATAATTAACCGAGTGAACAAACAACCTGAAGACTGGGAGAAAATATTTGCAAACTATGAATCCAACACAGTACTAATATCTAGGATTTACAAGGAACTCAAACAACTAAACAACAACAGCAATAAAAACAAACAAACCATTAAAAAGTAGCCAAGGCTGAGCATGGTGGCCCATCCCTGTATTCTCAGCACTTGGTAGGGCTAAGGCAGAAAGATTTCTTGAGCTCAGGAGTTGGAGACAAGCCTGCCTGAGCAACATTGGGATATCTCATTTCTACAAAAATGAAAACATTAGCTGGGCATGGTGGCATGTGCCTGTGGGCCCAGCTAGCCTGAGAAACAAAGTGAGGCCCTGTTTCTAATTAAGGGAATATGAAGAGACTCAGAATGTGATGAGAAAGTAAAGAAAATTTAAAAATTAGACCAAAAAAAAAAAAAAAAAAAGACTCAAGAGGCTATAAAGTCTTACAGATCTGCTATAAGGAAGAAGCACTTGTCCTTCCTCTTCTCCTCTTTGTTTTATTTCCTCTCCTTCTCCTTTCTTTGCATATTTTTTCTTCTACTTTTTCATGTAGACAGAGGAAAATAATGTTCTAACTTAGGATTCAACAAAGAAAACTGAGACGGTTCCACTAGATATAATACAATCTATTTATGCTACAACTACCTAGCATCCCATGATTATACATTTACTACCACTCATGTTCCATTTTGCTTGCTGTGACTTCAGGGATTGTTTGTAAAGGAAACACAACTTCTACAAAAATTTTTAATGAGGCCAGTTGCAGTGGCTGATGCCTGTAATCCCAACACTTTGGGAGGCTGAAGCAGGAGTGTCATCTGTGGTCGGGAGTTCCAGACCAGCCTGACCAACATGAAGAAACCCTGTCTCTATTTAAAATACAAAATAAGCTGGGCATGGTGACGTGGAGGTTGCGGTGAGCCAAGATCATGCCATTGCACTCCAGCCTGGGCAACAAGAGTGAAATTCCATCTCAAAGAAAGAAAGAAAGAAAGGAAAGAAAGAAAGAAAGAAAGAAAGAAAGAAAGAAAGAAAGAAAGAAAGAAAGAAAGAAAGAAAGAGAGAGAAAGTGCAAAATCATCCTATTTTAAAATCATTCAGTTTTACATTTTTTTCTCCAAAGGCTATTAAATACATGCCAGCAGAGTCATATAAGCAGATTATATAGCTATATCTGTGTTTGTTTGCTAGAGAACAATTTGATTGCAAAACATGGATATTTTCTCAATTGAGATGTGATAGATATAATTCAATAACTTAATAGCTTAATAATGTAGGATTTGACTATATTTTGACTTGAAAAATTTTGCTATTTGGGTATGAGCAATTTGAAGAAAGTTCCCAGGAAATTGTTACAGTACAGTCTTTCTTTTGCTTAATTCTCATAGAAAAGAGTAAAAAGCAGAGAAGATTGATTAAAATCATTAAAACATTTAATGAATATTTTATTAACTATCATGAAGTGTTATATTAATGAGCCTACAATTGGGTGAGTTGCATCTACCATATCAAAGATGGGAAGTCTAAGTTACAGATAGGCTCAACATCTTTCAATGTAATAGGTGTATTTTACTGACATTTTAAAAAATAACTATTACTGCAAGGTCTATCATTGTCTTTGTCTCTGACTCTTCTCTCTAAATTACAATGTTGAATATGCCCCAATAAGAACTTTCTCTTTAGTGCTCTGTTCTAATGCAATTTCTTAGTTGTGGTTGTGTCTCCCTAGCCCAAAACTAATTCTTTTTATTATACTCTAGAGTTAAACCAAATGTAGTTCCATTTATTTTTCTCAGACTGTACCCAAAAGTAAAAATATTGAGACATTTTTAGGGAATTGAGTTAAGGGATGTATAATTTGTTGTCCACAATATTTTGACCAAAAAGTTGTAATTTAGTAACCCTAAGTAAAAGAAAGTTATTTGACTGTTTTACTTTTCTATTTACCACTCCGTATATATTGAACAGAATTATGAAACATATTTATCAAATTCAGAAAAAGGCAACTCTTTACAAGGGTAACCAACCTATGGAGACATAATTCCTCAGGCACATATGCTTAAACATTTGGATCCATAATTTTACCTTGCCCCCTCAGACTCCACATTGACTTTACTCAGGGAACAACAAATATTAATGAAATAACTATGAGATTCAATCTACTAGAGAAAAAATAAAAGCGACAATACCTACACACCTGTTCAGAGACACCTATACAAAACTACTTTTTAAAAAAAGAGCCTGGCTGATCTATGGAAGCCATTAAAATAATCATATAAATAAAAATAAAGTGATAATTGCTACATTATGTACCTGTACAGCATTTCATGAAGATCTTAAGGAGAGACGAATTCATTCATTTAAAATTTAAGGAAGACTTCACCAAATCTCTGTAAAGCCAGGGAAATGTATCTATTTGATTTACTACTGTGTTTCCAATGTTACCTTATATTCCTGTTAAGAGTTCAATATGAGGACTGAGTAGTTGAGTAATGGAATGTAATAATGAATTAATTGAATAGTGAATAAGTGACAGAGTTAGATCTTGAAGGGTCTTTAGGAGTTCTACATTTTGAGGGTCCAAATTAAAAAAAAAACAAAAACCTACTTCAAAACAGTGGCTAACAAAATTGTATTCAAGAGGCAAATTCAAGAAAGAGCAACAAAATTTTACTTTGTTACACTATAAATTGCATATACTCACAGCACTTCTAATAAAGATAGTAAGTAGCGTATTGTAATTTATATTTACACCCTCAAGAGATTAAAGCCATTTATATATTTTGTAACTGAAGCTATGGGGAAAAATGAATGAGCCCTGAGAGAGATAAAAGAGACTGAAGTGGATAATCAGCTACTGTTAAAAGTGACACAATCTCAGCCTGGCATAGTGGCTCAGGCCTGTAATCCCAGCAATTTGGGAGGCGGAGGTGGGTGGATCATCTGAGGTCACGAGTTTCAGACCAGCCTAACCAACATGGTGAAACCCCATCTCTACTAAAAATACAAAAATTATCCAGGCATGGTGGCAGGCACCTGTAATCCCAGCTACTTGCGAGGCTGAGGCAGGAGAATTGCTTGAACCCGGGAGGCGGAGGTTACAGTGAGCCAAGACTGCACCATTGCACTCCCGCCTGGGTGATAAGAGCAAAATTCTGTCTCCAAAAAAAAAAAAAAAAAAAAAATAGTGACACAGTCTCTGTAGATGACCGCCAAAATTTTAATGCAGTAAAAAGAGGAGAATTCAGTAACTTCATGGGAGACAGGGTTGAGCTAATGTTTACCGGAGATTTTTTTTTTTTTTTTTTTTTTTTTTTTTGTCTAAGAGAATGAAGTCAATGAGGAAGTTAGAGACACAAGAACAGGGAAAATGACAGGCCAAGAAAATAGAATGAAGAAATGACTGAACATCATTGACAGGCTGATACTTGAAAGAGGATGCTATGTCCAACTCAAAGCAGTACAGAAGAATCTAAGAACTTTTTTTGAAAGTGAGAAAGGAGTAAATTGGAGTGTTTCTATTCGGTTGCCTCCATCTTCATGACAAACTAGGTCAATTAACTCAAGGAAATATGTTGGTCTATGTGAAAGGGGGCTTAAGAGAAATGTAGAAGCTTGGAATAACCTCTATGCTGAGTGTATGTGATGTCTAATAGAAATGAGCCAGCTGGGCATGGTGGCTCACACCTGTAATCCCAGCATTTTGAGAGGCCGAGGCAGGTGGATCATTTGAGGTCCGGAGTTTGAGACCAGTCTGGCCAACATGGCAAAACCCTGTCTTTACTAAAAATACAAAAATTAGCAGGGCATAGTGATGTGCACCTGTAATCCCAGCTACTCAGAAGGCTGAGGCAGCAGAATCACTTGAACCTGGGAGGTGGAGGTTACAGAGTGGAGATTGCGCCCATTCACTCTAGCTCAGCCGATAATAGTGAAACTGTCTTAAAAAAAAAATTATTATTTAAAAAAAAAAAAAGAAATGAGCCAAATAATTACTGTCAAACAACTCCAAACACATAAGTAAGTCTAGAAAACCTAAATTTGTAACACAGACAATCAGTACTTTTGAACAATTTGTCTAGCAGTGTTTAGCAATGGGAATAGGGAAAAACTAGAAGTTGATTTGCCTTAGGAAGAGGGACTGACTGAGGAAACAGTGGCAAGTAAAGGGAGTGAGGTAGTGTTTTTCACAGATGCAGGTGCTAATAAATTCAAAGAACAGTACTATGAAATAGGATAATTAGAAACCCAAGGCATCAGAGATTTTAAAGAGATTCAACAGCAAATTTTGTGAGAGTAAGGATAAAGGAGATAAAACTGGTTAGATATCAGGGATTTTCAAATGGGAAATTAGAGAGAAGGGGTGGATAGTATCCTGGAAATTAGCATAGCATCAAAGTAGGAGGAATCATTGGTGGCAATGTTTTTCATTTTTAGATTAATTCAATCAAACTATTAGTATGTTCTGCCATTATTTTTTCTATCAAGAAATTAACATGAAAAATAGCAACAATGACAACAACAAGAAAACATTTTTAGACAGGAGCCTGTCTAGGCAATGACAATAGAACAAACCATTATCATTATCATTCTTGTCATTACTAGTATCACTCTTTATCTTTTTAAAAATCTTCACTTAATTATAATATTTCTGCTATGTTGGCAATCTCATATTCCTGCTTTACAGATGAAAACAGTAACGAAAATGAGATTATTGGATGTAGAACTGATATGCAGAACTTGAATACCAATACCAACTTGATAAAGACTTTTGGATAAAACTGTAGTGTTCCTCACCATATTTATATTTACACCATAGTTTTCTGTTAAAGTTACAGTGCGGTTTCACTCATCTTGAATCTGGAGAAGTTATTTGACACAAATCAGCCTTTTCAAAGTACGAAGATACACTCTCAGAAAATTTAGAGGTAAATTTATTACATATATATCTTATTGATTACAAGCACTATAATTTAACATGTTTGATGATATATTGATATATAGTCTGATGTATATTAATATATTTATACTTATATTTATATTTAGAATATTTTGATATATTTGTACATTTTTACAGAGTAAGTGAAATAATAGCATGAACCTCTAGGTGTTCAGACAAAATGTGTCAAACACTGAGGAAATGAGATTCTTAATCCTTACAGAAGAGATATTTGATACTTTTGGGGTAACTTTATTTATGCCATTTTATTCCAGGATTCATTCATTGTATTTGCTTGCAAAAAAGATAATAAGATGAGATCTAGAGTAAGAAACAGCTAAGCAGTACAATCACAAAAGCAAAAAAAAATTATTGTAACAAAATGTGTCCTTTGAATAAAGTAATGGACAGAAGACATCAACTTTTAATCACCTGTTATTGAGACAGAAAGTGTACAATAGATTTTAAGCTAGTGCCAATGTAAAAGTCTTTACAAGGCTTGATTTCCAAAAATGGACAAGAGTGTCTCAGTCACAAAATGTCTTACAACTTCAACTGTCTTTTAAATGACAGTAATAACATAAGAACCCATCTGTATCTATGCACATCCTAAGAAGACTCAATTTATCAAGTATATTTTGCATCCTAAAACCATGTTTGCTTACTGTTCACAGGGAATTATTATTATTTTTTATTTTTATCTTTGAGGTCTTCTCCAGACCCAATTGCTACAATGTTGTTAAGCATTTGGAAGGACAGCTTTCATTTTCTAGAGGCAGACATCACAGATGATGATCTAAGTAGGATGCAAAGTTTAGAGAGCTCTAGGAGCAAAAGCATGAGTTTAGCCCGCTTGACTATAGTGGCTTAGGGCTCTTGGTAGGATGAAGCATTTGCTTATCATGAAACGAATATACAGTTGACCCTTCAACAACACAGGTTTGAACCACATAGATTCACTTATATGTGGATTTACTTTTACCTCTGTAACAATACACCCCTGAGACAGCAAGACCAACTCCTCTGCTTCCTCCTCCTCAGCTTACTCAATGTGAAGATGATGAGGATAAAACCTTTATGAGCATCCACTTTCACTTAGTAAATGTATTTTCTCTTATGATTTTCTTAAGAACTTTTTTCTACCTTTTCTGTAGAAATACAGTATCTAATATATATAACATACAAAACATGTTAATAAGCTGTTTATGTTATTAGTAAGACTTCTGGTCAACAGTAGGCTGTTACCAGTGAAGCTTTTGGAAAGAGTCTAAACTTATATTCAGATTCCAACTGTGTGGGGGTGGGTGCCCAACCCCTGCTTTGTTCAGCAGCCAATTGTACATGCAAAATGTGCCTGCAGGTATTTGAAGGAGATTATCAGTGTTACTGGGTTAGCATTTATCTACAGGAAGGGTAAGAATGCTTCCAAGTTACATAAAATATAGTAATGAAATGGGGAATGCATGCTTCTGTGATCCCTCCCCTGGTTCTTAAGTATCCTCTTTCTCCTCTCCCAACCAATAGGCTTGTAGGCAAAATTCATTAATGTTATAGTGTGCAATTATGCTTTTTATTGTTTTTCGTATGCCTCCTAAGAAGACAATCGCCCTTGATATCATGGTGATATTTCAGCAATTCTTTATAGCGTCTTTCCAGTCCCCTATTATTTAGCATTTCAACTTCATTAATAATTGATGTCCACGTTTAAGTCGCTGGTTAGAAAATACCTCTAAGATTTTACTTTATTAGCTTTTGAGTAAATGTTCCCCAAATCTCCTCTGCATTTTGTTAAAAATGAATGTTATATATCTTTTGATAAAACCTACAGAGTTAAGTGCCTAATAAAATACTGCATGACTAAAATGACAATTAATATTTTAACATTATGCTGAAGTATGAAGATTCGCCTGCAAAGGTATGAATCACTGGTTTTTTCATTTCTTTAATTCTGTATTAATTGGTACTTGAGGCAATAAACCATAACATATAACTCTGGCTTCAGATAAGCTTTAATGAGAGCCTGACCTTTGCTTGGATACTTCTCTGACAGTGAAAGAGTTCATGATAACCCTTTGAAGCTCAAATTTATGAGATAAATGTTCTTAGCATTTCTTTATCTTGGCCTGAGCTGATTACTGGGGATATTCGGGGATTTATAGTTAAGATTTGGAAGAAAATTATATTCTATTATGTCCAGTTCAGTAGAAGTCTAAATAGCATTAGGGTAATTTCTTTACTGTATTGTCATAAAATCTTGTTTAGAAGAAGCCAGTTCTTATCCTTCTTTTTATGCCTTATAGTACAGTGAAATCAGTTGTAAAGTGTGTTGTGTTATTGAATGATTGAGTTTAAATCATAGAAATACTTTATAGTGCAAGCATTTTAAAGCAAGTGCAACTAAATATGTGAAATACAGATTAGAAGTATTTGGACATACAATTGTAAACAAATACTTTCAATTTGAAAGGGTTCAGATAGTCTTTTTTTAAAGTTCTAAGGCAAAACTAGAACTGTAGCATCATATTGAGAAAGGTTAAATTTGAGTTGACGGAGAAGAGGTAGTGGATTGTAAATCTGGACAAGCTTGGATCCCTGAAGACTAGTGATATCCCTCAGATTAAAACACCAGGAAGAAAATCACGTTAGAGTCCTTCCCCTGCTTATAAAATATTTTACAGCAATGGATAGCTTTAACCATTAGTAACTCCTGAAACTACCCCTGCCTTGACATAACTGACTTTGCTTTCTCCTGTTTCTTTTTATAATCTGGCCAGATTATAACCTGTTTCTTTTTATAATCTCAACCAGGTTTTCTATAAGATGCTCAGTATTTGCTGAATGAAGAAATGGATCTCCCATGAGATTTTCCTTTTCATTCCTTCCCATATTTTAAGCTAACACAACTGCGTACTAACCAACCACTGAGGAAGGGGTAAAACTATATGATTCATGTGTCATCTAGTTCAAGATGAAAGACCAGGTTTATGGATTTGTTTCATGTCCTTCTAGAGTTAAAACTGAACTAGAAATAAAAAGTACAAGAAATAAGATAATAAGACCACAGCAGAAGAACAGAGGAAACTTACAACAGAATAAAAGATTTCTAAAGTTTCTTGAGGATAGAAAGTGTTAATGTATGGGCTGAAAATGAGAGAGGTGAAGAGATAGTAGCATTTATTAAGGAATCTGCAGAAAAGTCTTGGAGCAATTTGCCCAGCAAAATTTCAAAGAGATTCTGGGCTTAGGGGCACTGATTTAGTGAAGGTTTAGAGTAAGAAAACCTATATATGACATCTTCAGAAGTTAGTAAGGCCAAACTCACTCCTCTGTGCACCCTGATACACACATACAAACACAGGTTTGGGCTTGTACCCTGACAGAGAATTCCAGGCCTGTTCACCTTGAAGTGAAGCTTGTTATTAAGAAAGCCTCATCTTACCTAATATAGGAATCGTAGTGAGAATACCCCCTCAAGAGAGATCCAGTTGTGAATATACATACTAACCCAAAAGCATAAGAAATGCAAAATAGATGCCTGGGTCTTTTGTTTTAATATAAATGAAGAACCAAGGATCTGCAACCACATAAGGAAAATCAGCAGCACTAGTCAAAAGAATATCCAGGCTGGGCATGGTGGCTCATGCCCATAATCCCTGCACTTTGGGAGGCCCAGGAGGGAGGATCACTTGAGTCCAGGAGTTTGAGACCAGCATGGGCAACATGGTGAAACCCTGTCTCTACAAAAAATACCAAAAGTATTAGCCAGGCATGGTGGTGCAAGCCTGTTGTCCCAGCTACTCGGGAAGCAAGGAAGGAGATACACTTTAGCTTGGGAAGTGAAGTATTCAGTTAGCTGTGATTGTGCCACTGCACTCCAGCCTTGTGACAGGTGACAGAGCAAGACTCCATCTCAAAAAAAAAAAAAAAAAAGAAAAAAAAAGGAATATAGGTAATCTGAAAATTTTATTTTCATTAAACGACAATATGTAATATGAAAGGCAAGCCTAAAGTGAGATAAGACACTGGACACTATAATTAAATAGAATTGAATTAGCATCAGTGGTATAACAAACTTTCTTACAAAGCAATATGTAAATAGCACTACTAGAAATCACATTAAAAACTCAAATAGTAGCCGGGCGCAGTGGCTCAAGCCTGTAATCCCAGCACTTTGGGAGGCCGAGACGGGCGGATCACGAGGTCAGGAGATCGAGACCATCCTGGCTAACACGGTGAAACCCCGTCTCTACTAAAAAATACAAAAAACTAGCCGGGCGAGGTGGCGGGCGCTTGTAGTCCCAGCTACTCGGGAGGCTGAGGCAGGAGAATGGCGTGAACCCGGGAGGCGGAGCTTGCAGTGAGCTGAGATCCGGCCACTGCACTCCAGCCTGGGTGACAGAGCGAGACTCCGTCTCAAAAAAAAAAAAAACTCAAATAGTATTTCGGATAAGAGGAAATGATGTTCAACTTATTATTAATCAGAGGGATTAAAATAAAAATGACAACTAGATGTTGTTTTTTTGTGATTTGCATTGATTTTTTTAAAACTAAAAGTCTGATAATACTGTCTGTGGAATGTGGAGAGGCATGAATTGTTTTATGGTAGTAGTTAAAATTTGATTTGACGGCCGGGCGCGGTGGCTCAAGCCTGTAATCCCAGCACTTTGGGAGGCCGAGACGGGTGGATCACGAGGTCAGGAGATCGAGACCATCCTGGCGAACACAGTGAAACCCCGTCTCTACTAAAACTACAAAAAAAACTAGCCGGGCGAGGTGGTGGGCGCCTGTAGTCCCAGCTACTTGGGAGGCTGAGGCAGGAGAATGGTGGGAACCCGGGAGGCGGAGCTTGCAGTGAGCTGAGATCCGGCCACTGCACTCCAGCCTGGGCGACAGAGCGAGACTCTGTCTCAAAAAAAAAAAAAAAAAAAAAAAAAAAATTTGATTTGACTCAATCATATTTTGAAAATAATTGTTATTGTCTTACAAAATTGAGAAAGTAAATATTTGAAACACCATTTTTCTATCAGGTGTATAACTGATAGAAAGCTGTATTTTTAAACTATGAATCTCAGGTTCAATGATCTTACAAGCATTTTAAAAAATTAAATAATACAATATAGACTACAAAACAATACATATAACTAATACATGTAATAAAGCAAAATATGGAAATAGAAAATGGTTGAGTGCCATTTAAATATGTAAAGATTAAAGGAATTTGTTTCAGTTTTATTTGTATGTGTGCCTGTGTCTGTTACCTGTGTTAAAATGTGTACCTCACTGTCGATTGTGGCCTAAAGATTTGAAATCTACTGCCTACTAAGGTCATTACATGTGTTAACAAAGTGCAGCAGCAGGAATGTTCATGATACCTTTGCTATTAAGAGCAAAACAAACAAATTACCTACAAATAAAAATATCTGTTGAAAGGAAGAATAGCTAAATAAACTGACACAATGAAATAATAGCTAAATAAATTGTGGTATACTGACGCAATGAAATACTATTCAGCAGTGAAACAATGATCAGCTGCTTCACATAGTAACAAGAGTGAATCTTAGAAACCTAATGCCTCACTGTAAAAGATCACCCTGTAAAAGGATATACATAGTATGATTCCATTTCATAATACTTAAAAACAATCAAACCAAACAATTTCATCCTAAGTCTTTGTATACCACATATATACATTTGTTTTAATGAAAATAAAAACTAGACAGCCTTTTTTTGGCTCAAGATTTTTTTCAGGAGTAGAATTATATCACAAATTAAAATAGTTTTTCAAGATTTCAGGTGATTTAAGCCAAGTACCTTTTCCAATTTATGGATCTTGAAGAAGGAGGATCATGGAATCTATTTCTTGCAAAGGTGATAAAGTGTCCCTTCAGTCCCCTAGATATTAGAAAAATAGAACGCCCAAAGGAGATGAACTGTTTTTTGATGGAAATACTAGCTCACCCAAATTAGACCAGCAGTGACTTTTCTTTAATACAGGAGGGTAAAGAAATTATAAGAACTTCTTAAAATCAGAAACAAAATGCTCCTTAGGAAACAGAGGAATTTAAAGGTCTAGAGCAGGTTAACAGCTTAGAAGTGAGAAAAAGCGAAGGTTTTCCCCGTGAAGAAAGAAAAGCAAACTTTAATGCGCCAAAGATTGATAGTTGACTTTATTGAGACTAGATTGCTTAACTTATCTTTGGCTCTTTTTGTTTCTTTAAATATTGCTCCAAGTTGTGTGTTGACTTAATTTTATAAAGACAAAAAAATTGCTAATGATTTAGACAACTCAGTTATATGTTTATGGGAAAATAACAAATGGCCAAATAAAGCTTTTGTCTTAATTCAATTACTTATGTTTGAGAAAAATCTCCAGCCCACACTGGGCCTAAGTAGTCCTAAAAGGATATTTTCATTCACTTCTTCACAGCTTTGAAAATTTGGGTACATTGTGCCTGTCTCATTGGACTGGCCTTGAATTTTACCAATCTTGTAAATGTTACAAAATTAAGACATTTTTATGAATCCCATCAGTTAAAAAATTTTGAGCCCGTTTTTAAAAATATGCGTATTTGTTTATAAATATATACACATATATTTATGTATGTTATTATATACATATGTCTCCCTATGTGTTAAATCTAAAGTCTAATTTTGTTCTAATTTTAGATTTTTAAAAATCCAAGTTCTGATGTTCTTTTGTTTCCCCCAAGGAATTGCCTTACACTTTCCCTGGACAATATAGCCTATACTTGAAGACTGATGCTCTAACTTCAGATTATCTCCTAAACCTATAGAGTCAGTTTGTGTTTCTTCGTCAACAGCTGTGTTTTCCATACAATTAGCATAGTTTCTCAAGGGATGGAGCAATAACCCAGGTGAATTATAGTGCTGTCATACCTTCACCTTCCAAAATAAAGTATTAGGAGGAAGTCTTAAATTCCCAACCAGCCCTACTGTGGTTGCAATAAAACCCAGCAAGATCAATCTGAAATCTACCTGTTTCTTTACAGAGTTTGCTAGCATTGCCTGTTTTGTTTTGTTTTGTGTTGTGTTGTTTATTGAGACGGAGTCTAGCTCTGTCGCCCAGGCTGCAGTGAAGTGGCTGGATCTCAGCTCACTGCAAGCTCCGCCTCCCGGGTTTACGCCATTCTCCTGCCTCAGTCTCCCGAGTAGCCGGGACTACAGGTGCCCACCACCGTGCCCGGCTAATTTTTTTGTATTTTTAGTAGAGACGGGGTTTCACCGTGTTAGCCAAGATGGTCTCGATCTCCTGACCTCGTGATCTGCCTGCCTCAGCCTCCCAAAGTGCTGGGATATTGACTGGTTTTAAAGACCTGTCTTAAGATTGTTAGGTTGTCCCAGAGAAAGTGGGACTGGGTACCCAGCCTGGGGAAATAGCAAACAACTGTTTGTTTGTTTGTTTGTTTTAACTAGACCACTGCTTCTCTGTCGTTCTGATGTTAAGAGCAGAGCTGAAGGATGTGGTAACAGCTGGGTATGGTGGTGCTTGCCTGCAGTCCCAGCTACTTGAGAGACTAAGAAAGGAAAATTGGATCACTTGAGCCCAGGAATTTGAGTCCAGTCTGGGCAACATAGCGAGACCCTGTCTACATAAAAAGGAAGTGATATTATAATAAAAAGCAAGACATTAAATAAAGTGAAGAGATGAAGTAAGAAATATCAGCAAGGCTTCTATAAGACTAGTTAGTTTCATAGCTGAGATGCTGTTCCCTACTGCTAAAACTGATTTATCCTGAACACAAATTTATAAAAGGGATGGCAACAACTCAGTTACAGTTTTTTATAAAAATATTTTATTTCTGCCCACATGAATAACTGCTTTTAAGTTGGATACTCAAAACAACAAAACCATACTTAGAACAGTTCATGTGATAGATTATAAATTAATATTGTAAACAGCACAGTAGTGGGCAAATTGGTGAAGCATATTAACTCTACAGTTCTGACTACAGAAAAAGATTTTTTTAAAAAGGCCAGAAAAATAGGTGAGGATAAAGGCAGAAAGATATGTGGCAAGTAGTATATAGAGACATTCTAATATTGGTTGAAATTAAAATTTTATTAAAAAGATGTATTTCCTGTAAAAGTGGTAGAAAAATTTACTTTTACAAGTAAGGTCAAGGAGAGAAGGCTAAGAGGGCTGGTTCTGAGAATCCCCTTGGGTAATTTTGCCAAAATGAAATTTACCCTGTGGCCATGTCATTATCCCCTATCCCTTCTACTGAGCAGTTCTCTTAAACCCTACCTCAAACAAGTCAACTAACCACAAATACACATTCTGATGTGGAACAAGCCATCCCTCTCTAACTCCATCCTCCAGATTTAGCTGAGTCTATTTGTGTGATCTCGAACTTCTTCCTATGCTTCTGATATGGTTTGGCTGTTTCCTCATCCAAATTTCATCTTGAATCGCAGTTCCTATAGCCTCCACATGTCCCGGGAGGACCCCAGTGGGAGATAATTTAATCACGGTGGCAGTTATCCACATGCTTTTCTCTGATAATGAGTGAGTTATCATGAAAGTTGATGGTTTTATAAGGGGCTTTTTCCCCTTTTGCTTGGCACTTGTCCTTTCTGCTGCCATGTGAAGAAGGATGGGTTTGCTTTCCCTTCTGCCATGATTGTAAGTTTCCTGAGGCCTTCCCAGCCATGCTGAACTGTGAGTCAATTAATTATCTTTCCTTTAAAAATTACCCAGTTTCAGGAAAGTCTTTATTAGCAGCGTGAGAACGAACTAATACAGCCTCACCGAACAAAGAAGCATCGACTTGAGATTTTATTTTTATGTCTCCCTAATAAGATTTCCTAAGGAGTGGACTTGGTATAAAGATTTATTTACCTTTATTTACCTTCTAATGTGCATTATGTAACTTACTTTAAAAAACTGAGTGTGTATATTTAAGGCATACAACATGATTTTATGGCATACATAAAGATAAAAAAGGTTATGATAGTGTAGCAAATTAACATATTCATCATTTCTCATAGTTACTCATTTAGTTCTTTTTTTTTGTGACAAGAACAGCTAAAATCTACTTTTTTAGCAGGAATCCCAAATTCTGTCCAATAGACCTCATATTACCCATAGACCTCATATTGTACATTAGATCTCTAGACTTATTTATCCTACATATCTGTTACTTTTTAACATTGTTTGTTTGTTTGTTTGAGACAGGACCTTGTTCTGTCACCCAGGCTGGAATTTAATGGTGTGGTCATACTCACTGAAGGCTCAACCTCCTGGCCTCAAGCAATTCTTCTGCCTCAGTCTCCCATGTAGCTAGGACCACAGGCATATGCTACTACACCTGGCTAATTTTTTATGTTTTGTAGAGAGGAAGGCCTAGCCTCATTGCCCAGTCTGGTTTCAACTTCCTGGGCTCAAGTGATCCTCCTATCTTAGCCTCTTGGGAGCAAAGTGCTGGGATTATAGGCATGAGCCACAGTGCCCTATATCTGCCACTTTGTATCCTCTGTTCTACCTCCCCATTTTCTCTCAACCCCTACCACCAGTAACCACTGTTTAGTTCTCTATGTCTGTATATTTGATTTTTTCCAGATTATATATGTAGGTGAGATTCTGCAATATTTTTTTTCTGTATCTGGCTTATTTCACTTAGCATAATATCCTCTAGCCTCATCCATGTTGTAGCAAATGGCAAGCTCCCATTATTTTTTAAGGCCAAATAATATTCCATATTATTTCTTTATTCATTTGTCCACTTACAGACGCAGATTGTTTCCATATTTTGGCTATTGTGAATAATGTTGTAATGAACATGAGAGTGCAGATGTATTTATTAGATAGTAACTTCATTTCCTTTGGAGCACAGAGGGATTAATGGGTCATATCGTAGTTCTATTTTTAATTACTTTAGAAACCTCCATACTGTTTTTGCCTCATGGCTATACCAATCTACGTTCCCACTAACAATGTGCAAGAGTTCCCTTTTCTCTACATCGTTGCCAACATTTGCTTCCTTTTGACTTTCTGTCAATAGTTATTTTAACAGGTGTGAGATGGTATCTCACAGTGGTTTTGATTCACATTTCCCTGATGATTAACAATGTGGAATACATTTTCCTGTACCTTTTGGTGATTTTTATGTTTTCTTTGGAGAAATTCCTATTCAGGTCTCTCACCCACTTTTAAATCAGATTGTCCTTCTACTCTTGGGTTATATGAGTTATTTACGCATGTCAGATATTAACCTGTCATCAGATATATGGTTTGTAAATATTTTTTTCAATCCATAGGCTACTGTTTCATTTTATTGTTTCTTTTGCTATGAAGAAGCTTTTCAGTTTGATGTAGTCATGTGTATTTATTTTTGCTTTTGTGGCCTGAACTTTGAAAGTAAAAATTGCCACTATGAGTTTAGTTCTAAGTAAACTTTTATTTTCTCTCTCTTACATGTGTCATGCTTTCTACTTTAGGAATTGCTTTGATATAGCAGAAGAAAATGGGTCTGATTTGCAAGTCAAGTACAATTCTGTGTATTAGAGCGCTTAGCAAACTATTAACTGCCATAAAAATGTTAACTATTGCTCTTTTTAATTTTAAAAATTTGTTCCATCCTATTACAGAGAGAATTTAAAGTTATACACACACACACCCCTCCACACACAGTGTAACATGGCAGCTATTGGCCACATGTGGCTATTGAGTACTTAAAATGTGGCAAGTCTGAATTGACACGTGCTGTAAGTATAAAATATGCATCATATTTCAAATACTTTATGTAAAAATTGTTAAATATGTCATTAACAATTTTTATATTGATTATATGTTGAAATGTTAGTGTTTTGGATATATTGATTTAAATAAAATATATTATTAAAATTAAGTTCACCTTTTTCCTTTTACTATTTTTAATGTGACTACTAGAAAATAAAAAATTACGCTATGTGGCAGCTCAGGTTATATACTTCTACTGCATAGCACTGATATATAAAATGCAGTGAATCAAATTTAACACTTCATTTGTAACATCATTAAACATTTCTTTGGCAAGAGTAGCTTAGGTACTTTATTCTAAACACAATGTTCAGTGCAGTATTGGATAGGACTAAAACAAGGACTGAGTAGCCATACTCCTAAGTTTTGAGATTTTTCTGCTACCCAGCCAGAGGGAATAGAAGAATCTCTATGACTGGGAACTGTCGCAAGATTAGGTGGTGGCGCTGAATACAATTTATGAATGTTTCTCTAATTGATTTATTTTGGCAATAGTAGGCCATCTAAATGATTCGATAGATCAGAGCCTCTGTACCATTTGCTTTAGTTAAGAGTGGGAAAAAAATGTTCCCACCCTACAGTTTTTGGACTGAATTGCAGAAACGGGAATTAATGAGACTCATTTCCACACTGAACTGCCCTGGATCTTGCAGGAGTCAGAGGGCAATGGAAGTGTATAATTACTGGTGTTAAAGAGAAATCACCATGGGATCTAGCTTGGTTTCAGTGTGATTTAAAAGGGTAGACTTTGAGCATATTTAATTTGATTAAGTGACTTTTGGGAGGAGTGGGAGCTGGGAGACACAATGTTCTCTGTGATAAGGTACTTACTGAATATAAATGGAAACATATTCAGATACCTCATTGTAAAATACCAGAATATCTAGTTTCCGCCTCAACTCCCTGCTGCACACTGTAAGTCCAGCAGCTAAATTATGAGCTATCATTTACTCCTTGCTAATGGTTCAGATGAAGACTGAAGTATAAAATGAAAATCACAAATTATAAACCATTTTTTAAAAATTTAAAAGATGCAACAAATTTTTCTTTTATCTCATTATGCGTGATAATCATTTAATTTTCATTTTTATCTGCTCAGTATATCAGTATAATAAAATTCACTGAAATGTTTCAGATAATTTGTTATCTTGACTGGAAAAAGATGATGGATGACCCCATCTATCGATTTGTGAGTCCATCTTTGAGACTTCAGTTCTCAAATTCTTCCTATAAATATATATATAATAAATATATTTATTTATAAAAATTATATTTATTAAATAATTTCATTTTTTAAATATATTAAGTTACTTATTCTTACTTGTTCTGAACATGCTGCTTTGTTTCATGACCTATCTTTTCAATCTGTTGTGGAATACTGACATCATTTCAGTTGGACATCTCTCCAACGTTCAATTAGATATTTAAAATCAGTCTTCTCCAAAGAGTGTGAGTTCCATGAACAGGGACAAGATGTCTCCAGTTCTTAACAAACTATTTGAACCATAATAACTGGCAAATAAATTTTGTTGAATTAGTGGACAAACAAATGAATAAATCTAGTAATAGTGAGCACACAAGGAAATTAACATTACCTACAGGAAGTAACATAAGTTGGTGTCAGTGTTTCAGTGGGTACCAAACATTATCTACACGTTTTAAATATTCATGGCTGTTGATTCAGAAATTACACTTGAAGAATGTATACAACTGTAAAACTATATATATTTACTCAACTGTAAAACTATGTTTATTTATTCAACTGTAAAACTATATATATTTACACACACCCCCACAATTGTATTTACTGTAGCAGTTTGTAATTAAAAAAAACTAAAAAGTCAAACAGAAGGGGATGGAGAAAATAAAAACAGATACTATACAACTTTTTTGAAAGATGGGATAGACCAGGCGCCATGGCTTACACCCATAATCTCAGCACTTTGGCAGGCCGAGGCAGGCGGATCACGAGGTCAGGGGATCGAGACCATCCTGGCTGACACGGTGAAACCCCGTCTCTACTGAAAATACAGAAAAATTAGCCAGGCGTGGTGTTGGGCGTCTGTAGTCCCAGCTACTCGGGGGGCTGAGGCAGGAGAATGGCATGAACCCGGGAGGCGGAGCCGGCAGTGAGCCGAGATCCGCCACTGCACTACAGCCTGGGCGACAGAGGGAGACTCCATCTCAACAAAACAAAACAAAACAAAACAAAGACAAAAACAAAAAAGAAAGATGGGATAGCTCTGTATATACTCACAAAGAAATAGATAACATTGAGGAACAAATAGATATCAATAGATAAATGAAATGTTTATTAACATTTATAGAGCCTTTTCTGTGTTTCAGGCAACCTTCTAAGCATTTTAAATTCATTAAAATATTTAATCTTCACATATGTCTATAAGTAGGTACTATTATTACTCTCATTTTACAGAAGAAGAAACTGTGGTAAAAACAGATTAGGTAATTTGCCAGGATCATACATTTAGTAATTAGTGGAAACACTATTGAAACTCCGGTTGCCTTGCTGTATGAACTAAAGTTTTGTTTTGTTTTGTTTTGTTTTTGAAACGGAGTCTCCCTCTGTCGCCCAGGCTGGAGTGCAGTGGCACGATCCGGGCTCACTTCAACCTCCTCCTCCCAGGTTCAAGAGATTCTCCTGCCTCAGACTCCCGAGTAGCTGGGATTACAGGCACCTGCCACCATGCCTGGCTAATTTTTATATTTTTAGTAGAGACGGGGTTTCACCATGTTGGCCAGACTGGTCTCGATCTCCTAACCTCAGGTGATCCACCCGCCTTGGCCTCACAAAGTGCTGGGATTACAGGTGTGAACCACCACGCCCGGCATGAACTAAAGTTTTAATAACCTCTCATTCTCTTTTAAAAAATTAACAATTCCATATATGTGTTTGTAAAATGTGGAAAGTAATATTTCCAAACTCATAGGGTTTTTTGGTTCTTCCGAAAGTTAAAATAGATAATAAATGTAAACTTTTAATTCAGTATCTGCGATATCCTTATAAAACAAATGTTTTTATATTTATATTATATATGGAAATAAACACATATACAAATAATAGTATAAAAGTGGGTTTATTTTCGTCTTAAGATACTAACAAGTTTTATATCCTATGTTAATACATGTTTGACTTATTTACAAAAAGAATTTATTACTTTACTATCTAAAAAATAGTTTAAGGTTACATATAAAAATGACCATGATTAGCCAAAAGTAGTAATTATTTCTGGCTGTTATAAATACCTTCTAAAAAACGTACTGATTGTTGTTAAGTCATTTTTACCAAACAATTCATTTGTAAATATTCATTGAATAAAAACATAAGACTCAGTTCAAGAGGACAAAAATTTTATTTAGTTTATCTAATCTTTATCATAGTTATTTATAGAAGTATCTTGTTTTATAGTATGATGCATATTAAATTTGATTATAGAATTGTAGTTACTGATTTTTTCTCCAATAAAATTGATATCAAAGTCCAAATTGTGCCCTTTTCTACCCAAAGTATCATATATTCCCACAAGTAAAACTCTCAGCTATGACTTTGACACAGAGTGCCTGTTATTTGTTGAAAAATAGAACATTCTCTTGTAAGACTTATTTTGAGAATTTCTTTACACTTTCCTGTGTGGCTCTGTTTAGTTATAATACATTTATTCCATATTGTGTTTAGAATTCAAATGTAGGGTTTTTACTGTTTTAATTCTGGGGCAGACAATTTCCAAAATTAACTCAATTTAGGCTAGTTGACTGCAGCAATATTTTTCAAGGGAAGGACTCTACTTTATTCCCATTGCTTCCTTTCTGCAGGTGATATCTTATTAAAAATAACATGTCTTGTTTCTTTTAATGAATGCCCTAAAGAAAAATGTGGACAGAAGTAAAAGACAGAAACAATATGTGTCAGTCATGAAAGAGAACTGAAATCCAGCTTATAGAGCAAAAATTAAATGACTAAAAATATCGAATCAACAGTGACATTTTCAAGTACCAGCTGGGCAACGTGGCAGGATTTGTCTTAGTCTGCAAGAGATCTTGTATAGCTCGTCAGAGTCTAGTGAGTAAAGTATAGAACCAGGATTCAGGAAAAACGTTGATGGTCCCAATTTTGGCACTCAAGGCAGTAATAAATCCAAGAATATTTATCTGTTTTAAGGGGATGTTGATAACTGAAAGTAAATCATTCATGAAGTAATAAAAACTAACGTTTTTAGAAGTATGAGCTCTGAAAGCTGAACATCTCCAATGTATCATTATTTCAGGAACCAGTTTTGTGACTCTAAGTTACCTAATTTTTCTATGACTTAGTATCCTCATTGACAAGATGGGGATTATAATAGCATCTATCTCTTATGGTTGTATGCAGATTCGATGAGTGAATAAATGGAAGGAATTTAGCGCAATAGTTTCAACACACTTTAAGTATTAATAATATTATCTATAAATTATGATATGTGTCCCTAGATACTTCATCACTAAATTGAAATTAACATGATTTTCTCATGTGGGACCAGTTTCTAGTTTATAGAAACGAAAGCAATTTCCTCTTATATATAACTGAAAGATCTCTTGGATAGAATGTACGGTAGACTTGCCATATACCCAATTTGAGTACATAGTGATCAAAAATATATTAATTTCTATGTCAAGAAGAAGAAATTCCTCTCATTCTTTTGGGAATTTGTATAAATAAAAATAAAATTGTATCCAATTTTCTAATCCAATGCAAAGACTAGAAATTGTGGCATAGTGAAACAATGCATTGTGTAAAGATGTTTATGTGTCTGGTGGTTTAGTGATGATGGCTTAAATAGATTTAATTATTTAATGAAAACACTTTCCATCCTGCCTTTTGCATTTTAAATAAATGTAGAAATTGTTGTAAGTTATTGCTTGAAGATAAACATTAAATTTCTGTTTTATAGTACATATTTATTATATAAACATGTCATAACAAAGTTACTGACTGTTGAGTATGTGAATCATTTCTAAATTTGTTATTTTAAATGCCACTTTGAATAACAAATGCAGGCATAAATATATTTGAGTATATGATATAATTCAGGAGGGTTTCTAAACTGAAACTGTTGAATCAAAAAGACTGTATATTTTAAGACTTTTGATACCAAAACGAATGGCTTTTCAAATAATAGTCCTGTATTAGAATCCCTGTTTTACCATATGTCCATCAACATTGGACTTTTTTAATATTTTAATAAGTTTATGAGCAAAAAGTACTAATTTTATTGTTTTTTGAAAAGCTTTTATTTATTATTTTAAATACATTTCAATATACTTAATAGGTCTTTTTAAAATTAAGATTCAGATTTTTTTTTTACCTTATGTATTGAAAGGGTTTTTCTCTCCATTCTTAGGGTAAAATTAACATTTTATTATTTAAAGACAGGAAATATGTATTATACATCCTACAGTTTTCCTGTTTGTTATTTTTATATTAGGTCTTTTTTTTTTTTCAAACACCCATAATGTAAAATTTTATGTGGCTTAACTTTCTGGATATTATTTTGTGATGCAAGGTATTTTTTTTTTTCAAAGAGGTAAGTTTATTTTACTGTCTGATTGTTTTCTTAAAATTGTTTTAGAAACCTTTCAACATGTGCAAGGACATATTATAACTATATATAACTTCAAAGACAAATTTTTCCAGCTCCAAGTAAAGTGATGTTGAACATCCTGACTATAGTTCAGTTATAGGAAATTTCCTGGATGGCCAATGTTTTCCTTGGCTTAGAAAAAAAAATACAACTGAAAAATATAAATAAGACCTTCAGTGAGTTGGGAATCATAAAAATGCTATCTGAAGTTCATTCATCTGCATCTTGGGGAGTTTACAATAGCTATAAGAATCAACAAGCAAAAAGAAAGCCTTGAATATTTAAACTTCAGTCATCCACGAGGAGTACTGTAGGGCCACAGTTGGTCTATCAAAAATAAAAGCTATTCCTATGGTGGTAGAACTTGGTATCTTGTTTCTTAATATTTAAGAAAATACATAACTGACATTATATTTGGTTAGATATTATATAATTTAAGCAAAGTCAATTTATATAAAATATTTTGAAATTTAATCCTAAATTCATCTATATAAGTATTAAAATTCTCTCTTTTAAAAATCAGGAAATTGAGGCTCTCAGTTTTGTAAGTAAATAATGTCTTTGTGTTCTGGTCTGGCAGGCCTGTTAGAAGCTTAGAAATCAGCTCCTAACAATAAAAAGGGAAACAAAATAAAAAATCAACAAATCTTTTTAAATTCATCCCAGAATGGAAGTCACAGGGTGAACCACTGCCCCCAGATTGGAGAGACAGACAGGCAAATACAGGGAATCACGATTTACCAGAGCAGAAACTCATAGGCAGAAACTTCTGCAGGAACCACTGTAAGGGGCAGGAAATCTGAACTGTTATTGAAAAATTGCTAGAGGTTAAATGTAGACAAGTCTGGAAATAAAAATACTCCAAGGAGACCCAGTCATTAGCACACCCACACAGCTTTATTAATGGTCCCCCAAGGAGCCCTACCAGATTCTCATAGTTAATATAAGATAAAAATTTTCTCTTACTTAAGGGAAGCAACTATTTCAAAACACACTGAAGCATTCTGTTCTTCTTAATAAGGCCTGCTTTCAGGAGAAATTATTTTATCAGAGTCTAGTCTGCTGGGGTTTTATCAAAGCCTAACCTATCTACAGGAAAAAAAATACCTAACTCCAGCCTCCTCTAGCCATCCTGTTCCATCTATGAGGGATATGGGGAACTCAGAAGCACTGATAAGGTTCACAGTCCAGGGACACAGCCTCACCAAACACTGAGACTGAATCATAGGAATATATAACTCTTCTTTTTTCTTACATTTTACTACTCCATTACTGAAGGCCACTTTACTAATAGAACTTCAAGGAGAAATAGATGAATCTACTCTTATAGTAGGAGATGTTAAATCTTCTCTATCAGAAACGGAGAGATCCAGCAGGCAGATAATCAGTAAGAACTTAGTTGAACTGAAAGGCAGCATTGATCAATTGAACATAATTGACATTTACGGACTACTTAATCTAACAAGAGCAGTTTAAATATTCTTCTCAAGCTTACATGAAACATTCAAGATAGGCCACATTCTGGGACATAAAACACACCTCAATGAACTCAACAAATGTAAAGGAATTGAACTTATACTATTTTGCTCTTACGCTGCAATGGAATTAAACTAAGACTCAATAACAGAAAGATAGCTGGAAAATTCCAAAATACTAGGAGAATATAACACACTTCTAAATAACACATGGGTTAAAGAAAAAATCTTGAAATTAAAAGATATATTGAAGCAAATGAAATGAATACAACTTCCAAAATTTCTGGGATTTTGATACATTAGAAGAAAGAAAAAAATAATAGACTGTTATCTCTCTTGAACATAATTGCAAAAATCCTCAACAAAATATTAGCAAACTGGCCGGGCGCGGTGGCTCACGCCTGTAATCCCAGCACTTTGGGAGGCCGAGGCGGGCGGATCACAAGGTCAGTAGATCGAGACCACGGTGAAACCCCGTCTCTACTAAAAATACAAAAAAATTAGCCGGGCGCGGTTGTGGGCGCCTGTAGTCCCAGCTACTCGGGAGGCTGAGGCAGGAGAATGGCGTGAACCCAGGAGGCGGAGCTTGCAGTGAGCCGAGATCGCGCCACTGCACTCCAGCCTGGGCGACAGAGCCAGACTCCGTCTCAAAAAAAAAAAAAAAATATATTAGCAAACTATACCCAACAATACATAAAGATAATTATGCACCATGACCAAATGGAATCTGTGCCAAGTATGCAAAGTTGTTTCAACTTTTGAAAATTAAGTAATGTCATCATCATATATAAAGGTGAGAAACTCAAAATTTTCTCGTGAAGATCGAGAACAAGACAAGGATGTCTCCTGTCAGCACTGCTTTTCAATATTGTGCTAGATACATTAGCCATGTAATAACACAATAAAAAGAAATACAAGGTATACGTATTACGAAGGAATGAATCAAAGTTCTTGTTCTCAGATGACAAGATCGTCTGTGTAAAAAAATCAAAAATTGCCAAAAAAACTCTTGAAACTAATAAGCAATTACGACAAGGTTACATGATATCAGATAAATTTCTTTCCTATGTAACTGTAATAAAAAATTGGAATTTGAAATTCAAAACACATTTTTATTTACATTAGCACCCCAAAATTAAGTACTTACTCACACATCTAACCAAATATCTATGATTTATATGAGGAAAATTACAAAACTGATGAATGTTATCAAAGAAAAAATAATAGAGATATTCCATACTCATATGAATAGAGTCAATATTTTCACGATGTCATTTCTTCCCAACTTGATCTATAGAGTCCATGCAATATCAAATAAAATTCCAATAAGTTAATTTGCAGATATTGACAAATTGATTATAAAATTTACATACAGTGGATGAAGACCCAGGATTGCCAACCCAGTACTGACAGAGAAGAATAAAGTTAAAGGAATGACACTAACAGACATCATAGTTATAAAGCCATCGTAATCAAAACAATGTGGTATTGGCAAAAGAACAGACACATGAATCAGTGGAAAAGAACTTAGAACCTAGAAAGAAACCCATGTAAATATCATCAACTGATATTAGACCAAGGAATAAAAACAATACAGTAGAGCAAAGATAGTATTTTCAACTAATGGTGGTGAAACAATTGGACATCCATATGCAAAACATCTAGATACACACCTTACACCCTTCACAAAATTAATGCAAAATGAATTATAGACCTAAATGTTAAACCCCATACTCTGAAATTCCTAGGAGATAACTGGAGAAAACCTGATTCATCTTGTATATGGTGGTGATTTTTTAGATGCAACATCAAAGGCAAGATCCATGAAAGAAATAATAGTTAAGCTGACTTCCTTAACATTAAAAGCTTCTGCTCTGGAAAGTACAGTGTCAAGAGAATAAGACAAGACACAGACTGGGAGAAAGTATTTGCAAAAGATACATTTGATAAAGGACTGTTACCCAAAATATACAAAGACCACTTAAAACTGAACAACAAGAAAATGAACAATCCTGATAAAATAAATGAACCTGACATCTCACCAAAGATCTATAGATAGTGATCAAGTATATGAAAGATGTTTAAACATTATACATCATTAGGACATTGCAAATTAAATCAAAATGACATACCACTACACATCTATTAAAATGGCCATTCTAAAGCACTGTCAATAGCAAATGCTGGTGAGGATGTGGAGTAACACGAATTCTCATTCCTTGATGGTGGACATGCACAATGATACAGCCATTTTGGAAGACGGTTTAGCATTTTCTTATAAAACAAAATATTCTCTTACCTACAGTCCAGCAATTGCATTTCATGTTATTTACCAAATGAATTGAAAACTTATATTTACACAAAAATCTGCACACAGATGTTTTAGGAACTTTAGTCATCAATGCCAAAAGTTGGAAGCAACTAAAATGTCTTTTAGTAGCCAAATAAACTGTGGAACATCCAGAGTTTGGAATATTACTTAGCATTAAACAGAAATGAGTTATCAAGCCCCGAAATGAAACAGGAAATATAAATGCGTATTACTAAGTGAAAGACACCAATCTGAAAAAGCTACATATTGTATGATTCCAACTGTATGACATTCTAAAAACAACAAAACCATAGAGACATTAAAAGGATTAGTGGTAGCTAGTGGTTTGGGATGCATAGGTAGAGAACAGAATATTTTTAGGCTAATAAAACTATCCAGTATGATTAGTGCAATAGGTATGTGTCATTATACATTTCCCCAAATCCGTCAGTTGTACTCAAAGTAAACACTAATGTAAATGATGGACTTTGAGTGATAAGGATGTGTCAATCTAGATTCTTTGATTGTAGCAAACGCACTCATATGTTGCAGGATGTCAATAGTGGGAAACTGTATGTGTATCTAGGAACAAGAAGTACATGGAAATTGTCTACTTTTTGCTAAATTATCCTTTGAATCTAAAACCTCTCTAAAAATAAAGTTTATTAATGATTTTTAATAGCAAACAACTTGTCTAAGTGACACCATCAGGAATTAAAAGTAGGTCTATCTTACTCCAAATATTTCTGCTATGTCATTATGACTGTGAATCTTAACAATCCTTTCCAGAGTGCTTAATAAATGTTTAATATTTTAATAATTATGTATTTTTCAAAATTGTGTCATCAAAAATTTATTTTGACTTATGCAGTGAGATGTTTAATACTTTTGAAATATCTACCAAACAATTTTTTCAATAAAAAGAGATGGATTCTCATCTATTTTTATTTTAAAATTTGTTTGGTAGATATTTCAAAAGTATTGAATAGAATTTCCTTTCTTACTCTAATATAGCTTTCTCATCAGATATTAAATTATTTTCCCCATATCTATTTCACTCCAATGGTATATTCACCCATTTTTGTGTCAGTAATGCAATGTTTTAGTATTTATACACATAAAATTTACTTCAATAGCTTTTTTTCCCCACAAATATATTTGCCATTCACTCACATTCATTATAAAACTGCCTCTTCCACATTTCACATCCTGTGTTAAAGGTTGCGGATGAAATGGTTAGCAAAATAGGCATGGGTATTCTAATGCTGGAATCTTATAGTCTTGTGAAGAAGATAGTTATCAATCAAACGATTAGACATAATTTCAAATCATGATAATTGCTGTGAAGTTACTAATTTATAATTTTATAGGAACAATTAGGCAATGTACAAAATCTACACTTTATAATCATGGACATATTTCTGATGTGGTAATAATTGAGTTTATGAATAAGCAAAATGCAAAGTCAATCATGTAAAAATGGTGGAAGAGAATAGTCAAATACTTAAGGCAGAGCAAAGAGTACATGCAATGGCCATGCAATGGAAGGGAATGTGAGTTGTTCAAAGCACTGATTCAAGGCCAGCGTGGCTAAAACAGATAGTATGGGCATGCAGTTTAAGACAAAATATTAGAGAGTGGCAGGAAGTTGACCATATAAAACTATACATGCCAATGTAAGAATTTTTTGTATTTCTCCTATAAGTAATGTGAGGATATTAGAGACTGATCTCACTCTGGACTGTGGCATAGAGAATTCTTTGGAAGAGGAAGAAAACCGATAAGAGACTGAACCATCAGAAGGCTATGGCAGAGTCCGGGTGAAAGATTATAGTGACTTCATCTAAGTTGTTTTTTGAAGAAATTAAGAAAATTGAATAGATTGGAAATATATTCAGGAGGAGAAGCCAAACGTTTTGAAGATGAATTTCTGAACACTGTTGAATGTGATGGAGGTGTCGTGGGTGATTCAGGATCTCTTGTGAAACTGGATGGAATTATGGTAAGCTCTATGGAGAAAAGGGACTATAGAGAAGAACCTGTTCAGAAAATAGATGAGTTCAATTTTGGATCCATTGCTTTAAGGGGCCTTTGTGATTTATTCTTCAGTCTGTGTAGATGTTGAGCATTCTGTGGAATATAGTGAGAGCACAGACAAGAGTTCTAGCCCAAGAATGCACAGACAAGAGTTCTAGCCCAAGAATGCAGTAGCGAATCATAGAATTTTGTTTAAAATGTTGAATAATGATTTGGATATTTTCTAGGAACTGCATATTGAGTCTTGAAAGTATCTGGTACATGTACTGGAAGAACTCCAATATTTAAAACCAAAGAAGAAAATCTGATGAAGGAGACTAAAAGGAAGCCTCTAGATGAAGAAGAAAAATGAGAAGAACATTATTATATGGGAGCTAAGAAAAGAGACTGTTGCAAAAAATAGGAGCTTGATCTTCCCGATGAACATTATAATCATTTTGTCAGGATTTGGTCCAAAATTGGATTACTTTTATAAATACTGCCAAGACGATGATAACTTATATTTGGCTTAATGTAAGGATATCACAGAAATGTTTGACAAATGTCTGTATGCATTCATGTTTATTATGCACTTCCTCGCGGATTCTTCTGGATGATTATAATTATTTAAGTTATTGAGCTGGATGCTTAGTTTAGTATTCATTTCCTCTTTACCCTAACAGGCAAACTACAATATACTTTGGTCATGTTTGATGTTTACTGATCATTTAATATTTTGTTAGCAATATATTAATATAATCTTTTATTGCATTTCTTCCAACTTAGTATTTACTAAAAATACTTTTTATATTTGTAATATGGCCCCAAATTCTCTAATTATGTTTTCTTTTAATTATTTGTTCAGTTCAGCTCTCTGGGGATGGTTTAAATACATCGAAGAGCTAATCTAGAAAAGGATGCCCTGAAAAATGTAAGGAAAAAGTGAAATTTTTCCAGAGAAAGGAGGGAACATACCAATAATATCTAACAACCTGCATATGGACTTTGTCACTGCTCTGTGCTTGTTTGGTGGATTTCATTTCAATTTGTGTTGTAAAGAGAGTATGGCATGATAAATTTCTGCCTAAAGAATTTATTGATTGTTTTCTTTTAAAAGTAGTCTATAGACCCTGGATGATAAAATATATTCCCTGTAGGATGTATGTATTGATAAGTTACTGCATAATGCTATTTGGAACTTGAGTAGATTAGCAAAGACATAATTAATTTTGTCAGGAAACATAACAGGTAGTCACAGTATCTTATAAAGAATTGTTTATTTGTATAAAGCATTATTTTATGTTAACTGCAATATGAGATTTAAAAACAAGAAGCAGAAAAATAACTGTAGACATGAAAAGAGAGAAAAATATATTTTTACAGTTGTAGCATACAGGTCGAGGTATCCTATATTGTCTTTGCTTGATTGTGAATACTACACAAAGTGCAAAGACATGTCACGTGTAGAAACTTCTAAATTCCTGCTGGCACATGCACTTTAGCAGATACATAAATTCCATCTCATTTTATCTGCAGTGTCTATTCCATCTCTGTAGACAGGCAGAGCAAAGCTTACTATAGTTCACCCTTGTTAACATGTTTTACCTTTCTTAATTTTTAAATAGCATGCTGACAAAGACTCTTTCACTAATAATCTCTCACTGATAAGACCCTCGAGCCCTCATTTTGAATTGGCCTTGGTCTTGGCTTTTCATGTTTATCCTGTCTTTGCCAGGCCCGTGTATCCCAAATTTAGAAAGAATTCTACTGAATCAGCTTAGTGATAGTCCCTTTACCCTTGAGGTCTGATCACCCTTGACATTTGAACAAGTTCCTCATCTCCATCATTGATTTATAAGTACTTGGCTTATCTTCAGCAAGAATCCTACTGGGTCACTTTAGCAAGAATCTCCCTACCCTTGATGCCTCTTCTTAGTAATTTTCCATCCATAGATCCCTCACTTTACACATTGGTCATCAATCCCCACTTGTACTTATTGCATTCCAAGTTGAGCCTGATCTCTCTGCCTTGTTGCAATAGTCTCTAATGAAGTCATCATTACTGTTTCAACAAGTATTAGAGTAATTTTTTCTTTAACAGTGCCTGATCATCAAAATGACAGTAAAAAGAATTTGAAAATAAACATCTTAAAATAGGCCTTTGAAGCTAATAATCAAACTAAATAGTTGTTCAAAGGGTAAGTAATGAGTAAGCTGCATTTTTTTCACCCAGCAGTACTCAATATCCTGTAATGTGAACTGTCATGGTCTGTTTCTTTACTAATATAGCCTATCATGTTTTGGATGTGTGTGAAGATATATATATATAGGTATCTATCTATCTATCTATCTATCTATCTATCTATCTATCTATCTATATGAAGTTCTGTTCATGTGGATGTTTGAAGGAAGCAACTCTTCTCATTTCAGTAAAGAAAAAATGTAAATGGAAACCACTGAGTTGTGAATGTTGGAAAACTGCAGGGAGGAAACATGTAATTTCCTCTTCCCATGTTAGTTTCGTGAGTGAGGCCCCTGTAAGAAAAGACAAGTTAACAAAAGCATACAGATTTATTGAGTATGTTTTACATGCATGAGAGCCTATGTAAGGAAATAAAGTCCTGAAGAAACGGTGAAATCTGAGTATTTCTTTTGCTAAATTTGATGAAGAATCTCAGAGACTCTTGGAAAAATGTAACAGGACAAAAATGGGTATTTCTCCCTATACCCATTTATCCAGGTATGGAGAGTTCACCTCTCAAATGAGGGTCTTATAAACTGTTTCAGGAGAAGCTCAGAAAATCCTCCCTAGTTTTTATGACCAGCTGCAGGGAAGGTGAAAAAGAAAAGATCTGAATCACCTTCCTGCTTCTGTGATTTCCTCAAATTCCTCCACCTATTCAGTATGTCAAGGTGCCATATTTTGGTATAGTGTGTCCTGAACCTCATCAAGATACTTTCTTCTTCTACATGTATTGCCAGGAGGGCATTGCTCAAGATTCTCTCTCCTGTTTGTGGTCATAGGTTTAGCCCATGATCCAGAACTCATTTTGTTTCATTATTATGTCTGTTTATGAAGAATCGAAGTCCAGACTGTGAAGCACACTGCACAAAGCCTTTAGTACTCTATTCTTATTTGACTTTTCCTCATCTTCTGACAGTTTGATGCTTGTGTTATGTGTTCAAAGGTTACATAATCACTCTATGAAATTTAACTTTGTGGAGTCTTTCACACATTCATTCTTACTTATGTCTTTCTCATTTTTTGGAACCTTTCTACATGCACCATATCCATTTCTCTATCTTTGTTTCTTTTACTCATGTGGTCTACAGTTCTCTTACAAGTGAACTTATTCTGACCTTGAAAGGGTACAGAATATGCCACAGTGCCGTAAGGATTATCTTGAGCTGAAGACATTTGAGAATCAACAAATGCATGAAGAGCCTTTCTGTGAACTCCTCATATCTGCCTAAAAATAGATCCTCAAAAAAAAAAAATTAAAATGTCCAAATTCCCTCCTTGGAAGTTTCTTTGACCAGGGAAAATTGACTCTTGTCATAGGAAAAGAGATGAGAAGTTTGCACCAAACCCAGTCACTGCCATAAACTGTGTCTCCCATTTATTCTTATAAGGTCCCATTTACATTTCCCAAAATTCATTTTTCTCTCCCATCAGTGACCTTTATCCTCCACCCTTTCCCCTGTTAAGGTGGCATATAAGTTTCCAAATCTTGCTTCTCGTTTTGGTATTCACTTTTTTTAATGATGCCATAGTGCATGTAAAATTAAAAATTAATAAATATGTGAGCCTTTTCTTTTGTAATCTGCTTGTCAGTTTAATTCACAGATCCCCCCAGCCATTAATAAAAGCATAGAGGAAAATTTGTTCCTCCCCTGCAACCTTCTATGATATTTTCCTGATCACCTCAGAAAGTCTGAGTTGCTTTTTTTCTGTCTTTCCAGAACTTTGTATATTTGTCTATCTTCAAAACTAAGTCAGTTTATGATGATATAAAGGAGGAAATTTACCCAGGTAAAATATTTTAGGTTCATGACTGAGGCCCCTAGAACAAAAGACAGGTTAATAAGAGAAAAACACGCAGATTTATAGTCCACCCTCCGTATCTGTGGGTTTCATACCCATAGATTGAATCAATCATGAATCAAAAATATTCAAAATACATAAATAGCAAGGCAATGATAAAAGTAATGTATATAAAAACAATGCAGTATAACAACTATTAATATAGCATTTATATTGTATTAGAAACTATAAGTAATCTAGAGATTATTTAACGTATATGAGAGGATGTGCATAGGTTATGTGCCATTTTAAAACAGGGATTTGAGCACCCTTAAATTTTGGTATTCTTAGGTGTTCTGGAACCAATCTCCCATGGATATTGAGGGATGATTGTATTTATTATAAGTTTTAGGTGACATTGGAGCTTTTGTAAGGAAAGACCAAAAGAAACAGTCAAACTTGCATATTTTTTTGCTACATTTGATGTAAAATGCAGAGTCATGGAGAAATATGATAAAATGGAATATGAGCTAGTGGGAGTAAACTGAGGGAAACATATCAGAGTCTGTTTACTCAGATTCTTCTCTATGTTCTTGAGTCTTCAAAGACAAAAATGCTCATTTCTCTGGATTTAGGGAGGGCACCTCTCACAGAAAGCTTTTATAACCTATTTTAAGAGAATGCCAGGAAACCCTTCCCAGCTTTATGACCTGCTTCAGGAAGGAATGGCAGGGGCAAGGTTACAGAGACGTCTCTTCTTTCATGGTTTGCTCAAATTCCTTCAGCTTAAAATATTTTGAGGTTGTGCATCCTAAACTCCCTCTATTATATTCTGCCTGTTACTCATATAAAGGTAGGGAGGGACTCTATTATATTTACCTATGTGATTGTAAAACCTCTCTTTGTCTGCCAGTAGTGTTTAATAATATTTCATGAATTGATCAGAGCATTAATTATGGCTAATGTAAACATTTTACATTGAGTCTCCCTGTGAATAGTCTACTTTCTACTGTATTCACATTGAGGGCAGGCTCAGGGTTTAATTTCCAGCATTCTTCCAAAAAGAAGACCTAGAAGTAGTGACACACTGCACAATCATTGCATTAAATCCCCATTGTAGGCATTTGATTCCTATTTCAACAATTATTTTCCACTCTTCATTCTCTTTCATCCTCTGTATTATTCTCTCCCAAAGACTCTCTAATCCCTCATATTGTGTTAAGTAATCTGGCTCTGCTTTTGTTCATACCTACCTCAGGCTGCAGAGCAAAGACTTCAGAAGATGAAGCTTTTAAGAGCGGTTATTCAAATAGTATTGTTAGAGTATGTAACTAGTCTGACATGATCGGAGCAGAGGAGGGCTTCACTCCAAGAATATCAGGCAACCATCAGATCATGGTCAGGCAGTTGTAATAAGGGAGGAGACCACCCCTCATATTGTCTTATGCCCAATTTCTGCCTCCAAAGAAAGAAAAAGTAAAAACTAAAAGGCAGAAATGAAATCCACAAGCAGACAGCCCGGCGCCACACCCTGGGCCTGGTAGTTAAAGATCGACCCCTGACCTAATTGGTTATGTTATCTCTAGATTACAGATATTGTATAGAAAAGCACTGTGAATATCCCTATCCTATTTTGTTCCGATCTAATTACCAGTGCATGCAGCCCCCAGTCACGTACCCCCTGCTTCCTCAAATGATCACGACCCTCTCACGTGCACCCCCTTAGAATTGTGAGCCCTTAAAAAGGACAAGAATTTCTCACTCAGGGAGCTCGGCTCTTGAGACAGGAGTCTTGCCAAGGTCCCCTGGCAGAATAAAACCCTTCCTTCTTTAACTCGGGGTCTGAGGAGTTTGTCTGTGGCTCATCCTGCTACAGTTAAACTGTCTCTCTAAGATAATAATTAGTTGCAGCCAGTACCAGGAAAAGTCAGTCTCCCCATAGATAGAAAACACCTGAAGCTGGTAATGAGCGATTTCCCAATAAGATCTCAGGGGTCGGGCGGGTGAATTTAAGCATGCGCATTAAGAGGCAACATGGCAGGTTAACTAGTTTTTTACTTTCCTCTGGAACAGTCCACTGATAAGAGAAAAACGCCTCAAATGAGCATGTGCACCACTCCAGCAAACACAATGGATATGCGGCCTCTTCCAAGTGCTGGCAGGCCACCGCACATGCAGACCCAAGGGAAGACTCAGGAGAGAAGAAATGTAAACCCCAGACTCATGCCAAGGTATGAAAAACCTTAAGTCAAGGGTCGGGCGAGGCATTTGGATCTTTCAAGTCGCCTGTTTGGCCCTCTTCCAAGTGTACTTTCTTTCTTTTGTTCCTGCTCTAAAACTTTTTAACAAACGTTCACTCCTGTTCTAAAACTTGCCTGCGTCTCTACATCTGCCCTATGCCCCTCAGTCAAATTCTTTCTTCCAGAGAGGCAAGAATTGAGTCGATGTAGACTCGTATGGATTTGCTGCTGCTATTAATAATAGTCTGGTAAGAGTGGGTAAATTTTATTGACCAGTCCCATTTAAGTATTAACTTAGCAAAATGGATCTTTTTCGGAAACGGATTAGGGAAATTACGCCACAAAGAAAAAAATTTTTTTTCCATTTTATATAAATTCTTGTTATTTAACATAGACAAGCAGTTCACCATTACAATGATTTCTATGGGAAACCATTTGTATAATGAAGAATTAATTTCTAGCATAAGTAATCACCATTTATTTATTCTTATTAACATTTGAATTTTTATATATTGGATTTGCTTAAAATAATTTTTATTCTTTTATTTCAAATTTCACTGTGGCTGCAGTGAAGTCTAGGAAGTGACTCCCTAGAGATGTCTCTTTGAAGCATTGATCTTTTATTAATTTAATGGTTCAAGAACTATGAGTGCCTACTAAGTTTCCTCCCAAATAATTGCAGTTTACTGAATGAACAAATAGAATAAATAATGAATGAAAATGGGGATGAAGCCTGTTTTCCTTAAAGTTTCTTGAGTTGATTTCAATTATTGTATAAAGTTTACAAGCCATTGTCTTTGAAAGAAAGGGTTTTACATTTCTGAGGACAGTATTAAGCCAAATTAGGTGTTTATTAGCAATACAATTTGCTACATTTTCGGGATATTAGTAGGCATAGTTATTTTAAGTGGAACATAATTGGCATGTGGATGCAGAACATCCTCTTTCACTTTTGATGTTTTTGTGCCTTTTTTCCCCCTTTTATATTTCTTTGAAGTACCTTCAAGTGCAATTTAAAGAGGGGGTTCTCTGGAGCTCTCCTTGTTTTTTGTTAAGTAACTCAGTAAGTCCTTGACCTCTTTGTTTCTGAACTTTATTGCCAATAAAACTCAATCATTTGCCTAACATCATACTGCAAACAATTAGAATATGTGAGTTTGAAGTTATGAAAAATAGTAGCAGTACTGAAAGAATTTGCAACCACCCAATTTACATATGGAAATTTTCAACTGCAGCTCAAGGAATGCCTAGGCTGTAATCACTCAAGCGGCAGCTGCTTAAAGTCAATGAAAAGCAGCATGGTTTTTTTCCCCTCCTTTTTGTGTGACTCCCCTCCCCCATATCCCTCACAAAGATTTAAATTGATTTTTTCCCATAGATTTCTTTGTTTTTATATAGGTTTATCTGGCTTTCTATTTTTTAAAAATTTTGTGATAATCACTTCATGTAATGTGTTATGACATAATGGATAACTCTTCAATTGAATACCATTTGAAATATTTTAAATAGTTTGTCAAAGGAAAAGATCAGAGCACCCATATTCTTTTTCTTTTCTTTTTTGATTTTGAAAATACTAGCCAATCCTCTTCTTATAAACTGATTTATATATCATTTATGTAAAAATAATACAAATTTATACTAGATTGAGTAAATCAAATGCTAGTCATAGAAAAACTGTTAACATTTGTAATGATGGGGCAAAAATCACTTTTTAAAATATAAACTATATTTAATGTTTATGCTTAAGCAAAACAGAGAATCGTGAAGACTTGCTACACTAGTAGTTTTCGGACTTTTTGAATCATGTCTTCAGGTTTAAGATTTCAGTCCTTTAGGAAAAAGAGTAAGACTTTCATGGGGCACCTTGTAAAGTTTAAGTGAAAAAAAAAAAAACCAATACTATTAAACTAGAGAAATAAGCAGAGTTTAAAACACTGGAAATTAGAAAACAATTAGAAGTAGGTATCCTTCTTCATCATGGGTATGGTGTTTCAGACACTGGATTTTTATCTTTTTCTAGTAGCTTTCTTTTGGCCATCTCAGCAACAGTAATATTTTTATGGTTTTCACGAATATCTTCTTTGTTTGTGGATGAGGAGAATATTTGTAGGTGGTCCAGGCTTGGAGCAAGTATATTTCAACTGGTATTTTAGGTTGTCTGTAAGCTCTGGGTGGCAGGACCATGCTTCTATCATGTGTTGCTCTCCAGCATCTCTGACTACACTTGGCATACCACCAGAAGCCAACGAATACAGTTTTTTGGATCAAATATATATACTTGGCTATATTTGTGTATTTGCCCTTGGGCACACAAGAAGAAACTGATAATTTCTGACAACTCCATTGTAAATCTGAATCATAAACCTAAGGAAGAAATAAAACAAAATTATGTTTGTTTATCATCTCCAAAATTTACTACTTCTATAAAATTGGCTCAGTTATTTCATCCCCCAAAATCACCATTTTATCATCTGTCAAAAAGGAAAAATAATAATCATATTTTAAGATATTATAAGAATAGAGAAATGATATTGAAAAACAGCACATGGTAGGTAATCAATATAATTGCGGTTGTTTTCTATGTCATTCTTATGGGGCACTGAAATTCTCATCAAGGTAGAACTACTTACTCTAGTTCAGTCAATTATTATTGAATGCATGTGAATCAATGATGAGTCAAAAAAATTAGAAGTAGAAATGGTAATTGGCACTGTGGTGGGCTATACAAATTCAGTTTCCCAAGGAGAATAGCACTTTGTGCCTCGTTGTTGCAATATGTGTTGTACCACTGAAACCCTATAGCATATGGAAGCAACTGATAGACCCAAGCAGTTTAAAGGCAAAGCAGTAAATAGCACAACTGGAGACCAGTTCACACACAAGAAAAGAACTAAAGGAACATAACATCCTAATCTCTTCTGCTCATTCACTGGGAGAGAACTGAAGCTAGCCCAGCATTGATTTAGAAATACAAAAAATGGTGTTTTTCTTTTGGACTTAGGTTTGAGGAGTCTATCATAGTACAGGCATTGAAAGACTAAAGAAGACAGATAAATAAGAAAAAAAATAGAACAAACAGACATTTTTGCAAGTGTAGAGTTACAAAATTATAGGATAGGTGTCAGGCAAAGTGCCAGCTCTGTATGTGGTAGATGTAGTTTGCTGTCAAAATTACTACCTGTAAAGTAAAATAAGCACAAGCAGATTCAGGTTAGGTGAGGAGAGTTTGAGGAATTTGGCACAATTATGAACAATATTTCCATTTTTTTTTAAAAGAAGAGAATAGCTTACTCTTTCAATTGCCATTTTGCTGTGTAGTCCAATATATGATTACTGTGTTGAAGATGAGGAAAGACTTGGTATTTTATATGATTTAAAGGTTCCTTTCATTACAGGATATTTGAGGTGTTGTTTTTCCGTGGCCTCTGTGGCCAGTGGTGCCATTGCCGAGTTTTTCTCAGGCTCACTCAGCCTGACAGGCTGTGCACAGCTTGTGCTACCAGGGACCCTGTGGAGACTCCTCTCCACAGACAGGTTGTCCCATTGCCTCTTCAAGTCTGACTGAGTCTAGGGTTTTTATAGGGTTTGGAGGGGAGAAATCTCATGCTGATTGGTCCATGGGTGGCTATGGGTAGGCACCATAGGTTTCCACTTTAGTCTGTGGGGGCTGGAAGACTGGCCCCAGGCTTCAGGCCTTCCCTGGGCCTGAGTGGGGCTTTACTGGGGACCCACTCCTTATGTCCAGGAGTCTGTCTGCATCTTGCCACTGTTCATGGTGCCCTGGCTGTTCATGTCGAGGGTACCTACAGGCCAGGGCTGAGCTGCCCTCAGCTCCCCTTAGCCTCCCTTCCATGTTCATTGGTGGCCAAAGTCTGGAGGTGGCTGAGGAAGCGGAGGGGTGGCATGTTACTGCTGCCCCGAGTGTGCACGCATCCAGCCAGGTTGCAACAGTGCCTAGGCTTGGCCTCAACTCTGCTCCAAGATTGGAGCAAGTGCCAAGAGTTGGGAGAGGCCAGGCAGTGGAAGCAGGCATCTCTGAGCCTGCATGGGGAGGGGGCCTTCCTGGACCCCCAAGAGTGCAGAGATGCTTGGGTCCACAGCTGCAGCTGGGTGGCTACAACTGCACCCAGAAAGGTGGGTCTCCTGCCTGCTCCCAGCCCCCAAGATCACAGGGATGCCCTGGTCTGTAGCCATGACTGGGTAGCCACAGCTGTAGCTAGGAGCAAGGCTCCCACCCTGCTAATTCAGAAGGGGTGTCATGGCAGCAGCCACTCTAGATGGGTCGCCACTGCCATCATTTTGATGGTAGAATACAACACAATTATACTGGAAGAGATGAAAGGCAGAACCCTTTGCTATTTATAGCTACAAAGGAGAGAAAGCTGCTATGCAGGGCCACAAAGGGAATTGGGTGCAGGGACAGGGTAAAGCTGCAGTTATACATTCATACATGCTGTAGCATATATAGAGCAAGTAAGGTAGTGTAGCTAGGATTTGGGAGCTTTGTATGCATTTGAAGCTTTCAACTGTGGTTCCAGAGCAGAAATAAGCCATCTCTGTTGTGTTCTGTCCAAATATCTGACCCATGGATTCTGTGAGAATAATAAATTGTAGTTGTTTTATGCTACTAAGTTTGGATTGGCTGTTACTCAACAATTGATAGTGGAACACCATTTACCTACAGTAATTAACTGTAGGTAAAATTACTTTATTTCTTTCTTACATTCAGGAAATTTCCAATCCTGAATTAACTTCTTGGCTATATATACCAAACCCAACTAATTCCCTTGTTTCCTCATTAGTCATGTAAGGGTGTGTTCTAGCCAAAGAGTAGCATGTGCAAATAAGTGTGTGGTTCATCCAAAACAACTAAATGTAATTCGTTATAGCTGGATCATAAAATTTGAGAAGACAAGTAGCTAGGAATGAAGGTGGGAATGTAAGCACCCAATCATGAAAGTTCATATGAGTCACATAGGAAGTTTATGCTAAGGGCAAGAAAAAACTGCTTCTTGTATGCTGTTTCCTGATAGCATGTATATTTCAGAAAGATCTGAACCAAAGTGATTTCTATGTAAAAGATAGATTTTGGGGGTCACATTTGGGGATGACATGGCGAATTAGAGTATTGAGGTGAAAGATGGGAACTCACCATAGCAGCAGTATATGTGGAAGAAACTTGAGAAAGCAGTGGATGTCTGTGAGGTAGAATCAACAGAATTTTGTGACTTATTAAATGTAGGCAGTTGATCCAGTTGGAAAATAACATAGGCAGTTCAGAGTGGAAGAAGAGGTAAAGCAACAAATAGTAGGTAGTAATATTGACATGTTGAGTTGGGTCGATAGATTACATTAGTGTCCTCAATGCCTTTGGGCTTGGTGATGTGATTCATTTTGGGATAGTGGAAAAAGCGGAGGCTTGACAATGTATTTGTACAATCTGCTTCCTTTCTTGGATCCCCACTGCTACCATCGCAATAAACCTGGACTAGCCTGCTAGAGAGATTTGAGAGAAAAGTAGATCAATTTGACCTATTTCATGTGAGCCTATCCTAGACTGGCCAGGCCCCATCCCAGCTCGTATGCTGACAAATGAGGAAGTCCACTTATGATAAGGTGAGGCTGATATAAATCTGCATAATTGCCCACAGACTCATAAGTGTTTGCTTCAAACCACAGAGTCTTGAAGTGGTTTGTAACACTGCAATAGATCACTGATACCCTTAGTTTGAAGGTTCTGTTCTTGATGTATAAAGTCAGGGTTGGAGCTCAGAAGAAAGGTCTGGTTTGCAGACAAGACTGCTTGTCAGTACTCAATAGCCTAGCCTTGCCTATCATTTATGGTGAGTTTTCACTCTGAAGAGTTGGGCTTGCCTTCTCCTTCGATGGTATGCATGCCTTTTGCAGTTCTGCGTGTAAATATAGTTTCCAGAATCATTTGTGTATAAATGGTTATGAAGCCATGGGAGAGGGCAAGACTAACCACTAGAGTTAAAGGGGAAGATGGCTAATAGCAGAACTATTAGAAAAATAATACTCAAGAAATGGGTAAATGAAAGAATTCCAAAAATATTTGGGGAAGGTACACACAGCAAGGTGAGAAGAAACTATACCAAGAAAGTATACATTGAAACCAAGGTGAAAGAATTTTCCAAAAGGGAGATATGATATAGAATACTGCAAAAAAATCAAAAAAATTTTGGTTGAGAACTAACATTGGATTCAGCAACACTGAGGTCATTAGTGGCTTTGAAGAGGGCAATTTCGTGTAGATGTAAAATGATAGTACTGGGTTATAGTTCTTGAGAAAATCATTAGTGGTATTTCTTTTCTTTTCTTTCTTTCTTTTTTTAATTGAAAATACTTGCCTCTATGAGCAGGCTGAATTAATTACAAAGTTGTCTCCTGTGATCAGTCAGATGCTCTAAATGTGAATTAATTAGAAAAGAGTGAACTGATACATGAAAAAAAGAAAAATTAATATGCATGACGACATCTAGTGATGAAATGCATAGTAAATCTTGCCAAGTCAACCACATTAAAAAAGCTTCATGTTTAGAATACAACCACGTTCTCTCAACTCTAACCTGATTACAAGGGGATTTTGTTGTGAAGAATAATGAATGCACCATAGTTTAATAGCACTATGACAAATTTGAGTTAAGTAGCTTCTCTGTTGTTACAGAGGGCAATAGCAACGTTGCATACTCACCAATTATTCCCTCCAACCTTTGTCTTTTCTTTTAATTTGCTGCTGACTTAGGACAGTGAGGAAGAGTTTTTTGTAAAAGGAAGTAGTCATTCGACTATACAGTCACACAGTTGTAAGAATAGGTGATACCAAAGGTTTATATTATGTTTTGCAGGTTATAATAGTCTTTTTGCATAGTAGCAGATGAGCTATGTCCAGTCAGAGAAAATGTTTTTTTCACACGTGAAAATGACTAAAAATGAATTTTAAAACATATAAGTAAAATAGTATTTCAGAGTACATTTTTGAATGCAATGGAAATTTCGAAGTCACTTCATTATTTAAATCATTTTAAAAATGGTGCTTTAAAATGGACTCTAATTTATTGAGAACATACAATAAATAAAATATATGTGTTTTGCTGGAGACATGAAGTGCCTGTAAATAGCAGCTCCTTGCATTCTAGACTACAGTGGTCTGTGAGCAAAATGGTCATATTAAAATATAAAGTGTAGTAAAACAAATATTGTTGCATTGAAAATAAAATTCAATGAGAACACACATAACATAAAGCTAATTCAATTCCATAAACATTTATCAAGTTTCATTCAAATGTGGGACATTCTTTTATGCACTGTATTTCAAAAATGCATCTTACTGAATTTCTGTCTTCAGTGAACTGGAATTCCTCTATAGCAGTTAAATTTGTGGAATTCTCACAAGAAATTTTGTAACAGATTGGGTTGGCAAAATGAATAATTGTTCATAATATAAAATTTAAAAGTAAACACATTTTAAAAGGACATGTAAAGCCACTCAAATGAAATAAATAGCCATCATCCGGACTTTTATAGTATGTTTACTTTTTTGAGCAGAAATAGTTTCACTTAATATAAACATGCAAGTAAAATTTTGTATCTTGAGATATTTACACTTGATGTCATAATTTTTCTATGGCATTGCCATTTCTTTAAAACTTCAGTGTTTTCTTGCTGCTTGTCTTAAATAACTGTGTAATAATTGATTATAAATTCCTCTCGTTATTCAGTTCAATTGTTTTTTTCAATTTTGAGGAGCACATGTATATAGACAGAAGGTCTTGGTTAGGTGCTGTGGCTCACGCCTGTAATTCCAGCACTGTGGGAGGTTGAGGTGGGGTGGATTGCTTGAGGTCAGGAGTTTAAGACCATCCTGGCCAACATGGTGAAACCCCGTCTCTACTAAAAACACAAAAAATTAGCTGGGTGTGATGGCACACACCTGTAAGCCTAGATACTGAGGAGGCTGAGGCAGGAGAATCACATGAACTTGGGAGGCGGAGGTTTCAGTGAGCCAAGATTGCACCACTGCACTGCAGCCTGGGAGACAGAGAAAGACAAGAAAATGAAAAAGCAAGTTACAAAACAGAAGAAACTATGTGAAAAATCTCATATCTCACAAGGACTTGTATATAGAACATAAGAACCCTTAATATTCCACAGCAAGAAAATAAACCCACTAAAAATTGTGAAAAATTTGAGCAGACGCTCTACCAAAGACAATATACAAACGGCAAATAAGTAGTGAGACTGTTGGAGTTTCCAAGTTCATCCTTTCTTTTCCTATAAAAATATAATAAAATATTTGTCTTTCAAAACTGTAGTCAAAAAGTAAAAAACGTGGAGTCTGCAGGTTTAACTGTATTTATTCCTGGCTCAGTTTTATGTTAAAGTAGCCTTGGAAAAATTCTATTTCTGATAGTCCATTTTTTTTTTTTTTTGGTGTAAATGATAATCAAATCTCTATCATTCCTGTGTGTGGTGTGTGTGTTAGAAAGAGGAAAAGAGAGATGGGGAGAGAGAAAGAAGATGAAGAGAAAGAGAGCAAGAGAGAGAAAGAGGAAGAGATCGACACAGAGACAGAGAGAAATGCTGTATCTAAAATACCTTGTTCTTAAAACTTGAGAACTGGATGTACTCCATAGGTGCCAACTATCTGAAATTGGTGAAGATTAACTACATATCATGTGCCATTTTGAGTACTTTGCATGTATTAATTACTTTAATGCTAAAATCACCTGTGAAACAGATACAATTATCTTTATTTTACTGACAAGGAGAATGCAGTATAGAATAGTTAATGAAATTTTACTTAGTCTGTTAGACTACTTAGGATATTATGGTCATCAGATTTAGTCTTTATATGTCAATTTTGTCATGAATTATTTAGTTTGTACTGATGTTTCATACACATTCAGGAGATTCAGAGAAGAATATAGGGGGAAGAATCTTGTTGAGATGGTGTCATTTTGTTCCTCTGAAGTGTTTGTTATTATCAACTTATTCTTTTCTTTCTTGACTCTCCCTATATAAACAAGCAAAAATCTTACCTTTTTAACATTTGGAAATTATTAATGTGATTTACTAAATAAATGCAGTTAATGGCCACGTGTGGTGGCTCAGCACTTCAGAAGGCTGGTGGGCAGGTCGCTTGAGCACAGAATTTCAAGACCAGCCTGGGTAACATGGCAAAAACCTGTTTCTACAAAAAATAAAAAAATTAGCCAGAGGTGGTGGTGCACACCTGTGGTCCAAGCTATTTGAGAAGCTCAGGTGAGAGGATTGCTTGAGTCTGTGGAGGTCAGGGCTGCAGTGAGTCGTCGTCATGCCACTGCACTCCAGGTGACAGATTCCGATACTGAAAAGATATTTCATAATATTTAAAATTTATTTTTCATCTAAAATATAGTATTAGCAAAGTAAGAGTTGAAGAAAATTTTCTTAGTTGTCTAAAAGGCACCTAATAGAAATGGATTATCTTTTTGAAATTTGTTGTAAACAAAGCTTTGAAGACTAAGTAGTTGTGCAACTGAGTTTATATCTAAATGAAGGCACTCATATTAATTTTAAAAATATGTATTGTTAGTTTTATCCCTTGCTCTGGGAGAAGGGATAGCTGGTTAAATCCTGATTGTCATCTAAATTACCTATCTTTAAAAAGAAACCAAACAGCTGTGTTGAGATACATTAACAATTAACTGAAGTTACTTAAAGGGTAAAATTTGATAAGTTTTAACATATGTATGTACCTGTGAAATTATTGTCACAATCAAGATAATGAAATTATTCATCACTGAAAAAATTTTCTGTTGTTCTCTGATAATCTTTCCCTTCAAGTCTCTGAGCATTCTTACTCCCACTTGTCAATCACTCTTCTGCTTTATGTTACTATAGATTAGTATAAAAATGTATAGGGTTTCATATGACCTGAAGCAGACAATATGTACTATTTTTTGCCTGTGTTCTTTGCCTCAGTATTTTTACTTTGCTATTCATTCATGTCCTAGCAATTATCAATAGTTTACTCTTTTGATGTAAGTATTCTATGGTTATAGCTTTATTACAATTTTTTTTTCCATTCATTTATTAATGGACATCTGAACTGTTTCCAGTTTGTGGCTCTTACAAATAAAGCTTCTATGAACATTCACATAATTCTCTTTCTATAGACATATGTTATGTTAGCTAAGATTTGAATGACTGGATCATATAGTAGGTCTATCTCTGACTTCTTAAGAAACATCAAATAATCTTTTAAGTGATTTCCCAATTTAGTATTTCCACCAGAACTATTTGAGAGCTCCAACTACTCCACATCCTTACCAACACTTGCTATGGGTTATGTGCTTGGTTTTGCTGAAGTTCAGCATGTCAATTTTTTTTGACAGAGTGTATTTCCATAAAATAAGTTCACAAGGATTTGCTCCCAAATTTTCTTCTAGAAATTTGAGAGTTTTAGATTTTATACTTAGCTCTATGATCCATTTTGAGTTAATCTTTATAGTACAAGATATGAATCAAAGATTTTTTTAAAAAATATGAATATGGAATTGTTTCAGTATCATTTGTTGGGAAGACTAACGTTTCCCCAATGAATTGTCTTGGCATCTTTGTTGAAAATAAGTTCATTTATGTGAGGATCTCTTTCTGAACTCTTCATGCCACTCTATTGGTCTAATAGTCTATGTTAATACTACATTGTCTTAATTTCTGTGGCTTTAATAAGTCTTTAATCAGATAGAATTAGTTCTCCATCTCTATTTTTTAATTCAAAGCTGGTTAGCTAATATATGAAATTTGCATTTCCATATGAATTATAGACTCTGTTTATCAATTTCAATAAAAAGACATATGATTTTTATTGAGATTCCAGTAGACTATAGATAATTTGAGAATAATTGATATCTTATTCAATATTGAGTATTCTGGCCTATGACCTTGGTAGGATATAATACATTCTCCATTTACTTAAATCTTTTATTTTTGTTGAGATATTTTATGATTTTTAATGTAAAGGACTTGTACCTTTTTTGCCACATTTATCATTAAATTTTCATATTTTTATATTGATATTATATTTCACAAATTTCAATGTTTATTCCTTATTAATCTATAGAAACATAGTTTGTGTTTTACATTGATTTTATATCCTAATACTTGTTAAACTCATTTATTAGTTCAAGTAGAATCCATTAGATTTTACACATACATGATCATATCATTTGGGAATAAAAAGACTGATTTGTTCCTTTTCAATTGAGAAGTCTTTTATTTCTCTTTCTTGAAATAATAGAACCTCCACTAAAATGCTGAACAGTGGTGAAAGCAGACATCCTTGTCTTATTCCTGATTTTAGCATGAAATTATTCAGTATTTCAACATTAAGTATGATATTATCTGCATGTTTTTCATATATGCTGTTTATCAAATTGAGGATGCTTTCTAACTTCTTCAGTGTTTATTTTAAATCAGTAATGGATTCTGAATTTTGTAGATGAGATTATCTGCTTCTACTGAAATGATTATATGCTTTATTAACATTTTTAATATGGTCAGTTACATTGTGTTTTGAATGATAAGCCCCACTTTGAATTTGTGGAGTAAATTCTAGTTGGTCTAATGAATTACTCTCTTTCTTAAAAATATACCTTGTTTTCTGGAGAAGTTTTCTTGTTACAAAAAAATTGGGCAATATGTACAGAAAGTCCTTATATGCTGGCTCTCCCCCAGCACACAGTTTGCCCTATTATTAACATCTTTCACTAGTGGGGTACATTTGTACAGACTAGTTTCACTGCACTGAAAATTCCCTGTGTTCCACCAATTTATTTATCCTTTTATCTTTCCCTTAATTCCCCTGACAAACATTGAGCTGCTTACTCTCTATATAGTTTTGCCTTTTCCAGACTGTCATAAAGTTGAAATCATACAGTATATAGTTTTTTCCAGATTGGCCTCTTTCACTTAAAAATATATATTTAAGTTTCCTCCACATTTTTTTTTTTTTGGCTTGATAGCTGATTTCTTTCTTTCTTTTTTTTTTTTTGCAGAGTAATATTTCATTGTATGGATGAATCAGAGTTTACTTATATATTTACCTATTGAAGGACATCTTGGTTGCTTCCATAGTTTGGCAATTATTAACAAAGTTACTATAAACATTTATTTGCAGGTACTTGTGTGGACATAGTTTTCAACTTACTTCTGTAAGTTATTAGTGGTACAACTGCTAAATTATTTGGCAAGGCTATTTTTGGCTTTGATAAAAACTCGGCCAGGTACAGTGGGTGGCTCATGCCTGTAATCCCAGTACTTTGGGAGGCCAAGGCGGGTGGATCACGAGGTCAGGAATTTGAGACCAGCCTGGCCAATATAGTGTAACCCTGTCTCTACTAAAAATACAAAAGTTAGCTGGGCGTGGTGGCGGGTGCCTGTAGTCCCAGCTACTTGGGAGTCTGAGGAAGAAGAATCGCTTGAACCCGGGAGGCGGAGCTTGCAGTGAGTGGAGATTGTGCCACTGCACTCCAGCCTGGTGACAGAGTGAGACTCTGTCTCAAAAAAAACCCCCCAAAAACAAAAAGCCAGAAACAAACAAAAAACTGAACAGACAACTAATGTCCAAAGTGGCTATATCACTGTCCAGTCACACCAGCAATGAAAAGGGTGCTTTGACCCACATAATTGCTCTCATTTGGTATTTGTGTTTTGGATTTTAGCCATTCTGATACGTATGTAATAGTATCTCATTGTTTTAATTTGTAATTCCCTAAGGAAATATGATATTTGATCATTATTTCATGTGCTTATTTACCATCTATATATAGTGAATATATATATTTGAGAGTTCTTTGTGTATTTTGGAGAATAGCCATGATCAGAAATATCTTTTGCAAATGTTTTCTCCCAGTTGATGTCTTGTCTCTGTGTTCTCTTAACAATTCTCTTACAGAGTAGGAATCTTTAATTTTAATAAAGTCTAGTATTTTTTTTTTCATGAATTGTGATTATTGTGATTTTGGTATTGTATATAGAAAGTCGTTGCCAAACACAAGGTCACCTAGATTTTTTCCTAAGCCATATTTTAGAAGCTTTCCAGTTTTCTGTCTTAAATTCTATGATCTCTTTTAATTATTTTTGTTAAAAGATTTAAAGTGTATGTCTAGGTTAATTTTATTGCATGTGGTTGTCCAGTTACTTAGTCTTTTTAAGAAATTGTGCCTAAGTAACTCGACTTTGCACCTTTCATCAGTTGATCATCTTTGTAAGAATCAATTTCTGGGCTCTCTATTTGTCTATTCTCTCAACAATACTACATTGTTTTGATTACTGTAGCTTCATAATAAAACCTAAAGTTCGATGATATCAGCCCCTGATTTTGTTCTCCTTCAGTATTGTGTTGGCTATTGTGAGTCCGTTGCTTTTCTATGTAAACTTTAGAGTCAGTTTTTGATATCAACAAAATAATTCAATGAGATATTTGTTGGAATTGTATCAAATCTGTAGACCATATTGGGAAGAACTAACATCATAACAAATTGAGTATTTGTATCTATGTACAGAAATATATCTCCATTTATTTATTTATTTATTTTTTGCTTTCATGAGAGCTTTGTAGTTTTTCTCATGTAAATCTTGTACATATTTTATAAGATTATACATATTTCTTTCTTTGTGGGTTAACATAAATAGCAGTGTAGTTTAATTCAAATTTCAGTTGTTTGTTGCTGACATACAAGAACACAATTGACTTTTCTATGTTACCTTGTAACTTGTAACTTTGCTATAATTGATTACTAGTTCCCGGATTGCTGTTGTAGTCTTTGGACATTTCTATGTAGACAATCATGTCATCTACAGGCAAAAACAGTTTGATTTCTTCCTTTTCCAATCTGTATTTTTTTTTCTCCTTTCCTTCCCTTGTCTTACTGCATAAGCTGAAACTTTCAGTAAGATGTTGAGTAAGAGTGGAAACAGGGGCATCTCTACTTTGTTCTTGATAAGGTATCTATTTCTCAACATTAAATATATATTTTTTTCAGATTTTCTCGTTAAGTTGCAGGAGTTTCTCTTTATTCCTACTTTGCTAATGATTGTTGTAAAAAATGTCAAATCTTTTTCTACATCTATTGATATTACCATATTACTTTTGTACTTTATCTTATTGATGTGATTAATTACATTCATTGACGAATTGTTGATCTAGCTTTGAATACCTGGAATAAATCCAACTAAGCTGTGATTATAATTTTTTACTATATTATTAGGTTGGATTTATTAATATTTTGTTGAGGATACTTACATTTATTTTCAAGAAAGATATTGGTCTGTAATTTTTCTTTCTTTTAACGTCTTTGCCTGGTTTTGGTATTAGGATAATACTAGCCTCAAAATGAACTAAGAAGTCTTCCCTCTGCTTTCCTGGAACAGATTGTGTAGAATTGGAATAATTTCTTCCTAAATGTTTAGTAGAATTTAAGAGGGAAATCTTCTAGGCCTGGTGTTATCCCCTTTGGAAGGTTATTTGAAATCGATTCACTTTCTTTAATATATTTAGACCTATTCAGGTGGTCTATTTGTCTATTTCTCCTTGTGTGAGTGTGGTTAGATTGTATCTTTCAGTAAATTTGTTTATTTCATCTAAGATAGCAAATAGGTGAGCATACAGTTTTTCATACTTCTTCATTATTCTTTTAATGTTCACTGAATAAGTGGTGATGGTCCCCTTTTCATTAGTGATATTACTATTCTGTGTCTTTTTTTCTTTCTTTTTCTGTTAGTCGGACTAGAAGTTCATCAATTTATTTACTTCTTAAAGTACCAGCTTTTGGTTTCATTGATTTTTCACTGTTAATTTTCTGTTTCCAATTTTATTGATTTTTGCTCTAAGTTTTGTTACTTTTTTTTTTTTTTCCGGTAACTTTAGACGTAATTTGTTCTCCTTTTTCTAGTTGCTTAAGGGAAGACTTAGATGACTGATTTTATTCCTTTCATGTTTTAGTATATGCATTCTATGATATAAATTTCATTCTACTCACAATTTTTGCTGAATCCACATTTTAATAAGTTGTATTTGTATTTTACTTAGTTCAACATAATTTTATATTTCTCTTGAGAGTTTTTCTTTGACTCATATATTATTTAGAAGTGTGTTGTGTACTCTCCAAGTATTTTGGGACTTTTAATCTACTGTTATTGATTTCTAATTGAATTCTATTGTTGTATATTAACAGATATTTTATAATTTATATATTTTTAAATTTACTAAGGTGTGCTTTGTGGCCCAAATTTATTTTGGTGAATGTTTGTTATCTGTTCTTTGTTCCTATCTTTCTCTTTTTTATTTTGTCTTTTCAATAAAGTGAGTAAACTTTATAATTCCACTTTATATCTATATTTTACTTATATGCTATAGTTCTTTGTTTTGTCATTTTAGTGGTTACTTTACACCTGGCAATTTTTTTTTTTTTTTGTAGAGATGGGGTCTTGCCATGTTCCCCAAGCTCGTCTTGACTCCTGGGCTCAAGTGATCTACAGGCCTCGGACTCCCAAATTACCAGGATTATAGACATGAGCCATTGCACCCAGCCTGTTAACAATTTTTAAAGAAATTAAAATAAAAAACATACATACATAAGTATACATAAATACACCAATGTGTTTGCCATTTCTGGTGCTCATTTTGTGTGTGTGTGTGTGTGTGTGTGTGTGTGTGTGTGTGTGTGTAGATCTTTATTACTGTGTCCAGAATTGGTGGGTTCATGGTCTCGCTGACTTCCAGAATGAAGCCACAGACCCTCAGGGTGAGTGTTACAGTTCTTAAAGATGGCGTGTCTGGAGTTTGTTCCTTCAGATGTTCATATGTGTCCACAGTTTCTTCCTTCTGGTGGGTTTGTGGTCTCACTGACTTCAGGAGTGAAGCTGCAGACTTTCGTGGTGAGTGTTACAGCTCTTAAGGTAGCATGGACACAAAGAGTGAGCAGCAGCAAGATTTATTGCATACAGTGAAAAAACAAAGCTTCCAGATTGTGGAGGGTGACCTCACTGGATTGCTGTAGGCTGGCGCCGGGCAACCTGCTTTTATTCTTATCTGGCCCCACCCACATCCTGCTGATTGGTTCATTTTACAGAGAGCTGATTGGTCAGTTTTGACAGGGTGCTGATTGGTGCACTTACAATCCTTTAGCCAGACACAGAGTACTAGACAGAAAAGTTCTCCAAGTCCCCACGATTGGTTAGATACAGAGCACTGACTGGTGCATTTACAAACCTTGAGCTAGACACAGGGTGCTGATTGGTGTGTTTACAAACCTTGATCTAGACACAGAGTGCTGATTGGTGTATTTACAATCCCTTAGCTAGACATAAAGGTTTTCCAAGTCCCCACTAGACTCAGGAGCCCAACTTGCTTCACCTAGTAGATCCCACATGGGGCATAGGTGGAGCTGCCCACCAGTCCCGCACCGTGCACCCACCCTCCTCAGCCCTTGGGTGGTTGATGGGACTGGGTGCCAGGGAGTGAGAGGGTGGGGCACTCGTCGGGGAGGCTTGGGCTGTGTGGGGGCTTGGGCATGGCGGGCTGCAGGTCCTGAGCCCTGCCCTGCAGGGAGGCGGCTGAGGCCCAGCCAGAGTTCAAGCATGGTGCAGGTGGGCCGGCAGTGTTGGGGAACCTCTGCAGCTGCCAGCCCGGGTGTTAAACCCCTCACTGCCTGGGGCCAGGGGCGCCGGCTAGCTGCTCAGAGTTCAGGGCTGGCTGAGCCCACGCCCACCCAGAACTCGCGCTGGCCTGCCAGCACTGCACGCAGCTCTGGTTCCCAACCCGCTTCTCCATCCACACCTCCCTGCAAGCACAGGGAGGGCCTGGTCCAGCCCAGAGAGGGGCTCCCACAGTGCAGCGGTGGGCTGAAGGGCTCCTTAAGAATGGCCTGAGCAGATGCCGAGGATGAAGAGGCTCTGATAGCAAGTGAGGGCCACCAGGATGTTGTCACCGCTCATTACCACGTGATATCATTTTCTGTGTAAACATTTTTAGCATTCATTTTTTGAAGTGTGAGTATGCTGGTGATAAATCCCTTCAGCATACATATTTCTGATTTTTTTTTATTTCACCAACAGTTTTGAAATATTATTTTGCCAAGAGTAGAAATATAGGTTAACAGTTTTTAAAAATTATTTTAAAGAGATTGCTTCACTGTCTTCTCAATTGCATCATTTTCCATGAGAAATCTGCTGTGATCATTATTTAAGTTCCTCTGTATACAGTGTGTCTTTTCTAAATGCTTACAAGAGTGTCACTTGATCACTTGTTTTGAGAAACTTGATTACTATGTGCATAGGTATAGTTTTATTTATAGTTCTTTGTCTTGGAATCTTGGATCATTTACAGTTTCACCAAATTCAGAAAAATTTTAATAATTATACCTTGAAAAATGTTTCTGGTCCTTCCTGCTGATTTATTGAACTCTAATTACACATATATTAGTAATTTGTTCCACAAATTACTGATGTTGAATTTTATCACTTCATGTTCCATTGTGGATAGTTTTCATTGTTAAGTCTTCAGGGTCACAAGGTTTTTTTTTTTTTTTTTTTTTTTTTTTTTTCTTTCTTTCTTTTGCAAATTCTAATTGACCTTTAAGCCCATGCAGTGTATTTTTCATTTCAGGTATTGTTTTATCCCCAGAAGATTGATTTGGGTCTTTTTAATATTTTCCATGTCTATACTTATCTTTTTGAACACATACAGTGCAGTTTAAATAAATGTTTTAATGTTATTGATTGTAATTTCTAACATCTGTGTCCATTTGGATCCGTTTCCATTGATTGATTTTTTTTCCTTTTTTATTTTTCACTTTTTGTACTCCTAATTTTGTTCATTACTTAGGCAAAACACTTCTGAGAAAACTACCCATTTTCCCATGAATTAAGAGGTTTTAAAATCTGACCATTAAAGTGACACAAGCACTATTTCCAATCCCGTGTGTCACATGGTGTTAATCCTTCAGCAAGATCCTGTCCCCAGCCTCAGTTAGTTTTCTCATAGGCTTGTTCTGATTGGTACTCTGCAGAATACCTGAGGAGAAACAGTTCTAAAATCATCTGATATTCTGCTTTTTGGGGACACTGAAAACATTTTTTATTAAATGTAATCACTTATATCGTTTGACTTACATCTGTCATCTTATTTGCTTCTATTTGTCTCATCTGTTTTTTGTTCCTATTTTTCTCGTTTTAAAATTTTGTCTTCTTTTAGATAAATTGAGTAATACTGATTCTCTTGTTTTAGGATTCTGGAGTTTTCTCCCTGTGTAGTTCTCTCCTTTCTGCTACTCCTGTGAACAATAGCTTCCTTGCTTTCCCAGCTTTGTCTCCTTGCCTCAGAGGAATCTTACATGCTTCACCTGGTTTCCCCATCCCTGCACTATGACCTGGAAACTTTTTCAAGGTAGAAACTTTGTGCGATCATAGGACTCACCTTTTTGTCTTTCCATTTCTCAGGAAATCACCCTCCTTTGATGCCTGATGTCCATTTGTAATTAGAAGCAGCACTGCAGAGTACTTTTATACAATGTTTCACACTTGTGACAATATTTTAACTCAGTGCACTATATTCTCTAATTACAAAATAAGGGCAATAAAAATGTGTGCATTTCAACTTCCTTTCCCTTCTCTCTGCCACCAACTGTTAACTGATTACATTGTTTTTCTTAATATTGACCTGGTACCTGTGTACTTAGTTATATCTGTATTATTCAATTTATCAGGTATAAATATCATCTTTTGAACCCTTGCTATGAAAGATTAAGTTATCAAAATCGATCGATGCGTGTTACTCCGTTTCTCTCTTTCATTCATTTCAAAATTTAGTCGTTATGCTACTTCTACATTTTCAGGGTATAAAACAAATACATTATATGTGATAATGACAGCTCAATGTTTATGGTCTGTATCTTTTCTTTAATTTATTAATTTATCTCTTGCTTGCCGAAAGATTTTGTTATAGAAATTTCTTCAAGAAAAGTTCTTGGAAACTCTTTTATAAATTATAGTGTGTTAAGAAAATGTTTGCTTCTTTTTTACTAGAATGAGAATTTATCTATGTTTAAAATTATTTGGGTCAGGCAGGTTGGCTCATGCCTATAATTCCAGCACTTTGGGAGGCTGAGACAGAAGGATTACTTGAGCACAAGAGTTCAAGAGCAGCCTGGGCAACATGGCAAGACCTCATCTCTATTAAAAAAAATAAAGAAATTAGTTGGGCATGGTGGTGTGCACTTGTGGTCTCAGCTACTTGGGAGACTGAGGTAGGAGGATCTCTTGAGCCCAGGTGGTCAAGGCTGAAGGGAGCTGTGTTCACATCACTGCAGTGCAGCCTGGGCAACAGAGGAAGACCCTGTCTCAAAGAAGGGGGGAAATGGAATAGACATTCTTTTTTAAAAATTTCTTTCAATATTGAATAATTTTGGTATTACTGTTCATTTTCCCACTTTAATTTCAACACTGTGTCCAGTCCACATATAGTTTTAAGTTGTTTTATATTTCTGAAAAAATTTTCTTGAGATAGTTTACTTAAATATGTTTTATACTCATCTAACGTCTATCATCTGCCTTTTTATCATCCATGTATCTCCCTATTCTTTCTGTTCAGTACTTTCTTCAGTGACACTATCATTTTATTGATTTCCATTATCTGATTTTAATATCTGTCATTTTCTTTCTAAATATTATTTTAATTTTACGCTATTTTCCATTTGATTTTGCTTTAGTTAATTCACCTGCAGATTATCAATGTTTACCATCATAGTTTCATCAATGATTACTTTCCCTTGTACAGTTCAAATTATGATCTTTATTTTAATTTTCCCATTATTTTTATCTTCTGGCCCTGCCAACTCAAATTTGGACACCTTGGGTGTAATATCCTTTCATAATCTCTCATATATTCTTTAAATTTTACCTCTGAAATACAAATCCCAGACTTTATAAATTTTTAACTTAGTGTTACAATTCGTCATAATAATTTTGAATAATAGTTTCATGATTATTTTAAAATATTTGAATAATAATAATTTTTGATAATTTCATTTCTTAAATTCATGATAATTTTGATTACAATTTTTGTCTGGCTGATGGCAAATTTTTCTAGTGAGGATTTTTAATCTGTCACTTTCTTTTTCTATTTTCATCTTCTCTTTCTGTTCTTTTTCTTTTTCTTATAGTACTTTTATGTAAACTCCTTAGCATTTATGGTCCAAAGACTGGATAAGGCCTTTGAAATAAATTACTAGGCAGTTGAGGACACACATGATTGTCACAGCAGCAGCAATTCTCCCTTGCTTACAATACAGTTTTTAATAACAGAAATTTTTCTCTGTGTATTGTCTAATCTTTACTTCCTTCGATGAACAGATTGACAGCCATAGAGTTATTCACAGTGAATAATGTTTGTCCTTCTCACTTCTTCACCAAGAGACTACATTCTGAAAACCATGCAAACGTATGCAGTTTCTTGTTAATTCTTTTGCCTTTATCTTGGCTTATTATTTAGAACAAACTTGACCCAGGAAAGATTCTACCAATATCCCATGTACTCTTTTTCTGTCATTCTAAAATAACATGTTGGGCTTCTGTCCCTGAGCATGACACCTACATTTGGAAAACAGTGTTCTGCTAGTGTTCTCTCTCAACATCTGTCTAAATGCAACATTACTTTTATTGAATTTGGCAGCCCTTCCTTGAATATTGCCATTTGAGATTATAGGTGTCTTAGAGGATAGAGTTCTCATTTCTGTTTTATTTTCTTTGCTATCCTAAGGAAATTTTGGTGAAGGTGGCAACATGATATTTACTGGTGCCGTAGTCTTTCTTATTTATTTATTTCAGATGAGTGTTTTTCAGGTCAGGGATCTGCTAAAGGCTGATTCCATTACTGGAGAGTAAGTAATTAATTGATTGATTTCCCTAGAGGGGAAAACACCGCTTGGTAAGGACAAATTGTAGGAACCTCTCAACCCTTTATGTATAAGAAGTAATTAAAACTCTTAAATAAAAACTTATACTTAATGGCAGTTCAATATAATGCCTACAGTTCAAACATTATTCTAATCTCTAGTGAACTATGCTTTTTATAGAGAGTAAACTACTCAATGAAGAATACAAGTGAAAATTTGGAGTTAAGTTATTGTTTTAGGCAATTTAGAGAAGATAAAAATAACAAGGTTATTTATTGAGAACTTACTATGTGCAATGACCTATTTTATGTTCTTTACAAAGATGAATTTACATTCATCTTAACTTATAGGGTAGGAATGATAATTACCCTCAAATTGCTGATTACAAAATTAATATTTAGTAAGGTTGTGTAATTTATCAAAAAGAATGTTTACAAAGTGGAAAAACATCTTCAAACATCAGCCAAACATTGCTAAAAACTGTATTGTGACAAAGACAAAAGCAAAAATATAAATGTGTTTATTACTTTACTCTTTTACCCATATATACATCCAACAAATACATAATGGCACATCAGTAAAACAAAATCAAAACAGTTTCAGCAGTTTCAGTCCTTAATGAATTTATAGTTGAGTTGAGAAAATAAACATTGGATAAACAATAGCTCTTATACATGAAAAGTTACAACTGTAATGACATTTGTAAAAGAAAAGTATATGGTCTGCAGAAGCATGGAACATAGAATCCAGTGCATTCTGGTAGGTTGTGGCTAATGTGAATAATTCTCCTTTGGAATGAAATATAGAGGGTAAATACGGATTAGCTAAGTAAAGAAGTTGAAGATGAAATTCCAGTATAAGGAACAGGACAGCATGTTCAAAAGCCCTACTGTAGGAGCACATCATCTGAGGAACTAAAAGAAAGTTAGCTTGTCTAGAACACAGAACAAGGAAAAGGCAATTGTGGCTGGTGTGGCCAGAGAGGCTATAGTAATCAGATAGTATGCTTTGTATTCCATATTAGGCATTTAGAATTTTGTCAAAAGAGCATGGAGGCTATTAAGATATTTTTAAATTTTTAAAATTTTAAAATATTTAGGTCTGGGTGGGGTGGCTCACGTCTGTAATCTCAGCACTTTGGGAGATTGAGGCGGGTGGATCACGAGGTCAACAGTTCGAGCCTAGCCTGACCAACATGGTGAAACCTCGTCTCTACTAAAAATACAAAAAAATAGCTGGACATGGTGGTGGATTCCTGTAATCCCAGCTACTTGGGAGGCTGAGGCAGAATTGCTTGAAACCCGAAGGTGGAGGTTGCAGTGAGCCAAGATTGCACCACTGCACTCTAGCCTGGGCAATAAGAGCAAAACTCCATCTCAAAAAAAAAAAAAAAGAAAGAAAAAAAAAAGAAAAGAAAAAAATTTAATTGACCAGTTAAAATTGTATATGTCCAAAAGAAAATTTTAAAACATAGGATGAAATCTATAATTAACCTGACTATAATGTAAATGACTTTTTAAAGAAAGGAAGTATTTGAACAATATTTCATTATTCCAATGGGAGAGTATAGTTTCTTTGATTAGAAAAGAGAAGAATGGAGATATTGTTAAGATGTTAACTTAAAAAAATCTGGTGATTGATGGGATATAGTATGATAAAAGAATGAATTATTGATGATAACTATCAAATTTTTTGGCTGGGAAAATCTAAGGAAAGTTAGTGCCATTCAGTAAGCTGGAGAACACTAAAAGGAAGACCATTTTTCTTGTAGAAAATCAAGAGTAAATTTTTGGACATAATGAGTATAAGGTATCTTTGAGATATCCAAAATGTGACTCAAATTGACTGTTTGATATGCAAGTAATTAATGCAAAGAATAGGTTTTAACTAGAGATACCTATATTGATGACCATTGATACCATATTTGCAGATAAAGTATCAAGAGGGGAATTTTACAAAGAGAAGAAAAGAAAGCAAAGCACCATTTTTTAAAGCATTCCAACATTTATATATTGGAAAAAGAAAAAGCCTGCAAGAAAGGAGAAAACATATGACAGAGTTAAGAGAAGAACAAGGAATATGTGGTGGTACCAAAGAGAATGTTCAGCAATCTCTGATTTTGAGCATTAAAATTATGGCAGTGAAGCCTTTTCTTAACATTCTTTTCAAATATAGATTTCACATTGCAAACTCACCACAGGCAACTCTTTAATTCTCTGCTTTGCTTTTTTTTTTTTCTTTTTTAATCTAAAATACTACTTACTTATTTTCTATTATCTGTCTCCTTTCCTCCTTAAGTTATGGTGTTCACTGCAGTAGCCCCTATATCTAGTTTAAGGCCTGGCACATAGTATACCCTCCAGGAATCAATAAATAATGATGAGTAAATGAATGAATGTATGGACAGTAACAAACACCGCTGAGAGGGGAAGCATGTAGTGCAAGGACTGACAGGTGTTAAATGAACTCAGGGTGGTAGCAGCAGCAGCCAGGCAGAAGTGGGTTGGAGAATGAGTGATAGGCAAGAAAGGAAAAATCGTGAATATACACAACTGTTTTTACAACAGAGAAGAAGAAAAATAAATATGGCAGTAACTGGGTAAGATGGGAACATTGGATAGAGGGAGAACTTTTTATTCTTTCCTTTTAAAGTATTTTTGAAAATGGACAAAGTGCAGGACATGTTTAAAATGCCACTGGGCAGATATGGTTGAGAGGGAGCAGTTGAATCCAAGGTTGGCAGTTGTACACAGAAAACACAGCTGAAGACCAATGAGGAGGGGTCATTAATAGATTCAGATTTTGGAAAAGGTTGATGGGATCTGAAGACTCCCAGGGAGGGAGTGGTCTTCCAAGGCAGAGAGTGTCTCTGTTCCTTCTATTGTGGAGGGAGAGGTACAGACAAGTTATTAAAGGACTTGGAAGGCAAGTTGATGTTTTCGGTAGTAGAAGTTAGTGATTTCCTTGTGAGGTAGTAAACGAAGACTCTCTGGGGTTAGGCCCGTTCAAGGTGGAATATTTGAAAAGAATACTTAAAATAGAAGTTTCAAAATGTCACAGAGAGTTGAACAGAGAAATAAAATATTTTTTTTTTTTGGCAGTGTGTAACGTGCATAAGCAACTTGTACTAAGTAAAAGTAGGTATCAGTTGGTTTTGAAGAAAACTTTTTAATCAATAAAATAAAAATAGCTAGTAATGGGGAAATCTTTAAAAATGAGACAACTGATAATTTCAAACTCTAATACAAATAATATCTTTCTAAGAAATGAGTTATTTAAAATAAGTCCCTCAATTCAAATTTAAATAATAAAATTTTATTTGTTTATAAACTTCTTTCCTCCAAGAGTCTGGAGGAAAGCAATCTGGAAGTCCAGATTGCTGAGTATGAAAGTAGATATACTTGTGATACACATTTAAAATATTGACGCTTTCTCAGTGTTTATCAATATATATATACTCATATATATATATATATATATATATATATATATATATACTCATAAAGGCAGATTATGCACTGTTAATATTTGATTTTAGTTTGTGTTGCATTTCAACAGAATAAAATACCATGGTTTGATATGTTTCCCTGATTGTTTTGGGTACACAATTTAAATAAGCTACTCCAGCATTTCAACTGACATAACTGTCTCTGGAATTTGATCTGTCATCCTTTTAATTAGCAAAGCCCTGCAGCCGTGCTATAGAATGGCTTTGTAATATATCTTGAGCTTTAACAAGGAACTTTTTGATGTATTTCAATTATGATGTACAAAGCAACATCTTCTTAATTAAAGATGAATTTCCATTTTGAGGCTGTTTAAAGTGCTATTAAAGTTTATGGTTGAAAGCCTGTTAAGCGGAATCTGCCCTCTGTGTTTAGAGAAAGGGATATGGAGCACTTGGGCTGGAGGAGTGAGAAAAACAGCCAAAAAATAATGCTGAGTACTACTGAGATTAGAGAGTAAAATTTAGTTATAAGGTCATGATTTCTAAGAGGGCAGATTATGTATCAATAGATATTTAAACATAGCTCTGTCTGCAGTAATTTTTTTATCATAAAAATCCAAAAAGAACAAAAAATTCCATTTGAAACAGAGAATTATGAAAATTAGATGTGATGAGTGATTTCTGATGTGGTAATCCTGGGAGTATACACAGGAGAAATCCCATTTTATATGTGTCTTGTAAAAAAAAAACAAAACCTTAGAGAAATAAAAATAAATTGGTATATGGTCCTCTTGAGAGACATACACAGGTACACACATATATTAAATTCCCAAACAAAAATCGAACCACAAATAACATATGTGTATCTAGCTTAAATGAAATAAATATCATGTCTTCTCTTTTCTCCAAATTAATTCTGCATATTTCAAACAAAGCTTTAAATGAGTGCCCTGGCAGTGTGTATTTTTAGACTTAAAGTATTACTAATGCAGACCAGGTGATGTAGCTGACGATGCTCATGGTTTGATTTAAAAAATGTTTGGATTGCTACTAAGAGTGAACAAGAAAAAGAAAGATTTGTACTACATACACAGGGAAAACCCTATATACAAAACACTAAAAACAGTTGCTCCTTATATACACACACACATGCACATACACACGTACATTTTATATATGTAAATATATATTATAAATATATAATATATACATATAAATAAAAATATATAAAAGAATATATATCACACACATGAGTGCTCTTCACTGAATATAAACACAAATTTATGGCATTCATCAGCTATCCAGCATTGCAAACACATTAATATATGCTGGTGCAAATTTTTCTTATTGTCTAATGATTTACTGATTAGCACACCGCTAATATATTCTAACCAGCCTAAAGAGTTAATATACCTAACATCATTTAGCCTCCAAAGAGTAACTGCGTATCAGTGAAATTTACATTCATTAAAAAAAATTATGACTAATGTAACTCTTGGTCTTTTCTGATAGCCTAAGAACATGTAGAATGCATATAGTCCTCTAAAAAAATTGCATATTACTATGATTGTAGTTTTTATCTCTCTTTATACATACTTTTTTGTTTACTATTACTTGTATAAATTTTCTCAAATTTGGAGAAATATTTAAAAATTACACTAAGGATTCCTTGTTACCTTATACCTTAAGAAGAGTAATGAAAAACTCAGCCACATAAAATATAATATCTCTGATGTGCATGTCCTTGGGTACCAATATTAAATGTAAGGCTGTCATAGAAGGCAAAGTAATAGTTAAACTGTAAAATTTGTACAAAGTTACTTTGCTATTCACAATTTATTGTATTTTTTAGTTTAACAGATTAAAATAAGATAACAAAAGAAAATATTTGCTGTTGCTGTGTTAAAATATCTACTCCTTTAGAGCTAGCCTTATGTTTTATTTTCTCATGTGAGTTATTGTTATTGTTCACATTCTATTCATATTTTATTTTACATATCTTCTGAATGATACCACAATAGCTACATAGGTTATAGAATAAAGTCCTTCTTTTATTGAATGAGATTAATTTATCGCTATTGTGATAAGCACCCTTGGAAATCGATAATGGAGAATGGCTGCATGTGAACACACTGTATTTCTGGATGTATCAAAGGTGATATATCAGGGACTACCACAATGTACACTTTTAAAACTTGTTTTAGAATATTCAGTTCTTCAGAAAAAAAAGAAATGAGATGGTTGAAACTCATAAGATGTGCTAAGTATAAATATACTGTTAGGTGTAGAGTATTGTATTACTCTGTTCTCATGCTGCTAATAAAGACATACATGAGACTGGGTAGTTTACAAAGAAAGAGAGGTTTAACGGACTCACAGTTCCACATGGCTGGGGAGGCCTCAAATCCTGGTGGAAAGCAAAAAGCATGTCTTATATGGCAGCAGGCAAGAGAGACTGAGAGCCAAGTGAAATGGGAAACTCCTTATAAAACCATCAGATTTAACAAAACTTATTCACTATCATGAGAAGAGTATGGGGGAAACTGCCCCCGTGATTCAACTATCTCCCACTGGGTCCCTCTCACAACATGTGGAAATTATGAGAGCTTCAATTCAAAATAAGATTTGGCACTTTGGGAAGCTGAGGTGGGCGGATCACAAGGTCAGGAGTTCAAGACTAGCCTGGCCAACATGGTGAAACCCCGTCTCTACTAAAAATACAAAAATTAGTTGGGCGTGGTGGCAGGTGCCTGTAGTCCCAGCTACTCGGGAGGCTGAGTCAGGAGAATCACTTGAACCCTGGAGGTGGAAGTTGCAGTGAGCCGAGATCACACCACTTCACTCCAGCATGGCGACAGAGTGAAACTCTGTCTCAAAAAAATAAATAAATAAAAATAAATAAAAATAAAATGATTTGGGTGGGGACAGAGCCAAATGATATCATTCCACCCCTGACCCCCACAAATCTCATGTCCTCACATTTCACAACCGATCATGCTTTCCCAACAGTCCCCCAGTCTTAACTCATTTCAACATTAACTCAAAAGTCCACAGTCCAAAGTCTTATCTGAAGCAAATCCCTTTTGCCTATGAGCCTGTAAAATCGAAATCAAGTTAATTACTTCCTAGATACAATGGGAGTACAGACATTGGGTAAGTACATCCATCCCAAATAGAAGAAATTGGCCAAAACACAGGGTATACAGGCCCCATGCAAGTCCGAAATCCAGTGGGGCAGCCAAATATTAAAGCTCTGAAATGATCTCCTTTGATCTCATATCTCACATCCAGGTCACGCTGATGCAAGATATGGGTTCCTATGGTCTTAGGTAGTTCCACTCCTGTGGGTTTGCAGGATACAGCCTCTATCCCGACTGCTCTCCTGGGCTGTCATTGAGTGTCTGTAGCTTTCCAATCACATGACGCAAGCTATCAATGGATCTACCATTCTGGGATCTGGAGAACAGAGGTCCTCTTCTCACAGCTCCGCTAGGCAGTGCCCCAGTGAGGACTGTGTGTGGGGGCTTCAACCTCACATTTCTCTTCCACACTGCCCCAGTAGAGGTTCTCTATGAGAGGCCCACCCCTGCAGCAAACTTCTGCCTGGACATCCAGGCATTTCCATACATCCTCTGATGAGGATGTATGGTCTATGAGCCCTTCTGTTTCACATACTAATATTCAACATCGTGTGGAAGCTGCCAAGGTTTGGGGCTTGCTCCCCTCTGAAGCCATGGTATAAACTGTACCTTGGCCCCTTTAGCCATGGCTACAGCAGCTGGGACACAGGGTACCAAGTCCCTAGGCTGCACACAGCAGAAGGGCTTTGGGCCTAGCCCACAAAACCAGTTTTTCATCCTAGGCCTCTGGGCCTGCGATGGGAAGGGCTTCCCCAAAGTTCTCTGACATGCCTTGGAGACATTTTCCCCATTGTCTTGGCTATCAATATTTGGCTCCTCATTACTTATGTAAATTTCTTCAGCCAGCTAATTTCTCCTCAGAAAATGGGTTTTTCTTTTCTATTGCATCATCAAGCTGCAAGTTTTCTGAACTTTTATGCTCTGTTTCCCTTTTAAAATGGATTGCTTTTAACAGCACCCAAGACAACTCTTGAATACTTTGCTGCTTAGAAATTCCTTCCACCACATACCCTAAATCATCTCCCTCAAGTTCAAAGTTTCACAAATCTCGAAATCAGGGGCAAAATGCTGCCAGTCTCTCTGCAAAAACATAGCAGCAGTCACCTTTACTCCAGTTTCCAACAATTTCCTCATCTCCATCTGAGACCACCTCAGCCTGGATTTCATTGTCCATATCATTATCAGTATTTTGGTCAAAGCTATTCAACAAGTCTCTAGGGAGTCCCAAACTTTCCCACATCTTCCCGTCTTCTTCTGAGCCCTCCAAACAGTTTCAGCTTCTGCCTGTTATCCAGTTCCAAAGTGACTTCTACATTTTCAGTTATCTTTATAGCAACACCCCAATCCCAGTTCACTATATTAGTCTGTTCTCACACTGCTAATAAAAACATACCTGAGATCGGGCAATTTATAAAGAAAAAAAAGTTTACTGGACTCACAGATTCACATAGCAGGAGATGCCTCACAATCATGGTGGAAGGTGAAAGGCATGTCTTACATGGCAGCAGGCAAGAAAAAATGAGAGCAAAGTGAAAAGGAAAACCCCTTACAAAACCGTCAGATCTTGTGAGACTTACTCACTACCATAAAAACTGCCCACATGATTCAAGTATCTCCCACTGGGTTCTGCCCACAACACATGGGAATTATGGGAGCTACAATTCAAGAAGAGATATGGGTGGGGAGAAAACAAAACTATATCAAATGTGGGCATGTTAAACACTGGAGAAAGAGATGGAAGAAAATACGTTTAATATTCACAAATAAATTATATATATATATAAAAACTATAACATGAGACATTATATATGAGGGATATATATGAGACATTAGAGACATTTAATATTCACAAGACCTTAATTTGACCACTTAATTGAGGATACCAAGTGTAACTTCATATATCCTCTACCTCAAAATGAAAATAAAAACCATGGCTCTTCAGCAAGCTGCAGCCATTGGTCAGACATTCTTGTTCTGTGTTGCTCTGATAGAACAAGTGTATGTCCTTGGCTCAGTCAACCTTCTGTCTGTGAGCTCTGTTGCTCAGTCACAACTCTAGATCTTGTAACCACACCAATATGATGCTGCTCAGAGATAGGACATACAAATGAACATTGTACTATTCAAGATTCAGGTGGTATGATCTTTCTATCACTTTTATCTTAAGTGTGCTAACCTGCCCTAGTTTCACCAATGTTTCTTAAACTGATTTAATACTCTGTGGGACTATAGTACTTTAATTTGGTCTGTGAGCCCTTCTGTTTCACATACTAATATTCAACTGTCATTTTTAAAAATTATACTTAAATTCTGGGATACATGTTTAGAACATGCAGGTTTGTTACATAGGTATACACGTTTAACGGTGGTTTGCTGTACCCATTAACCTGTCATCTACATTAGATATCTCTCCCAATGCTATCCCTACCCCTAGCCCCTACCCCCCAACAGACCCCAGTGTGTAATGTTCCTTTCCCTGTGTCCATGAGTTCTCATTATTCAACTCCCACTTATGAGTGAGAACATGCAGTGTTTGGTTTTCTGTTCTTGTGTTAGTTTGCTGAGAATGATGGTTTCTAGCTTCATCCATGTCTCTGCAAAGGACATTAACGCATTCTTTTTTTATGGCTGGATAGTATTCCACGGTGTATATGTGCCATGTTTTCTTTATCAAGTCTATCAAGTCTTTCTTTATCAAGTCTATCATTGACATTTGGGTTGATTCCAAGTCTTTGCTATTGTAAATAGTGCTGAAATACATATATGTGTACATGTGTCATTATAGTAGAATGATTTATAATCCTTTGGGTATATACCCAGTAGTGGGATTCCTGGGTCAAATGATATTTTTTGATTCTAGATCCTTGAGGAATCGCCATACTGTCTTCCACAATGATTGAACTAATTAACACTCCCACCAACAATGTAAAAGCATTCCTATTTCTCCACACTCTCTCCAGTGTCTGTGGTTTCCTAACTTTTTAATGATCACCATTCTAACTGGCATGAGAGTTATCTCATTGTGGTTTTTATTTGCCTTTCTCTAATGACCAGTAATGATAAGCTCTTTTTCATATGTTTGTCAGTTGCATAAATCTCTTCTTTTGGGAAGTGTCTGTTCATATCCTTTGCCCACTTTTTGATTGGGTTGTTTGTTTTTTTCCTTGTAAATTTATTTAAGTTCTTTGTAGATTCTGGATATTAGCCTTTTGTCAGATGGACAGTTTGCAAAAATTTTTTCCCATTCTGTCGGTTGCCTGTCCACTCTGATGATAGTTTCTTTTACTGTGCAGAAGTTCTTTAGTTTAATTAGATCCCATTTGTCAATTTTGGTTTTTGTTGCATTGCTTATATTGTTTTGGTTGTGAAGTATTTGCCCATGCCTATGTCCCGAATGGTATTGTCTAGGTTTTCTTCTAGAGTTTTTAAGGTTTTAGGTCTTACATTTGAGTATTTAATCCATCTTGAGTTATTTTTTGTATTAGGTGTAAAGAAGGGATCCAGTTTCAGTTTTCTGCATATGGCTAGCCAGTTTTTTCAACTCTATTTACTAAATAGGAAATCCTTTCCCCATTGCTTGTTTTTATCAGGTTTGTCAAAGATCAGATGGTTATAGATGTGTAGTGTTATTTCTGAGGCCTCTGTTCTGTTCCATTTTTCTGTATATCTGTTTAGGTACCAGTACCATGCTGTTTTGGTTATAGTAGCCGTGTAGTATAGTTTGAAGTCAAGTAGCATGATGCCTCCAGCTTTGTTGTTTTTAGTTAGTATTGTCTTGGGTATACGAGCTCTTTTTTGGTTCCATATGAAATTTAAAATAGTTTTTGTTAATTCTGTGAAGTAATTCAATAGTAGCTTGTGGGGTATAGCATTGAATCATTGAATCTGTAAATTACTTTCGGCAGTATGGCCATTTTCATGATATTGATTCTTCCTATCCATGAGCATGGAATGTTTTTCCATTTGTTTGTGTCCTCTCTTACTTGTTGAGCAGTGGTTTGTAGTTATGTTTGAAGAGGTCCTTCACATCCCTTGTGAGTTGTATTCCTAGGTATTTTATTCTCTTTGTAGCAATTGTGAATGGGAGTTCACTCATGATTTGGTTCTCTGTTTGTCTGTTATTGGTGTATAGGAATGCTTGTGATTTTTACACATTGATTTTGTATCCTGAGACTTTGCTGAAGTTGTTTATCAGCTTAGGGAGATTTTGGACTGAGATGATAGGGTTTTCTAAATGTGCAATCATGTCATCTGCAAACAGAGACAATTTGACTTCCTCTCTTCCTATTTGAATATGGTTTATTTCTTTCTCCTGCCTGATTAGCCTGGCCAGAACTTCCAATACTATGTTGAATAGGAGTGGTGAGAGACGGCATCCTTGTCTTGTATCAGTTTTCAAAGGAAATGCTTCCAGCTTTTGCCCATTCTGTATGATATTGGCTGTGGGTTTGTCATAAATAAGTCTTCTTATTTTGAGATACGTTCCATCAGTACCTAGTTTATTGAGAGCTTTTAGCATGAAAGGTTGTTGAATTTTATCAAAGACCTTTTCTGCATCTATTGAGATAATCATGTGGTTTTCGTCATTGGTTCTGTTTATGTGATGGATTACGCTTATTGATTTGTGTATGTTGAACAAGCCTTGCATCCCAGGGATGAAGCCGCCTTGATTGTGGTCGATAAGCTGTTCGATGTGCTGCTGGATTCAGTGTGCCAGTATTTTATTGTGGATTTTGGCATCACTGTTCCTCAGGGATACTGGCCTGAAATTTTCTTTTTTTGTTGTATCTTTGCCAGGTTTTGGTATCAGAATGATGCTTGCCTCATAAAATGAGTTAGGGAGGATTCCCTCTTTTTCTGTAGTTTGGTATAGTTTCAGAAGGAATGGTACTAGCTTTTCTTTGTACCTCTGGTAGAATTTGACTGTGAATTTGCCTGGTCCAGTACTTTTTTTGTTTGGTAGGGTATTAATTACTGCTGCAATTTCAGAATTTGTTATTGGTCTATTCAGGGATTCGACTTCTTCCTGGTTTATTCATGTCCAGGAATTTATCCATTTCTTCTAGAGTTTCTCGTTTATTTGCATAGAGGTGTTTATAGTATTCTTTGGTGGTAGTTTGTATTTTTGTGGGATCAGTGGTGAACTCCTCTTTATCATTTTTTATTGTGTCTATTTGATTCTTCTCTCTTTTCTTCTTTATTAGTCTGCCTAGCAGACTAATAAAGTCTTTTCAAAACTGTTAATCTTTTCAAAACTCCTGCTCCTGGATTCATTGATTTTTTTTTTTACGGTTTTGTGTGTGTGTGTGTGTGTCTCTGTCTCCTTCAGTTCTGCCCTGATCTTTGTTATTTCTTGTCTTCTGCTAGTTTTTGAATTTGTTTGCTCTTGCTTCTGTAGTTCTTTTAATTGTGATTTAGGGTGTCAATTTTTGATCTTTCTCACTTTCTGATGTGGGCATTTAGTGCTATAAATTTCCCTCTAAACATTGCTTTAGTTGTTTTCCAGAGATTCTAGTATGTTTTGTCTTCGTTCTCATTGGTTTCTTATTTATTTCTGCCTTAATTTCGTCATTTACCCATTAGTCATTCAGGAACAAGTTGTTCAGCTTCCATATAGTTGTGTGGTTTTGAATGAGTTTCTTAATCCTGAGTTCTAATTTGATTGCACTGTGGTCTTAGAGACTGTTTGTTATGATTTCCATTCTTTTGCAATTGCAAAATATGTGGTCAATTTTAGAATAAGTGCGATCTGGTGATGAAAGGAATGTATATTCTGTTGATTTGCGGTGGAGAGTTCTGTAAATGTCTATTAGTTTCGTTTGGTCGAGAGCTGAGTTCAAGTCCTAAATATCCTTGTTAATTTTTTGTCTCGTTGATCTAATAGTGACAGTGGGGTGTTAAGGTCTCCCACTATAGTTGTGTGGGAGTCTAAGTTTCTTTGTAGGTCTCTGAGAACTTGCTTTATGAATCTGGGTGCTCCTGTATTGGGTGCACATAAATTTAGGATAGTTAGCTCTTGTTGCATTGATCCCTTTACCATTTTGTAAGCGCCTCTTTGTCTTTTTTGGTCATTGGTTTAAAGTCTGTTTTATCAGAGACTAGGATGGCAACCCCTAATCTTTTTAATTTTATCAAAAAGCTTTTTAGTATCCCAACATATAGCAAGGTTACTTTTTCTAAAACAAGCAGACAAACAAACAAAAAAACGCTGGGTATAGCCAAGGTGGCCTCTCTATTTTGCTAGAATGTAATATTTAAAAATGTATCTATCCTTGACTTGGATGGAGGTCTATGAACATCTGAAAATATGAAAAATAGTCTTTTTTCTCTGGAAGGCTGCTGGCTCAATTAGATCAACCTTCTCTATATGACACTTAAGGGAAGGAAAGGTGTCTTTAGTTTTCAAGTCTTCTTTTCTTTACTTATGGTACTCCTTGATGACACAATAACAAGAAGAGTTTTCTTTCAAGTCTTCAGTGAAGCCCTATCACATATGAGCTGTGTCCTTGGGCAAATTATATAAGATTTTAATAATTCATCCTTGAAAAAATTGCTATAAATAGTAAATGGGATGTTTTATGTTGAATGTATTTATAAACTATAAATAATAAGCAGTTATTATTATACTGTTCTATCAGACTGACTTTTGTTAGTGGAAATGATATTATTTTGTTGAGACCTATGGCAAGGAAACTATTGCTTTTCTCCTTGTACTGTGCAAAATATTTCTTGACAGTTGATTAAAGCATTATGCCATTGGCCTAGTGTGGTGGCTCATACATGTAATCCAAGTGTTTTGAGAAGGTGGCATGGGAGGATCACTTGAGTCCAGGAGTTTGAGACCAGCCTGGGCAACACTGTGAGACTTCTTCTCTACAAAAAATTTAAAGATTATCTGAGCATAGTGGTTTGCACCTATCATTCCAGCTTCTTTGGAGGCTGAGGTGGGAAGACTGTTTGAGCCTGAGAGTTCAAGGTTATAGTGAGTTGTGACTGCACCGCTTCATTTCGTCTTGCAACACAAGACTCCATCTCTTAAGAAAACAAACAAACAAAAAGCATGACACCTATTGGAAAAGCAGATAAATATGTATAGGTCACTGAATTCCTCATTATACTGCTGTCCAAATGTGTTTGGAATGTTAGAGGGGTGATTAGCAGTGAAATATTCTCTACTTTTCTGTCACAACACATCAGAGCCTATTCTTTTAAATACTCTTCGTACTAAAAAAATTCTAGAATGGCAAATTTCATGGCAACAATCTAAAACTTGGTATACTTCATGCTCATTCCATGTCTATAATGTTGGGATCCACATGTATTTTCTCTTTTCTTCACCACTTCCATTTTGCTTCAACCCCTCCTTTCTTTATCTTTCCATTTATTTGACCTAAAAATTTGGCATGGCCTTGGCTTTCAGCCACTTTAAACTCAATTGCAATTACTATCATTATGAAAAATTACTTGCCCCCTAAGGATTATGTAACAGACTGTTAGAGAAAGGAGATACAAAAATACATTCTACATTTGTTTAGCTTGACTATGCTCAAGGCAAATCTCTGGTTGAATATTTTTGAGAATAGTTATATCTTGACCTTTTGAGTTTGATTTTCTTTTCCAAAAACTCAACTTAATAATGTGGTGTGAAGTATTTTTGTATCTAATAATTTAGTAAGTAGAATTCAAGGACTTTATGTAGAATGACTAATCTTTTAAGAAATATTCTTCATGGATTCAGCCTTCTCAACAGTGTCCCTTGAGCACCAATATGATTAATTGATCCCACAGTATATAGGGAGGAAAATGGAAAATAAGTGTTGGTGGACACCAATTTTATAATGTTGGGCTTTAAAATATCTCATAAAAATCACCTATTCTTTAAGTCTTTTGATTTTGTTATCCTAAATTTGCATGCCTCTAAGATATCAATGACCAGATAATGAAGAAGAAACAAATTCCAGCACCTTCTTATTTCACATGAAAAATGATTGGGACATTAGGTTTCATTCCCACAGTATAAAAAGTTTGAAAATCACCACTCTTGTGCATACAGCAAGAAAAAGTTGAGCAAGCTGAAAATCAACAACTTTTCTTGGACATATCAGAGAACTGAGGTTGTAGGGCAAACCACCATCCTTAAATCTGGGAAGACGGGGCAGAGAGTCACAGCTGAAATATGCTTACCTCTAGCAGAAACCTCTAGCCATAAACTAGCAGGAACAGTTAAATGGTAAGACCCAGTAACAGGCTGTTTCTCAAATGGAAAATAGTTATCTTCAGAGGATGACAGTGCTTTGCTCCAAAATTCTAGAGGCCTGCCCTGTGATTCACCTATATGGTCCTGCCACAGGCTCCAAGCAGCATCTTATCTGCCACTGACACTTCAAGCACCATTGGATATGCTGAGTCACATGGACCAGCACAGCCCTGTATTCTTTAGTTCTTTGATAGTATCACTAAATCTGCAATCTCTCCAGATATGCAGTATTACTTTTGTATTTAAAGATAAATATGTTGCTTTTGAATTACTGTTCTAGTTACAAAGTTGTAGAACTATTCATTATGATATTCTAATGTAAAATACTTGGTCCTATGCATTTATGCAAACTATAGAACTTTGTAGCACAAAAATTGAACCTTAATGTATGCAAATTAAAAAAAAAGATTAGGACTTTGGGAGGCTAAGGTGCGCGGATCACGAGGTCGGGTGTTCGAGACCAGCCTGACCAACATGGTGAAACGCCGTCTCTACTAAAAATACAAAAATTAGCCAGGCACGGTGTCAGGCACCTGTAATCCCAGCTACTCAGGAGACTGAGTCAGGAGAATCGATTGAACCTGGGAGGCAGAGGTTGCGGGGAGCTGAGATTGCACCATTGCACTCCAGCCTGGGCAACAGTGCGAGACTCTGTCTCAAAAAAAAAAAAAAAAAAAGTTAGGAGATTGAGAATTCCTAGAATGAAATGCAGAATGTGACAAAAACTAACTGCGTTTATAAATGTACAAAATCGTATCATTTATGGGTATGAAAGAAAAGGGACTGGCCTAAGTAACTTTGGAAATGAGTGGCATATATAAGAGTAAAGACAAAAAAAATGTGTATAAAGAGTATACTCTAGTTGATAAAGTTTTTTCCTATGAGTACAGCCTAAAGATTGTTATATTGCTATAAATGTATGCTAGAATGGAACAATTAAGTCAATCCATATTGTGAGCAAAGCTTTTCCTTTTTGGAGTCTGGAGTTGCAGATCATTATGGGTTGGAGGCTGAGGTGTTCCATCTAGTTATGGAATAGAGTTGGAAACATAAGACTTTAACTTAATATAGATACAGATAGTTACATATAGAAATATTTATTGGTATGTACAGATACACAGTTAAGTACTAAGTACTCTAGACATACACATGTTTCCTTCCTTTGTCAGCTGAGAAAGCCTAAAAGCTACAGCACTCCAGTGATAATTAGCACATGCAGAGCTTAGTTCTTGGTTTATGGTACTGTTCTCCGATAAAGGAAACCAGAGATCCTTGGAAAAATGGCTGATTTAAGACTGTGGCAAGAAATATACAGTATGAGGCTGGATCATCTTATTGTGCTCAAAAATGGTTTAATCAAAACACTACCACCGCAATGATGTTAGTATATCAGAGGGACACAGAAACTAACTGAAAGAGTTTCCAATGGCCAATGTTGGAACAATTTGAACAGCAGCATAAAGTTATGTCAGATTATAATCCAAAGCATAAAATAAAATATGGTTGAATATTTACATATATAAGTGATTGCATAAACAATTCTATAGGAGGGGCATTACATATCTCTCAATCAGAAGAATTCCAAATGGTATGTAGCTGACCATCCTTCAAAGTGCGATGGGTTAATTTCCCACTCCTTAAGTGTGGGAAGCATATAGTGACTTCTTACCAAAGAATACAGTTTGGGAAGGGGAAATACAATGAACTTTCCTGACAGTACAACCTCAGTCAAGCAACAAAGGTGAACATCAATAGTGATGTGTGGTGCAAAATATTGATAGCATATTCTCTTGATATAAGGTAATGAAAATGGCACTTTACCTTTGTCATCTTCCTCCCGAAAACATAACCCCAGTATAATCATGAGAAAAACATCAGGCATTCCAAATTTAGGGACATTCTGTGGAATTTTTTTTAGTACTTCTCCTCCTCAAAGCTGTCAAGCTCATCAAAAGCAAGGAAAGTCTGAGAAGCGGTCACAGTCAAGAGGAGCCCAAGGAGACATGATGGCTGAATATAACATGGTAACTTGGAAAGGATTCCAGAACAGAACAAATTGTTAGGTAAACTCCAGGGAGAGTATAATAAAAATATTGACTTCAGTTAATAATAATGTGCCAATATTAACTCAATCATTTTAGTGCAATGTACCATACTAATATGAGATAATAGTGGAAACTGGGTGTGGGTTATATGTGAACTATTTGTACTACATTCACAATTTTCATATAAATTCATAATTTTTCTAAAATTAAAAATTAAAAGGAAAAACAAAATTTTTAGTACTTGAAAAATGATTTCTAGACTTTGAGGCGAGGAGGGAGTTAGTGATGGAAAAGACTGAATTAATTCCTGACAGATATATTATATCTATGTCTTAATTTATATGAGTAAATAATTTATATGAGTAATTTAACTAAATTTATATAAGTAAATAATGAGTGTATATACTCATATCAAGTAATTTTTATTATTTATATATTATATATATAGAGAGATGCATATATATATGCTTCACATATTATCCTCTTATGTGGGGCACAAATATGATAACATAGAACTAATCAAAATTATTTCCAATGGACTCAATTGAATTGAACTATAGATGATTTTTTTTTTCTTTTTATTAAACTTTAAGTTCTGGGATACATGTGCAGAACATACAGGCTTGTTACATAGGTATACACGTGCCATGGTGGTTTGCTGCACCCATCAACCCGTCATCTACATTAGGTATTTCTCCTAATGCTATCCTTCCCCTAAACCCCCACCCTGCAACAAGTCCCAGTGTGTGATGTTCCCCTCCCTGTGTCCATGTGTTCTCATTGTTCAGCTAAAAGTGCCTGACTCTTAGGAAATACCATTGAATTGCCTGATTCCTTTATTCCTTTATATGTGCCATCAAGCTTTTTTAATGGGAGGAAGTATTGTGTATAGATTATTCTGAGTTTAAATCCTGATTCCAATGTTACTGGTCATGGGACCTTTGATAAGTTCTGTAATTTTTATGAGTCACAAATGTATCTATTGTAAAACTGTGCCAATTTTGTGTTTGAGTGCTGCTGTGAGGACTGGAGATAGTGTATATAACAGCCCATTATAATGCTTGCTATAGTAGATGCTTAATACACATTATCATCCAACTGATTTTCATATGCTTTCTAGTTTTCCCTAGGGCTTATAATTTTATAATATTTTATTTTTAATATCTTATCACAGTAATGAACAAGAGAGCCAGTATTCCTTTTTTCTTGAATCTTACATTTTTAGTTGATAAAATAGACAATAAAAATAAGTGAATAAACAGGAGAATAGATTGAAAAGTGCTATACAGGGTGCTGTATAGGGGGTGGCTAGGTAGCTATTATGGGTTGAGTATTTAGAGCAAGCCTTCCTGAAATTTAAATAACAACTAGGAGTCAGGTATGCAAAAGAAAGAAGAACTAGTTCACAAGTTCCATGTAGAAAATAAAGCTGGTGTGGTCAAGGAAAGAAGCTGGACCTCTATTTGTGAGTAGCTAAAAGGGAGAGGTGTTGGTGTAGAGGTAGCCTGGGCTTTTTAGACCAGACTAAAAAGCTTGAGGTTTTTTTGTTTGTTTGTTTTGTTTTGTTTTATTTGTGTTTGTTTTGCTTTACTTTTAATAAAATGAAATGCTGTTTGAGAATTTATACAGGGAAATTTTATGATGAGATTTATGTTTCTGAAATGATTATTTTGTCTGCTATATGGTTAAGAATGCAAAAACCTTCAACTAAATTTTCACATTATATAAGTCTACTTGGAGTCTTTCAAAATTTATGTTGGCTATTATGGAAGAGAGTCAGAGATTAGGGAGCATATAGATTTATAATTTCTATATAATAGATGAAAATGGAATTAATGTCATATGTATTTATCTATAAATATAAATATGCATATTCTTTTGGGAACCGAATACAAACTGTTTTATTCAATCTATCAAAATAGTTTCTGAAATTTTACTTGCTGTTAATATAATTGCTCAATTGTAAGTCTAAGTTACAATTCAGATGACATTTCTTGCATTCCAATGAAAACAGTTCATGATGATGATGATGATATTTGAAAATGATACTAGTTTCTTTTCCATGAAGCAAACAAATGTGGTTTTTACAGGTTTAAAATAATTTATAACTGTCTGGATATTACCTTTACCTCCTTCTCTTTTAACTTTTTTGTGAATATAATTGAAAAGCTTAAGTAGTGGGCATCATGTGGAATTCTAAATTATAGCTCAAGTGGAAATTCTGTGAATTCTAGGCAGACAGTTAATACTCTGCAAAGTATAACATGCAATTATTCACTTGGGGATCTTGTCAAATGTTGGTTGTGTTCAGTACCTCTGTGTTGGGGCCTGTGATTCTTCATTTCCACTAACTTCGTAGATGATACCAAATCTTCTGGTCCATGAACTAACTTTGAGTAGCAAGAGGCTAAACTTTCATACAAAAAAAAAAAAAAAATCCTGGGCATATCTTTATTTATGTATTTTTAAATTATTTTTATTTACTTGGAACTAATGCCTGAGTTCCACTGAAGACCAATGAAATTAGCATTTCTGGGTTTAAGGATGAGCACAAATATTTCTTAAAATGTTGCAGTTGATCCTAAGGTTTAGATAGTATTGAAAACCATAGTTCTGGAGCATGTCAGCTGTGAACCAAACATACTTATAACATTGCCTAGAGCTAAAATGATATAAGCAATAGGACTTACTGATACAGTTCTGGAAATGTGCGGAGAATTCGAAAACAATCAGCTAATTTTAATCTTCCTTAATTTTGAGCAGAAACTGACAGAATAGCTATTGCACAAAATTATCCAGACTTGCATTGCAGCTTTGTGATAATGGGGCCATTGATGAGGCAGACCATTGAATTCATTTTCACTCAAGACTAAAGCAAATATTTGAATGGAAGTTTCCAGAGGTGAAAAATGAATGCGCGAGCCCATTCGTATTCATATATTGAGTTGAGTTAATTCATTTTCTCTATAAATGGTATTTAGTTAACATGTACTCAAATGACTACAAATAGAAATTAATTTTTAACAGTAAAAAAGTTCTTTTTGGGAAACTTCTGTGGGTAATTGGAAAGTTATTTTAGAAATAAACACATTCTAATATAACGACTACTAATAACAACTATCTAGTGAGTATTTACTATGTGCAAGGTGTTATGTATTTTATCTGTAATAGTCTCCTCATTTTATATGAGGAGGCAGTTGAGATTCAGACAAATTAAATAACTTTTCCGTGTCAGAACAGCTTGTATGTGGCAGAGATAATATTTAACTCATTCATCTGACTCCAGTGTATTTTCATGCGTAGCTCATCACCTCTAGAGCTATTTGAAATGCTAACTAGTCAGTGTGTTAGTTTATATGCATAATGCTTCTAGAGAATAAGTTAGAACACATAGGAAATACTTTAAAAATCATGAAGTATTTTTTTCAAAGTCATATATACACCTGCGTGCACTACTAACTCTTTTCAATGACAGTTTTGTTGTAGTAAGTATAAACCTAGGTATCTACATAAGTATGGTTACACATTTTAGCCCTGGAATGCACTGAAGTTTGCTTTTTGCTTAGTGGCTCTAAAAAATAGGTACCTAGTTCCTTAATCTCTCAGTAATTCTAACTTCTAGTCCCTGAAACTTTGACTTAAAAGGTTGGTTTACTCATATAGACAAAAGAACTTGTCTGTGGGCTGCCACCCAGATATGCCAAATATACATGTATATACATATATATGTAATATATTATTTATAATTAAATTTTCTCTATAATAAAATATTGAAGTAAATTATATACATTTTAACCATTTTGTATATATGCAAGCCCATATATAATTTTAAATACTTTACATATGTGCTTTTATAAACATTTTATATATATACACATGCATAGCTTAATCATTTAAAATTATACATATATGCATATATTTTTCTTTAAATATTTTATTACAAAAAATGTTAATTATATAAAGAAGTAACATTAATAATATAAGTATCCATGTATCTCACACCTAATTACATAAATGGACTACCCTAAACCAATTCTGTTTCATCTATAGTTTTCTGTACTCTATTTATCTATCACTATATTCCTCAGAATATTTTAAAGAAAACTTCATCTGTACATAGGTCTACAACTTAAGAAGTTTTTAACACAATATCATTACATTACCACAGCCTAAAAATTTAATGACAATTTTTATTATAATTGAATATCTATTTAATGTTCAGTAATAATCTTCCTGACTATTTTTCTTTTCCTCCCCTTTTTTTCTCTATTTCTCCTCCTTCTTCATCTTCTATTTCTCTTTCTCAATTTGATTATATGGATCAGAATTTTTTAAAAATAATCAAATTAAAGCATTATTTTTAGGTTGCTATGTTTTCTAAGTCCCTTTCAATTCATAGTTACCCCTCCATCATCTATTTTCTTTTCTTTTTACATCCTTTGTTTTTGTTGTTAAACACACTGGAATATTTTTCCTGTATAGCTTCTTACAGCTTGGAGTATTATAATTTTTAAATACATGCTATTCTTACACATATTCCTTTGTCCCTTACATTTTCTGTAAGTTCTTAATTAGACCTAAAGGTTGATCAAATTTAGAGAAATATTTTTTTTCCTGAGACTAGTTCATAAGATATATAATATCTTTCCTGAGACTACTTCATAGAGATATATAATATTTATCTCTTTTTACATGGTATTAAAATCTCTTGATGATAATCATCTAGACGTAATAATTAATCAGAGGTTCCAAGATGGTGGCTTTTACAATTTCTTATTCCTTTATTGGCTGGAATACTTTTCTATAACTAAGACACTTCCCAGTCTCAACTTATTAGTAAGTGTAAAGTACAGTTTAAAAAGGAAAGATAAATTTTATTTACTAGTTTCCAAAGTAATGAGTTGATTTCCTATCACCATTCCAATTACCTATAAGGGCATTTTTTCTTTTTTTTCTTTAGCATTATTATGAATCCATAGAATTAAATATATTTGATTTACTTCAATTTAGTGCAGCCTATGATTGGAACCTATCTTATTTGTCTTTTGAGCTTGCACACTCTCATCATAATCATACTAGTCATGATAACTTCTTTGCTTTCTTTCATGAAAAAAATGTCTAGGCTACATTGGTGCATCGTTTTCAGGCCTTCTTAGGGAGCAGAGTTATCAGCTGTGTATACCTTTTTAAAATTAAAAAATGTGTCATAAGCCCATAGTGACATTTTAGAATCAAGTCCAATACCATGAAGTTTTAACCCTACATCCCAGATTTCAGATATTTCCTTTCTTCTAAGCTGAATATCTCAGTTGTAAAGATCAGTTCACGTGAATTTTATTTATCCCATAAATTCCCAAAATAGTTTCAGAATAAAAGTAATGTTAAAAACTACCATCAATATTATTACTGAAAGTAGTTTCCAAATTAATATTTAATTTTCCTCTAATGTATATCTCATTAGAGTTGTATAATCAAGTTACAGTATGTTACAGTCACTTGAAGTGACTGGTCTTCATGTAATATTGCCAGCAATTGGATATACAATTTGTTTAATTTCCTTTTCAATTTAGGGTGTTAAATTTTAAATTATGTAAAGTTCATGTTAGTAAAGTCAAATTTGCAAATCAAAGGATATTCTAATAAATCTAGCTTCTATTCCTGTCCCTTCCACTTGGTTTCTCCTGTCTAACTATATGCACATTTTTTATGTTTCCTTTTATTTCCACATTATTTAGTATTTAGAAACATTTGTTTCTTTGTTCTAATGGTTATATAATAATCCTAGTGCCATTCCTTTTCTTAGTAAGAAAAGGTTCCCTTCTATAAACAACATTGAAATTAGCTAGTAACTATGTCGTCTGCTACTCTCTACATTGAAATTAGCTAGTAACCACATCTTCTGCTACTCTCATCTCCTCACCATCTCATTGTAAATATAGAGCAGAGTAATAAGAACATCTGTACACACTCATTCATTCAGGTTTGAATTAATTCATTTTACAAATACTTAGAGAGCACTCCTATGTATAAAGCACATTGTTAAGGACCTGCAAAAAAAAAAAAAAAAAACTAAATAAGACTGAGATATTTTATTTCAGGTGCTTAGCAATGTGTTTTGTGTCCAGGAGTATTCTTTCTGAAGAGCATGTGCAGAACATATTTAAATAATTCTAGTATTCACAAATCCCTTTTGAAAAAAAATTTAAAAGTAACAGTCATAACAACAAACTACAGTAGCTAAAATTTTTGCTATGTACCAGTTTTTCTGAGACTTTCACACAAATTGTATAATTTCACCTTGATTATTATTGTATAAACCAGAGTTTGGTTTACAAGAAAAGAAAAAAAACACTCTATATTTAGTTTCGAAAAAGAATTGCTTAGGAAAAGTTTGTGTGAGAAGTTAACAGAGTTATTGGAGGTATAGAGATGATGTTTGAAAAAATTAGGAAACAAGGGTATTCATGGGTTTAAGCAGTAGGAGTCAGAGTCAAGATTATGCCCCTCTTCTTCTAGTGCTCATCTCCTGGCCCTCCTGCATCCTGAATCCTCTCCACTGTGATGAATCTGGCCTCTAAATATCCTCTCTGTTGTGTTACACTCTCTAATTTAAAGTCCTGTGGTCAGCCTCTGATTTGCCACACTTTGGACATATATATGTTCCCTTCAGTTCATTCTCAGGTGAAGGAAGATAAAGGATTTCTGTTCTTTTGGGTTACGTTGTGAGAGTGAGCAGAGAAACGTATGATCCTACTAAGACCATAGACTATGAAGAATTTGCATAGGAGTAAATCAGATACCATTAGAAAAAATGGAAAAGGATACAGAAAAGTCAAAAAGTTTCAAATTGTTTCCAAGAATTAGAGGATCTATTTTGCAGATAAAGAAACTGAAGCATACAGAAATAAAATACATTGCTTAATGTGAGCAAACTAGTGAAGGCAGGAACAAAAATTTGAAACAAATATATACATATATTTGATTTCAAAGCCTATGTTCTTATAGTACCTGTCACTTCCTATATGTTTGATTAATTGAATTAAAAATATGTTTTATATTATGATTTTATTTAAATTTATTTTAGGGTAATTATATTTAATGAAATATATTCCTAAGTTAGCATTTTTTAATATAATTTAAATCTAAATGTAGTTCATAAAATGACGATTGTAATTATTAGCATCACAATGCTGTAAGAAAGGGCTTTCAAATACCACCAATTCACATAATCAAGTTTTTTATGTAATAAGCAAAATTAAAGATGGGCTTCCTGCACAGCAGAGCTGATTTGCAATCCTAGCTTTACCACCTACTACCTGTATGTTCTCATAAAAATTAATAGAATTTTTAAAAAGATTATTATCTTATCTATAAAATATTTAGAACCCAGGGATATATAACATATAAAATGAAAAATACTCACCTATATATATAACATAAAATAATATTTTATGAATATTTATATGAATAACAGGTATATTTCCCTTTCCTTTTGCAATTTTGTTAAAAGTGAGGAGGGACAATTTTTTGTGTGTGTGCATATGCAAATAATAGCAGAATTGTTTATCACTTTACTTTTTTAAACATACCAGTTATGGCAAATTTATATCTCGTTATTCTACTTGATAATTTGAGGAAGGTTGATATTAATGAAATATTGAACTGGTTGAAAACCGGTGCTGAAATTCATAGTGTTACAAAAGTCATGCAACTGAAAGACAATAAAAAAAATTTTGTGCATTACATTTGACCCAAAGTTGTTTTTACCTATATGGCAATTCTCAAAATGACCTCAAGAAATGGTCATGGATCTTTTAAACTCTTGAAATAGGTAAGAAGACTTTCAAGTAAAGATAGAAAAGAAGCGTAGAAGTATCCATGACATGAAGCAGGAATCAAGCATCACATTGAAGATCAATGGGCACTTGTCATCTCAAGCTTTTTCAGGCTTCTTTGGTGAAAATGTTTACTAAAGCTTGCTTTCTATATTTATTAACCATTACTTATAAGGCAATAAAAACAGAATGGCTCAATTTTCTAAGCTTCAATTTAGTCACTGAAGGTAATAATAATAATAATAATAATAAAACCACCTGACAAGTCTGGCCTCATGATACAAAAAGCATTGAGCAATCATCAGCCACAAAGGAGATGGAATCTCACAAATCTGCAGCGACAAAGGGTCTTATGAAAGTTTGCATCACTTCGTTCTAAAAGCGAAGGCACCCTAGAGGCAAAATGGCTCTTACTACTCCCTGAAAAGTCTCAGTTTTGGACCTCATCCATTTGGTATAATCGTTTGGGGTTTTGAGATTTAGAGTAAACTGTGGAACTCTTGTTTTTCTTTGCCTGGAAAATTGACTAAATAGACATCTTGTTCAGGTGCCAGTAATGAAGAGAGATTGGCTTTTTGTATGAGGTAGACTGGTTTCTGAAGAAAAGTAATGGTGTTATTCCCCAAGATGGAGGTGGTTGATACTGTTCTTGTCAGTGAAAGAATCGCAGTAAATTCCAAGGAGTAGTTCTTTTTGGTGATTTGTCATTATCAACTTAGAAGTTGGGTCCCTGATTGATAGTGTATATCCTATTGTGCCTGTAAGAGAGATATTTTTGCTTTTAAATCAAAAAGTTGTTAGAGATACTTTTTCTTTCCTTATATAATTTTAATATTTAAAAAAATATTCTTTACCTAAAAGCTGAGGATGTATAGATACAGATATATGTATATACACACACACACAGTGAAAACCACCTATAATTGCGTATTTTAGAAATAAAATGTTGCACTTTGGAGTATTTCCTTAACTTTTTTTCTATGTATATGTACTCAATTTTAGAAAAATGAGATCATTCTCCACTGTCACTTGTTTAATATATTGTTGATTATTTATTTATATAGATTGATATAATAATTTTACTGGCTAATTTGTATTCTATAGTAAAGATGTGTCATAATTTACATTACAAAGACTTTATTGATGAATATTTGGATTGCTTGTTTTTCACAATCACTAATAATAGCTATTTTAACATTCTAAAATAATAGCTATTTAACATGTTGTAATTGGGCTACAACATTACAATGGCTACAAATTTACTAGGCAATTGGAATTTTTCAGCTCCATTATAATCTTATGGGACAACTGTAGTGAGAGAGAGAGAGAGTGTGTGTGTGTATGTGTGTGCGTATCCCATTGGTTTTGTTTCTCTAGAGAGCAATGACGAACACATATTTTAACCCCGAGAGTGGGTCTAGCAAAACAGAATGCTAATAATAATTTTCTGAATTGATTCTGGGGTTTTGGAAATTGGCTCTCCAATCTGATTAGAATTAAAGACACTAAAGACTCTATTTCCACTAGTAAAGAGAGCAATGACATTCCATGGCATGCTCTGGCAATAGAGATACACAAAATCTTTACTGGAGACTTCAGATTAGCAATTTATAAGAAGCAATGAGTTTAGAGACTATCTGTGTGTTACTTGCAAATATTGTTTGGAAAACTAATGAATATAATTGAGGTTAGCTAGTTGCTTCTAATATCACTGGTCAAAATGGTACAAAAACAGTGAGGTCAGAGATTCAAACTCATGGCTCAAGGGCTGCATGGATGATATGAAACTTTTCATGTGTGGTCTAAAATAAACGCTTATGTCCTATAGACTCAGGAATTAGATTGCTAAAAATCAAACATAGAATCTCATCCTGAAACTGGCTAGATTATAATGCAAATTGAACTCCTAGCCTTGCAGAATGTTTACTGCTAAAATGAGGGCATTGTTAGAAAAGAATGGGATCCTGTATGTTGAGATTTGGATATGGGGGGTGGACCATGATGAAGCTGACCATGTTGAACTTTGAAATTCTGATCAGTCTTCTTTGCCAGTGTATGTGACCTCTCCATTCTAGGCAGAATTGCCTTCCTCATTCTAGTGGAAGAGACTGTCTACCCCTAGTTGTGTGGCTCCTCCAGTCTTAGTAGTTGCAGCCTCTTCACCTGAATTCTGAGGGAAGTCACCCTGTATTGTGTAAGGAAGTTGTGATGACTTCCTCTGAGGCAGTTTCCTTGCAAGGGAATGCTGATTCATTTCAGGATCCACCCATATCACATTTCTTTACATCTAGACCTATAACTAGACTCAAGTCCTAGTAGGGCCCCAAAGGTGAAGTACAAAGTGTGATGAAGTGAGCTAAACACCAAAAAAAATCACTTGAGTTTTATAATTTATTTACACAGACAGAAATCCAGTGAACATGTGTGGGAAGGGATGCTACAGGAATGTGGTAATGGTGAAAGAAACATAAAGCTGAATCAAGCTGAATTTATTGACATGGGTCCACTAAGCAAAAATTCTAGATTTAATATTGCAGCTTGGGGAGTTAGAAAGGGTTCTCACAGTTTGGCTGGTTGACTGAAACATGGGTCAAAAGGTGGCCCACAGTGAGCAACTTATAGATGCCATACCTTCATTGGTTTAATGTAGAGCAAGCCATTTAATTCTTAGGGATATTAGAATCTTTGAATGGATTTGTCATTGGAGACCTCACCCACACTGGGGAAGTCCAGAAGAGGTAACTTGCACCAAAATTGTGAGAAATACAGCATCCTTAACAAGCTCTTTGATCACTGTTCTCTGTAGGACAAACCTCATAGTGGAAACTGCAGTTACCACTATGGAAATTGGAAAACATAAATACAATGAGAGTAATTGGGTCCTGGGGCACCAGGGGCCAAGTGGTGGCACTCAGCCTTCGAAGACAAGGTGGATATGGTCACCGTAACAGACAGTAGAGATGAAGAAGCAATCAGAACAGCCTGACTCACACAGACTTATCGTGTTGCCTACTCAATAACAGTGTTTCTAAAAGTGAAATAGGAAGCCTACTAAATTCTTACTTGATTTGTATAGGCAGAAAAAATTATAGGAAACAAATCTGACCTGAATGATAAAAACATAAAGTCACAGTTGGTCAGTCAATTACCAGACTTGAGCTTGTTTATAGACCCAAAACCCCTGGAAGAAAGGAGAGACTGTGTCCTCTTGAGGAAGAATCTGGGTGCAATACCAAAAATGTATATTGTTAATCCTTCTTCCAGCTTCCTCCAAAGAGATTAACTGCCTTTTACCAGGGTAACTGTATATTGGGCAAAAGAAAATAATCTTACCTTTGGAAGATTACTGAGCAGTGACTCTGAACTGATACTTATTTCAAGAGACTCAAAATGTCACTGTGGTCCACTAGGCAAAGTAGAAGTTTTTGGAGGCCAAACGAGCAATGCTGTTTTAGCTCAGGTATATCTCACAGTAGACCCAGGGCATCCCTAAGCGCATCCTGTGGTTATTTCCCCAGTTCTGGAATGCATAATTGGAATGGAAATACTCAGTAGCTGGCACAATCCCCACGCTGGTTTTTGACCTGTGGAGTAAGAGCTATTATGGTGGGAAGGTCAAGTAGAAGCCACTACAATTGCCTTTACCTAGAAAAATAGTAGACCATAATAAATACAACATTCATGGAAGAATTGCAGAGATTATTACCACCATCAAGGACGTGAAAGATACTAGGATAATGATTTCTACTATCTCTACTCAGCTCTGTTTGACCTGAGCAAAACATAGATGGATCTTGGGGAATTACAGTAGAGTATCACAAGCTTAACTAGGTGGTAACTCCAACTACAGCTGCTGTACCAACCATGGTTTTATTGCTTGAACAAATTAACACATCTTCTGGTACCTGGTATGCAGATATTGCTCTAGCAAATGCCTTTTTCTCCATCCTTGTAAATAAGGCCCACCAGAAACAGCTTTCTTTTAGCAGGCAAGGCCAGAGATACACCTTCGCTGTACTGGCTTAGGGGTATATTAACTTGCCAGGCCTATTTATAATTTAGTTTGCAGAGATATTAATTGCTTTTTCCTTCCAAAAGAGATAACACTGATCCATTACATTGATGATGTTATGGTGATTGGACCTAGTGAACAAGAAATACCAACTACTCTAGACTTGGTAAGATACTCAAATGCCAAAGGGTGGGAAATAAATCTGACAAAAATTCACAATTTTTTTATGTCATTGAAATTTCTAGGAGTCCAGTGGTGTGGGACATGTTGAAATATTCCTTCTAAGGTAAAAGGATAAGTTTCTATATCTGGACCCTTTTACAACCAAAAAAGATACAATGACTAGTAATTCTTTTTGGATTTTGGAGATAATATATTTCTCATTTGGGAGTTACCCTAACCTATTTGCCAAATGACTAAAAAAGCTACTAGATTTTTGTGGGACCCAGAACAGGAGAAGGCTCTGCAACAGATCTAGGCTGCTGTACAAATTCTCTGCTTCTTGGGCCATATGATCTGCAGATCCAGTGGTACTTGAAATGTCAGTGGCAGGTAGGGATGCTCTTTGGAGACAATACCAGGCCCTTTTATGTGAATCATAGCAAAGATCATCAGAATTTTGGAGCAATACCTGGCCATTCTCCACAGAAAATGCCTCCCTTTGATAAACAGCTCCTGGTCTGCTACTGAGCAACAGTAGAGACTGAATGTTTAACCATGGGCCTCCAAGTTACCTTGTGACCTGAATTGCCTATCACTAACTAGGTGTTATCTGACCCACTGAGCCATAAAGTTGATGGTACACAGTAGCACTGCATCAGCAAATAGAACTGGTATATACATAATCAGGCTTGAACAGGCACAAGTATGTTACATGAAGAAGTGGCCTAAATGCTTATAGTCCCCACTGCTGATATACAAGCCTTTCTCACTCAGCTTGCACCTATGGCCTCATGGGAAGTTTCCTATGGTCAGCTGACTGACAAATAGAAACCTTGGGCCTGGTTTATAAATCTGCATAATATGCAGGGATCACCTGAAAATGGACAGCTATAGTACTACAGTCCCTTCCTGTAACATCCTAAAGAACAGTGGTGAAGGGAAATCCTCCCAGTGAACATAAATTTAAGCAGTTCCCTTGTTACGTACTTTACTTAGAAGGAGAAATAGCCAGATTTATGATTATATGCAAATTCATGGACTGTGTTTAATTGTTTGGCTGGATGGTAAGGGCTTAAAAGGAATATAATAGAAAAACTGATGACAAGGAAAATTGGGGAAAGAGGTAAGTAGATAGATTTCTTTGAATGGAAAACAACATGAAGATATTTGTATCCCATGTGAATACTCACCAAAGGGTGATTTGAGATGAAGAGGATTTCAATAATCAAGTAGATAGGATTACCTATTCTGTGGACACCAGTCAGCATCTTTCTCCAGCTACTCCTGTCATTGCTCAATGTGCTCATGAACAAAGTGGCTATGGAAGCAGGAATAGAGATTATGCATGAGCTCAGTGACATTGACTGTCACTCACCAAGGCCAAATTTCTTATGGTTACCTTTGAATGCCCAACCTGTCAGCAACTGAGACCAAGTATGGCACCATTATCTGGGGTGTGATCAGCCAACTGCCTGGTGGTAGGTTGATTATATTGGATTGCTTCCATCATGTAAGAGGCAATGTTTTTTTATTGAAATGGACACTTACTCTGGATACAAATTTGCCTTCCCTGCACACAATACTTCTGCTAAAACTACCGATCACAGACTTTCAGAATGCTGTATCCGCGCTTATGACATTCCACGCAGCATTACCTGATTAAGGAATTTACCCCACAGCAAAAGATGGTGGTAATGGTCTCTTTGCTATGGAGTTCAGTGTTTTTACCATGCACCCTGCCATCCCTCATCTTGAAGCAACTGGTTTGATAGAACAGTGAAATGGCCTTTTGATGACTAGGTAGGTGGCTATCATTTGTCAAGATGGGGCAAAGTTCTCCAGAAGACTGCATGGTTTCTGAATTACCATTCAATATTCAGTTCTGTTTCTCCAATATCCAAGATTCATGGGTCCAGGAATCAAGGCGTGGTAATGGAAATGACCCTACTCATTCACATTCAGTGACCTACTAGCAAAATTCTTGCTTCCTGTTCCTGTAACCTTAAGCTCTGCTGGCCCAGAGGTCTTAGTTCTAGAGGGAGTAATTCTTCTACCAAGAGTCACAACCAACAATGACTTCATTGAACTGGAAGTTAAGACTGCTGCTTAGCTACTTTGGGTCCTCAAGCCTTGAATCAAGAGGCAAAGAAGGGAGTCAGAGAGCTGGCTGGAATGAGTAATTGATCCTGACAAGGGGAAATTAGACAATTACTCCACAATGAATGTAAGGAAGAGTATGTCTGGAATACAAGAGATTCATTAGGGTGTCTCTTACTATTACCGTGCCCTGTGATTAAGGTCAATGGAAAACTATAATAATCCAGTCCAGGAAAAACTATTAATGCCCCAGAGCCCACAGGTATGAAGGTCTGGGTCACCCCACCAGGTAGAGAACCACTGCCATTTGAGGTGCTTGCTGATGGTAAAAGAAATAAATAGTAGGATAAGTAGTTATAAATACCAGCTATAAACACATGACTAGTTACAGAAACAAGGACTGTAACTCTCATGAGTATTTTCTTCTTAGTTTGTTAAAAATACAGCTGTGTATATCAAATTTATTTATTTTCTTTCCATTTTATTACCTTATGTAATATAAGCGACACTGACTTTATATAATAGTATTTAAGTATTGTTAATTTTACATCATAGTATTTAAGTTATGGGATATCAAAGAGATGAATTAATAAAACTCAAAGACATTACCTCCTCTTTTGGGGAAAGAGACCATGTGTCTTCAGTTGTGTGCAGGATGGTTGTATCACGTTAAGCAGATTTTTTTATGATCCTGTTATTATCTTTATTTGAAGAGTAAGTATGGTTTAAGGAGATGTGTATGGGTGCCAAGTTGGCAAGGAGTAGACTTGTGGTGGTTAATTATATGTGTTAACTTATTGGGCCATATGATACCCAGATATCTGGTGAAACATTTCTGGTGTGTCCGTGAGGGTGTTTACGGATGAGATTAGGATTTGAATCAGGGACATCGGTTTTCTTTTGCCCTTGAGCTGAGATTTACATTATCAACTCCACTCATTATTATACATCTGGACTTGAACTGAATGATGCCACCTGCTTTCTTTGGTCTCCAGATTGCTGATTGTGGGACTTCTCAAACTTCAGAATCATGTAAGCCAATTCTTCATACTGAATCTCTTTACTATATATATATACTTTTGTGTGTGTGTGTATGTGTGTAAATCTTTCAGGAGACTGCTTATTACTAACAGTAAGCAAATATGCAGCAAACCATTCTTAATCCTACTTCTCTCCCCATATTCAACCATATTTCCAACAAAATTTCTGCAAAGAGTTTTTTGTTCTCCTTCTTCCTCTCCTCCTCCTCTCCTGACTCTTCACCAATTCATTAAACCTCTTGACAAGTTTTCAAAGGCCCATTTTGTTAGTTTTAATTTAATTTAAATTTATTTTATTTTATATGTAATATAAGGAATACTATCTTTTTTTCTCACAGGTTTTTGCTTGTCTTTTTAATATTTTTTTTTGTTGTTAAATAGACTATTTAGATTTTGTATGTTTAAATTAAACTATACTTAATTTAATTTAAATTATCAGTCCTGGCTTTACTTGAACAAATGGCAGACTTTGATATATTCAGTCCCACCCTTTCTTTTGGAATGCTTTATTCACTTCCCTTTCTTCCCGCTTCACACCTTTCCTTGTCTTTTCCCCAACTTTTAAAATTTACAGTGGCCCAGTGTTCTATTCTAGGTTCCTTCCTCTCTCCATAATTTAGATTCATATATTAACTATCTCCTGGAAAGAAAGGAGGAGACACTACTTGGGTATTTTCTTTGTTTCTTTGTTTGTTTGAGATGGAGTCTCACTCTGTTGCCAGGCTGGAGTGCAGTGGCATGATCTCGACTTACTGTAACCTCTGCCTCCTGGGTTCAAGCCATTCTCCTGCCTCAGCCTCCCGAGTAGTTGAGATAGCAGGTGCCTGCTACCACCCCCAGCTAATTTTTGTATTTTTAGTAGAGATGGGGTTTCACCTTGCTAGCCAAGATGGTCTCGATCTCCTGACCTCGTGATCTGTCTGCCTTAGCCTCCCAAAGTGCTGGGATTACAGGTATGAGCCACCGCACCTGGCCAATACTTGGGTATTTTATAGGCATCTCAAATTTAACAGATTCATAATTGAATTTCTGGTATTCTCCTATTAACCTTTTGCTGATATGAGTTTTTCACATCAGAAAATAGAAACTTCATATTTCCAGTTCCTTATGCTAACTCCAGAGTAAATTTGAACTCATCGTTGACACTGGAGTATGACCTTTTGTCATACTCCACATGTAATACATTAGTTAGTGCTATAACACAATCAACAGAATATACACAGAATCTGGCTACGTATCAGAATTTCTACTGCTACACTCTGATCTGTACCATTAGTATCTCTCACCTGGATCATTACTGTAGACGTCTATCTAGTCTCCCAATTTCTGCATTATTTGCCTACACTCTGTTCTCCACACAGCCAAAATGATCTTATCAAAATAGCAGTATATTTTCCATTCTTATTTCTTGTTTTGTGAACTGTCTTAATATGTTCTTTTTCTCTATTATAATTTGTTTTTACTAATTTATAGAAGTTATTTATATAATATATACTTATCTTTTTTATATGTAGTATAGTGTTTCCTACATTTTGTATGTAATGTAGTATATACTATCTTTATTTTTTCTCACAGGGTTTTGATTGTCTTTTAATTTTTTTTTGTTAAGTAGACTATTCGGATTTTGTTATGTTTAAATTTATCATTTTTTACAGACTTATGCTTTGAGGGACTTGTGTAAGAAATACTTCCTCTTCATAGAAATCATGAAGATATTATCTTATATTTTCTTCTAATAATTTTTATAGGATAATATTTTAAATTGGAGTTTTAAATAGAATTAGATCTGGAATTTAGTTTTTGAATATTTTGGTAGATAGGATGCCTTCAGCATATCAAAATTAAGTTACCACCATATCAGATACTGAATAGTTTGCCCTTTCTTAGCTGGTTTCTTATGCTGTATTTGACATACATTAAATTCCCATATATGTATGTTTACAAGCATTCTTCTATTCCTTTGATTTACTTGTCTATTTCTGAGCTAATTTCAGACTTTTAAAATCAGTTGCTTAATGTTAGACCAAAACCATCTTTTATTTTATTTTTAGGATTTGACTTGGCTAGTTTGAAATGTATTATGTATATGAGTCAATTTGGGAAATACCGTGAAAAATTATATTGAAATTCAGATTGAAGATCCCTTTAATTTGTTTTTTAACCTGGGGCTTTATCAACATTTGTGATAGTGTGTCTTATTCATGGGCAGGGTATGTATTTCATTTTTTTCAAGTCTTATTTGTTGCAATATTTTATAATCTATAGTGATTTTGTACATTTTATCTTGAATTTATTCTGAGGTACTCCACAGATATTTAATCTTTTGTAAATTGGGCCGGTATTATCATTTTTGAAGGAATCAAATTACTTTATTCATTTTCGTACTTTTATTTTAGTTTCAGGGATACATGTGAAGGTTTGCTATATAGGTAAACTCATGTTATAGGGGTCTGTTGTATACATTGTTTTGTCACCCAGATACTAAGCTTAGTACCGAAAAGATTTTTCTGCTCCTTTCCAGCACCCCGCCAAAGAAGACCCCAATGTTTGCTGTTCCCTTTTTTGTGTCCATGAGTTCTCGTCATTTAGCTCCCACTTATGAGTAAGAACGTGTGGTATTTGGTTTTCTGTTCCTGTGTTAGTTTGCTAAGGATAATACCCTCCAGCTCCATCCACGTTCCTGCAAAGACGTAATCTCATTCTTTTTTTATGGCCTTGTAACATTCCATGGTGCATATGTACCACATTTTCTTTCTCCTCTCTATCATTGATGGACATTTGGGTTGACTCCATGTGTTTGCTATTGTGAGTAATGCTGCAGTAAACATTTGCACGCATGTGTCTTTATGACAGAATGATTTATATTCCTCTGGGTATATACCTACTAATGAGATTTGTGTGTCCAATGGTAGTTCTGTTTTTGACTGTTTGAGGAATTGTCACACTGCTTTCCACAATAGTTGAACTAATTTATACTCCCACCAACAGTGTATAAGTGTTCCCTTTTCTCCACAACTCACCAGCGTCTGTTATTTTTATGCAGAAGATTGAAACTGGATCCTTCCTTAAACCATATAGAAAAATCAACTCAAGATGGATTAAAGACTTAAATGTGAAACCCAAAACTATAAAAATTCTGGAAGATAACCTAGGCAATACCATCCTGGACATAGGAACAGACACAGATTTCATGATGACACCAAAAGCAATTGCAACAAAAGAAAAAATTGACAAATGGGACCTAATTAAACTAAAGAGCTTCTGCACAGAAAAATAAACTATCATCAGAGTGAACAGATGATCTGTAGAATGCTAGAAAACACTTGCACACTATGCATCTGACAGAGGCCTAATATCCAGCATCTATAAGGAAGTTAAACAAACTTACAAGAAAAAAAAAAAAAAAAAACCCAGTGAAAAGTAGTCAAAGGACATGAACAGACTGTTTTCTTTTTATTTATTTATTTATTTATTTATTTATTTATTTATTTATTATACTTTATGTTCTAGGGTACATGTGCACAACATGCAGGTTTGTTACATATGTATACATGTGCCATGTTGGTGTGCTGCACCCATTAACTCATCATTTACATTAGGTATATCTCCTAATGCTATCCCTCCCCGACTCCACAATAGGCCCCGGTGTGTGATGTTCCCCTTCCTGTGTCCAAGTGATCTCATTGTTCAATTCCCACCTATGACTGAGAACATGCGGTGTTTGGTTTTCTGTCCTTGTGATAGTTTGCTGAGAATGATGGTTTCCAGCTGCATCCATGTCCCTACAAAGGACACGAACTCATCCTTTTTTATGGCTGCATAGTATTCCATGGTGTATATGTGCCACATTTTCTTAATCCAGTTGAACAAACTGTTTTCTAAAGAAGACGCACATGCGGCCAACAAGGATATGAAAAAAGCTCAGTATCACTGATCATTAGATAAATGCAAATCACAACCACAGTGAGATGCCATCTAATACCAGTCAGAGTGGCTATTATTAAAAAGGGTCAGTTCTGTTTTTTAACATAACATTTATAATGGTTCTTGCTGGTGCATAGGAACCATTGATTTTTACATAAACTTTCTTATTAAAGTATAACACATATAAATGCTTAAAATCATAATTGTACAGTTTATTACATTTTCACAAAATGAACACCCTAGCACCCACAGCAAGAAATGGGTTATTACAAGAACCTCCAAAGTCCTCTTCTGCTCCCTTCCAATTACAGTTTTTCCTCTGCCCCAAATAACTACTATGTTGATTTCTAATCTATGCGTTAGTTTTGCCTGATTTTGAGATTTAAGTAAATGGAATCACACTGTGTATTCTTTGTGTTGTGTCTATTTCTTTGGCTCAATTATTTAATAGTCACAAATGAAATGACTGCATGTATATGTCTATTTCTGAACTTTCTTTAGTACATTCATCTATCTTTAGGCTAACTCCGTGCTTGTTAATTTTTGTAGCTTCATAATAAGTTTTAAAGTAGGGTAGGGTAGCTTCTGAACTTTTTCTTCTTCATCATTGTCTTGGTTATTCCAGATACATTGCATTTTCATATACATTCTTTACCACTGGATTGACAGCATAAGAATGTGCTAGGCTTTTGACTAGGATGGAATTAAACATTTATGTCAAATTGTAAAAGTAAAAGTGAAATCTTAAAACTACTAGGTTTTCTAATTCATGAACATAGAACTACTCTTCATTTATCTTGTTTAATTTATCTTACTCATGTTTTATTTTCATTGTAGAGATGTTGGGCTTTTTTTGTTACATTTATTCATAGATGTTTGATGTTTTTTATTCTATTGTAAGTGGCATTTTTATTTCACTTGTCAATGTTTTTCTAGTTTATAAAAATAAAATTGCTTTCATATACTGATATTTTAATTATTATTATAGTTATGAATGAATGACAATGCTTTAATTTTCCAAGATTGTATTAAAAACATAAATCTTGATGTATTTGGCTTTTGAAAAGTAACTTGTTTCCAAAATAAACCTCAGAATGTTTACATCCCTAGAACTTTAAAAATGCTTGCCACATAATAGGTGATTTATAAATTATTGGTAAATGAATAATAATTCTTTTTACAACTATCAAGGATAACATAATTCATTAAATGATTCTTGAAAATAAATTCTGTGGGCTTACCGCAAACATTTTGTGTAATGTTATGCTTAGTGAAACAGGCATGGTTTATTGCTTACACATTATCCATTCTTCTTTTTTTCTTTAGTATCCATGTGCTGACTTTATTTGGAGTAGCAATGTACCTATCGCTAAGTAATAGGTAATGCCTTGCTTACAACTAGAAAGGACTAAGTTCGGCACAATAAAATTTATGGTGGTATCTGATGTCCTGTTAAAAGGAGTGAACTGTGTCTGGGCCCTTCTTCCCCTTCTATCATGCTTTTACTTTGAGCCTGGACTTGGTGTCCTGAGCTATACCAGTCTTTGTAACCAGAAGCCAATACGCATGAGGTGATATGCTAGCATGCTTTTGGTGGATAAGGGAGGTAGAAACAGATGAGGCTACTACATCATCACTGAAAAGCAGAAGGAATGCCAGCAACTGTGTATCTATGGATCTTTTCATATGTGAAGAAAATAACCCCTCTTTGTTCAACTCACAGTTAGTCAAGTATTTATTACTTGAAAATAAATGCATTCTCAGCTGATTTGCTTAGTTTGTTAATTGTGTGGATAGTATGGAAACTATCTGACCACATATAACACTTACAAATAAATTGATCCATAATACTGATAGAATCCAGAGATAACAAAATAATATGTAAAACTAAGTTAAATGGGAATAAGCACTGAATGACGCAACATTAAAACTTAAATTGTAAATACAAATGTTCTCATTTTTAAAGATTTTCTAATAATATACAACTTATTCTCTAAGGTTGAACTTGAGTTCTATTCTTCTAAAGCTTCCTATAATAATCAAATCTTAACATTTTAAATATTTAAAAAATTTTAATAACAAGTATTGTAAATGTGTCACGGCTTCTCCATCTCAAAAAAAAAAGTGTCACAACTTGAGCTAACATAATCACTTTATGGTCTTCTTTTCCTGTGTATGCTCTACATCTTCTTTCATATACAGATACAGCAAATAGCATGTACAAATGCCACCTCTTTCCTCTCTTGTTGCCATGGCAGACATTCCAAAATGATCATGGCACAATTTTTCTATAAACTCAGATATAGCCTATGTTCCTCTCCAACACAGATATCTAGGCAATTACTATCAGTTCCTGAGAGTTGCAATGCTGAACATAACCTAATATCCATGACTACACTCAAGTATAAACTCCAGAAAATTATAAACTTTTTCAGTTTTATCTTTCTTTCTCATATGCAATTTCTTCCCTTTTTGCATGTATCCAATTGATTGTTGATAATGGATCAGCAGTGAAATAGCATTGCAAAGGCATGCTAACCTACAATACAATGCTTTTGCAAAACTATGAATATATCAAAATTGCTAACACTTTAACAAAAGCACATGTGAAAGTTTAGATAAATTGTGGTTCCCCAAATCACCTGATTTATGCTAGACTTGGAATATTAACACATTCTATGTCTCATGAATAGGTATTACTTTTCTAATCTATTACATATGCCACTATATAGTTAGTCCAACTAATTTTTTTCTAATTTTTGTACACTCTGTACTTTACCATTTTTATGCATTTGTGCAAACTTTTTCTTCATCCCGGAATGCCTTAACCTGTACAAATCATAGGCATCAGCCACACATCAGTTCAGTCGTACCACTTATACCATTTCTATTTGGCTTTTATGCAACTCCTCAACAAAAATGACTATACTTCCTATGTTTCAATGTCATTTCCTTAATATCATTATTTTAGTACATATTTTCTCCTGACTGTCTTATGTTATTTGTATATATCTTAATTATTTTAACTAGATTGTAAATATGCTAAGGGTTCACATGCTGTCCACTCTTTATGTACGTCAAGCATGATGTCTCTTGGGCACAATTGGATAGATATGTCGTCTGGTGTATTTATCAGTTGCTATGTAGCAAATTATCCCAAAATTCAGGAGATTAACATAAATATTATCTGACAGTGTCTGTGAACCAGAATTCTGGGAGAGTCTTAACTGAATAGTTCTGACTCAAGTCCCACAAGAAGTGTATTGTGGCCACAGTTTTATACGGAAAGTTGACTGGGGAAAGATCCACTTCCATACTCACTTTATTGATTATTGACAGCATCTGTTTCTTTTCACTGGCTGGTAGCCAAGGATTTCAGTTCTTTGCCACAGTGGCCTCTTCTGGGACTGTTTGAAATGGAATATGGCCTCCCTCAGAGTGAACAGTCAGAAAGCTGGGCTGGCGGTGGTAGGAGTGCGGAAGAAAGAGAGAGAGAGGGACCAAGACTGAAGCTACAGGCTTTTCATAATCAGATGTCAAAGGTGACATACTAAATACACAAAAGTTTTAATAGCAGAAAGCATGGATTATTGGGGACCATGCTACAGGCTGGTTACCTTTCTTGAAAATTGTGACAGGTTCAATAATCATTTGTTTTGGTCCTACCACTTTCTAAAAAGGATAACATACTTTACAGAGTTTATCTTAAATATATTTGTGTCATAATAAAATAATGGCTGAAATATGTAAATATTAACAAATAAATTCATTTGGAAAAAATTGCAAAAAAAATTATTAGGGCTTTTCACATTATCTCAGTCCTGTATCAGGAATGAGTTAATGTTTGACTTGTGTGTGTGTGTGTGTGTGTGTGTGTGTGTGTGTGTTCACTACAATTTAAGGTTTATAAAACAGTAGCTGTCATTTCAAGAGATTATTATAGTAATATAAAATATAGTAATATATTATAGTAATATATTAATAATTATTAATATTACTCAAATAATACAAAATACTATAAAAATACAAAAATTTTGTATTTTTGTAATACAAAAATTCAAACATTTTTAATAATTATCAAGAATAATATTAAAAAGTAATTAGAATGAATTTTTTGTATGCTAAGTAAAAATCAATTAACTGTTTACTCCTAACTGATACTGTACCTACTATTTTATTCTTTCATATAGGGGATTGTTTTTTCATTTATTTTTAAACAACTCCATAATGTTCTTTATATATCAGTTAAGTACCTTTGTATTTAATGCAAGAAAAATTACCTTAACTTTGGGGTCTTGCTCTGTGCATTAAATTACATTTGTAAATGCTTCACTGAACAGTATTTTTCAAATATAATCCACATATAGTAATCGTGTTTAAAATATAATTTTTCATAGTTATGACCCATCTGCTCAATACTGATAAGAAGTTCAATAAAGCAGGCTGTAAAAATCAATGCTGTTAAATGTTTATTAATTATCTAACACATTGCTTAGCTTACTAAGCACATTTAACACCCCAATACATATTTCAAGGTATGTATCGAAATTTTGCACTTAGGTTTAAAGATACATTTTAAGCATCCTTTCAGCTACGCTCTCTTAATCCAAATTTATAAGCAAGCACTTATTCCATTTAATCTGATCTTTCATTGAGGATACAATTTCTCTGAAGGCAAGGCAGACAATTTCTATCTGGAGAAAAAAAAATCTTAAAGTACATTGTACATTAAAAACCACTGAAGCATAATGGGCTAAGCTACACATGGACCCGATTTCAACATCTGCCAAAATTATCAGTAAATTTAAGACTTGTTCTAATTTTCTCAGTCATTATTTTAAACTCCAGTAGCACCAGGACCTGATTTAATCAGTGAGTGAGGCATACAGCATTCAGGTCAAGTAGATATGCATAAAAATATGTTTTTATTCCTTTCATTCTCATCCCTTGGAGGGCCTTTGTCACCAAGACCAACAGTGCTTGGGTTCTAAAATTATTTCTCCTTCCGAACCGTGCTATTGTAAAGTGCTTTAAGATGGTCAGAAAACCAATGAAACTACTGAAGAACTAAAAATAAAACACAAAAGTAATTTATGTCCATCAGTAGCTTTATTTTTTTTCATCTTTACCCCTTTTTATTCCATTTCTTCCCCAGCCCCTGCATCTAACATAATGCCTTAGCATCTAATATAATACCTAATATAATGGCTTAGCATGTAATGACTTAAACTTAGTAGCAATCGAAATACATATTTGAAGAATGCATTGGCTTTATTGAAATATATGTTTACACTTCTAATGTCTATCTCATGAGGTGAGAAGCTCATCAGTTTCTGGTTAGCTTGTTGAATTAGGTATATTTTAACTTTATCATTGTTTTTTTCTGTTAATAAACTATCTAGCAATAACTTCGTACTTGGTGATCTAAAAAAATCTAGAGAAAATCTTAGTCACACAATACCTTTACAAGTCACAGGGTCTTAAATGTTATAATTAGAGATGTATCCCTTTGGATCTTGAAGCTTTAGAGATGTCTAAAAATTTTGGCTGACCTGTTTTGATGTCCTAACCACCTCTGGTTTCCTGGCCATTCTTCATATAGCTGTCAGGGTGATCTCTCTTTAATTTGCATATTTGATCATGTCTTTTTCAGTTTAAGACTCTTTGGTCACTCTTCCTTTGAAGAATACAATTAAAACTCCATTGTAATATCCACAACATTTTGTTGTTCTCACCCCAACTTCTTTCGACATATTCACCTCCATGTACCTTATATTCTCTCCCCATTCATATATGTGTCCTCTGTCTTCTGCCCTAAATTTATTCTTTATTCATTTATGTCTTTAGAACTGAATCTAAGTGTCACAAATTCTGGTCAGTTGTGCAAAGGCTGCTCTTCTATTACTTTTCCACTGTCATCTGTCTCTATTGGTAAGATACTCTCACTCAACCATTAAAATTCCAAACTAGGTCTTTAGGAGCTTCTGAAGAAGTAGAGAAAACTTCCAGGCCAATATATGGTTATACTCATCCATCTTCTCTGAACTGTGCACATATTGGAATTTATTGATGTTATCTGATTAAATATTGGAGATCTTACATACCAAGTGGACATTAGTTAAACTGTATTAGTTTTTACCAGGGGCTTTATTATCATCCTTCTTAAAGAAGAGAACATTACCGTAGAATTAAAATTAATTGTCTTTCCAAACTAGGTAATTTAGAGAGGGTAGGAGTTAGTGCAGTGTAAAATAAGTAAAATGAAGTAATAGAACTATCATTTGAATATTATAACATATTTGTTTATACAAAACATTAATTTTGTTTATGTTTTATTTATAATATAGTGAACCACAACCATAATGCATTCTTTCTCTAATATAATTACTATGAAGAAACTTAAATTGGTAATAGAAGGCCAACTACTTGGGGCAATATCCTACTGATGGATGAGTAGGAGATGATGATAAATGAATCTCATTCTGAATTCTGTCAATGATATAAATCACTTATGTCATCAATGTTATTAATATATTAACATTCCACTCAATCAATATACCTCTTACTTGTCTTCTTGACTTTTACAGGGATGCCTGTTCATTTTATTCATATTTGTTTTGAGCTTATAGGGCTGTAAAACTATTATTAATTGTGGTCTCACTTTACATGGGAAAGTTCTTTAGTTGGCATCACTTGTTGGGGATTGGCCTTTGTTTTTTGACTGCATGGTCAGTCATCCTTGAGGTGATGAAAACATATTGTCTCTGCGAATGGACACAGTTCCTGGAAAATATGTGCCACATTCAACAGTTCCTATTTATTGATAGTGTGTCTGCAATATAGACATGGGAAATAGTTGGCTTACATAGCAGTAGAAATAGTCACATGTGAGCAGTTGTTGTATGAAAGCAAAATGCAGGATACTGAAAGGTGGATGTTCCCTTCATAACCTACATCTGGAATGGAAACAGTGTTAAAGTGAAATAACATTTTGTTTAAATACTTATATTATGTAAATTAACTAATATACCAGATTCTAGAAATTTATGTAAGTTCAAAATGCAGAGTTTTAGGAATCCTTAAAATAAAACAAAGCTCTATTGAGCAACATTTTAGTGTTTCCTATATAACCAATAGCAATAGGAATGTCAAATAATAAATAATATATCAATCAAAACAATGATCTTAAGTTACCTAAAGATAATGTTGATAACTTTAAGTCTTACACTTTAATTTTTAAACAAAATTTACTACAATATTTAGTTAAAATTTTTGGTTTGCATAGATGACAAGCCAGGGAATGCTCTTACTTAGTATACATGATATCATAATTTATGTATGCATGTATTTCTTTATTCAGTCACTTGATAAATATTTATTCCACACCTACTACGTGCCAGGTACTTTGGATGCAACTGTACACAAGACAAAGTCACTACATTTCACATTTTAGCAATGATAATTATAATTAACTAATAAATATATTTGTATATGCTCTATTTCATTAATTCTAAAATGTATTTTTTAACATGTTGATGTCTGGCTGCAGATGCATCTTATAGTCACTATTGACCAGGAAATGAGAATAACGTGATTTTTATCACCTGACAGCTTGGTAAGATTAAGAAATCACTAACAACAAAACTTGCATAATGAGGGTCAACCACCTAGAAGAAAAGTTTAAAGAAAATAGTATAATTCCTTTAAAAAATTCTCCTCATCAACACTTCTAAGGACACTGCAGATGTCGTGTTGAAAAACACAGATGCTGATAATACTAAGTTGAAAATATAGTCAGAGAGATTGGATACTAAATGTGAAGAAGTTTTAAGTTTATCATCATCAATTTCTTTCAGTTGCAATTTCTTTTTATGAGTATGCACAAGAGTGATATATGATTAAAATCTGAGTCTAAATTAGTTTCAAAGATCTCTTTCATTAAATATAAAATGGAATTTTGTGTGATAAGAGAGAATTTTGTTAGTAAAATTGGCTGTACTTTTTCATTAGCGGTATTAGCTGTGTATTGATTTGTAACAACATCAGGAATTACAGTTTCTTTGCTGGGCAGTTTTGGCTTGTGTTCTTTCATGAGATTGCAATCAAAATGTTTTCGGGTACTGTAGTTATCTGAAAGCTTGACTGTAGTTAAATCATTCGCTTACAAGGTGGCTCACTTACATGGCTGGCAGGTTGGTGATGACTGTTGGCAGGAAGCTTCACTTCTTTCCTGCCTGGGCCTCTGCACAGGCTTCGTGAATATACCTGGTGACTGACTTGGGGAGGCAACTCGAGAGGCTTAGATTCATTGCCAGTTCTGCCAAATTCTATTCATTAGTTGTCATCAAGTCTGACCCACATTCAAGAGGATTGAATTTGAGCTTACCTTTTGAAAGAAGGAGAGTCAGAGATTTTAAAAATCTATTTTAAAACTGTCATATAGTAAATAAACTAATGGAACTTCTTAGATATGCTAGTGTTATAGATTCATTGAAATATGTTAAGTAGCTGGGCGTGGTGGCTCAGGCTTTTAATCTCAACACTTTGAGAGGCCAAGGCGGGTGGATCACCTGAGGTCAGGAGTTTGAGACCAGCCTGGCCAACACGGTGAAATCTCACCTCTACCAAAAATACAAAAAATTAGCCAGGTATGGTGGTGGGTGCCTGTAATATCACCTACTCGGGAGGCTGAGGCGGAAGAATCGCTTGAACCTGGAAGGTGGAAGTTGCAGTGAGCCGAGATCATGCCATTGCATTCCAGCCTGGGCAACAAGAGTGAAACTCCTCAAAAAATAAAAACAATTAAAAATTATAAAGAAATAAATTAAGTGTTAATAAATCAAACTGGCTAACAGGACAGAGAGTTACAGGTTTCTGTGATTTTAGAAATGGTCTTTTTTGAAGAGATGACATTTGAGCATAGTGAGACACTGAACGAAGTGATGATCTGTGTGAAGACAGGTCCTAACACAGGAAAATGTCAGTGCAAAGCCCAGAAGCATCTGAGTCCCTCCGTGCACAGGAAACAACAACAAGGCCAGTAGAGCATCCTCATGTCTTTTTCTTTAGCCTGGTTTTAAAAATGGTAATAATTTAAATTAACAAATGATACAAACAAATGTAGTTGTTTTTATTAACATAAAGTTAAGTGTTAATGGGAGTGATGAATCTTTCATTGGGTTATTTGAGATTGTCCCTTATGACATTTTCTATTGGTAAAGGGTACTAATAAGAGTTTACTGTATTTTCTCCAGCTTCTCTGGGCACAAATAATTTGAAGAATAAACAATAGCTTTACAACACATAGTGGTGTAAGTTATTGATAGTCACTTTTCCATGTTTTGAAATAACTTCTATACCACTTTATGTGGTCAAGGATCACTTAGTGACCAAGGACCAAGTTAAGTTCCTTCCTTAACTTCCTTAAATTCTGTAGTAATATATGAATTGCTACATTGTTTTATTTATTTGTCTGAAAATTGTCTTTGTGATCTCCTACTTTTATTCATTCAACTCACTAGTAAATAAATGAAAACCTTTTCTCAATATCAACTTCATGCCTGGTGGGCAACAAATAGTAATTCCACAGTGAAAAAATATTTAGAACATTCATATGAAATTCGTGGTCTCTGACTAAGGGAAGGACCGTGTTAGCCAATACAATAAGTGTCCCCTAAACTCCCACAATAAAAGTGACTGTGTCTGCTATTAAATATATGTTGGCAAGCTAATTTTCATAGCCTTCCAAGGTGATTTTCTTCCTTCAAAATTTGTGAAAGTAAAAAATTTAAACTACCCTAATTTCCATTACTATTTTCTCTTTCTCAGTGTCAAGACTCCCTTAGCATCAAGATCCAAAGTAAAATTTTTAATTACAGGCATATGTCATCTATAGAGACAAATATTTATTTATTTGTTAACTCTGATTAGTTGATAATTGATTTGTAATAATGATGATTAACAAAGTAGGCCAGTGATTTTCAGTGTGTTTCCAAGACCAGCAGCATCAACAGCAGCAGTGAACTATTAGAAATGAAAATGATTGGGAGTCAGCCCAGACTCACTGAGTTAGAAGCTCTAGAAATGGGGCCCAGAAATCTGTGTTTTAACAAACCTTTCAGATGATTCTAATGTTTGTTAATATTTTAGAACCACTGAGAAACACAATATTAGGCTTACTTTTTGCTGCTTACATTAACTCTAAGAAAAGATTTGAGGTAGCTTATCAACATTATTAAAGCTTGTAGTTGATTATGTCCAATGCCATTCAGTGTATATGAATACCAGGTCTCCATAATAAATCAAAAAAAGGAAAATAAGAAAACAAAGTTATTCATTTGTAAGTTGACTCTCTTCATTCCAGCTATCCCATTGCACAATGTTAACCATCATAGAAATTGAAAATGCTTCAGGTAAACCTAATGAGGGTTATTTCTGCACTGGTAGATTTGAGCGAAATATAAATCCAATCTGTCTTCAAAGAGATTTACGTGTCTATAAGGCATCAACACAAAGAACAATTTATATAGACTTTTAATAAATCATAACATCTTTTAACACTTATTTTCAAAAATTAAAAGAAAATCAGAGAAATTGAAAATGTTAATTTGCATATGCATTTTCTAACATACCCAAGGACATGTTTGCTAAAATTTCTAGTATTCATATCTTACTCAGACCAAGAAACTCTATTGTTACTAGAAGTTCTCCAGTAGGGGCAGTGGAGCAAAGGCTTTCAGGAACAATAAATTAAAGGTTAAGAAGCATAAACATTTGGCTTTAATTGGGTTGGGAAAAGTAAATGATGTTATCTAGAAATCTCACAACCTGATACTTGTGTTTTCTAGGAAGTCATGGCTTCTATTTATCCAAATGTTTAGCAAAATAATATGCTATTGGGACAGTGCTTCCTTTTAATTTGTTCGGTAATTGTCAAGACTGGAAAGAATGGTTAACTTGTTGCCTATTTAAAGAAAATGAGTTGTTTTTCTAAAACATACTTTAGACTATACTTTCATAAACTTCCTAACAAATAATTAATGTTTCACTTCATAAAAACTCAATTAATTTAAAAAAACCTCTTTTAGGAAACATCAGAAAATTATTCCATTATTCTATTCTTTTGTAAATGAGATGCTACTTTAGCTATGTAAATTTCCATCCCTTCTCTGCTTTTACTTTCTATTAACTTTTATTGTTACATAAGTTCAGTAGGTAAATATCACATATCCTTGGGGAGAAAAATAAATAAATGGTTATACTCAAATTAGCTTATTATCCAATATGGAACATAATAATAGTTGGACTTTAATTACAATGGATGAGAGAAAAACTTTAGGGCACAATAACAATAATCAAATGAAGCAGATGATACATGGGACAGGGAAGGAAGTTTATGAGTGATAGTTAACATACGGAGACTACAGAAACTAGGGGAAATGTATATTAGAGTGCTTCTTTTTTTTTTTAACAATTCCAGGGGAAAAAATGTCAAATTATTTTTATGTAGATGTAAGAAATTACAACTATTTATTCTTTTGGTCAGGTTTTTATGCCTGGAGACTTTTAGTTATGTCAAACAGTACAAGAAACAAAATAATTTTAAATAACTACAAATGTTTTAAATCTAATTGTTGTATTTCCTACTCTTTTGATTGTAATTTATTAATGTGGGAGCTTTCGTACCTAGCTGTGAGATTTGCTAAATAATAGCATGTAATTATTTTTTCCATTAGAATAATATTGCCAGCATAGGGAAGTGGGTAAAGAAACATTACTTTCATAGAAATATTAAAAATATGTGTAAGCATTCTACTTGCTCTAAAATGGACATTAAAGTAACCAAGTTGTTTGACTAATTTGCCATGTACAGTTGAGTTCTGTTGTAGGGCAGTATTAGCCTGAAACATTTTTTGACCAGAAAGGGTCATTGCTTCTCCTAATGAAAGATAGGTGAGAAGTTTTCTTGCCTTAGATATTTGGAGACACAGTTGGTATCTTTATTAAGGAAAGAATTAGGATGGATACAAATCACATACATGAAATTACCCCAAATTTAATGTTTTTGAAGTTTTACATGTGAAATAATTACCGTTCTTCTCTTTACATGTACCCATTAAAAAATTAAAATATCTGAAAGTATACATTAGTTTCCATATCTTTTGAGGAATAATAAATATAGCATACAATATAATATAGCATACTTTTAAACTTTCAAATATGACACAAATGAAAACTTTTGAACAGACTTTATCTTAGTTTTTAAAACAATGGTCTCATTTAGGAATAATTGTTATTTCCAATGAAAAAACACATATTCTGACACCTAGCAACTCAAAATTGCCAAGATAACAAATAAGATGCCTTAACGAGATTACCAAACTTATTCTACAACTAATTACATGACATTGAATTCAAAACTCACAACTAGGTGGATCATCAGTTTCTGTAGTTCGCATTTTGCTGTGATTTTTCAAAAAACAGAGATAATGTCTGAAGATCAAAGGACTGTCAAGTTCAGTTTTGGAGAGAGGTCTATTTATCTTTTCCAACTGGAATATCCAAATTATATCTCATCATTGCTTGAATTGAAAAAAAAATTAAAGTTTTAGACAAGAACTAAAATTAGCTTAAGTCCATTTGTCAGTATGATTTTATTTGAGTTTTCATTATGACAGTCCTAACTTGTGAGACTGTGAATACCTCCGTAACAACAACAACAACAACATCAATAGATGTAAGATGTCTACAAGAGTAAATAATTACATATATCTTAAGTAGGACCATATTTTTTAAAGTGTAAATATTCAAAGCAATAGAATATTAAATATTTTTTCTGTTTATTTTACTTTTGTCTTATAATCAGCAGTAAGCTTAGTGTATGTCTGGTGTGAAGTACGTAACAAAATAGCCAATTCATTCTCAGTTTGCATTAACAGAGTATTAATACTGGGAAGTAGCAGAGAACAAAGTCTCTGAATTCAAATTGCTCTACCATTAGTAGCTGTGTGATCTAGGGCGAGTTATATAACCTCTCTGAGTCACAAAAATTGGGATTAATAATATTACTTCATTAGTTTATTGTCTAGTTGCATGAAATAATGCGAGTAAATGTTTTGCACAAAGTCTGGAACAAGAATTTTCTGAACTACTAGATATAATAAAAATTATTATTTTCATTATGAAGGTTATAATTTTTTGAGACTCTGTTCTATTCAGATTTCAACTGGAGAGGTTATTTAACTCTACACACACACACACACACACACACACACACACACACACCCCTGTATATATCTGTATATGTTGAGAGATTTAAAAAATTCATAAATTAGGATCATAGGGAGAAATTCATTGGAAGATATTTAAAATGATTTTAAAATTTATAATTACTCAAAGGTGCTGCCATAAAAAAGAATGAAATTATGTCGTTTGCAGCAACATGCATGTAGATGGAGGCCATTTTCCTAATTGAATTAACATAGGAACAGAAAACCAAATACCACATGCTCTCACTGATAAATGGGAACTGAACTTTGTGTACATATAGACATAAAATTGAGAAAAGCAGATGCTAGGGAATACTGTGGTGGGGGAGGAGGAGGAGGGTAAGGGCTAAAATACTACCTATTGGGTACTATGCTCAATACGTGGGTGACAGGATTATTTGTACCCAAAACTGCAGTGTAATGCAATATAACCATGTAACAAACTTGCAAATGTACCCCCTTATATTAGTCCATTCTCATGCTGCTATGAAGAAATACCCAAGGCTAGGTAATTTATAAAGAAAAGAGGTTTAATTAACTCACAGTTCCACATGTCTGGGGAGGCCTCACAAAACTTATAATCATGGCAGAAGTCACCTTTTCACAGGACAGCAGGAAAAGAATGAGTGTCAGCAGGGGAAATGCCAGATGCTTGTTAAACCATCAGATCTTGTGCCAACTAACTATCATGAGAAGAGCATGGGGGAAACCAGCCCCATGATTCAGTTACTTCCCACCAAGTCCCTCCCATGACACAAGGGGATTATGGGGATTACAATTCAAGATGAGATTTGGGTGGGGACACATTATATCATTCTGCCCCTGGCCCCTCACAAATCTCATGTCCTTACATTTCAAAACACAATTGTGCCTTCCTAACAGTCTACCAAAGTCTTAACTCATTCCAACATTAACCCAAAGATCCAAGTTCAAAGTCTTGTCTAAGACAAGACAAGTCCCTTCTGCCTATCAGCCTGTAAAATCAAAAGTAAGTTAGTTACTTCCTGGACACAATGCGGGTACAGGCATTGGGTAAATACGCCCATTCTAAATGAGAGAAATTGGCCAAAACAAAGGGCCAATTGCAAGTCCAAAATCCAATAGAGCAACCATTAACACTTAAAGTTCCAAAATGATCTCATTTGACTCCGTGTCTCACAGCCAGGTCACGTTGATACAAGACTTGGGCTCCTAAGACCTTGGGCAGCTCTGCCCCTTTGGCTTTGCAGGGTACAACCCACCTCCTGATTTAATGAGTTGGCATTGAGTGTCTACAGCTTTTCCAGGTGTATGATATAAGCTGTTGGTGGATCTACCATTCTGGGGTCTGGAGGACAGTGGCCCTCTTCTCACAGCTTCACTAGGCAGTGACTTAATGGGAACTCCGTGTAGAGGCTCCAATCCCACATTTGCCTTCTCCATTGCCCTAGCAGAGGTTCTCCCTGAGGGCTCTGCCCCTGCAGCAAACTTCTGCCTGGACATCCAGGTTTATCCATACACCCTGTGAAATCCAAGCAGAGGGTCCCCAACCTCAATTCCTGACTTCTGTGCATCTGCAGGCCCAACACCATGTGTAAGCCACCAAAGTCTGAGGCAATGGGTTGAGCTGTACCTTGGCTCCATTTAGCCATGGCCAGAGTTGAAGCAGTTGGGATTGAGGGCACCATGTCCTGAGGCTGCACAGACAAGGGAGGCCCTGGCTGCGACCCACAAAACCATTTTTCACTGCTAGGCCTCTGGGCCTGTGGTGGGAGGGGCTGCCGTAAAGGTCTCTGACATGTCCTGGAGACATTTTCCCCATTGTCTTGGTGATTAACATTCAGCTCCTTGTTACTTATGCAAATTTTTGCAGCAGGTTTGACTTTCTCCCCCTAGAATGGGTTTTTCTTTCCTATCGCATTGTCAGGCTGCAAATTTTTCAAATTTTTATGATTTTTCACCTGTTGCTTGCTTTGCTACTTAGAAATTTCTTCTGCCAGATACCCTAAATCATCTCTCTGAAGTTCTAAGTTCCATAGATCTCTAGGGCGAGGACAAAAAGCCACCAGTCTCTTTGCTAAAGCATAGGAAGAGTGACTTTTACTCCAGTTCTCAACAAATTTCTCATCTCCATCTGAGATCACCTCAGCCTGGACTTTATTGTTCAGACCACTATCAGCATTTTGGTCAGAGGTACTCAACCAGCCTCTAAGAAGTTTCAAACTTTCCCACATATTTCTGTCTTCTTCTAAGTCCTCCAAACTGTTCCAGCCTCTGCCCATTACCCAGTTCCAATGTCACTTCCACATTCTCAGGTATCTTGTAACAATACTCCACTCCTAACAGCAATTTACTATATTAGTTTATTCTCATGCTTCTATGAAGAAATATCTGAGACTGGGTAATTTATAAAGAAAGGGTTTTAATTGACTCACAGCTCTTCTTGGTTAGGGTGACCTCAGGAAACTCACAATCATGGTGGAAGACACTTCTTCATAGGGTGGCTGGAGAGAGAATGAGTGCTAGCAGGGGAAATGCCAGATGTTTATAAAACCATCAGATCTCATGAGAACCCACTCACTATCATGAAGACAGAATGGTGGAAACCACCCCCATGATTCAATTATCTACTACTAGGTTCCTCCCTTGACACATGGGGATTACACAGCTTACAATTCAAGATCAGATTTGGTTGGGGACACAGCCAAACCGTATCTTCCTTGAATCTAAATTTTTTAAAAGGAATCATTCAAAGTTATAAAGGTATTTCATAAGAAATAATATTTCTGTTTCCACAAAAGTGTGTCCAGTCATAACCTAGAAAAGCACTTGAAAAGTATTCCATAGAGATTCACACGCATCTTTTGTGAAATGTCATTAGATGGTCTTTAAGATCCCTTCCTGCTGAGATTGTACAATAATATGGTAGCTTTGACTAGAATATAGATGAACTGCCCCATTTTTATGTCCCTCTCCCTTTGTGTTTTAGCCTCTCTCATCACTTGTAACATTGAGACATTGAGACAACATACAATTTTGGCAACTGCCAACCTAGGAGCGAAATCTGGAAGTAAGAAGGAATAAAGAAGAAAGTGATGATCAGTGACATATTTTTTTGTTTTGTTTTGTTTTGTTTGTTTTTTCAGAAATAAATTTTCATCTATTTTTACATTTCAATGGAATAATATTTTTCTTTTTTAAAATTATACTTTAAGTTCTAAGGTACATGTGCACAATGTGCAGGTTTGTTACATATGTATACATGTGCCATGTTGGTGTGCTGCACCCATCAACTCGTCAGCACCCATCAATTTGTCATTTACATCAGGTATAACTCCCACATTTTCTTAATCCAGTCTGTCACTGATGGACATTTGGGTTGATTCCAAGACTTTGCTATTGTGAATAGTGCTGCAATAAACATATTCATTCTTCCTATCCATGAGCATGGTATGTTCTTCCATTTGTTTGTGTCCTCTTTTATTTCACTGAGCAGTGGTTTGTATTTCTCCTTGAAGAGGTCCTTTACATCCCTTATAAGCTGAATTCCTAGGTATTTTATTCTCTTTGAAGCAATTGTGAATGGGAGTTCATTCATGATGAATGAATGCCATCCCTCCCCCCGCCCCCTCCCCACAATAGGCCCTGGTGTGTGATGTTCCCCTTCCCGTGTCCAGATGATTTCATTGTTCAATTCCCACCTATGAGTGAGAAGATGCGGTGTTTGGTTTTCTGTTCTTGCAATAGTTTGCTGAGAATGATGATTTCCAGCTGCATCCATGTCCCTACAAAGGACACGAACTCATCCTTTTTTATGGCTGCATAGTATTCCATGGTGTATATGTGCCACATTTTCTTAATCCAGTCTGTCACTGATGGACATTTGGGTTGATTCCAAGTCTTTGCTATTGTGAATAGTGCTGCAATAAACATATTCATTCTTCCTATCCATGAGCATGGTATGTTCTTCCATCTGTTTGTGTCCTCTTTTATTTCACTGAGCAGTGGTTTGTATTTCTCCTTGAAGAGGTCCTTTACATCCCTTATAAGTTGAATTCCTAGGTATTTTATTCTCTTTGAAGCAATTGTGAATGGAATTTCATTCATGATTTGGCTCTCTGTTTGTCTGTTACTGGTGTATAAGAATGCTTGTGATTTTTGCACATTGATTTTGTATCCTGAGACCTTGCTGAAGTTGCTTATCAGCTTAAGGAGATATTGGGCTGAGACATGGGATTTTCTAAATGTACAATCATGTCATCTGCAAACAGGGATGACTGCAAACAGGATGACAAAAAAAATTTTGACTTTTCTTTTCCTAACTGAATACCCTTGATTTCTTTCTCTTGCCTGATTGCCCTAGCCAGAACTTCCAACACTATGTTGAATAGGAGTGGTGAGAGAGGGCATCCCTGTCTTGTGCCAGTTTTCAAAGGGAATTTTTCCAGTTTTTGCCCATTCAGTATGATATTGGCTGTGGGTTTGTCATAAATAGCTCTTATTATTTTTAGATATCTTCCATCAATACCGAATTTATTGAGGGTTTTTAGCATGAAGGGCTGTTGAATTTTGTCAAAGACTTTTTCTGCATCTATTGAGATAATCATGTGGTCTTTGTCTTTGGTTCTGTTTATATGCTGGATTACATTTATTGATTTACATATGTTGAACCAGCCTTGCATCCCAGGGATGAAGCCCACTTGATCATGGTGGATAAGCTTTTTGATGTGCTGCTGAATTGGTTTGCCAATATTTTATTGAGGATTTTTGCATCGATGTTCATCAGGGATATTGGTCTAAAATTCTATTTTTTTGTTCTGTCTCTGCCAGGCTTTGGTATCAGAATGATGTTGGCCTCATAAAATGAGTTAGGGAGGATTCCCTCTTTTTCTATTGATTGGAATAGTTTCAGAAGGAATGGTACCAGCTCGTCCTTGTACCTCTGGTAGAATTTGGCTGTGAATCTGTCTGGTCCTGGACTTTTTTTGGTTGATAGGCCATTAATTATTGTCTCAATTTCAGAGCCTGCTATTGGTCTATTCAGGGATTCAACTTCTTCCTGGTTTAGTCTTGAGAGAGTGTAAGTGTACAGGAAATTATCCATTTCTTCTAGGTTTTCTAGTTTATTTGCATAGAGGTGTTTATGGTATTCTCTGATGGTAGTTTGTATTTCTGTGGGGTCGGTGGTGATGTCCCCTTTATCATTTTTTATTCCGTCTATTTGATTCTTCTCTCTTTTCTTCTTTATTAATCTTGATAGTGGTCTATCAATTTTGTTGATCTTTTCAAAAAACCAGCTCCTGGATTCATTGATTTTTTGGAGGGTTTTTTGTGTCTCTATCTCCTTCAGTTCTGCTCTGATCTTTGTTATTTCTTGCCTTCTGCTAGCTTTTGAATGTGTTTGCTCTTGCTTCTCTAGTTCTTTTAATTGTGATGTTAGGGTGTCAATTTGAGATCTTTCCAGCTTTCTCTTGTGGGCATTTATTGCTATAAACTTCCCTCTACACACTGCTTTAAATGTGTCCCAGAGATTCTGGTATGTTGTATCTTTGTTCTCATTGGTTTCAAAGAACATCTTTTTTTCTGCCTTCATTTCGTTGTGTACCCAGTAGTCATTCAGGAGCAGGTTGTTCAGTTCCCATGTAGTTGAGCAGTTTTGATTGAGTTTCTTAGTGTTGAGTTCTAGTTTAATTGCACTGTGGCCTGAGAGACAATTTTTTATAATTTCTGTTCTTTTACATTTGCTGAGGAGTGCTTTACTTCCAACTATGTGGTCAATTTTGGAATAAGTGTGATGTGGTGCTGAGAAGAATGTATATTCTGTTTATTTGGGGTGGAGAGTTCTGTAGATGTCTATTAGGTCTGCTTGGTGCAGAGCTGAGTTCAATTCCTGGATATTCTTGTTAACTTTCTGTCTCGTTGATCTGTCTAATGTTGACAGTGGGGTGTTAAAGTCTCCCACTATTATTGTATGGGAGTCTAAGTCTCTTTGTAAGTCTCTAAGGACTTGCTTTATGAATCTGGGTGCTGCTGTATTGGATGCATATATATTTAGGATAGTTAGCTCTTCCTGATGAATTGATCCTTTACCATTATGTAGTGGCCTTCTTTGTCTCTTTTGATCTTTGATGGTTTAAAGCCTGTTTTATCAGAGACTAGGATTGCAACCCCTGCTTTTTTTGTTTTCCATTTGCTTGGTAGATCTTCCTCCATCCCTTTATTTTGAGCCTATGTGTGTCTCTGCATGTGAGATGGGTCTCCTGAATACAGCAAACTGATTGGTCTTGACTCTTTATGTAATTTGCCAGTCTGTGTCTTTTAATTGGACCATTTAGTCCATTTACATTTAAGGTTAGTATTGTTGGCCGGGCGCAGTGGCTCAAGCCTGTAATCCCAGCACTTTGGGAGGCCGAGACGGGCGGATCACAAGGTCAGGAGATCGAGACCATCCTCGCTAACACGGTGAAACACCATCTCTACTAAAAAATGCAAAAAAACTAGCCGGGCGGGTTGGCGGGCGCCTGTAGTCCCAGCTACTCGGGAGGCTGAGGTAGGAGAATGGCGTAAACCTGGGAGGCGGAGCTTGCCGTGAGCTGAGATCCGGCCACTGCACCCCAGCCTGGGCGACAGAGCAAGACTCCGTCTCAAAAAAAAAAAAAAAAAAAAAAAAGGTTAGTATTGTTATGTGTGAACTTGATCCTGTCATTATGATATTAACTGGTTATTTTGCTCGCTAGTTGATGCAGTTTCTTCCTAGCATTGATGGACTTTACGTTTTGATATGTTTTTGCAATGGCTGGTGCCTGTTGTTCCTTTTCATGTTAATGCTTCCTTCAGGATCTCTTGTAGGGCAGGCCTGGTGGTGACAAAATCTCTAAGCATTTGCTTATCTGTAAATGATTTTATTTCTCCTTCATTTATGAAACTTAGTTTGGCTGGATATGAAATTCTGGGTTGAAAATTCTTTTCTTTAAGAACCTTGAATATTGGCCCCCACTCTCTTCTGGCTTGGAGAGTTTCTGCCGAGAGATCTGCTGTTAGTCTAATGGGCTTCCCTTTGTGGGTAACCCGACCTTTCTCTCTGACTGCCCTTACATTTTTTTCCTTCATTTCAACTTTGGTGAATGTGACAGTTATGTGTCTTGGAGTTGCTCTTCTTGAGGAGTATCTTTGTGGCATTCTCTGTATTTCCTGAATATGGATGTTGGCCTGCCTTACTAGGTTGGGGAAGTACTCCTGGATTATATCCTGTAGAGTGTTTTACAGCTTGGTTCCATTTTCCCTGTCACTTTCTGGCACACCAATCATACGTAGATTTGGTCTTTTCACGTAATCCCATACTTCTTGGAGACTTTGTTCATTTATTTTTACTCTTTTTTCTCCACACTTCTATTCTCACTTCACTTCATTCATTTGATCCTCGATTGCTGATACTCTTTCTTCCAGTTGATCGAGTTGGTTACTGAAGCTTGTGCATTTGTCACGTCTTTCTCATGTTATGGTTTTCATCTCTATCAGTTCTTTTAAAGTCTTCTCTGCATTGATTATTTCACTTATCCATTCATCCATTCTTTTTTCAAGGTTTTTAATTTCTTTGTGCTGGGTACATAGTTCCTCCTTTAGCTCTGAGAAGTTTGATTGACTGAAGCCTTCTTCTCTCAACTCGTCAAAGTCATTCTCTGTCCAGCTTTGATCCATTGCTGGTGATGAGCTGTGTTCCTTTGGAGGGGTAGATGCGCTCTAATTTTTTTAATTTCCAGCTTTTCTGCCCTGCTTTTTCCCCATCTTTGTGATTTTATCTGCCTTTGGTCCTTGATGATGGTGATGTACTGCTGGGGTTTTGGTGTGGGTGTCCTTTCTGTTTGTTAGTTTTCCTTCTAACAGTTAGGACCCTCAGCTGCAGGTCTGTTGGAGTCTGCTTGAGGTCCACTCCAGACCTTGTTTGCCTGGGTATCAGCAGCGGAGGCTGCAGAAGATAGAATATTGCTGAACAGCAAGTGTTGCTGTCTGATTCTTGCTCTGGAAACATCGTTTCAGATGTGTGCTCAGCCATGTGAGGTGTGAGGTGTTGGTCTGCACCTCATTTGAAAATGCAGAAATCACCCGTCTTCTGTGTTGCTCATGCTGGGAGCTGGAGGCTGGAGCTGTTCCTATTCAGCCATCTTGCTCCAGATCCGACATATTCTTATCCCTGACTGACGGCTATCTGCCACACTCTTGTGTTCACAAGTTTTGAATGCCTTGGGTTGTAATGCGAGTTTCAGGATTTCTGTTTACATTAGAGAACGTAGCCAAAGTGTGTATGACAATGCCAATTTAGGGAAATTTAGCATCATCAATTAGGCAATAATAAGCAATAGATGATGTGTTAGGAATACTCACTACAAGCATTTGTTTTATTAATTTCTGTTGCCAAACTTAAGAAAAGTGGTTTGTGGTCTTTGGGTCTCAGTTTTCTTATGTGACATGAAATAAATTGTTCATTATAGGATTCAAGTTTCTTTAAATCTCTAATATTCAATGAATTTATGATAAATTATGGGATGTACAATCCATATTATCTCAAAATTTTATGTATGGTTTCCATTTACTCAAAATAACCAGGAAAGCAAAAATATTAAGTACTGAGTCTGCATTAATTCTAACCTATATATTATCAGTTTAATGACATAGTAATTTAGCTTTAATTTTCAGGTTTTTAATGTGGTCATTCTCAATAGGGATTTTTCCAGGTATGTCTACTATCTTTTTAATATTTGAAGACAAATAGAAGGAATTTTTTATGCTCTTGGATATTTTGAAGTAAACCATGTAACTTAGCAATTATTTTCATATACAATAAAAGATAATAGGTATTTTTCTGACATTATTTCTGTGCAATCTTATTAATTTCACTCCACAATAAATGAAATGAAATATCTATATATATCTATATATTGCAATGGAACAAACAGTTTCTCATTTTAAAATGTCTTTTAAATGTTCTTTTCTTTTTTAACAGCGTTAACTCTTTTTATCATCTTAACATGCTAAGCCAATTATTCTAATATATTGAAAGTAGGATATATATATATGTATGTATGCATATATTCTTTCTTTTTTAGATGCAATAGATGATTATAGGATTATTATAGAAAATTAAGAAAGCATAGGGATCTACAAATAAATATTAAGGCCATATTAACTGTAACTTATCAAGAAGGCTCTGTTGACCTCTTTGGATTTCTTCCATTGGAGAATATTAGATCAGGGCAGTGACATAATTTGACATGTTAAGTAGATTCACTCTGCCTGTTATAGTAGAATGTAGGGCTAAGAGGAGGGAGAACATGTAGGAGGCTATTAAAGGAATATAGGAGAGACAGTATATGTCTTGATAGGATGATAGTAGCAAAAGTAGACAGAAATGGTAGCTTATATTGGGGATACATTTTGAAGACAGAGTCAAAAAGAATTTGATAAAATGGAATGCATATGGGGAACAAAAAAAGAGAAGGGAGATGAGAATTATAAACCTCAGCAAATGGGTGAATGGTGGAGCTGGATCTGAGATGAAGAACACTGCAGAAGAGATTAATTAATCTTTGCTTTGGACATAAGAAGTTTGAGATGGCTAGGCTGGGCATGGTGGCTCACGCCTGTAATCCCAGCCCTTTGAGAGGCCAAGGCAAGTGGATCACCAGAGATCAGGAGTTCAAGACCAGCTTGGCCAACATGGCAAAACGCCGTCTCTACTAAAAATAAAAAATTAGCCAGGCATGGTGGCTCACGTCTATAATCCCAGCTACTTGGGAGGCTGAGGAATGAGAATCGCTTGAACCTGGGAGGCAGAGGCTGCAATGAGCTGAGATTGTGCCACTGCACTCCAGCCTGGGTGACAGGGCAAGATGCTGTCTCAAGAAAAAAAAAAAAAAAAAAGAAGTTTGAGATGCATAATGAATATAGAAGTGAAGGTGTTCATTTTTAGATAAACATTTGGAGTGGAGGGACCATATGCAGGCTGGAGATATAATTTTGGTGTGTTCCATGTCTGGGTAAATTTAAAGCCATGAAAAGTATGGGCTCACTAGAAAGTGAGTTTTGATAAAGAAATGAAGAGGTATGGAGGTTGCGGCTCTTCAACAACTAGAGGGAGAGGATTTAACCAAGAACACCAAAGGAGGAGAACGCTGTAATGTAAAAGAAACAAGGGGTGTAGTGTTCCAGAAGCCAAGTGAAGAATATGAGAAGAGTATTCAATATGAGAAGAATGAAGAGTATTCAATATGAGACTATGGCAAAGAAAGCTGAAAAGCCAAGTTATAATTTCTCTGCTTCAAAGATGGTTTTGAAACATAATTCCTAATGTTCACAATAATATTCCATCATTTGTCTGTACAATAAGTTAACCAATTCCCTGTAGCTGAATACTAGTTTTCATTTATTATTGCTTCTTTTGCAAATGATATGACAGTAGCCTAATAATGTTTTTGACTGCAGAAATGAATTTTTCCATAGATAAAACATCAAATTAAATTTGTTAGAAATACAAGAAAAAGAGAAAAATAAAAATAAAATATAAAATAATGATGATTATATATAATATATATATTTTTTAGTTTTGCCTTGATTTCAATTATTTCTCAATTGATTTCAATTATATTTTGTAGTTATGGTGAGCCATCTATGATCACTAACATATATACAAACAAGAACTTTAATCTCTTAACAATGCATTGCTCTTGATTTCTCCCCAACTTTCAATTTTATATAGAGCATGAGATTTTAAAATTTGAACGTAGGCATTTATATCTTCTATTTGGTTAAACCCTTGATTTTCTATAGATACAGTTCTGCATACAAAGTCTGCTCTATGAATTTCCACTATAATGAAAACATAACTGATAGTTTGTAAAGATTTTAATACCTTTGCAAATAGTCATATTGACTAATTTCCTCTAGTGCAATTTCAGAGACAACTACATAAGTAGAAATAAATGAAGTAAGGGTTTATGTTACAAATATTGTACTTATTTTCCTTTCTTTTCTCTTATCTATCTACTTTTTTTCTTCTCTCCTTCCAATGCCACTTACATCCTACTCTTGATCTCCCCAAGTCTGGAGTTTTTGCTTTGTATTTCATCTATCACTTTTTTTCCTTCCAAATTTTCTTTCACAATTCTTGTCATTGTGACAGGTGGCTTAAAGTATCTGAGCAGTGGCTGATGAGACCTATGAATAGGGTAGAAAACTGACATAGCTTGGACAGGGGAGTCTTCATTACTTCTAGGTGGTCTGAGGTATATGCCACCTAAGGGACCTTTGGAGTGACCAGAAGAGATACCCCTGGAAATGTAATTTACAGAATTGAGTGCTGCGTAAATCTACTCAACTCCAATATTAATCCTTAAAGTTGCATAATTAAATTCAGGAAAACAGTTGTATAAGACTTTACCCGAAAGCTAAAAACTAATATAAAGATGAAGGGAAAAGAGAAAAGCTTAAGTGACTTGAGAGGGAAAAGCACTCAAAATAAAAGTTGTTTAAGTTAACCACTACAAAAACACTGAGTGAGCAAAAGTAAAAGAAAAAAGTAAAGAAGGAACTAATGAAGGGAGGAAAAAGGAAAAAAGAAGAAAGAAGAAAAAGGAACAAAAAATGGTGAGGGAGGAAAGATACAAAATCATAATACCCTGAATTTGGCATCAGCCAAAAAAAAAAAAAAAGTTTAAGATTTTAGCCATGTCAGTAGAATTGATTTATCATTATTTCTAAGGCTGATTGTGGTATAGCAAACATTTTTTATAATTGAGATTATCTAGAGATTCTTGTAAAAGACATTGTCTCCTCTCATTTAGATTTATTGGTACAAGGAAAAACACCCACTGGATTTCTACCATCTCAATGTAGCCTTTACAAATACATAATTATATTCTTTTATTTTCTTCTCAAACCTGTAAAAGTCTTAATATCCTAAGAGTGTTATGTACATAAATTTTTAATCATTACAAAATTAGTTGAATATTCAGAATTTTGTTCCACTGAAAAGGCATCGCATTACAGAAATGCAGCATCAGTGGGACCAGCTGTTTCTGGAATCTACAGCTTTTAAAAAAGGAGAACATAAAAAGTAAGAAAACTGTAGCTGAAAACAAAGAGGTATTAAAAATATAAAATGTTTTTTAAAAGATATATATTCTTACATTTGAATATGCATTCGATTTACATATTTGAGTGGATATCAATAACTGGAACTACTCACAATTCTAATCATCTACAATAATGAAATATAAAAGAATAAGAATGTACAAATATGACTCTAGAGGAGGAAAATTATCCATAGCTGGTGAAAGAGAATTTTAACCTATTATTAAAACAGAAAAATGTATGATAGAATGTGTCATACAATCAAAGAAGAGTCTTCCACATATTCAGCAATGTCTTTCTCACTGACTTTACCAGCGCCAACATGAACCAGCCAAATTTCAGAGTTGGGAAAGTAGAGAAGTGGGGTATTTTCCAGCTTCCATATTTTCTTTGCACTCAGGAATCCACATTTTATATAGCCTGGATGTTGGATTCACATGTTTTTTACTGTCAATTTTTTTTTTTTTTTTTTTTTTTTTTTTTAATGTGGAGATGTCTGTAAGTAATGGCCAAATATGCACAGGTCATCTTTTGAGTTGAAAATACACGTGGAATTTCTTTTTTTTTTTTTTTTTTTTTTTTTTTTTGAGACGGAGTCTCGCTCTGTCTCCCAGGCTGGAGTGCAGTGGCGCGATCTCGGCTCACTGCAAGCTCCGCCTCCCGGGTTCACGCCATTCTCCTGCCTCAGCCTCCCGAGTAGCTGGGACTACAGGCGCCCACAACCGCGCCCGGCTAATTTTTTGTATTTTTAGTAGAGACGGGGTTTCACCGTGGTCTCGATCTCCTGACCTTGTGATCCGCCCGCCTCGGCCTCCCAAAGTGCTGGGATTACAGGCGTGAGCCACCGCGCCCGGCTACACGTGGAATTTCAATGTATTCAGTGAGACGCGAGACTAATGAATAATGCCTGACTTTAAGAAAAATTAGTTCATAAGAAGCAAGTAATTGCAGCATATTTTTGGAAGTGCTAACATGATCTTTCAAAATTTTCCACGGCAATGTGAAAACACTGAAAAGAAAGAGAAGACCACACCCTTAGCTCCTAATTGTCATACAAACAATTTACATGGAGAAGGAAGGAAATGACATATTCTAAGAATGTGGCAGTAATGAATGCTTAGGATGGTTTATATTATTGAAAATTACAATTAGTAAAATAATATTTCTTTTTTCTGCCTTAACATCTGGCTGAAAACCTATTTTGTATTGGAGTATGGCTACATACTCTAAATCATACTCAAATATATTTAAATATAATGCTCATTGAGCTTCTATGGACAGATGTCCTCTTCTATGATTTTCTTTATAATTTAGTGCCCATTCAACTCCCTGTTGGATTGGTTCATAATCTTGTCTTATGGAATAAGCTACTAAGTATTCATAATCTTCTTTCAAAATTTTGCTTTCCTAAACACATCTGAAATAATAATTGCTTCCATAGTTATATTGATTATTTATTTATATAAGTTTGGAAAGCCATTTCTTTAAAGAAGATGTCAGGGAAAATATGTAGTGTAGCGTAGTGTAAAATAAAATGCTACAGTTCATAAACCTATACTATTTAAAGCAAGAGTTTGAAAACAATGGTTCCCCAGGACAAATGTCTCCTGTAATCTGATTTTTTTTTTTTTTTTGTAAATAAAGATTTATTGTTGGAACTCAGCCAGCCTCATTCATTGACTTATTGTCTGTAACTGCTTTTTTTTTTTTTTTTTTTTTTTTTTTGACAGAGTCTCACTCTGTTGCCTGGGCTGGAGTGCAGTGGCATTATCTTGGCTCACTGCAACCTCTGCTTCCCAGGTTCAAGAGATTCTCCGGCCTCAGCCTCCCGAGTAATTGGGGTCACAGGCGCCTGCCACCACACCTGGCTAATTTTTGTATTTTTAATAGAGACAGAGTTTCACCATGTTGCTCAGGCTGGTCCCAAATTCCTGACCTCAAATAATCCACCCACCTCGGCCTCCCAAAGTGCTGAGATTATAGGCATGAGCCACCAGGCCTGGCCTATGGCTGCTTTTGTGCTACAACAACACAGTGAAGTAATTGTGACAGAGAATATAGTGTCCTCAGAGCCTAAAATACTTTCTGGCCCTTTACAGAAAATATTTGCTAATTTAAAGCATTAAATGCCAAATAAGTTATAGGTTAAAGAATGAAAATGACACTATATTTTCAGACATCTAAATGGTACATATTCCAGCATTCAAACACTAAATAAATTTGTGGTGTATTTTTTTTGTGAGTTATCAAAGCATCTTATGGTTGTTAAACTGACCTTTTAGAATCGAAGTAACACATACAAATAGTGAAATGCACAGGTTAAAATGAGCAACTTCCCTGTAGTTCCGCACTTTGGGAGGCTGAGGCAGGCAGATCACGAGGTCAGGAGTTCGAGATCAGCCTGGCCAACATAGTGAAACTCCATCTCTACTAAAAATACAAAAAATTAGCTGGGCGTGGTGGTGGGTGCCTGTAATCCCAGCAACTCCGGAGGTTGAGGCAGGAGAATCACTTGAACCTGGGAGGCAGAGGCTGCAGTAAGCCAAGATTGTGCCATAGCACTCCAGCCCGGACAACAATGCAAGACTCAGTCTAAAAAAAAAAAAAGCAGCTTCATGTATGTTGAGGAATGCTTAACCCATACAACCCACGCCATTATGAAGATTTCTGTCACCCCAGATATTTCCCTGTGCTTTATTTCTATATATCACCACTTCCTCCTTCCGGAGGCAATAATTTTATTAATAGTGATAGTGTTACCAAAACGTCAGGTCTAGGTCTTGTGGTTAATAGTACAGAAAGCCACCACTGAGGCCACAAATATTGCTAGGGAAGAAGGTTTTAACCAGGTGCTCCAGTTGAGATGATAGGAGATCAGTCTTAAGTCTATCTTTCCGACAGACTAACATTGGAGGTTTCTATATCAGGGAAGGAATGTATGTATATGCCAGAAAATAGGAATTAGGAAGAGTCAAGGAAATAATAAGAAATGAGGGGCCTGGCTTCTCATTGTCTGGATGTGGGAATCTGGTTAGTTCCAGTTTCTTGATACTGTGTAGGAGGCCTGAGGGTCGGTTTCTTGAGAAAGGAACTTAGATAAGACAAATATAAGTTTCAAGATTTAAGAGAAGATCAATTTCTATGTTTATTAAAAAAGACTATAAACATTAGTTCTATGGGACAATTGGGCCAGTCTCAATAGAGCCAATTCATCACCATAACTTAGTTTATCTGTACTTATAACTGAAGTAAACGGGTATTATGCTGAAGTCAGAAACAGGTATTACATCTGACTTCTTTTGCTCTGCATAATATCTTTGGTACTCATTTATGTTGATTCCTTCTAAGTGCTGAGGAGATTCCCCACTGTGTATAACAATTTATCTACCGATGGACATTTGGGTTCATTCTAGTTTGGGGATACTGTAAATAAAGTTGCAATGAACATTCTTATATAAGTCTTCTATGAACACACCTTTTTATTTCTCTCAGGTAAATGTCTTGAGAAGAAATTGCTGGGTCTGGGGGTAGGTACACATTTAAATTTATAAAAAGACTGTCAAAAAAGTTTTTCAACAAGATTGTGCCATTTTACACTCCCATAGGACTGCACACCTGCTCCAGTTGCTTCACATCCCTGCCAACATGTGATATTGTGAATAATTTAAAAATATAGCCATTCTAGTGAATGTGTAGTAAAATATTATTGCTATTTATATTGCAGTTGCAACTAATAATGCTCAGCAAAATGTTTCAGGTGTTTGTTGGCCATTTTAATATCTTCTTTTGCAAATTATCTCTTATAGTCTTTTGCCCAATTTTAACTAGAAGTTTGTGTTTTTATTAGGTATAAGTGTTCTTTATATATTCTAGATACAAGTCCTCTGTCAGATACTACAAATATATTTGCCTAAGCTGTGGTTTAGCTATTTATTAGCAGTGTTTCTAGTTTGTACAAGTTTTAAATTTTAATGAAGTACAATTAACCAATTTTTGATCTTATGGTTTTAAATGTTTGTGTATTCTAAGAAATTTTTACTTGCTCATCATGGTCATAACAAAATTTTCTTATTAGTTTTCTGGAGGGTTTATAATTTTAATTCTTGTGTCAGGTCTTTGATCCATGTTGAAATCTGTATACAGTGTGAGTTAAGAGAAAGGGTGTGTGTGTGTGTGTGTGTGTGTGTGTGTGTGTGTGTTGTAGTTTTCAGCACCATCGAATTGCTTTGGTGTCTTTTTTAAAAAATGAATTTCTCTGTACGTGTCTATTTGTGGATTCTATTTTTTCAATGGATTCATGTGTTCAAAATCTTGGCAAAGGCAGACTCTCTTAATTATTGTAGTTTTATAGTGAATTTTGAAATTAGTAGAAGGAGTTCTTCAACTTTATTATTTCTTTTGCATTGTTTTAGCTATTATAGGTTATTTTATCTTCATATACGATTTACAATTTACATATCAATTTCTTCAAGAAAGTTTGCTTGCATTTTGATTAGAGTTACACTGAATCTACCAATTTTGAGTGACTTGTCATCATATTAGTTTGCTAGGCATTCCGTAGGATAATACAGACTGGGTGGCTTAAACAACAGAAATTCATTTTCTCACAGTTATAGAGGACAGAAATCCAAGACAGCCCAGGCGAGGTGGCTCACGCCTGTAATCCCAGCATTTTGGGAGGCTGAGGCGGGCAGATCGTGAGGTCGGGAGATGGAGACCATCCTGGTGAACACGGTAAAACCCCGTCTCTACTGAAAACACAAAAAAATTAGCCAGGCGTGGTGGCGGGCGCCTGTAGTCCCAGCTTTTAGGGAGGCTGAGGCAGGAGAATGGCGTGAACCCGGGAAGCCGCGGAGCTTGCAGTGAGTGGAGATCGCGCCACTGCACTCCAGCCTGGGTGACAGAGCGAGACTCCGTCTCAAAAAAAAAAAAAAAAAAAAAAAAAAAAAAAGAAATTTATTGCTCACAGTTCTGGAGCATAGATGGCCCAAGATCAAGGCACTGGCAAATATAGTGTCTGGTGAGGACCCTGTTCTTCATACATGGTGACGTCTCTGTGTTCTCACATGTAGCAAGGGCAAAAGGGCTCTCACAAACCTCATTTATAAGGCCATTAAATCTATTCATAAAGGCAGATCCCTCATGAACTAACTAATCATCCTCCAAATGCCTCACCTTTTAACATCATCACCATGGAAGTTAGCTTTCAACATACGACTTTTAGGAGGACACAAACATTAAGATTATAAGGGATTCTTCATTTATTTTCTTTTTTTAGATCAGTTTTGGTAATTTTCTTGTTTTTATAAATCATTTTATTTTATCTAAATTGTTGAATTTACTGACATAAATAGCTTATGAGCCTAGAAGCCATAGTTAACATTTTTCATTTTACATCTGTTTTGGGCAACAATTTTTTTTCTGTTTGGTCTAGCCCACAGTTTATCAACTATATTGATTCTTTTCAAAGATTCAGCATTTAGCTTTTTTTTTTTTCCCCCTAATATTGGTATGTGTCTTTTTCATTGATTTCCACTCTTATTGTTATTATTTGCTTTCTCCTGCATACTTTCCAACTGATTTGGTCTTCTTTTTTAGTTTATTAAACTGGAAATTTTAACCATTGATTTTAAACATTTTTTAATAATATAAGCATTCAAAGCTATGATTTGCCTCTAAGCATGATTTTGGATGTATCCCACAATTTTAGTTTTTATTTTTAAACTTTTACTTTAGGTTTAATGAGTACATGTGTAGGTTTGCTATAAGGGTAAATTGTGTCACTGGGGTTTGGTATATAAATTATTTTACCACCCAAGTAGTGAGCATATTTCCCGATAGGTAGTTTTTCCAGCCTCATCCTCCTCCAACTCTTCACTCACTTATAGCCCTCACTGTCTATTAGTCCCCTGGGATTAAAATATGTTTCTGTAACTTACCACTATCTCTCTTGAAATAAAGTTAAACTACCTGACATATAATGTAATATTTATACTACGCATCTATCATGCTATTTTTATTATAATATATGCCTGTGCAGAAATGCCTCAATACAGTTTTGTCACTGTCTTAAGCAGTCCCTTGTCCTTTAATAAAATTAAGATAAAATAAAACTTATTCTTAAAAAATCACATACTAACTGTTTCTAGTGATCCTCATTTATATAGATCAAAGTTACTATCTGGTATCACTTCACTTATGCCTGAAGAACCTTCTTTAAAATATCTTATAATACATACCTGACAATGGCAAAGTTTTTAGTTTATATTCTAATAATCTTTGAATAAGTAATGCCCTTGTATTTGCAGAATAAAAGTTCACCCAGTCCCTTCTTTTTAATAATTGTGTGCTGAGAGTCAAGGCAGAATTAAAATATTCTTTTTTCATGGTGATACTGAGAAAGAAAATGACTTTCATAAGCTATATTACAAATAATACTGTGGTTTGTTTAATAAAGATCATTCTATGTTTTCTTTTTATTGAATAATAGTAATCTAAAATAAGGGAGATAAAGCATGAAAGATTAAAACAAGTTGACTATATGCAGACTGTATAATGGTCATTTAAAAAATATAATCCTGTTGACTGTAGAGCTTTTGTTACACCTACCATTTTCTTCTATTATTTAATTGTTATCTTTTGTGAGAAATATTCATTTTTTTTTGTTTTTAGCCACATATAGAGAAAAACAATTTAACTTTCAATTACTGATAGTTCTGAAAATTATTTTTCTATTTTATTATTTTTCTAAAGATATTTTTGAAGGTTTAATGATCATTGTGTTTGCCTTATGTAAATGAACAAACTTACACACAATTACTTTAAGAAAACCCCTAAGTATCTTGGTCTTGCAGTGAATTTTTCAACTGCTTTACGCACCATGTTTATTAAAACTGTCAAACAAGGCACTCTATTAAAAGACATAGAATTACATGACTCACAAAGGCTAATGGTTAAAAATTTTTAGTTCCTGTTTAGTTATTATGTTATAAAATCTAGAACTACAAAAATAAACATTTACTTGCAGTCATAATAACTGCCAGGTTCTGCCATAGTATCTAATCAAGTATATAATTAACTAAAATAACAAGCTCACAAATACGTATTTGCAGCACAATTTTTGCTAGTTAGAAGCTGTTAAAGTGCAAAGCCTCATGCTGTTGCAAATAGTATTAATATTAAATATCTTTTGACACTTTAAACTATTAAGGAAAATAAGTAAAATGCAAAAATATTAACACATTTGTGAAATTTCTCTTTCTACAAAAAAAAATAGGTTTCTTTGTTCTTCTGCAGAAAATGTAGACATTCTATTTTTAATAGTTTTCTTTCCTTCAGCCCCCAGGAATTTCAGATTATGGATATATTTAATAGATGGAGCCAGTAGAATTTCCTGATGGGTTGGATGAAGGCTGTGAAAGAAACAGGCATTGCAAATGCTTCAAAGTTTTTAAAATGACCAGCTATAAGGCTGGAATTGCCGTCAACAGAGAAAACGAATATAGTGGGTGGCGCATATTTGTGTGTGGAAGAGAGAGGACATGAGATCAAGCTGAGGGTTAAATTAGTAGTCTTCATGTGGCAAGCCTAAGTAAACAGTTAGATATAGAAGTCCAAAATCTGGAGAGTTCTGGTTTAGAGATACAAATTTGAAGTTTTTGGCACATACATGGCATTTAAAGAATAAGGCTTGAAGATATCACTAAAGGAAGGATCATAAAAAAGAAGGTAAAGCAAAGAAAGACTATTGGCTTAAGATTTCCTTTTCATCCCTATTGATCTCTCTTCACCAAACCTGGAAGACACATTTTTTAGCATACTTTTTTTTTTTTTTTTTGCCAGAGTTATCATTAAAAAATGAAGCCTAAAATGTTCCATTCTGATTTCAGCTTTTTACTTGATTCATTGACTGCAATAAACCACAAATTTGCCAAACTCCCATTTGTCTATATGATTTTTAAAGTCAGTAAATTCTGTATTTCTTTCAAATTTTATCACAAAATTAGTAAATTTCTGGTATAAAAATTTTATCAGTCCTGTTTGAATGTATATCCCATGTTATCAAATATAACATTATGAATAATACATTTAAAAATACTTGTTTCTATGTGTGCAAACTTGTCTCATTTAAAAGATACATAGTTGATTTTTGTTTTCTATTTTTCACTTTTAAAACTGAATGTATACTTAAGATTTATAACTGGTCAAGCTTTTGCACAATGGATCTAAGTTAGTAAGAAGTAATGATACAGGAGAAAAATAAAGAAAATGGATAAGAAGAAAGATAATGAAGAAGGCAATGAAAGTACAGAGGAAGGAATAAATGAAGGAAAAAATGTATTCCTTTATTAGCTACAAAATTAGCTACAAAACTAGGGATTGATTAAAGGAATTAGTGCCTAAAAGATATAGAATAAGTCTTTAAAAAATCTGTAATTGAAATACAGTAGAATTTACTCTTTTTGGTGTATATTTTTTACACACACACTGATTCTTGTAACTAGTACCACAGACAGGTGGATCTTTAACATTTTTTGTAACAACATGAGGAAGTCTCTTACAATTAAAACATACATATAATAGGAGTTGCAGGAATAATATTGGGCATTACAGTTGCTCAATTGCAAATAAAAATGGTTTCTATGTGGGAGTCATCTAAAATATCACTTGAAATCTTAGAAACATAGATTAATATCTTTTTAAATTATAAATATTTATATATTACTTTAAAATGAATAACTTTGTTACTTTTCAAATGAATAAAATGCTTCTTATTTTGATAGACTTCTTTAGAGTCTTGGCATATGTTCTAAGCCTACTGGAAATGTGTTTAAGAAAATTTGGAAAAGTTCTACATTGCTTACTAAAATAATGAGAAGCATTGCATAATACTTTCAATTTTTATTTCTCTAAGGCTCTTTATCTTCTGCCTGTAAGAATGCATAGTTTTTAGGTCTCCATGCACAGCTTCAATGTCATTTTCATGCTGATGACTTTTGTATATTCCCCTTCACTCACCCTAGCTTGACTTTTCTTCTTAATACAATATTCCAAGTTATTTATAGGATGTTTCTACATATGTGTTCTATTTGTACGTCGTGTTTAGCAAAAATCTGAAACTCATCAGATTTCACTCAAACAAGCTCAAAATCTGAAAGCTTTATGCTAAGCCCTTTTATTCTCCCTTGCTTTTCATATCCAATGAGTTGTTAGGTTCTACAAGATTTATTTCTACTATTATTTTTAACTTCTATCCCATCTTTTCTGTTTTTCAGGGCGACCACACTGGTCAGATTTATGTAGGGTCTTATTTATATTAACTTCTTCCCCTCCTGCTTTTGTACCTTCAATTCAACCAATATATTATTGTCTAATTAATCTTTCTAAGGTATTCTTTATACTATAACTTGTACTTAATTGTTTACTGTTGTCAGTTGCGTAAATTTTAAACTCCTTATCAGGTAATTACAACTCTCTAGGTTCCCACCCAATATATCTCCAGAATTTAGCAAAACAATATTAGAAATTTCTTTCTAGTCTACATTCCAGCATATTTAATGCTCAGAGTTCATTGGAGAAACACAAAACCCAACTTTTTTCAATTTTACGTTTTATAAATACAGAAAGCCCTCAACTTAAATTTGTAATTGCCTCTTTTTTGTTTTCTGGAATAACTTACCTTCTTTATATTTTTCTAGCCAACAGCATTCTTGATTAATTTATCTATCCTTCTGTTTTCTCAATTCCTAAATACAAAATAATGTAGTGACAGATTTTTTTTTCTTTTTTTTTAAGAAACAGGGTTTCACTGTGCTGCCTAGGCTGGAATTCAGTGGTGCAATCACAGCTCACTGTTCCTCAAACTCCTGGGACAATAGGCTTGTGCCACATGTCCAGTTAAGTTTTTTAAAACATTTTTTGTAGAGTTGGTGTCTTGCTTTGTAGCTCAATTTGGTCTTGAACTCCTAGGTTGGTGACAAGTTTAAATTCTGTAAAAGCATTAAAAGAAAAGCTTAAAAATGAAATGGATCAGTGGAATTATTAAGCATGAGTTGAACTACTATTTGGCAGGTAGCTATGAGAACTAAAGAAAGAAAGGTGGTTGAACAGACACATTGCAATTCGTTTTAATTCTAATATTTAGTGGTTTTAAAAATATACTTTTCAAGTGTTCTACTTTATACCATTTCTCTTCAAATGGTCTGCATTCAATACAGGATACTTAATGTTATTTGCTAAAAGATCTCCTTCTCCTGTTTTATTATCCCTGATATCTTTCTTTTTATTAACTTTATTTTGTGGCTCTTCTTCCAAAGGTTTGATCATTCATGATCTAGTGAGTACTATACTGAGATGTTCCTAAAACTAACTTCATTTTGAAGTAAAGGAATGTAAGATTTTTCTCAAATCCCATTGGTACATTGTCAAACCAAGACTATTTCCTAAAGAATTTTAAGTACTATTCTTCATCATTTAAAAGCAAGTAGGAAAGTAGCAAAAAACAGTTTGTGCATGCCTTTCAAATCATACCTCTGCCTGAAAGATATTTAGAAGATTGCAGGAATAAATACAGAGACCTAAAATTGCATGGGGTAAGGCTGTCATAGCCTTCCCTGATTTTCTACTGAAGCATATACTGAAACTCACACAGAAAAAATGGACAAAAAAATGGACAAAACTACTGATGTAATCTAAAGAGAATTTCTGCAAGACTAATGGAACTTAATTGAAAGAAATAATTGCCCTTCAACACATCTTGGCTTCTATGGGTCAGAATAAGCTCCTGCCTCCTTCTCTAAATCTGGTCTCTAGACTCTAGCTCAGAAGCGTAAGCTACAAGAAGGATTACATAACTGAGTTTTTCAAAATAACAAAGACATGATTCCCATTCATCCATTTCTTCCAGCAACACTTCTCCCCCAACAACCATTCGAAACCTGCATTTCCCAGAAACCAACTAAGCAAGATATGGAGGATGCTGATAATTAGGTATTGCATACCACAGGTGTGTTTTCTGGAAATAAAGTGTGTGTGTGTGTTTTTTATGACAGAAACAATCATCTAGAGATCTCTTAGAGTAGTGCAGTGTTTTTCACATACTTTTCATACACTATGCATGCAGTAAAGCAAATACTAGGTATAAAAGATTTCAAGATAGACCTATAGAAATAATTAAATGAAACCTTACAAGAGTCTGAACATACAACTAAAATTCCTAACATAGCAGCCTGCTATTTTATTTTAGATGTGATAAAGGGATTGTCCAGGTTGACAGAGAAGAGACAAAAGGCTATCCAAACAAAGAGGCTATGTGATTAATATAGGTGAGGAAAGATCTCCTTCGAGGAGGACTAACATGCAATTGTATGGTGTGGGTAGCATTGCGATTAGATAAATATGGATGCAAACCTCAGCTTTTTTATCCACATGTGTAACTGTTGAGTTATTTTAAAGATTATACAGCTTTTGGCATCTATTTAGCATTTAAAAATTGAGCTACTGTTATAATTACTATTATTCAAGAATAATTAAAAAAACAAACAGTTACATGTGACCTATGGAACAATTTTGCAAAAGCAAAGAGAGTTTTTTTTTACTTAGAGAAAGAACAGACTGTCAGAAAATGGTTTAGTACAAAGACCATAATAAATTTTTAAAAAATGATTTGTCATACATAGTGTGTCCCAATTAAATATAACTACTTATGAAAAAGTAACATTATACTTTTACTATTTACATTATACTATAAGCAGATATATGGATCAGATGAAGAGAAATATGATTAGAAAGAAATGGATATAAGAGAGCTGAAAACAATCATGACAAAATTTGAAATATAATAAAAACACTAAAGTATATGTTAGTTTTTTTTTTTTTTTTTTTTTTTTTTTTTTTTTTTTTTTGAGATGGAGTTTCACTCTTGTTGCTCAGGCTGGAATGCAATGGTGTGATCTTGGCTCACTGCAACCTCCACTTCCCAGGTTCAAGTGATTCTCCTGCCTCAGCCTCCTGAGTAGCTGTGGTTACAGGCACGTGCCACCACGCCCAGCTAATTTTTGCCTTTTTTTTTGTTTGTTTTGGTATAGACGGGGTTTTGCTATGTTGGTCACGCTGGTCTCTAACTCCCGATCTCAGGTGATCCACCCTCCTTGGCCTCCCAAAATGCTGGGATTACAGGTGTGAGCTACCATGCTCAGCCTAAAGTATACATTAGAGACCATAAAAAGATAACTGGAACTGAAGATAATAGAATAAATGAAAGTTAAACTTTTACCTTTTGGAGAAAATAATTAAAAATTTAAATAATATAAAAAATAATAATCAGCGTGAAGAACTGTTCCAAAATGGCTTCTAATTTATTTAAAGAAGTAGATTGTATTATAATGAATTAACAGCATTCTCACCACTGGATGTTTAAAAGGATTGAGGGTAGAATATGGGCAGACAGTTTCTTCGTCTTAGTTTTTCTAAAATTTCTCTTAATAATATTTTACTGTTTTTGTAGAAGTCTTAAAAGCTTTTATTAGCTTGCTTTTTTATATTATTGTTTTGTAAATGGGTATCTTATATTATTTACCAGTTGAACGTGTATCAGTAGAAATGTTGGTATGTAGATATGTAATTGGTTTTTTATACTGTTCATGATATTCTGATAGACTCACTTATTAATTTGGAATGTTACTGTGGTTCCTTTTGAATATTTAGATGTAATATCCTATTATCTAATAAAATAGATTTTCCATGTCTTCCTTACTATTTTTAAAATTTATAATTTATGTGTATTTCATTACTACACTGGCTAGGACTTAAGCTACATTCTTAAATAGTGAGAAAGATGGTAAAAAGTGTCTTGTCCTGATTTCCAAGGGGAAATTCTGAACATTTTACCATTTAAATATAATGTGTGCTACACATTTTTAGGGATGTAATGTATTAATTTTCAGAATTTCTTTTGTGTTTGTATTTTCTAAGTGATATTATAATGAATGATTTTTTAATCTGAGCAACACTAATTTAGTGTATCTTTTGATTGCCATTTATTTCCTTATATTTTATTAGAATTTACTTCATTTTTATTTTTAACCTCTTAATACACATACACACACACATACACACACACACGCACACACAGATACATATATTACAGACTGTTTTCTAAGTATGGCTTTCCCTGTCTCCCATAAGATGGACAGGTAGTATTTTAAATTTTTTTTTTTTTGAGATGGAATCTCGCTCTGTCGCCCAGGCTGGAGTGCAGTGGTGCCATCTTGACTTACTGCAAGCTCCGCTTCCCAGGTTCATGCCATTCTCCTGCCTCAGCCTCCCAAGTAGCTGGGACTACAGACACCCACTACCATGCCCGGCTAATTTTTTGTATTTTTAATAGAGATGGGGTTTCACCGTATTAGCCAGGATGGTCTCGATCTCCTGACCTCGTGATCTGGCCACCTTGACCTCCCAAAGTGCTGGGATTACAGGCGTGAGCCACCATGCCCTGCCTATTTTAAATATTATTAACTTCAACATAGTTATTAATATACATTGTGATCCATTTTATCCAGAGTTATATGAATGTGTATAGCTTAATTTTCAAGTATTTTTTTCTAGTTAAATTTTTAGTATTTTTTAAATCTCAATTGCATGGTAATCAGAGAACATACTCTCAGTTCAATTCTGAAACTTTGCATGTCAATATTCTGTAGTTCTTGTATGCTATGACATAATACTTAGTATATACACTATAATATCTTCATTAAGTTATATTTCTTATTAATGTTGCTTTGCTCTTCTAGTCAATTAACTGGTACCCTTTGTTCTATCAAAGAGACAATTCCACTAACATTTAAAAATATAATTACAGAGTCATTTTTTTTCCTGTTTTTAGTTCTATAATCTTTTGTTTCATATATAGTGAGCTAATATTAATTTGTTGAAATCAACATTATAATTATTGTATATTTCTGTTACATTGAATCTTTTATCACTATGAAATTTTCTTCTCTTTCTTTAGGAATGCTGTTTATCTAAATATTTCCTTTGTCTCATGTTAATACTGCTACCTCAGTTTTATTTTAATTTGACTTCATGTAGCACAACTTTTTTTGCATTATTTTATTCTTATGTTTTCTGTATATTAATTTTCCATAAATAGCAAATAGAACTGTGATTTTAGGAAATCAAGTATAGCAACTTTTGCTTTGATTAGATTTTTATCCATTTATATTTAATGTAATTACTAATACAATTTGATTTAAATTTATTTTACTGAGATATTTCTATTTTTCACCATTTTTGTAGATTTCTCTGTTTGCTCATTTCCTACTTTTAAAAAATGTTATGTGTTTAACCTAAAAATTATCACATTAATCTTGACTTACCAGTCTAATGTTAATTGAGGCCTTACCTTTCATTAAGGGACTTTGAATCCTGTTACCATGTCATTAGTTACATGCTACCATTGTGTTCATTAATATATGTAATGCCAGCAGGTGATAGAACATTTTTCTATTCTTGCTCTTTATTTTATTTTATTTTTTTGCTTTTACAAAATGCAATTTTTGTACATTTTTCCTACTTCCTGTAGACTTCCCTTTTGTTTTTCCTTTGCTGTAGAGTTTTCAGAGATATATCTTCTGTTTTGCTTGTCCATAAATGTATTTATCTTAATACTTAGTGAATATTTGTAATGGACATAGCATTCTAATTTAACAGCTATATTTTAGCACCTTAAAATGTCATCTCAAAAGGGTTTATCTTCTAGCCTCTATTGAATTGGTTAATAACTTCTCAGTATTATTGTCTTTTCTTTGAATACAATCTTTAGTTCTGTTGTTGCCTTTAAAATATTCTACTTTAGTCCTTTGGTTTTCAGAAATATTACTAGAATGCAATTTAAATTATGTTTCTCTTTTCTTTTAAAAATGGGGAAGTTTTAGGGATGACTGAATTTGTGGCTTGTTCAGTCACTACTTTTGAAAAGTTATCAGTCACCATGTCTTCAGATATTAAGATATAGAGTTTGTCCCATCCTCTCTTTCTTTTCCTTTGAGGAATATAAACACTTGCGTGTTAGAAATTTTTACCTTATCCTTTATGTAATATACTTTTTAAAAATATTTTTCTTTCTTTTGTCTTTCCACATTTCAGTCTGAATATTTTCTTCTTTTGAGTTGTAAAGAACATTCACTAAGTTTTTAATTTTTGTTATTGTCACTCTTAATTCTAGACTTTCTACTATTTCTGTCAGAATTTCCAAATAATATTTTTGCACCCTGAATACTTTAAATGTAATTAGCCCATGTGCATTAGTTCATGTCTAATGACTCTAAAATATGGAGAATCTATGAATCTATTTTTTGTTGTTTTTATTTTTCTGATAATGTAATTCTGTTTCTCTATCACTGTTCATTTTTAATTTTGTGATACACATATTTTCTAAGTTGTGAAATAATTGATGGCTTAGGATGTCATCTTCATACACAAAAGTTTTATGTTTACTTCTCTCATGTGTTTGGGGTATTAACAATCTAGAACCATCTTAATAGAATTTCAGGTGTTAAGATAATTTGGAGTTGGGATAAAGTCTTGGGGAGGAGCAGTTAACTTCTAGTTTAGTTTTATTTTAAGGATATAGCCCTCTCGGGTCTCATACTAATTCAAATAATTTACTAAGGCCTCCCACATTTAGGTGAACATGTTCTTCCACCTTTGTTCCTTTAGCAGAGGAGGTTATAAATTAATGTGCTATGAATCTCTTAGAATAAGCAAACACCCCAAGGTTCAGTAAGTTCCAGATATCAAGCCCTTATCTCTGGATCTCTGTCTTCTCCTTGATCTAGGCCTAGCAATTATTTATTTAATTCTCTTTTTTCTTAATAAGGAAAAGAGGTTTATTTAATTCACATTTCTGCAGGTTGAGAAGTTCAAGGGCATGGCCCTGGCTTCTGGTGAGGGTTTTCCTGCAGCATCACAACATGGTGCAAAAAGTCAAAAGAGAGTGGACATGTGCAAAGAGGGGAAAGCCTGAGGGACTAGTCCTGGCTTTATACAATCCACTCTCAAGGGAATTAATCCATTTCTGCCGGAACTAGTTCAGTCCTGGAGAGAGAGAACTCACTAACTACTGTGATAACAGCACTAAGCTGTCTTTTGCCTTTAAGAAGAATTTTTTCCTACAGTTTTCTAATTTTCTTCAGAAGGAGTGTTGTTCTAAAATTATGTAATCTGCAATTGTTGAAGGCACATATATTTGTTGATTACTAATTTTAAAAGAAAATATTTATATAAAAAGAAAAACTGTGGTTTCTCAAAGTCTTCATATTTCTATTTTATCTTAAAGAACCAACCAGTCTGGGGTCCAGACTTACTAAGCCATGGCTATTCTAGCATAACACTACTTTTATTTTATTCTACTGTATAAATGTTCAACATGGGATATCTGGCACTGTGAATATGCACAGATTGTCAGTTCTTTCTTGCATCCCTTTCTTGATCATCAGCTAGATTAGTGAATTAATGTATTCTTTTATTCAAATGTTCATGTCAGTTATGACTCATGTTTCAGTTTGTAATTTTATTAGCAAGTTCTTAGTAGAAATCCTTTATGTGGTAAATTTAAAAAATAACTTATAGAATGTACTATAAAGTAGAGAAGTGATGATAAAATTCCATTAAGAAACAAGATTTAAATAGGCTGGATTTAGATCTTTTCTTTATTTATATTCTGCTATTTCAGTTCAATTTATTAAAAACTGATAGTAGCTGTCATTTTTCACAATATAATATATAGTAGATATTTTCTGCACGTTTTTCTTGTGTGTGTGTGTGTTTTTTTTTTCTAAAGTTAAACCTTATTATTAGTTTGACTATAATAACACTTTAAAATCTAGAGAGGTGTACACATTCTAAATATTTTGTTTTGTTTTGTTTTGTTTTGTTTTGAGACAGAGTGTCTCTCTATCACCCAGGCTGGAGTGCAGTAGCGCAATCTCTGCTCACTGCAAGCTCCGCCTCCTGGGTTCATGCCATTCTCCTGCCTCAGCCTGCGGAGTAGCTGGGACTACAGGCGCCCGACACCACACCCAGCTACTTTTTTTGTATTTTTAGTAGAGATGGGTTTCACCGTGTTAGCCAGGATGGTCTCGATCTCCTGACCTCATGATCCGTCCGCCTCGGCCTCCCAAAGTGTTGGGATTACAGGCAAGAGCCACCACGCCCGGCCACATTTTAAATCTTTTAAATGCTATTCATATTAGAAATCTACTTCCTGGGTAATTGTAAACACCATTTTCTATCATTTACAGATAGAAAATGCCCTGTGATGTCATCGCTTATCCAATTATCATAATAATCTTCTCCAATCTTCACTTATTGATCTTTCGGGAAGGCAGATGTCAGTATTATTGGTTAACTATCATATATGATTTGTATTTGGACCATCTTCAAGTTGCATAAATTGTTCTTCAGAAAGACTTATCTGTTATTTTAAATTTCATCCATTTAACATTATCAGTGCCAAAGAAAGAAGGCATTTCACAAGATGACATCGCAAGACAGAGTAAAGAAAAATGATTGGTATTTTCCCCAGAGATATTCAAATTGTAACTGAAAAAGAAATATTTGAGCCAAATTTTGGAGATAATAATGACAATAATACTAGTAGCTAATATTTATTGAATGGACTTTTTGTTCCAGATGTTATAGAACACATTTTACATATGTATGTATATAGGCATGTTTGTTTTAATGCTTGCAGGAGTAGGCATCATAATTATTGTACTTTTCTGTTAATTTGGCAATGGGTCAGAGAAATTAAGTAATTTGGCATTGATGACACCACTAGTCAGATCTTAATTTGAACCATGCATGGTCTAAGTCTAGAGCTTGTATATTTAGCAACTCTGCTACACTGTCTCCCATTATGAAAAATAAATAATTGGAGGAGGCTTAAGCTAAATAGTAAATTTTTTTAGCACCAACAATTCTATTGAAATGGAGAAGATGGAACAACTCTCAGAGATACTTCAGGTAAATACTACTACTTTATGGTGACTACTTAGATAATGAGAGTGAAAAAAGAAAAGTATGTGTTTGGTTTGGAGACTGTGTAAGCACTGAGTAATGTAACAGCTAGTGAATAATACACCACTAACCTGCAGAGAACCATGGTCTGTCACCCCAGGGATATTCATATAAAAGAGGTGTGTCTATACGTTTATTTCTGAAATTTTTAATGCTTTGTGATATTATTTGAATAAAATACTAAAGGTAATAAGAAACTTGTGTAATCATTATAGCCTTATCTTAGGTATGTTTTACTATTGTAAGAGATGAGTCTGGATCTTTAATTGAGTATGGTGGTACTGCAAATACAAAGGAAGTGAGCAGAAATGATTATGGGTTGGCAAGAACTTACCTGCCAAAAAGCAGGTTCAGCACAAGACAGCTATCTAAGGTGACCTTCATGTCCTCAGCCCTTATGTCCTCAGTTCTTACCAGTCTGAGTAAGAATCAAATCAGGCCGATAAGCCTAATTTCTTATTGACCATTTGCCTGTGCACCAACTCAGACTTCCTCAAATATCTAGACGAATTGCATACCAGTTCTTAGGAAATATCCTAGAGATACAACAAAATAAGTCTTCTTATATCTTCCTCTTTGGTCTTATTGAACGACAGCTTCTTAGGTGGCGAAACTACTACGTTTAAAACATTCAAACTGCTGTGAAACCATCTGAAAAATATAATAATAAGTTAATGTCAAAAATATACAACGAACATAAAACTCAATAAGAAAAAAAACCCAAATAACCCAATTTAAAATGGGAAAAAGAATTAAATAGATATTTATCAAAAGAAGACATACAAATAGCCAAAAGGTATATAAAAATGTGATTGACATCATTAATCATCAGGTAAATGCAAATTAAAACCACAATGAAATGTTACCTCACTTTTGTTAGGATGGCTATTATCAAAAAGATAAGCAATAGTAAGTGTTGGCGTGGGTTTGAGGAAAAGGGAACCCTTGTACATGATTGGGAATGTAAATTGATACAGCTATGATTGAGAACAGTTTGGAGGTTCCTTAAAAAATTAAAAATAAAATTACCATGTGATCCAACAATTCCATTTCTGGGTATACACCTAAAGGAAATAAAATAAGTACCTCCAAGAGATATCTGCACTCCCATCTGTACTGGAGCATTATTCACAACAGCTAAGATATAGAAGCAATATAAAATTTATTCAGTTCTAAGAAAGGAGAGCCTACCATTAGCAATGATATGGATTAACCTGGAAAACATTATACTAAATAAGCAAGACACAGAAAATAAATATGCGTAATCTCACTTATATGTGGAATTTTAAAAAGTCAAATACAAAGAAGCAGCAAATAGTACAGTGACTACCAGGGGCAGGGAGGTGAGGGAAATATAAAGATGTTGGTTAAAGGATACAAAGTTATAGTTAGGTAGGATGAATAAATCTAGAGATCTAATATACAGTCAGTGACTATTAATAATACTGAATTGTGAACTGGAAATTTGCTAACAGAGTAGATTTCAGGTGTTCTCACGAGACACACACACACACACACACACACACACACACGCAATAGGCTGTGGTATTTGAAATTCACCAATGTTACAGTTTTTGAATAGCTCTTTTGCATAAAGTTCTTTCACTTTTTTAAACCATTCTAAGCAACAATTCATCTTTAAGACGCTCTGTCAGGCAAGCTACAGTTATATCTTTGTATGTAATGTTACAGAAAATTTTATATAAAAAGCACTTCATAGTTTAAAAGTTTTAATGTTGTGACACATCTGATAATAGCCTTTGGCTCTGCATCTGAGGTAAGCATCATTCTCAATTTATGACATATATGATGAGGGGGATTAAAAAAAGATGTACAAGTGAGACAAGCTGTGTCAGATCTAATGTGAGGTCCGAGGGTTTGATCAGTTTTTGTCACCTGTGTAAAAAGGACTGTTTCAAAGTGTTTTATAATTTATATTAGCATTATTTCATCATGATTTCCTATAAAGGACAGCAAATACATTTACAAATTCAGTTCCTCAGTTTAGATTAAAATGTTTTTAACATTTTAAATATTACCTTTATTTACTTAACTTTGAAGTGTACTAAGTTTAATAGAGAATTAAATTAAAATATATTAATCTTAATAGAATTCTGAATAACAGCACCACTGGAGACAATAAAAGTCCTCTTCCCTAACCACCCCTGATGCCCTGCCCACAGCATCACTGCCTCCTGAGGAATAACGAAAGATAACCCTACATGATGTTCTTGACTTGCAGTCTAGGACGCTTCATTTGATGATTTAGATCAGGATGTTGTTGCATAAAAACTTCACAATTAGAACTTATTCTAATAGTATTTTTTAAATTATACTTTAAGTTGTAGGGAACGTGTGTACAATATGCAGGTTTGTTACATATGTATACATGTGCCATGATGGTGTGCTGCACCCATTAACTCATCATTTACATTAGGTATATATCCTAATGTTAACCCTATCCCCTCCCCCTACCCCCGACAGGCCCCAGTGTGTGATGTTCCCCTTCCTGTGTCCAAGTGTTCTTATTGTTCAATTCCCACCTATGAGTGAGAGCATGCAGTGTTTGGTTTTCTGTCCTTGCGATAGTTTGCTCAGAATGATGGTTTCCAGCTTCATCCATGTCCCTGCAAAGGACATGAACTCATCCTTTTTTATGGCTGCATAGTATTCCATGGTGTATATGTGCCACATTTTCTTAATCCAGTCTATCATTGATGGACATTTGGGTTGGTGTCAAGTATTTGCTATTGTGAATAGTGCCGCAATAAACATACATGTGCATGTGTCTTTATAGCAGCATGATTTATAATCCTTTGAGTATATGCCCAGTAATGAGATGGCTGGGTCAAATGGTATTTCTAGTTCTAGATCCCTGAGGAATCTCCACACTGTCTTTCACAACGGTTGAACTAGTTTACAGTCCCACTAACAGTGTAAAAGTGTTCCTATTTCTCCACATCCTCTCCAGCACCTGTTGTTTCCTGACTTTTTAGTGATCGCCATTGTAACTGATGTGAGATGGTATCTCATTGTGGTTTTGATTTGCTTTTCTCTGATGGTCAGTGATGATGAGCATTTTTTCATGTGTCTGTTGGCTGCATGAATGTCTTCTTTTGAGAAGTGTCTGTTCATATCCTTTGCCCACTTTTTGATGATGAGGTTGTTTGTTTTTTTCTTGTAAATTTGTTTACGTTCTTTGTAGATTCTGGATATTAGCCCTTTGTCAGATGGGTAGATTACAAAAATGTTCTCCCATTCTGTTGGTTGCCTGTTCATTCTGATGGTAGTTTCTTTTGCTGTGCAGAAGCTCTTTAGTTTAATTAGATCCCATTTGTCAATTTTGGCTTTCGTTGCCATTGCTTTTGGTGTTTTAGACATGAAGTCCTTGCCCATGCCTATGTCCTGAATCGTATTGCCTAGGTTTTCTTCTAGGGTTTTTATGGTTTTAGGTCTAACTTAAGTCTTTAATCCATCTTGAATTAAATTTTGTATAAAGTGTAAGGAAGGGATCCAGTTTCAGCTTTCTACATATGGCTAGCCAGTTTTCCCAGCACCATTTATTAAATAGGGAATCCTTTCCCCATTTGTTTTTGTCAGATTTGTCAAAGATCAAATGAATCTATTCTAATAGTATTTTAAAGTGACAATAATGTTAGAATTTTCAAAAAACGAGGCTAAAAGTTTTTCTTAGCAACCAAACCCATATTTGGATGCAATAGGTAATTCTTCTTCAAAACAAGATTTGTCCTCCTGTTGACATACAATAAACTAATTTCTCAGAATAAATATAGAAAAATTATGTAAGTGAAACAAAAACATCCATATGTACTAAGGTAAAATAAATGTTTTATACATGTGATTTTATTCATATGTCAAATTATATATGCTATCTCAGAAACTGAAGTGATGGGATAAAATGAGCGATTACTATAAAGTGATGATATGTATGTTCCTTGTTGACCAATAAGTTACTTGTTAATCTGTACATCATAAGTTTATTGGTTCTTCATTCAACTTGAAAACATACTATGGGCAAAAGTAGACCTACATCACTGGGAATAAAACCGAGAAAGATGTGACTACTGTCTCTCTTGACTTGCAGTCTTATTTTAAACACATTTCAGACAGCACACAGTGGTTTTTACCTAATTGCAATTTATATAAATTCCATGAACTAAAAATATAAGATGCTATGTAATCTATAATGAGGGCTCTAACCTATTATTTTTAAATATTAACACAAAATATTGTATATATTATAACCATTTTCCATTTGCATATTGCCTATAAGTACTATATATTTCCAAACATTTCTGAATTATTTAATTTTGTTTTTATTGGCCATCCACTTTTACAAGGGCGTTACTATTGCACATATTAATTAATGTGCTTTCCATTTGATACATGGACAACTCTGGTAAGCATTAAAAATAATATTCAATTATTGTATATTAAACAAGTGAGTTTTTAAAGAATAATTTTGGTGGATTTACAGCTTTGCTATAATCTCTGACAAAAGAGATTTTATAATTAAAGTGCTGACACAATGAGTACTATAAAATCATGAACAGCCTTGCTATAAAAATGCTTATGATTGCTTTGGCTTCCTTTGCAGAGCTTGTGCTACAGAACTGCTACAGTAGGAGCAGTTGTGGTTGCTGATAATAGCATGCCATACACAGGATTCTTATCTGCTCATCAGATGCTATTTTTACATTATGGCTGAAACTTTTTCCTCCTGCACTTAAAGTGGCATTCACTCTCTATTTCCATTCTGGGATGATAGCTTGTAATGAGCAATCTCAATTAAGTTGAACCTCAAGATGTCCAACTTTTCAATAAAGTAATAAATTAGACTTGATGGCAATTGACTTTGACATGTACCGTCACATCATATCAAACCAAAGGCATTTTACAACACTTGTAATCCACTTGGAGTTTGGATGAAAAGCTTACAAATAGATTTTTGAGAAAATTCAGGAACTGTTGGAATTAAAGCAGTTGGGTGAAGTTTCTTCTACTGAAACTTGTTCCATTCTCCCTGTAACCTAATGAGAAAATAACAAGCATAGACTTAAGAAGTCTTCCGGGAGTAATGTCGCTTGAATATGAGAAGAGCAGAGAGAGTAAAACCTGATAGCTGAGACTGAATTGAGAAAATGTAGCCTTGATTTCTAAAAGTCAAACAATTTTCACCTCAAAAACATTAGCAATACACAATTTGTTAACTTGATCACTCAGTTGTAAATTTAATAAACTAGAGATGGCAGTGCTTATTGATTGGTTAATTTTAAGGGACTCTTTCTTTGATACAAACATTCACATTGATCAATACTTTTCAGTTCTAGGACCCTTGTCCTTTTTTTTTTTTCTTTTATCCAGATTGTATTTTTGTAATTGTCTTGAGTTCTCTGCAAACTGAATATGAGGATGTTGTGCTTGTGTGGAAATAACATGATGTTATACATCAGCTTGAAAGTAGTCAAAGACAGAAAGTATACTGGGGACTCTAGAGAGAAGTGAGTCTATAAACAAGGCTGTTCATTGGAATCCTAGGCAAGGAAATTGTATCTGCCACCAGGCATTTACACCAGTCAAAATACCAGAGGATTATCTTCCTAAAAAAAAATTGATAGGGTAAGTGATTTAGAAGAATTAGGACAGTTAGTGTTAGCACTGCACCTCGAAGTAAAGCCTTCTAATTTAGTATTTGTATCATTCCAGAGTAACAGGTGGCTACCTACCTACTCAGCCTAATGTAAACCCATCTACTCACATATCTACAAGGCTCTATAAATATTCCTGTCCTCTCATTTTACACTATTAATAAAAAAATCAAATCACCAGATACTTGAGAAATGTATAAAAGAAAAATTAGTCTACCACACACGAAAATAGGCCCACAGAAAATTGAGTTGGTTTGGGAAATTATTAATAGAGTTTTAGGCATGTATGCATGCATGCACTTGAACATACACAGATATCCTCTCGGATTACCTGTGATATTTGATAAGAGTGTGCATTATATTATTTTTACATATGACTATTATATATGTATACTATATACTTATGTACATATATGTATATATTATGCATGTATATAATACGCATATATAGCTGCTATATAGGATATATACACACACTCATATATATAGAATTATATATGATGTATCTATCCTATATACATATTATATGTGTATATATCCTACATATTTTATATGTGTACATATAAAATATATATATGATGTAAAACTCAGTAAAATATTTGGAAGCTATATCCAAAGAATTGTTTTAGAATATATGATCAAAGTAGAGTCAGAATATTTGGGGAAAAGTTGCAATTTAGAGAACTTTTTATGTAGTACCAGATCTCAAGCTATTTGGCAAATATCTAAAACAAAAATAATTAAACCTATTTCTTAGCAGTCAGCAGAACAGAAACAAAAGAACAAAAGAAATAATTGCTTTTTAATCTATTTGCATGCACATTTCATCAGTTAGCTCAGATATTTTTCTATGGTTGTTAATTTCTCAGTATTAGCAGGGAAGTCTGACATAGATCTATTTAATTTATTGGTGATAAACTATTTATTAAAAACTCAATTTTTGGAATTGCTTTTATCATGATATGCTCAGAAAGTTATGTACAAACAGACTTTATTCACCATAATGTTGATAGATTCTTTAATTACTTGTCTGGAATAAGAGAGGCAGTCTTTGGCTGGGCACGATGGCTCACACCTGTAATCCCAGCACTTTGGGAGACTGAGGCGGGTGGATCATGAGGTTAGAAGTTCTAGATCAGCCTGTCCAACATGGTGAAACCCTCTCTCTACTAATGATACAAAAATTAGCCAGGCATGATGGCGTAAGCCTGTAATCCCAGCTACTCGGGAGGCTGAGGCAGGAGAATTGCTTGAACGGGTAGGTGGAAGTTGCAGTGAGCCAAGATCGGGCCTTTGCACTCCAGCCTGGGCAATGGGGTGAGACTCCATCTCAAAAAAAAAAAAAAAAAAAAAAAGAAAAAAAAAAAAAAGGAGAGGCAGTCTTCTAGATCATGAGTCAGCAAACTACATCCATATACCAAATCCAACCCACTGCCTGTTTTTGTAAACAAAATTTTACAACACAGCATAGCCACTCATTTATGTCTGGCCTACTGTTGCTTTTGTGCTACAGTGGCAGAGTTTAGTAGTTACAACAGATACCTCAGAGTCCAGAAAGCTGAAAATATTTATTATCTGGCTCTTTTCAGAAGTTTGCCAATCTCTGATCTAGATTGTGGTTCTAAAAGTGTGGTTCCCGAAGTGTGGTTCCCAAACCAGCAACATTAGTATCAGCTGGGAACTTCTTAAAGATAAAAAGTCTTGTGCCACATACAGAATTGCTGTGTCAGAAATTTTGGCGGTAAAGTCCACCAATCTGTTTAAAGTAGTCTTCTAGGTGATTCTAATGCACACTCAAACTTGATAATCACTGCTTAGGGTTAGTGTTGGTAAAATATGGCCTGTGGACTAAATCTGGCCCTTTTCATGTTGTTCATAAGCTTTCATGCTAAAAATGGTTCTTACATGATTTTACTGGTTGAAAAAATTCAAAAAGAGAATAATATTTTATGACTCTTCCAAATTGTATAACATTTAAATTTCAGTTGTGCATAAAGTTTTATCAGAACACAAACAACTTTAATTTACTTACGTATTGTCTCTGACTCCCTTCACACTATAATGACAGAATCGAGTAGTTATAACAGATACCATATGGCTCATGGAACCTTATATATTAGCTTATCTGGCACTCCATAACAAAAATTGCCACCTCCTGGCTTAAATCATAATCGAAGTGTATTTTATAGTGCTGCTGAATTAGAAAAAAATACAGGACTTAGAGATTAGTAATTTACACATTGAGGTGAAGTGCCTCCCCCAAGACCCTATCAAGTATCAGTGTGGACTCTCATCTGCAGGCACATCTGGGCAGTGTCAAGCTGTCAGAAGCCAACGCTCTGTATTCATTAGGGCTCCTAGGCTCCTGAGAAGAACAGGGAAAGAACAAATTTGGTGGAGAAAAACAATAAGTAAACAAATGACAAGTAAATTTTAAACAGTAGCAGAATAAATGCAGTATCAGCAGAAATTAAAACGTCACTTCTAACATGAGATTCTAAAAAGTGAAAAGTGGTAACAGGTGTAAAATCTTGATCTTTACTTGGCTTTCTTTTTGAAGCTTTCTTGCTTCTATCAGGAGGCTGCTGAAAAACTCCAAACCTATCTGAAATGTGTTTTTTACTGTTACTAGGGTTATGCATAAAGAATTAATATTTTTAAAGGACACAGATTTTAAAAAGTCAAAAAGAAAAGAAAGTAGAAACTAATAAATAAATGATGTAAAATTTCCCCTACCTTGCTAAATGCAAACTAACAAAACCTTCTTGTTAGTAATTCAGAGCTCTTGAACGTAAATTATTGAGAATTTCACATGCACCCATTGCTCATCTTGCACTAGCATGTAATGGTTGCTATGGGTGATCCAGAAATGAAACCATTCATGGCACTTAATTTAAAACTAAAACAGCTGGCAGGAATCTTTCCTCTCAGAGCATGTTGTCATAGACGTAAATGAAAAGGTCGGGAGACTTTTCATTTGCTTCTGTGATAACATGGACTACTTGAACTAAGGAACATATTAATGTTTCCTCTGAAGCTTTCTATTATGTGTCAGGAGCCCCATTCCAGGATATCACACTGGAGGTGATAGAAAAAGACAGATGATAGAATGAAACGATTGGTCCTAACACAAAATAATCAGGCATCTTTATATTTCCACTTTACATTATAACAGGAAACCTGATTAGATTCTGTGGTTTTATCTAAAAATAAACCTGGCTCAGGAGGAAGTTTTTTTTTTCTATATGCAGTGATTCTTATTATAAAAGAATTCCTCTTAAAGGCACAGGCAGATCTTCACAGGATACACATTATACTTCTCGTATTAAAATCGAATAAACTCCAGAAGCGAGTTCTCATATATCATCTCATAAGTTTCAAATATTATAGTAATAAAGTTTTTCTTAGAAATCTCCATTTGAGATTCTTGAATATGACTTATCGCAAAAAAAAAACCTATAAAAAATACAATTCTACTATTAAAAATGCAAAACTTTATATTTAAAATTAGAATACAGATTTTACTAACCACCTCCTTTTCACAGTCTGAAATAGAATCTAAAAATCATATTAAAGACTAGAAAGTAATTTTAGACTACACTTGCAAGTAGCCTCTAAATCAATTGTCTTTTGATTAATTGTGTTTTGGCTAGCTAAAAAGAAATAATCCATAAAAGAACATTATAATTTAAAGATTATAATAAAGAATTCTGCAGAAAGAACATTAATACCCTGAATACTGGATAAATTTCACATTTGATGGCAGATTTATATAAGAAACAAAGCTATAAATGTACTAGACAAAAATATGTGTAAACACCTTAAAAATCATGAACTAAGGAAGTCTTTCCAATTATGACTCAAAATTCAAAGTCATAAAATTAAAGATTGATAAATGCAACCACATAAAATATTTTTTAAATATGCATAATCAGAGCACCATAATGAAAACCAGAAAACAAATGCGTAACTCAAAAAAGCATTCTCAATTTATATTTCAAAGAAGTTAACACTCTAGGATACAAAAGTCTTAAAAATTTATAAAAAAGATATTCAATTGAAAGTACAAATAGACTAACAATAAAAAGTGTAAAGAACAGATATAGAAAGGGCAAAAAATGACAGAATGCTCATTCTCTTATAAGAGAAATTAAAATGGAAATGTTGCAGATATTCTATTCCCTTTCTGATAAAATTGTCAAAAACTTCTAAGTTTGATGATATACCTTGTTGGTAAGGAAAATAGACAATCTTACATGGCAGGCAGTGCTATAAATTGGTAAAACAACCTAGAACAGAGGTTCTGAATTAGAATGATTCTGCCTTCCCAGAGAAAATCTGGCAAAATGTGTACATATTTTTGATTGTCATAACTGTAGAAAGGGTCTCAACAGGCATCTAGGGGTAAATAAAGACCAAGGATAATGCTCAATGCCCTACAATACATAGAATGGCTTCCATAACAAATAATTATCTGGCCAATAATTAAAAAGTCAATAGTGTTGCTGTAAAGAAACTTTGCCCTAGATTTTAATTTTAAAATATTGTTCAAACATTATATCACGTATGTAGTATGTCTATCACATCTAGGAATTTAACCTCCAGTGGCCAATAAGTGCTGTATACACAGGGTTGGTCAATGAAGCATGGTATGGTGCAGCAAAAAAAAAAAAAAAAAAAAAAAATTGATCAATAATTATTACAATATGATGCATCTATAAGTATAAGTAAAATGAATTGAGATGCTCAACATGTTTTATTAAAGAACTATCTCTAAGTGAAAAAGTGCTGGTAGTGATATACAATATGCTAACATTAATATTGGAAAAGAGGAAAATAACCATTTATGTTCATATTCTTTATGCCTGTATGTAATAAGAAAGCTCTGGGCTGGATGTGGTGGTGGCTCATGCTTATAATCCCATCACTTTGAAAGGCCAAAGTGAGTGGATGGCTTGAGGTCAAGAGTGTGAGACCAGCCTGGCCAACATGGTGAAACCCCATCTCCACTAAAAATACAAATTTAGCTGGGCATGATGGCATGCTCCTGTAATCCCAGCTACTCAGGAGACTGAGGCAGGAGAATTGCTTGAATCTGGAAGCTGAGATTGCGCCACTGCACTCCAACCCGGGCAACAAGAGCTAGATACTTTCTCAAAAAAAAAAAAAAAAAAAAAAAAAAGAAAAAAGAAAAAAGAAAGAAAAGAAAAAGAAGCTCTAGAAAGATTCAGACCGCTGAAAGGAGGATGCTTGATTTCAGTTCTACCAAGCATTCAGAACAGAAAACATTGTCACCTCTTTATGGTATGAAAACAATGATCAATCATTTGCTGAAAAGAATCCCTTAAGGGCAGAATATTGAAGGCAAATATCTCTAAAGAACCCTTAATAAGTGGAACAAAAACTTCTAAGGATAATAAATAGCAAATGAAGAAACACATCAGATTTTTTTGTTGTGTTGTCAATCTAAACAGATCAAACTTTTTTGTGTGTGTGTTTTTAAAAAACATACTGTGGCAATGACCAGTGGCTGTTCCATGCATCTTCATTAGGGAACTGATTTTGCCAGGACAGCTGAGAAGGGAAACTCAAAATACAATCTTGGATAATTCTAGGACATCCAAATAATGGGGGAAAGGACAACTCTGAATAATTCTACAAGATAGGAATGGAATTTTAAGTCACCGGATCCGTGAAAATTGGCAATTAAAGTACAGGCAAATCTTGTAATAGTAATTATTTTTAACATTAGCCACAATCTGAGAAAATAACAGACAGTGATTTTCTTCACAGTTCCAACTTCCAAGATACACTGCTGTGTGGTGTTTCTTCTAAGCTTTAATAAGAAATATGATGATAAATGGCCCCTGCTAATGTTTTTAAGGCAGTCAAGATTAGAAGATAGAGTTTTTGTTAATAATTGTGTATTAGACGGAAGAAATCTCAGAGCATGCAGAGAATGACAAAGAGCTACTATTGGTTTTAAAAGATACTGTCTAAATGACTTAAAAAAACCCAAAAAACAAAAAACAAAAAACCCTTGTCTTCATTATTGTCAGAACTGTGAAAGTTAATTTTCTTTCTATTCTTTTTACTTCCCCCCAAAATAAGCCACCATGTACCTATATTTTCAGTTGCCTACTGTATCAAAATATTTACTATTTTTTTAAAAATCTACTTATGGAGACAACATGTATTTATTGTAATAATTAAAACTTTGAGACATAAAGTAAAAATGATGAGACATGTTAGTTGTCCTGCTATTAAGTGATAATATGATAAAATAGCTCTTTTTAGGACAGGTGATATTGATATCTAGCAACTATTGTGATTGAAAGTAACGTCATCTTGACAGTTACACATGATCTCATCACCAGACCAAATATATATTCAGTTGCAAAATCTCTTAAAGGAGAGATGTTTTTGGTCCCTAAAGAGCATGTATATTATAATATTATTGATTATTTAAAAATACTGCCAACATCCTCTTAAATGCACTAACATGCAACTATAATCTGCTGTCTGTTTGATAACTGAAACTAACTTAAGTTTGAAAACTAACATTTCATTTCTTTAGATTTTCTTGTAATTACTCCTGCCTAGATATTGTTCTTCCTGATTCTGTTGACAATTAAAGTACAGGTGAATCTTGTAATTATTATTAACATCAGCCACAATCAGCGAGGAAATAACAGAAAGTGATGACCATAGAGGCTATCTTCAAACCAGGGAGAATAAGATGGTACCTCAAAGTGGACAGCCTGCAGCACATGCGGAGAGCTACTCCAAGCAACAAATCTCCATTACGTCTTTTACAAATGACAGTAGTAGCTACTCCTGAATCACCATATTACTAGAAATTGGAAAGAATGTTAAAATATTTACAAAAACCAAGAAGATTTTCTTCTCAGCAGGAATTATGCTACAATTCACTGAGGGTGTTAAATGTGTTATTTATTTCTTCTTGATATATTTATTGCTAGCAAAACTGTCCTATGGCCAGGATATTCCACAGTTCCCCTGTTGCTCCGGCATGCTGCCTGAGCTGGAAGTGTCTTTTTAAATATTGTTAGAGAGCCTTAGTTCCCTCTGTGAAGTCTATAGACTAACACCAAGAAAGTGACATTTAACTAACAAAATTTTCACTGAGATGAATGATTTGAGTCAAGTGGCATAAAATGACTTCAAAGTGCTCAGAAACTGAATCCAAGAATCAAACTATGCTAACTGCAGCCGTCTGGGTCTGCTTTATATCCATGTCAGAAGTTCAACTTTTCTTGGTCTATGGGACTTGAGACCAATGCTATCATGATAATTTCTGTTGTCTTAATTATTCTATCAAATCTTAATGCAACTTAGAATTTTTAAGGACCAGAAAGCTCTAACATTATTAGGAGAACAAATAAATATACACACTACATACATTATATACACAATGCTGTACAGAATCTTGAGTCAGGTGCCCATTCATAATGCTTAGTTACCCTTGTGATAGTATAATTGCAAAGTTAAAGGATCAATTTATATTCTCTTAGTTTAGTCCCATTGAGTTTTTAAATAAACTTTTGTTTTGAAATAATTGTAGATTCAATGCATGTAAGAAATAATAGAGAGAGATCCCATATACCCTGCATCCAGTCCTCCACAATGGTAAAATCTTGCATAACTATAGTACAGGATATTGGCATTGATTCAATCCACCTATCAAACTCAAATTTCACTAGTTTTACATGCACTCTCTTCTGTACTGCCTGCTATAGTCAATATAAAGAACAATTCTGTCCCCACAAGAATCGGTTGTGCTGCCCCTTTATAACCAATCTATCTCCTTCCATCCATGCTTGTCTCTAATACGTGGTGACCACTAATATTTTTCATCTATATAATTATTCACTTCAGGAATGTGCATAAATGGAATTGTGCAGTATGTATAACCCTCTGGAATTGGCTTTTGGCTTTTGTTTTTTCTCAATACAACTCTCTGAATATCTATCCAAGTTGTTTTAAGTACTAATAATTCCTTCTTTTCATTGTTGAGTAGTATTTCATGCTATAGATGTACCACAAATTGTTTAACAATTTACCATTTGAAGTACATTTTGATTTTTTTTATTTTGTACTATTAAAAATAGATTTGGTATGAACACTTATGTACAGTATGTTATGTAGACAAAATTTTTCATTTGTCTGGGATAGGTGCCCAAGAATGCAATTGCTAGGCCATATGGTAATTATGTGTTTAGGTTTATCAGAATTTGTCAAACTGATTTCCAGAGTGTGTGTATCATTATACATTCCTATCAGCAATATATAAATGATACAGCTTTTTTACATGTTCTTCGGGATTTGGTGGTGTCACTTTTCTAAAAAAAAAATTAGCCATTCTGACAGGTGTGCAGTAATCTCATTGTATCTTAAATGTGCATTTTTCTAATAGATTTTGTCAGCTTATTTCCATCTGTATGTCCTCTTCAATGAAATGACTATTCATGCTTTTCCCCTTATTTTCTAATTGAATTGTCTGTAGGACTTTTGTTGTTGTCAAATGTGAGAATTCTAAACACTAGTTCCAGGTACTATTCCTTTATTGAATATGTGATATATTAGTCCGTTTTCGCACTGTTATAAAGAAATACCTGAGACTGGGTAATGTATAAATATAAGAGTTTATAACTCACAGTTCTGCATGGCTGGGAAGACCTCAGGAAATTACAATCACGGTGGAAAAGCAAGGCACATTTTACATGGCAGCAGGAGTGAGAGAGCAAGAGAATGACAGCAAGTCAGCAGGGAACTGCCTAACACTTTTAAACCATCAGATCTCTGGAGAACTCACTCACTATCATGAGAAGAGCATGAGAGAAACTGCCCCCATGATCCAATCAACTCCCACCAGGACCCTCCATTGGCATGTGGGGATTATAATTTGAGATGAAATTTGGGTGGAGACACAGAGCCAAACCATATCATTCCACCCCTGGACCCTCCCAAATCTCATGTCTTTTTCACATTTCAAAACCAATTATGCCTTCCCAACAGTTCCCCAAAGTCTTAACTCATTCCAGCATTAACTCAAAAGTCCACATCCAAAGTCTCATCTGAGACAAGGGAAGTCCCTTCCACCTATAAGCCTGTAAAACCAAAAGCAAGTTAGTTGCTTCCAAGATACAATGGGGGTACAGGCATTGGGTAGTTACTCCCATTCCAAATGGGAAACATTGGCCAAAACAAAGGGGCCACAGGGCCCATGCAAGTCTGAAACCCAACAGGGCAATCATTAAATCTTAAAGCTTCGAAATAATCTCCTTTGACTCCATGTCTTACATCCAGGGCACACTGATGAAAGGGGTGGGATCTCAAGGCCTTGGGTAGCTCTGCCCCTGTGGATCTGCAGGGTGCAGCCCCCAACGTTGCTTTCACAGACTGGCATTGAGTGCTTGTGACTTTTCCAAGTATATGGTGCAAGCTGTCAGTGGATCTACCATTCTGGGGTCTGGAGAATTGTGGCCTTATTCTCACAGTTCCATTAGGCAGTGCGTCATTGAAGACTCTGTGGTGGGGTTCCAACCTCACATTTCCCTTCTGCACTGCCCTAGTAGAGTTTTTCCATGAGGGCTCCACCCCTGAAGCAAAATTCTTCCTGGATATCCAGACATTTCCTTACATCCTCTGAAATATAGGCATAGGCTCTGAAAACTCAACTCTTGTCTTCTGTGTACAGGCCCAACACCACGTGTAAGCTGCTAAGGTTTAGGGCTTGCACCCTCAGAACCAATGTTCCAAGCTCTACCTTGGCCCCTTTTAGCTGTGGCTTGAGCTAGAGTGGCTAGGAAGCAGGACACCAAATCTCGAGACTGCACAGAAGAGCACGGGCCCTGGGCCTGGTCAAAAAAACCATTTTTCCCTCTTAGCCTCTGGGCCTGTGATGGAAGGGGCTGTTGTGAAGATCTCTGACATGCCCTGGAGACATTTTCCCCATTGTCTTGGCTATTAACATTTGCCTCCTCATTACTTATGCAAATTTCTGCAGCTGGCTTGAATTTCTCCCCAGAAAATTGGATTTTAATTTCTACCTGATGGTCAGGCTGCAAATTTTTCATACTTTTATTCTCTGCCTTTCTTTTAAATATTAGTTCTAGTTTCAGGTGATCTGTGAACATATGACTGAACACTTTTAGAATCAGTCAGGTTACATCTTGAATGCTTTGCTGCTTAAAAATTTCTTATGCCAGATACCTTATATCACCTTTCTCAAGTTTAGACTTCCACAGATCTCTAGGGCAGAGGCAAAATGCCCCCAGTCTCTTTGCTAAAGCATAGCAAGAGTGATCTTTACTCCATTTCCCAATAAGTTACTCATTTCTATCTGAGTCCGCTTCAGCCTGGACTTTGTTGTTCATATCACGATCAGCATTTTGGTCAAAAGCATTCAATGAGTCTCTAGGAAGTTTCAAACATTCCCCCATCTTCCTGTCTTCATCTGAGTCCTCCAAACTGTTCCAACCTCTGCCTGTTATCCAGTTTGAAAGTCACTTACATATTTTTAGGTTTCTTTATAGCTCCACTCTTGTTACTGCTATAAAGTTTCATGTATTAGTTCATTTTTACACTACTATAAGGAACTCCCTGAGACGGGGTAATTTATAAACAAAAAAGGCTTAATTGATTCACAGTTCCACATGGCTGAGGAGACCTCAGAAAACTTACAATTATGGCAGAAGAGGAATGGGAAGCAAAGCAGGTCTAATATGGCAGCGCGCATGCACGAGAGAGAGAGAGAGAGAGAGAGAGAGAGAAAGAGAGAGAGAGAGAATGCCAGGAAGAGGTGTATTCTCTTTCACTCTTTTCAAGTTCTCTTTTCAAAAAACTTGAAACCATTAGATTTTTAGAGAACTGACTCACTCTCATGAGAACAGCAGGGGGAAATCCACCCCCATTATCCAATAACCTCCCACTAGATCCCTTCCTCAGTCCATGCGGACTACAATTCAAGATGAGATTTGGGTGGAGGAACAGAGCTGAACCACATCACATGACTTGCAAATACTTTCTCCTAGTCAGTAGCTCGCCTTTTTATCCTCTGCGCAGAGAAAATATTTTCATTACAGAGCAAAAGTTTTTAATTTTGATGATGTCCAGTGTATCAAATTTTTATTGTATAGGCTATTCTTTTGGGGTCACGTTTGAATGTTCTTAGAGCTAGATATGAAGATTTTCTCTCATATTTTTTCTAAAAGTTTTGTAGTTTTACATTTAAGTTCACGGAATATTTTAAGTTAGTGTTTGAATACGGTGTGAGGTTTACTTCAAGATTTGCTTTTATGCCTACTGCTCCAGCACTATTTAATGAAATTGAATTTAATGAATTGAATTCATTAAATTGATTTTAACTTTTTTGAAAAATCAGTTGACAATGTTTATGAGAGTCTATTTCTGGATGCTTTATTTTGTTCCATTATTTTATGTATCTGTCTTGTCAAACAAAATCACACTATCTTGATTACTATATCTGTGTCAAACTTAATAAGAGGTAGACTGGTTCCTCATACATCACTCTCCTTTATGAAGGTAGTTTTAGTTATTTTGGGGCCTGTACCTTTCATAAATATTTTAGAATAAGATTTTCTATGTCTTAAAAAAACCTTGTTGAGATTTTGATTGAAATCTTATTAACCTGCAGATCATTGTTTCCTTTTATTTTGAGTGTACAGGCTTTGCTTACCTTTTTTGTCTAATTTTAAGGCTCCTTTTTCTGTTGGGTTAATAAGGTTTTTCTTTTGGGTTCTGTTGGGTCTTTTTAAGAATCACCTTAATTAGAAATTTAGGTAAGCACAAAAACTGTTCTTACTGGGGAAAAATGAAGTTAAAAAAATAGAAAATAAAACACTGAAATAAAAATCTAATTGAGTAAAATAAATATTTTCAGCTAATTTTATAAATTATATTACAAAGTAAAGGTCATATATTCATTAGCTCTGACTGCCCTAAGAATATACCATAGACTAGTGGCTTAAACAGTAGAATTTTATTTTTTAAAAGTACTAGAGATTGGAAGCCCAAGATTAAGGTGCCAGCATGACTGGTGTCTAGTGAGGGCTCTCCTTTTAAGTTGCAGACAGTTGCATTTTTGCTGTGTGCTCAGTGACCTTTCTTGAGACAGAGAGCTCATGGAGAAAGTGGCTCTCCTTATAAGGACATCAAGCCTATCAGATCAAAGCCCCATCTTTAGGACCTTATTTAATCTTGATTACTTTCTTAGAGGCCCCATCTCCAAATACAGCCACACACAAGGGATAGGGCTTCAGCATATGAAGTGGGAGAGGGTGCACAAACATTCAGTCCATAACAGATGAAGTAACCAAAGCCTCCGAAAATTTATAATCATTTTTATCAGTTTCATGGTGTGTGACAGGAGCTGTCCTAAGTATTATAAGTAATGACTCTCCTAATCCCCTAGCTGCCTTTAAGATGTAGGGGTACTATTATTATCACCCTTTATAAACTTAGGCCTGGATAGTCTTTTTTTTTTTTTTTTTTTTGAGATAGAGTCTTGCTTTGTCTCCCAGGCTGGAGTGCAGTGACATGATATCAGCTCATTGCAATCTCTGCCTGCCAGGTTCAAGTGATTATCATGCCTCAGCTTCAGAGTAGCTGGAATTACAGGCATGTGTCACCATGCCCAGCTACTTTTTGTATTTTTCGTAGAGATGGGATTTCACCGTGTTGGCCAGGATGGTCTCAAACTCCTGACCTCAGGTTTATAAGCATGAGCCACCATGCCTGGTGTGGATAGTCTTAATTAAGTAACTTGCTCAAGGCCACTCAAATAAAATGGTTTGAGTTTAGATTTGAATTCAGCTAATCTGTCTTCAGAATCTGAACTTTTAAAGACTATAGCATTCCGCCTCTCTGTAGTGAATTATTGGCAAGAGTGTGAAAGAAATGTTGGTTGTTATATGTACTTCAAATAATTCCTGAAAAAGGGTAAATGCTTTCAATAGAAGTGTGAAATAGGAAATATGGCAGAAGTATTGTGATCTTTTCAGCCCACAGCAATTCTACATTTTAGTATCATTAATAAGGATGCAAAATGACAAGGGAAATCTAGAGATGACCAGAGAGTCCATTTCTATAGGAGGAGATGAACCAAACAGACTCATTTTTCTTTTGTGGAGTTCAAAATAAACCAATAAGCGGTAAACACACAATCTGAGTTGAACAAGAAATGAAAGCATGCCAAGGGCAACAAATCGATTTTTAATTTTTGTGTGTACAGCTTTCCTTTCCTTGGTGTCTCACTGTGATGAATGAGGTAAACAACAGACCCTCTCTAAATTACAAACCCTAGATAAATTATGAGCAGAGTAACAATGCATAAAACCACAACTTTCTTTTCCAGTAACTGCTTTGGCCTTGTTATATGGGATTTTCTGCCCAGAGACACAGAATCTGTGCCATTTAGAGGCTCTTATATGCACTTTAAACTTCAGCCTACATATATTGGTAAAGAGTTAAGTTTAGAGGCCATTTAAATATGTTAACATTTTGCTACCTTTCCTTCTCCATTTAATGAAATAACCTTCTAACCAGCAAGAATTAGGGAGAGATTGAAGTTTCTTGTAAAATTTTTAAATAATGATTTTCCTTTAAAAGATCAAATCTGTGATTGAATAACATTAAAATTATATTCCTCTCTAACGTACATTTTAATTTATTACTTTTTTATTAATTATTTAGATTTTTGAATAACCAGAACTAAAAACCTAAATTTATTGTAAAATATTTTACAGAGAATTATTTTATTGTTATAACTATCATATCATATTTTATAGGCATTTTCTTCTTTCCTTACTTTACTTTTTTTTAAAAAAAAAACTGGCTTACAGTACGGTTTCTCTCTCTACTGTTGGTAGAGGACCTGGCAAAATGCAATGGAAATGCATTCAGAGAATTGCAGACATTTAGAAATGGAAAGAACTGCATAGACCGTATAGTATAACTTCTTCAGTATGCATGCATTTTTTTAAATAAGGGGAAAATAAAAAGTGGAAATCTTTTCTCAGTTTACCCACTAGAGGCAGACTACATGCATAATATTTTATCCATGCCATGAAAATCTATGCAGGAAAAAAATAAAGCAAAAAAAAGTAACTGTGTACTGATTTTGATAGGTGGCCATGATATATTCATAACTGATACAAACTAAATCTGCATAAAAACAGTAAAATATGTTTTTTAAAAGTACAGAAAAATATAGGATAAAGTAATTACTGTAAAAATAATTAAAATTAAAATAACTCTAAGTATGTATATATTTATACTTCAAATGTGTATCAGTGTACACCACAAACAGCAGCATTTATTCCATGAGAAGGCAATAGAAGGAAAAAATGAAGATACAATGTTGCTCTTTACTTAAAATTGTCCTGTGTCTACTACATATTAATCTATACTTAATTCCAAGAACAAAACCTGGGAAAGCAGGGGCAAAAGGAGAGAAGAAAATCAAGATTAGGGAACATTAAAGCAGCTTTGTGATTAAGAAAGAGAGAGGGAAAAGGGGATGTTGAACTTCTAAATGAGTAACAGTTGACTGCCCTGCCATTACTGTTCAGATTGTACCCATAGAGGGCTCTGGAATAAATTTAGCTTGAGCTAGTTACATCCTGAGAAACTTCCAGTTTTATTTTCCACAGAACACAGTGAAGCTGTCTAGTAGAAGAAGTTCACTCCTTTGCTCTTTCATGAAATAAGCTAGAAGAGAAATGTCATCAGTTTGCCTCTGCTTAACATTTTTCTGTATAATTGGGTACCCCTCATAGGAATTCTAAGTCCCTATCCTGTACCCCTAAGTTAGACTGATTACTAAGGTTCTACAATTTCTCGACCTTTACTGTTTCCATTCTAAATCCATTAGCGTAAGGCCTGTGCAAATATACAATGAAATGTTGATTTGGCAAGAATCAAAATGGATAATCTGCATCTTCTTTTCTTTTGTAGATATTTTAAAAATCTCATGGACACTGGCTTTTACAAAATTTTTTTGACAGTAGTGGAGAAGGAATTGTGGTTCAGAATTTAAGCTATAGATTATAGAGTAGACAACTGCTAATTACTAAGTTTATTTTCTAGGTTTACTTAGGGTAAGATTGAATTCAAATTTCAGTGAACTCTTTGTTTTGGAGGTCAGCAAACAAGGGTCCACAGACCAAATTCAACTCATTGTATCACCTGGAAGCTGAGAATGGCTGACAAAATTCAAAAGAATAATAATACTTTGTGGCACATAAAAATTATGCAAAGTACAAATATCAGTGCCCATAAATAAAGTTTTATTGGAATAGCAATGCTCATTCATTTACATCTTTGGCTGCTTTTAGACTACTGATGTAACAGAAGAGTTAAGTAGTTGGGAAAGAAATAGTATAGATCACAAAGCCTAAAATATTTTCTGACTCTTTACAGAAAAAGTTATATATATATGTGTGTGTGTGTGTGCGTGTATATATATATGTGTGTGTGTATATATGTTATATATATAACATGGATATTATATAATATATGTTATACTGTTATATATATAACATAGATATATAACATATAATATAGTTATATATATAACTGTTATATATAAAACAGAGTTTACAACTGTTATATATAACATACACATACATACACGTGTATATATATATATATATAAATAAACAGAGCTTACAACTTTTGAATACATATAGCTGTGTTATGTACATATAACAGACTGTTTTACTTCAATGGCACTTGAAAATTTTTCTAACATTATTTCTTCTTTTCCATGCTTCATCCCTACTCCAAATAGAAATGGAATAGACTGAGAAGGACTTATATCTTAAAGGTTCAGAAACTCTCTCAGATGAGCAGTTTCTCTGGACTACTAAACAAATGGTTGAACAATTATCACAAAATTTCAAGGTAAAAGAATACTCAGAAATGTGTTCCATTTTTCTGTCGCTTGTCAGAGTTTTTTCCCTTCAGCTGGGCATTGTCCAGTGTGTGCATTTATAGACCAAGACTGATCTTTTCCCACCTGGCTGTAGGGCTCTCCCTCACTTTCACTCATGTTTTCCCACTTGCTATTATTTTTTTCTAAGAAAAAATTCAGTTCCAAATTATACTGACCCTTAATAGCAAACACCATTCTCTATCATCATCAAAGACAGTTAATAAAAATGGACATCACAGTGACTCAGGCAGGAATGCTAACTCCCCACTTACCCTGTCCTAAGACATTTTTCTCTATTCCTATTAGAGAAAAGCATTTCCCTCCCCAGACCTTTCTGCACAGGCCAGAAAGCAGTAACTTTTTGTTGATGAGTTTAGAGGAGAACCTAAATGTGTGGGCCTCAGCCTTTTGGGTTCCCCGTCCACAAAGCCCACCTAGTTTGTCTACTCTGCCATCATGCACTTGACTTGAGTGGATTCTATTGCTCTTGTAAACAATGCATAAAGTTGTCCAGGGGTAAAATTTTAGGGGGCTTGATTTAACCGTGGCATGTCAGCCACATTCTCTTATCACATTTATGCTTAGTAAAAATGATACTCTGATGTCCGTTATTCTATCTCAGGTATGATATTTTCAGTTTGGTTTCAACCTTGGGAGGGGAAAAATGGGTATTGGTAATTTTCTTCCCAGTCCCCAGAAACACATAGATAAATATTTACTTATCACCTTATACTGTTTTTATACTTAGAAATCCACTGTCAAATATTATTTTCTACAGGAATCTTGAATTTCAAATGAATTTAATACCCAGTGTTGAAGATATACAAAGCTAAGAGCTTCTAATGCATTGAATGTCCCCTTCTCTAATTTTCTCTGTAGTAGAAGAGTATTACGTGTCAAGAAAAGTTAGTCAAAAAAACAAACTCATTGAGGATTCACTAGATGCAAGGCATCATGCTAGAAAATGCAGTAAACTAAAAACAAAAAATAAAATGAAACCAAGAACTAAAGCTATGATACGAGACAATATAATAAGTGTCCCAGTAAAGAATAAGATAGAGGGAGGCCGAGACAGGTGGATCACGAGGTCAGGAGATCGAGACCATCCTGGCGAACACCGTGAAACCCCGTCTCTACTAAAAAATACAAAAAACTAGCCGGGCGAGGTGGCGGGCGCCTGTAGTCCCAGCTACTCGGGAGGCTGAGGCAGGAGAATGGCGTAAACCTGGGAGGCGGAGCTTGCAGTGAGCTGAGATCCGGCCACTGCACTCCAGTCCGGGCTACAGAGCGAGACTCCGTCTCAAAAAAAAAAAAAAAAAAAAAAAAAAAAAAGAATAAGATAGAATGCTATAGTATTTCCAAGGAAAGTGAGGTTAGCCAAATCAGAATAGGTTTTGTGTTGAGTACTCAGATATGTAGAACTAAAAGATTTTAATGGGAGGAGAATACAGGGCGAGGAATTCTGAAAATGGAGAGCTCTATTGTAGAAAGAAGAATACATTTGAAAATATCTTCCCATATCAGTTCTTTTCTTATTGACAATCGCAAATATTTCAGCTATAAAGTTTGGGCTTTTCAACGGAGTACACTCTGCTTCTTTATTTTCTTTCCCCTACTTTTTTAAAGACAGAGTCTTACTCTGTTTGACAGGCTGGAATGTAGTGGTGCAATCATGGCTCACTCACTGCAGCCTTAACTTCCTCGACTCAAGTGATCCTCCCACCTCAGCCTCTTACGTAGCTGGGATCACAGGCACCCCGCACCATGCCCAGTTCATTTAAAAAAAAAAATTGTAGAAAATGGGTCTCTCTAGTTTGTCCAGCTACTCTTAAAAATCCTTGGCTCAAGTGATCCTCTCACTTGGCCTCTTAAAATGATGGGATCACAGGCATCAGTCCCCATGCCCAACCTGCTTCCTTATTCTTTATTCCTGTTTCCCTGAACAGTTTTCTATACAGTGGGAAGTGATGTGGGATCATTTCCCTATTCCATCTGTCCTTTAGGATTGCCAAAATTGGCACAGATTAATTAAGAGACTGTGATCGCGTCTGTCCCAATGACAGGACATGATGATGGTCATAAACAATATATTTCACTGGGGGAGAAAAATTGAGCTACCAAACTGGATAATTAAGGGAAGCTGCTGAAACATTATCCTATAAAGTTCAATTTTTTTTTTTTTTCAGTGGGCTTGGCCTTGTTAAATTGAAAATAAATGGAAATGTATGACTCTTAAAGCCTCGCTACAATCAGTGTGAGAAGCAACAGAAATCCAGGGTTTGCTGCCCTGTGGCCTGGGAAAGATGGAATTCCCCGGTTCCTTGTCTTGTGTTTAGTTTCACTTTTTCACATTGCCAGGAGGGTCACCCTGTTTTCTAAAGTAAGAGGCAGGTCAGTTAATCTTCTTTATGGTACGCTGCGGGAGAGGCAGACCACTTCTTTAACACACACTTTGATACTACATAACTGACAGTCCCTCAATATTCCTTTGGGGCTCCGACTATTCAGAGAAACAGCTCACTAAATGCAAGCAAGTGTCAGATATTAACATTGAATTAAAACTGAAGGTAAAAATGGGGACACTGGCATATTCCTGTCCATGAGCTTGACAGGAAATTTATTTTGCTGTAGCTGAAAAGTAATTAACCTCCACTGTGAGAGAATTCTATTACTAGTAGCTATTCTGCCATGCAAAGTGCACTACATGGAAATGTTACAGGCTATCAAGCAGAAACGGCAGATTTGTCTGCATTTTAAACTGAATTTCCATTACCCTATTCTCTTCTCTTCTGTATCTCTCCTTCCACACCACCTTCTCTCTTGTTTTCACTGAAGCTGGAAATTGAGACACATATGAAACTTGAAAAAAGGTTTAAATCAAAAGAGTGCTTATAAGGATTTTGTAAGATGTATTCTTTTTTTTTCTAGTATTTGGAATTTTTAAACAAATAATATCCTTTGGTGTGCTGGAAAAAATGCAGCATTATGCAAAGATACTCAACCATGAATAATTTTATTATGATCATAGTGAAGAAAATCATAATTCACTGAATTCTATTCATTTTTTCATCTTCAATGTTATATATGCAGACATGCACATATACATATATACATAATCTTTATAAGGAACACATTTGAGGAAATCTACATACTGTCATTTCTGCTGTAATGCTTGTTTTGAAACACAAATTTGTTCCAAAGAAATTGATATATTAAGGAACAATTTGAGCATAATGCAAATTTCATGTGTGATTATGCCTGATTTTGTCAGCGAGAAACACCATGAGAAGGCAGAAAGCTGCACATGGCTGGACTGAGCCCAGTAGGAATACACAAAATGCACACAGGCACACAGTCACCTATCTCTCAGCTACCTCAGTTTATCACACATGTTATGAGCCACAAACACCCACATCTGGTGTTAGAACTTTTCTTCTAATTTCAGATAACCCCCTTCCACGACTCCACAATAACTTACATGTCACAACCCTTCCAAGAGCAGCCTCACCTCATTTTTAAGGTAAAGTTACATATTTATTGAAGTATTTATGCATTCCTTAAGCATTTAACTGTGCTACTATCTTCATTATATTACTACCAGTCTTTCATGTGTCAGTAATGAAATTTCTGAGTGTTGTTCTCCTAACTTATTTTCTCCCCTAAGCCCTTTGTTTTTTATTGCATAATTTGGCATAGAGACACATATGCTGTATTACAGCAGAACTGACTACACTTCTCTTTTCCTTTCATTATTATGATTAATGTATGTGACTCTTGTTTCATCAATAATGAATGTTTCTGAGTTTTCTATGCATTTGTCACATAGGTACAACAATAGAGTAACCAATCATACTTTATTACACTAGGAAAAAAGAAGATCTCTTCTCCTAGAAGGCAATTGCTAAGGAGAGGAAAACATAATTTTCAGTATTATTACTGATTTTCTGAAATAATAGCAATGGTTGCCATTCATAGACACCTTACCTTGACTTGGCACAGTGGTGTGTCCTTCTTTGTGGATTCACACACCAACATTGGCAATAGTGTAGGATTATCTTCTATGTCTTACAAATGAGGAAACCAAAGCTAAAGAGCCCACATAGCTTGTCCAGTGTTTCCTGAGCTATTCAGAATAGAACAGAAAACTTAGAAGAAGAATTCCAAAGTGAAAACTCTGCTATCTGGAACATCTTTCTTATTGGCTTCAAATAGATCCAAGACTATTAGAATTTGTACTTACACATTATTGGTTTTAATCTCCTTATTTATAAAATGAGAAAATGTAGGCTCAGGGGATCCATGCACCTTATCCTAGCTCCCTTGGTCAGAATAGAATTTAGAACCCAGATCATCTACTCAAAGTTCATTTCTCCTAGCTTGTTGCATTGTTTTAAAATGTCAGGGTGAAAAAAACAATTAACTCCTGGGAGGCTGTTTGGTCTCATACCTACTATATGAGAATTCAGTTAATGAATTGTTTTCTTCCATTCTTAAGTAAAATAATCTACATATGTGTGAACTCCCTAAAATAAAGAGTGGAATGAGGAGCAGCTATGTCACATTTGTGCATTTCCAGAAAAAGAAATAACAAAAGCCATTCTGTATTTTTTCTTGGAACAACATCTAGATGTGGGGTATTTTATGGTAATTACTGTTTATAATCTATTATTCTGGGAATTGAACTTTACAAACATGAAAGCCAACTTGTAAAATTTTTCTGACAGAGAATGACACTGAGCTCCAGAAAACAGAAAGTGTTGTACATTCTCTCTGGGATCTGTCACTGTTCATGATCATTAAAGAAGGCAGATGGAATAAACAAATCTCTGTTATTTGACCATCACAGGGAAGTTGAGATGCAAAACAAAATCACCCTTGTGTGTTTTTTTTGTTTGTTTGTTTTTTAAATCTTGAAATACCTAACTGGGCTGTCTTCACTCTAGGAAAATGCCGCAAACTGGTTGTGGTAGTGGTGGTTCAGTCTATTTTAGATACTAAAAAAGGAAAGCCTTCACTGAAAATTACACAGGATGTAAATTTTAAGAATTACATACTGATGGCTCCCTTCTTCTCCCAGTTGCCCGCCAGCCATGTGTGTGAATGCTATGGATTAGCAGCATGCTACCCTCCTTCTCAGGAAGAGAAGGCTGATGGCATGTTGCAGGTGTGAAATGACTTTGGCTTAATGGCGGGCTATGGGGTATTGGGATTTCTTTCTTTCTTTCTATTAAAGCAGCACTTTAAAGTGACAGGAAGCTCTAGGATTCAAGATTACTATTTTTAATGATAAATGTATAAATACTTTAGTATTAGGGGTTTTGAATTTATAATACATTTGGGAAAGATTTCTACTTCTCTTTCCTTTAAAGAAGTTTTTGAGAAAGAATAATTAAAGTTTATAATCTACTATTGTGGAACTATTCAGAAGCCTTTTATTCTGCTTTTACAATTTTTTTGTGTGTGTGAGAGAGAGTAAGAGAGAGAGAGAAAGAGAGATGAATTGAATTGTAATTGATCAATTTAATTGTTTCATGATTTAACACTCAATCTTCTCCCCACCTAGGTTACAATCTGTAAAGTTTTTGCCAAGAGTTTAGTTCAAGGGCATATGAAATAATAAAAAGTGGAGTAGGATTCAAAAAAAACTTTCATCAAAATAAGAATTTTTACCTATAGAATGAACTATTGACAAATATTTGAAATAAGTGGTTACTCTGCAAATGTTTGTTTTTTGTTTGTTTTAACCTCAATTTGTAAATGATTTTTAGTCCTGAAAACTTCCAATTGACTCCAACTCTAATGTCCTGGGGGATCAATATGTGTATGGTTAATTGTACACGGGGATTTTTGCCGAGATTAGCAACAGAGAGGGAAGGCCAGAGATCTTAATTGGTTCTGGATCTAAAAGCTTCTATTTTACTCTTGTAGAACTAAGAGAAGAACTTTTTATTTTCTTTCAAAGGTTGCAGTGTCTCTCCCTAGTGAATAGATTTCAGATTTCAGAAATAGAGAAATTTAAGATCATTTTTAATTTGTTAAATTTGCAGACAGAATACAAGTCATCGCTGACAAGTCACAGAGAGCAAAGGTAAGGACATATGACATTTAAACTTTAAAACAGGAGCAATAGAAAGAGTTGGAAGGGAATATAAGAAGCTACTTCTCTTGAAGATTAACTCATGACCTCAGGCTTAGGTCTGGATGAAAATTGGAATAGAAGCAGTATATGCAGATGATGTGGACCGGGGTATGTAATAGCCATCTATATAAAATTTTGAAATAAAAACATAATTTTCAGGCAAAAATTATGCATAGGAATAGATAAGAAAACCAGGAAGCAAATTTATTTTCAACAAAGGTACATAGCAGGAAAAATAGATGGTAACTAATTATATAGAGAGATATCTAAGAAACAAATTTTTTAGGACACTTAGGATGGGTCTTTCTTTTCTTTTTTTTTTCTTTTCCCTTCTGGACTAAATGAAGAAAAGCAAGGGAGTCTTGTGAAAAATATCCAGGAGAAAAAAGAAAGATGGAAACTCGCATATGAACATCTGTTCTGCAAAGCCACTTAAAAATAACTGAGTATTAACGTGGAAGAAAATGTGCTCAGCATGAAACTAACCACAAGTAATGTAGTAGCAGGGAGGCAGGAAGAGTGACTTAAGGAACTGGCGCCCTGTGGAGCATAACTTCTGACTGTCCGAATCCAAGTCACCCCCTCAGCTAATGGGAGGGGAAGTGGGGGCAGGCATTATGCAGGCAAATTGCCCATGAAGTGGCACAACTTTCAATTGAATCAAGATCTAAAGATGCAAAAGCCACATTAAAACAAACGAGATTACAAATTAAAGCGTTGGGTTTTTTTTTCCTTTACACAACAGATAAGTTTATAACATTGAGATGGATTTTCTTTTAAAAAATGATTCCCCTTTTAAATTAAAGGAATATTTTATTAATTATGAATATGCATTTTTGAAAATACAATGTAAAATTATGTATTATTCTTGGACTTCTCTTTTATCTTAAATTCATGTATTTCTGAGACTATTTTCAACTATTGAAGAGTGTAATCAAATGTTTTAAATTTCCCACACATTCTAAAAATACTTGATTTTTGTATTGGGAATAAGAATATGCCTAAATTTTGCTATTATTCCCAAAAGAGACATAATTGGAAAGCACTGATTTCCAATGAAATTTCACAATCTCTTTTAATTGGAGACCATTTTAAAACATCTCTTGCATAGTTTCATCTTTTAAGGAAATAGGAAAGAAATGATAACTTAGTTACTTTCACAAACGCAGTATCTTTTAAAACAAAAAGGACCCGGCGCCAGGGCTCACGGCCGGAAATCCCAGCACTTTGGGAGGTGGAGGCGGGTGGATCACGAGGTCAGGAGATCGAGACCATCCTGGCCATAATGGTGAAACCCCGTCTCTACTAAAAATACAAAAATAAATAAATAAAAAATAAAAAATTAGCTGGGCGTAGTGGTGCACGCCTGTAGTCCCAGCTACTTGGGAAACTGAGGCAGAAGAATCGCTGGAACCCAGGAGGCAGTGAGCCCAGATCATACCACCGCATTCTAGCCTGGCGACAGAGCGAGACTCTGTCTCAAAAATAAAACAAAACAGAAACAACCTCTGTGAAGGTGACATGTCGTATACTCTAATCTGTGCCACATCTCTCTACAAAATGAAAAAGTCTCGAAGGAAAGAAGTGCTTCTCCTTAAGGTCACCTGTAGTAGTATTGTATTATTAGTATTTTTCGTATTCAGGCTGCCAGATTCCACAATGTTTATCTTTCTTGCCTTAAATGTGTTGTCTACACAAGTATATTCTCAGCAATTTCTGGTGCTTGTTTTATTTTTGAAGCTAAGTGGTAAGTTAATAAGTATTTACATTTTTATCATGCTTTAAATTATGCATATATGTTGTATGAAGAGTATTATATATGATTTATCTAAGAGTAAGCATTTTTTTAAAAGTGATGCCTCTTCTTATCTCTAACATTGTCTTGTAACTATTGATCTCTGTTCCTCTTTCCTTATCTATATCCTCTGTCCCCTATATTCACTAATAAAGACCTCTAAAGAAACATAATTCAAAATGTGAGAACTAGGCCAGTGTACAGCCTTCATTCACGCTCTTATATTCCTACTCATCTTTTTTTAATGTGCTTGTATTGATAGCATCTAAAGATAACAACAATAAAATCTATATTATAGTTTTATTTCATGAGCAAACTGTCAAAACCCAATGTAATTGATATCTTATAAGTAAAATGAATCCCACACATGACAAAGTAAGTTTATGGATTTCATTGCGATGAAAGGAAAAGAAAATTTAAAAAGCAGCGAGGCTGTGTTAATGGAGCGTATAAAAGCAGAAACACTTATTATTACAGAATCCTTATTGGCTATTGGGATTCTGGTTATATTTAACTGCCATTTGAATAGGTTTTACTGAACAAAGCACTGCTGTGCTTGTGTTTTTAAAAATCAGACCTGAAGCAAAGTTATATGTGTGAGCCCTTTCCTGAAGAGGGAGGGATAGTGGGAGCAAACTAGGAAGTGTCAAACCCAAATCAATGATGAGGGAACCAGCTGGCCATCACTAAAGGCAACTGGCTTCTCTACACTGTGAAACTTTCCGAGAAGCCTTGTGAAATATGTTTCAGGACCGTCTTTCTGGGAAAGGAAGGGAAATGCTTTTCATCTGCAAGTCGTATGCCCATAAGTCATTTTGACAAACAGGTTTCTTCAGAGTCCTATACCCATCTCTCAACAAAGAAGTCCAAGGGCAGGAGTCGAAAGGCACATGTGCAATCTGCATGCCACCAGACTGCCCAACATGAGGCTGATCAGAACTCTTACAGAAATGATCACTGCTTTACCCAACGGTTGCTTTGAAAAAGACAGGAGAAGGTTAGGGGATCTAAAGTGGTGCCTAAGAGATGTTCATAACAGCCAGCTTTAATGTAAACTTGGAGACAATCTACATAAAGCCCCTAAAAGAGAGACAAAAATACAAACAAACAAATGAAAAACAATTAAAGAATGTTGCACATAAGCAGAGATCATAGACAGGAAATAGAGTACTTTTAGAAGACAAATTAGGAATACTTCATAACTATTATAGGAAATCAAAAGTTAAAATTTACTAAATCAATTTGATAGCAGGGGAAATATTTAGATTCTAACAATCAATTGTTTGTTTTTCCTTTTTTATTTATTTATTTTTTTATTATACTTTAAGTTCTAGGGTACATGTGCATAACGTGCAGGTTTGTTACATATGTATACTTGTGCCATGTTGCTGTGCTGCACCCATCAACTCGTCAGCACCCATCAACTCGTCATTTACATCAGATATAACTCCCAATGCAATCCCTCCCCCCTCCCTGCTCCCCCCCCATGATAGGCCCCGGTGTGTGATGTTCCCCTTCCCGAGTCCACGTGATCTCATTGTTCAGTTCCCACCTATGGGTGAGAACATGCGGTGTTTGGTTTTCTGTTCTTGTGATAGTTTGCGAAGAATGATGGTTTCCAGCTGCATCCATGTCCCTACAAAGGACACAAACTCATCCTTTTTTATGGCTGCATAGTATTCCATGGTGTATATGTGCCACATTTTCTTAATCCAATCTGTCACTGATGGACATTTGGGTTGATTCCAAGTCTTTGCTATTGTGAATAGTGCCACAATAAACATACGTGTGCATGTGTCTTTATAGCAGCAGGATTTATAATCCTTTGGGTATATACCCAGTAATGGGATGGCTGGGTCATATGGTACATCTAGTTCTAGATCCTTGAGGAATCGCCATATTGTTTTCCATAATGGTTGAACTAGTTTACAATCCCACCAACAGTGTAAAAGTGTTCCTATTTCTCCACATCCTCTCCAGCACCTGTTGTTTCCTGACTTTTTAATGATCGCCATTCTAACTGGTGTGAGATGGTATCTCATTGTGGTTTTGATTTGCATTTCTCTGATGGCCAGTGATGATGAGCATTTTTTCATGTGTCTGTTGGCTGTATGAATGTCTTCTTTTGAGAAATGTCTGTTCATATCCTTTGCCCACTTTTGGATGGGGTTGTTTGTTTTTTTCTTGTAAATTTGTTTGAGTTCTTTGTAGGTTCTGGATATTAGCCCTTTGTCAGATGAGTAGATTGCAAAAATTTTCTCCCATTCTGTTGGTTGCCTGTTCACTCTGATGGTAGTTTCTTTTGCTGTGCAGAAGCTCTTTAGTTTAATGAGATCCCATTTGTCAATTTTGGCTTTTGCTGCCGTTGCTTTTGGTGTTTTAGACATGAAGTCTTTGCCCATGCCTATGTCCTGAATGGTACTACCTAGGTTTGTTTTTCAACAATTATTTTTTAGCTCCTAATATGTGTCAGGTAATATGTTACATACTGGAATAGAATAGTGGTCCACAAGGCAAAATTCATCTGCCTTCCCTTATGAATATTGAATCCACTATCAAGGAAGATATACACTGAACAGATTGTGTACCTACAACTATTTATTAAAATATATGAGAAATGCTACAAGGAAAAATGGAAGGCACAACGATAATATTTTTAGGGAGCACCTAACTAGTCCTGTAGCCCAGTTATGTTTATGCAAAGATTCATAAGAGGAGGCAAAAGACAATGTTACTGTATTCCATACAGCTGGACTAGCTGCATCATTCTTTCAGTGCTGTGTACTTTAAACCTTTTATTTTTAATTAATTAATTAATTATTATTATTAGTTTTGGAGTCAGGGTCTTGCTCTGTTGTCCAGGCTGGAGTGCAGTGGTACAATCTCAGATCACTGCAGCCTCCACCTCCTGGGCTCAAATTATCCTCCCACATCAGTCCCCTAGTAGTTGGGACTACATATCTAGTTAATTTTTGTATTTTTTGTAGAGATGGGGCTTTGCCATGTTGCACAGGCTGGTCTTGAGCTCCTGGACTCAAAGAATCCACCCACCTTGGCTTCCCAAGTGCTGGGATTGCAGGCATTAGCCACCATGCCTGGTTCTCATGAACCTTTCAAATCCATCCACCTTTTTCCTCTCCTATGGCTACTGTCCCATTAGTTCTTGACAAATGAGTGGATATTGGGAGTAAAGTGGATATGGAGAGATGAGCCAGGGGAAGTTTCAGAAGAAACCCCTTGATGAACATTGGGGGTAACCCTGTCAGATGGCACAGCCCGCGTTAGCAGTATTTGCAAAGGGTGTGCACCAGAGGCATCTTTTAGAGGCCTCTTTGGGTGACTTTCAAAATGGAAATATCAACATTTAATTATAGTGATATTCAAAAAAGAAGAGGAAGGTGGGGGTACCTGTAGAAATCTCTCAGCCAATCACAAAGCCCAAAGGAGGTCACGTTAGTAGCTCTTTACAACAGACATAAATGAACAGTGCCACAAAATTTTAGAATATAAACTAATACTCCAACTTTTTTCTGGATTAGAAAACAATCCAACTCTGCTAGATTAGAAACTGTGTTAGATGCAGTATGTTTGAAAAGAAAGAACATCAATGGGTTTTAGAGTCAGGAGCCCCTAACGAGAATTCTCAATTATGCTACTTTCTAAGTATCTAAACTTGAAGTCTAACCTTAACCCAATAATTGAAGTTCTCTGAGCCTCGGTTTCCTTGCCTATTAAATGATGATAGTAATATTTATGTTCCAGGTTAGTTGTGTCAATTAATATCTATCAGAGTTCATGTACTCAATAAATGTTAATTTTTTTTGTCTTCCCCCCTCAAAGCTGTTTGTCAAAACTGGGTATGTAGAATTTGACTAGTGTGATTAAATATGTTAACATTCTCTTGTGGGTGATATTTGACCAGTGTCCTGCTAAAAAAGATGATTCATTAAAATTACTCTCTTCAATACATTCAGATACCCCAAAGCCAAAGCAATTGCACAGTGGTTTTGGAAAAGCTCTACAATTAAGAACAATACATAAAACAACTTGGGATAATTCATTTATTCAGAAAATATTATGAATCAATATGATAAGCCTGGGATATGAAGAAGAAAAAGCTTTGATACTGAAAAGAATCATTAATGAAGGAGCAATTTCAGCAAGATGGTAGAGTAGGAGGTCCCAGCATTGCTTTTCCCACAAAGAACAAGAATTTGGTAGCTATCTATGAATGAAAATAACTCTGGAAGGGCTCAGTGTTCACTTGAGAAAGAACAGCAACCACCCTTCTCCCTTTTCTTTACCCAGAGCCATCCGACATGCTGCTCCTATGGGTGCTTTGGCCTAGGGACCCAGCATAGCCACTGTACACATGCATGCAAATGACCTGGGATTTCCCAGTGTAGGCTCTTGCCCCACTGACATGCACTAATAGCTAACCCCTGTATGTAGGCTCATGCATGCCACTAACACCAGCCTCCATAGGTGCATATGCACAAGCAGCCAACTCTACCACCTAGTGTTTGCTGAAAGCCATAGCTGGTCCCTGTAGCTGAATGTACATATACAACTCCAGTTTGTGCCCTCAGAAACCTACAAACACACAGCTGGTCTGACCCCTGTTGCCAGCCTACAGTTGACTTTTCAATTGTGTACATGCATACTGCCAGCCTCCAACAAAACTCATGAACCACAGTTGACTCCAGCCCCTGCCTCTAACTCTGCATCATACCACCATGCACAAGGCTGCAGCTGGCCTCTCCTGCTATGCATGTGCTGTTAGCCAACATCTGCAGCAGAATGTGTACACACAAGTTCTGGCTTTCATCACTTCCTGCCCCAGCACCTTGCTGCTGAACCCAAGCTGTTGCTAAGAACCATAAGAGCCCTTATGGCCACTGTGGACCTCCTACAGCCCTTACCACCAAGGATCACACAGTTGTTGACATCCCAGGTTTCAGTTGTCTAAGTCGATATGACACCATGTCCAACTGGACCTGGAGTCACCACAGGCCCACAAACTTGGCAACCTACACCACTGGATCTGTTGCCACAGTGTGCCCCACAGTGACCCATTTCCCCTGGTACCAGATGAAGGCTTTTTATTACCAAAGCCAATATATACTGCCTGGAAAATGTGACTAAGTTTTTCAAATGAGCACCTTTTCAGAGTGACAAGTATCACAAAAAATCAGGGAAAGATGTCACCACTACAGGAAGAAAAAATTTTTCAATAACTGACCTCAAAGAATTGGAGTTCCATAAATGGCCTGACAATTAGAAATAATTGTTTAAAGAAGCTCAGTGAACTGTAAGATTATCCAGAATAATTTTTTTTATGAAATCTGGGGAAAAAAATACAAGAAAAAACAAACAAGAATGTAAACAAAAAGATAGAATACAAAAGCACCCCAGAAAATTCAGAGCTACGGACTACAAAGAGTAAAATAAATGCAAACAGAGAGCTTCAACAACAGACTGTACTATATAGAAGAAAGCACAAGTGAACTTGAAAACAAATCATTTGGTCAGAGGAGAGGAAAAAATGACGAAGAATGAAAAAAGCCTACAGAACATATGGGATACCATTAAGACAGCTAAGTTTTGCATAATAGGAGTTTCTGAGGAAGAGACAGAAAAATAGAGAAATGTGTAAAATGCTTTTTTTAAAATAAATAACGCCTTAAAAATTCCCAACTCTGAGAAGAATATGAATCTCCAAACTCATGAAGCTAAAAAATCTCCAATCAGATTCAATCCAAAGAAGAGTTCCCCAAGATACATTTTAATCAAACTGTCCAAAATCAAAGACAAAGAAAATATTTTATAAGCAACAATACTGAAAAAGCATATTACAGACAAGGAAACGTTAATAAGGTTAAAGAAGTTTTCTCAGCAAAACTTTTCAGGACAGGAGAGACTGGAACTCATAGAGTTGGAAAAAACAACAAAAATTATTAAGAAATTACAACAAACAAATTGTTCTTTGAAAATGAAGGAAAGATAAAGACAATAACAGATAAGCAAAAGCTAAGGGAGATCATCACCACTAGACTTGCCTTACAATAAATGCTAAAGGCAGTTCTTTAAGCATAAACAAAAGGTGGAGAATTAGTAACGTAAAATCATTTGAAATTTTAAATTTACTGGTAAAAGTAAATATATAATCAACTTGAGTGTACTCTACTGCTGTGGTGTGTAAATCACTGATAACTAGTATAAACGTTAAAAAGGTAGTATAAATAACCACAGCCCACTCTAGTCACTTGAAGTACCAGCAGGAGTGATCAGACAAGAAAAGAAAAAAGCCATCAAAATTGGATAAAAAGAAGTAAAATTATCCTTGTTTGCAGATCACATAATCTTTCATGTAGAAAATTCCAAAGATCACACAAAAAATGTTAAAACTAATAAATGAACTCAGAAAAATTGCAGGATACAAACTTACAACACAAAAATTATTTGCACTTCTTCACAAAAATAATGACCTATCTGAAAAAAAAAAATCAAGAAAGCAATCTCTTTTACAATAGCATCAAAAAGAGTAAAATACTTAAGAGTAGATTTAACGAAGGAGATAAAAAATTTGTGCACTGAAATCTATAAAATATTGATAAAATGAAGAAGAAACAAAAAAGTGATATTCAGTCCTCATGGACCAAACAAATTAATATTGTTGAAATGTTCATCCTACCCAACGTAACTTACATATTTAGTTTAATACCTATCAAAATTGCAAGGACATTTTTCACAGAAATAGAAAAAAAATCTTAAAATTTGTATAATACCACAAAAGATCCTGAATTGTCAGAGCAATCTTCGCAAAAAGAATTAAACCAGAGACATCACACTTCCTGATTTCAAAACATACTATGAAGTTATAGGAACCAAAATAGTATGTCTCTGACATGAAAATGCCGACCAATGAAACAGAATAAAGCCCAGAAATAATCCCAAGCATGTATGATCAACTAATTTTCAACAAGGGCTGATTTTCAACTATGAAAAAAAAAATGAGGAAAGAAGAATCTCTTAAATAACTGGTGAAGGGAAAACTGGATATCCAGACGCAAAAGAATGAAATTGGACCTTATACGTAAAAATAAATTTAAAACACACGACAGACTTAAACATGAGACACCTAGATGAACATATAGGGCAAATGCTTGACAACATTGGTCTCAGCAATGATTTTTTATATGATCACCAAAGTACAAGCAACAAAAGCAAAACTGAACAAGTAGATTACATTAAATTCAAAGGCTTTTGTACAGCAAAATTAACAATCAGCAAAACAAAAAACCATCCTAGAGATTGAGTGAAAATATTTGTGAACCATATATCTGATAGAGTTAACTTCCAAAATATATAAGAAACTCTCACAATTCAATTACAAAAACACCAAATGATTTAATTTTAAAATGGGCAAAGCAACTGACATTTTGTATGTTTTCATTTGAGAGACGTCTATTCCTCAAAATTTACAAATGACAAGCAGGTATTTCAAAAGATTTTTAATCTCTATTATCACAAGAGAAATGCAAATCAAAATAGCAATGAAATATCACCTCAAATCTATTAGGATGACTATTCTAAAAAAGAGAAGAAACAATAAGTGGTGGTGAGGGTGTGGAAAAATGAGGATGCTTGTACACTGTTGTTGGGTAGGTAAATTGGTATAGTCATTATAGAAAATTGGGGGCTTCTTCAAAAATTAAATCTAGAATTACCATGTGACCCAACAGTTCCTCTTCTGTGTATAAATTCAAAGAAAATGAAATCAGTACCTTGAATTTGTGCATCTATGATCATTGAGCCATTAATCCCCATAGCCAAGCTATGGAAACCTCAGTTTCTGTCACTAGATGAATGAATTAAAAAAAAGCAGTATATTAAAAAATAAAATTTAGCCTTAATAAAGGTGATTTTGCCATTTTCAACAGAATGGATAAATCTGGAAAACATTGTGCTAAGTGAAATAAGCAAGACACAGAAAGAAAGACAAAGCATGATCTCAATTATATGTAGAGTTTAAAATTAGTTCAATATATATTATAGAAACAGATAGCAAAATACTGATTTCTGCTGGTGGGAACATGGGAAAAATAGATATAAGTCAGAGTACCACACTGCAGTTATATAAAACGAGTAAGTCTTATGTATTGGATGATGACTACAGTTAATAATATTGCATTGCATACCAGAAATTTGCTAGAAAAGTAGAATTTAGATGCTCTCACCATGGAAAAAAATTATATGAGATGATGGATATGTTTCTTGGCTTGACTCTAGTAATATTTCACTATATATATGTATATTAAAACATCATGTTATACATCTCAAATATATACAATTAAAATACATGTTTAAAATAAGAAATAAGAAAAAGACATAAAATCTATTTTCAAACAAATGTTTAGAATAAAACAGACATTTTAAATTTTATATAACTTTTACTAATTTTTTAATATTCTACAATAAGTTATGCTATTTATCATTTCATTTCCTAGGCATATAGCCACAGATAATATTTTAACTTAACCTAAATAAAAATATTAACTGGTAAAAATTACTTTTGCTAAATTAATCAAAAGATTTAAAAGTTTCTGTTGTTTGCCTATTTTTCTATGACTTAACTTGATTCTCATGACCCTAGCATGACACAAAGTTATCTGAAATTTTCACCAAATAGATTTTCAAGAATTTTTCTGAAGGGATTAAAGTTTAACATATATAGTATTCTATAAAGGGTATAAAGTGAACTTTGTTGTCTATATTAAAATAATCATATCTTGAGTAATATTGGCTTTTATCTGAAATCTAATCCTCAATAAAAATTTAGATTTCTGATAATAAAATTATTATTTTAAACAATAAGAATAATTACAGGCACAGTGCTTCCATGCTAAAAGTCTTATAGAATATAATATTTTATGACTATAAATCAGGTAATTTTATTTGAAGCATTATATAGGGGGAAAAAAGGCGATTGAACAAAATTAGTAAAGTTAGAAGTTCTTGTTTATCTAACTTAATCCTTAGATTTTCTGAGCTACAAGAACATGTTGTATTACCAGATCCTTGAAATTCACTTCAGAATCTGCCATAGAGATATCCTTTATTTAAGTTAAGCCAAGTGTCTTTATTTAAATTAAGTGTTTTAAATTAATCCACAGTTTACGTTTTTAAACTTTTGATATTTTTATTTCATGAGTTGAGCCCTATATGTGTTGCTTTATCTTAGTGATAATATATATGTCAGTCCACTTTTTTTTTTCTTTTACAGAAACACAAAATCTGTCCTTAATAATTTCCAAGTTTCTCAGTACAGAGAAGTTACTTACTTGTTAGTTTCCTTTTTAAGCTTATATTTTCTGCTCTGAAGAAAAAAGAGAAACCAGAACTCTATAAAAACACTATGAAAACATTTTAGAAGTTTCACAATGAGACCAAATTATACATTTCTGGATGAAAATGAGAAACATTTACCCCATATCTTTTTCTTTCTGTTTTGAATTTTTGTTTCCTTCTTCAGCTGCCACCTTTTTACCTGGAAAGTGCCTGTGGGTTGTTTTTTTTAAGTTTATTCATTATTTAATTAATTTATTTATTTTGTCATTTTGTCTCAGAGTACATTTGGTCATTATGTATTCAGTCTCTTAGGTGAGTTTTCTCTTCTTTCTCCCTCTCCTTCCCTTCCTCCTCCTCCTCCTTCACTTCTCCTCCTCCTCCACTTCCTTCTCCTCCTCTTCTCCCCTCTTCCTCCTCCCCCTCCTTCTTCTGCTTCTTCTCCTTCTTCTTCCTCTCCTTCTCTTTCTTTCTCCTTCTCCTCCTCCTCCTTGCTTCTTTTCTTCTCCTCATCCTTCTTCTTTTGTTGTGATAGCATATATTATCTAAACAATATGTTAAGATAACCCAGAGGAATTTTCCTGTTGTCATATTTTAGGAACTAGAAATAATTTTAAAGATCATTATGGATGCAGAATAGTTGCACATAATCATGGGGTATGTGTGATATTTATAGATACAAACATACAATATGTAATGTCCAAATCAGGGTTATTTGGGGTATACATGACCTCAAGCATTTATTATTTCTTTCTATTAAGAACATTTCACTCCTTTAGTTTTTTGAAATATTTAATGAATTATTGTTAACTATAGTCTTCCTATTGTGTTTTTGAACACTAGATCTTATTCCTTTTATAACTGTACTTTTGTACCCATTAACATTCCCCTCTTTTTTCCTCCCTCCCCACTACCCTTTCCAGCCTCTGGTAGCCGTCTTCCACTCTCTCCTTTCACATAAGAATGAGAATAGGCAATATTTCTCTTTCTCTGTCTGGTTTATTTCAGTTAACATAATGTCTTCCAGTTCCATCCATGTTGTTGCAAATGAGAGGATTTCATTTTGTTTTGTGACCGAATAATATTCCATTGTATATATATACCACATTTTCTGTATCCATTCATTTGCTAATAAACACTTAGATTAACTCCATATCTTGGCGATTGTGAATAATGTTGTAATGAACATGAAAGTGCAGACATCCCTTCTATATACCGATTTTCTTTCTTTTGAATATATAGCCTATAGGTGGGTTTACTGGATCATATATGGTAGTTCTATTTTTAGTTTTTGAGAAACCTCTATACTGTTCTCCTCTATACTGTTCTACAGTAGTTGTAGTAAATATATTCCTACCAACTGTGTGTGAGGATTTCTTTTCCTCCACATGCTTGCCAGCCTGCCTTTGCAAGAAAGCCATCCTAACTGGGATGATATTTTTATACAGGCATACCATGAACAATAATCACATCAGGATAAATGGGATATCCATCACCTCAAGTATATATCATTTATTCATGTTAAAAACATTCAAATTTTACTTTTATTTATTTTGAAACATGCAATAAACTATTGTTGACCGTGTTCACTCTGTTCTGCTATGAAATACTAGATGTTATACATTGTATCTAAGTATACTTTTGTACCCATTAACCATCCCCACTGATTCCATCCCCTACTACCCTCTGGTAACCATCAGTCTACTCTCTGCCTCCGTGAGTTCAATTGTTTTATTTTTTAGATCCCACAAATGAATGAGAATATGTAAAGTTGCTCTTTCTGTGTCTGCCTTATTTCACTTAACATAATGTCCTCCAGTTCCATTCATGTTGTTGCAAATGACCGGATTTCATTATTTTTATGACTGAATTTATGACTCCATTGTGTATATGTACCGCATTCTCTTTATCCAATCATCTATTGATGGACACTTACGTTGCTTCCAAATCTTGGCTATTGCGAATCACATAGGGAGAAAGTCAAAAAAGAAACATCAGACCTAATCTGTACATAGAGGAAATGGACCTAATATTTATAGAACATTTCATCCAACAGCTACAGAGTACATATTATTCTCTTCAGGTCATGGATGGAGTAGTCTCAAAGACAGATCACACATTAGGACACAAAGCAAGTCTCCATTTTTTTTTAAAAGTATTTAAATCATATCAATTATTTTCCCCAATAAAAAAGCAATAAAACAAGAATTCAATAACAGAGGCTTTGAAAACTGTAAAAACACATGGATTTTAAACAATATTTTTTTTTCTGAATGACCACTGGGTCAATCAATAAATTAAGATGGAGAATGGGTGACAAAGGCACTGCTGTGGTCATTACAGCTGGCACTGCACAAGGTTGCACTTGAGGAGCTTGCACAAGACCTGTGTCCACTACTGCCTGGCTACCGCTGATATTTATTCAAAGCCCAAGACCACTTTAATCAGCAGTAATGAACTCTTCCAGAACTATGTTCATCCCATCAGGGCAGTGGATTCCCTTCTGATCCAAGGTGGACCTAGAAATACCATCCAGGAGCAAAGACCTGAAATTTGGGGCTTCAGGAATCTGCTTGGTGCTTTATTTGACTGTGGATGAGCTGGTACCCAAGTTAGAAGACATAGTTTTCTGTAGTCGTCCCTCTTCTTGCCCCCAGCAGAGGGAGTCTCTCCCAGAGTTACGCTAAGTGGAATTGGGGAATAGGCGACACAGGTACTCCACTGGCTGCCACAACTGGTGTTGCATTGGGTAATAACCAAAGTCCACTGTCTCTGAGATGAGTGCAGCACCAGGGCTTGGCTAAGGATTGCATTCTTTGTGACCTGACTGCCATTCAAATTCACTCCAGTTCCTAGGTCATTTTCATCAGCTGGTAGTAAAGCCAGCTCAGACTTGGGTTCCTCCAGGTAAGGAGGGGAATTTCCCTCTGGCACAGGACTGGTCTAAATACTCCTTCCATGAGCACTGGCAGAATTCTACCCTCTGCAGTATTCCACTTTGCCAGGGCAGCACTGAATCCAAATGCAAAGTTTCACATTCACTTCTATCTCCCTCTCTGAAGCACACAGATTTTCTCTGTGCTAAGCTGCCTACGGTTGGAAGAAGAGTGGAACAGACAATACAAGACTGTCCTTTCTACCTTCTGCAATTCCTCTTTCCTTGAGATTATGTTGAAACCAGGTACTGTAATAGCTCACTTGATTTTGGGATCCCTGTAAAGGTACTTACTTGCTTTCATGGATTGTTTAATCCGTTGTTCCTGCAGGAAGACAAGTGCTAAAGGGCTCTATTCTGCCATCTTGTTCTATTTCCTCCTCCTGCAGAGATTTCGTAAGCATCTGAGTCATTTGCCTTAAGTTTTCTTTAAAAAGTAGCATTTATGACTGTGTGCAGTGGCTCACACCTGTAATCCCAGCACTTTGGGAGGCTGAGGCAGGCAGATCACCTGAGGTCAGGAGTTTGAGATCAGCCTGGACAACATAGTGAAACCCTGTCTCTACTAAAAATACAAAAAATTAGCCGATTGTGGTGGCAGGCACCTGTAATCCCAGCTACTAAGGCTGTATTCCCAGCTACTGAGGCTGAGGTGGGAGAATCACTTGAACCCAGGAGGCAGAGGTTGCAGTGAGTTGATATCGTGGCATTGCACTGTAGCCTGGGTGACAAGAGCAAAACTCTTGTCTCAAAAAATAAAAATAAAATAAAAAAATTAAAAAGTAGCATTTACATAATTTAATAAGAGCTTTTTCATAAAAATTCGACATCCCAGCCTCATAACATTACAGGTAGCCTTTTCTTCAGAAAAGAAATACCTTGCAATGTCTCAACACTTAGATGAAGAAACAAATTTTATCTAGATGCTTTCTCCATAGAAGACCAAAGTTATTAATGGCTGAATGTTTTCCTTTTCATTCACATATTTTAGGGTTTATACAAATAGTCAAAATCTTTCTTTTACTAGTTGAATTGTCATGTCAATACCAGCAGGAGTACACTTTGGTAGACTGTTCTCTTAAAATTGCTAAAATAGTTGATGGGCTATAAGAGGCTCATCATTAAGTCATGGATGAGTCACAAATGTCCTTTGTCCTGTCTGAGTCACCAGTCAATTATCATATTCACTTCTGCCCAATTGGGTGGGAGTCTAGGTTTTAGTTGGAATTAAGGATGCAGTGCCTACATCATAAGGCTCATTATTTGAGTGTGAAACACCTGCTGCAAGAGAATAAAAGGCCATCTTGTAACGGACCATTTAATAGTTGAGTTAGGAAAAAGCAAATGGTCTTTTGTTGGTTCTTGATGTCACTCATCTTTTGAAAGTGGCAGTGGGCACAGTAAGAAGATCATTTCTTATTAGATGGAGAAGTTTCAAATTCAGTTTTTCAGTAGTTTTTTAGTAAGTTTGTATTTTACCCTTAATACGTAAAACACAGGGCCTGTTCAGACTTGGATTTCATGTTTTAATTTCTTGTATGGTTTATGAGTGGCAGTGCTGATTTGTAGAGATCCTCAATACTCAATGTAAGTGTTAGACTGAAGTAAAACGGTGAATCCTCGTAGGTACCCATCGACAGCATTCAAACGCATGTAACCCAAATTCACATCTCCCTAGGGAATCCCGAAGCTTCATTAAACACAATTAGTAGACTTCTTTGAAATTCTCAGATGAAAAGGTAATTAGTTATGTCTGTGGTCCAAGTCTAATATAGTGGTTACACAGCTCTCCCTTTCCTTGAGCTATAATCTCTATCTAAAATTCTAGCTGACAATAAGCTATGGCAGTAAGCAAAATAGGTACTATTGGCAAGCTAAAATTGAGAATCAGGTTTCAGATGAATGGGGTTCAAATGGCTTCCAGAGTTAAGTTGTTTTGAGCATAGTGCAATTACATCATTGCCCAACTGTGGCTCAGTCCTGAGCTAAAAATCCTGTTATGTTGACATAGAACTCATTTTTCCTAAGGAAAACTGGAAATAACAAGAGGATTTGAATGCTGTGGAAGATTTAAAAAAGTCACTTAGTCTTCCCATCTGCACATTTTAAAAAATCTTTCAATTAATGAAAATGAGTGAAACAAAAACAAAATAAAACTTGGTCTGCATTGGGAGAAGCCTCATGTTTACAACTTGGAGGGAATAAACCTACTTGCTGAATTGTCGAGAACTTGCAGAAAGTAGCTTATTCAGGTTCAGAAACTATATTTTACTACTGTTAGTCTTTAATTATGTTAGATTTCCTTTGCAAATATTTTCTTTCTAAAAATATTGTTTTTGTCTGACTATAAACATAGTTGATTTATTATTCTTGACAAAAAAATTCACATAATACAGTATATAGATTAAGCATCCCTAATTAAAGAAAATCTGAAATCTGAAATGCACCCTGATCTGAAACTTTTTGGGTGAAAACATGATGCCACAAGTAGAAAATCTCATACCTGTTACATTTGTTTTCTGGTGGTTCAATGTACAGAAACTTTGTTTCATGTACAAAATTATTTATTTAAAATATTGTATAAAATCAACTTCAGGCTCTGTATATAAGGTGAATATGAAATTACAAATGAATTCTGTTTAGAGTTGGGTCTCATCTTCAAGACATCTCAGTATGTACATATAAATATTCTAGAATCTGAAAAAGTCAGAAATATGAAACACTTATTGTTCCAAATATTTTGGATAAAACATGCTCAACTTGTATTAGTATAATTTATGGGCAGAGCGCGACCTTGTCCGTTGAGATTGAGTTAAAAAATGGGTGCAAAAATATAGTCGGAGAGAATGAATAAGATCTAGTATTCAATAGCACAGCAGGGCAACTATAGTTAACAATAATTCTTTGTGTATTTCAGAAAGCTAAAAGAGTGGAATTGAAATGTTTCTTACCCAAAGAAATGAGAAATGCTTCAGGTAATGGATATCCCAATTATCCTGATTTGATCATTCCAAACTTTGTGCCTGTATCAAAGCATCACATGTACTCTATAAATACGAACAACTATTATGCATCCACAATAATTATAAAAACTCAGCACTTAATGCCTCTAAATTGACATACGTGAAAAATTGACTGATGATATTAACATAGCTCGGGAAAGATTTCAAACAAATTTGTCTGTGAGTGTTGGCAGATGGCTGATTAGTAAAAGAAAAATAAGGACAAAGGAAGCCATATAAACCATTTTGCTGATTCCCATCCCTCTAAGCAATGGCCATGGAAGAACATGTTCATTCACAGCCTTGTGCTTTAAGCTCTTAAGACCTTCCAGTTGCATTGCTCTTAGTAAGTGGCAAACACTAGGCTCCCAAAGCTAGCTGAGCTTGGGTAATTAATTATATATTGAATCAGAGAGCTACTCTTTTTGGTCTGACAGTGACTTCAGTCTCACCAAGCCACCTCATAATAAATAGGGTTCCTGCTTGTCTTAGAAGGAGAATCCACTGGTTACATTAACACAAATGTTTCATCTATTGGCATCTTTATTTCTCTTGTAATACATAAATTCACACTGGCTTTAAGCATTTGTTTCTTAGGAATTCTGTGAATGTGAATCAACCTCCGCCCTGAAACACCAGCAAAATCAAGCATGAGGCTTGCTAGGCTGACAGCAAGACTTTTGATAATGCTGAATTTTCTACTGCTGCCTCTTCCTGGATGGCAGTGGTCTATAGTTATGTACATTTCTCCCCACTTCCCCCATTAGAAATTGTGCAACAGCAAGAAAAATCATTCAAGAAAAATTTCCTGTAGATTTAGAGGAAGTTTTGAGAGGTATTTTTCATGTTTCATAGTTAAGACATTTCTAAATGTACATTTTTGTCATAGTCATACATTAATTAAAAAACTTGAAAGTCCATGACTGGTAAAAATTTTTTTATAAGTTAGCTGATGCGTACATTTTAATGGTGTCCACTTGAAGGCTGGTGTGCAGGATTTGAGAATTACGTGAATGAACTGACTGAATGTCCAAATTTCACATCTCAGTTTCTTTTTGTTTCCCTCTTCATCTTCCGGGGAATTTTATACATTGTTCATTTGAGAAAGATAACTGGCAACCATAGCAGCAAGACTGACAGTTAGTGTGGAGGGAGAAATTTAAAACATCTAAAAAAATTACTTGATATTTTATTTAAAATTTTTATGTAATCATTTTCCCATGTCATTAAAATTATTTTAGACAGATTTATATAAACTGCATTTTTTAGTATATGGATGCACCATATCTATTTCAATACTTCCCTTAGTTGGGAATGTTTTGCCTATTTCTCACTCTTACTATTTTAATGAAGCCTTAGTTGATGCATTTAAATGTAAAAAACACACTTAAGGTGCAAAAGACAGTTTTCTTAAAATATGTGAAATGTTTTTGTTTGGGAAAGAAAGCTATTATCAAGTTTCTGGAAATGTTCACCAGATTAGAGGTTGTGTTCTATATTGCAGTCCATGATGTTAAATTTGACTTGGCTTACAGACCTTTCAGAAATAATTCTGAGACTCCACTGTCCATCATAATCCCTCTTCCCATTTGATGTGGGAGATTAGCAGTTACTCGAACAGCAAGACAACTGCCAACACTTTGAGACTCACCTAGAAATCTATTATATCCAGGAGTATTAAAACATATTATGAAAATATATGTGGCTTTCTTTTCATGATTTTAGACAAGGACTACCATTCATTTGTCACTACTTGATGAAGACAGTAGGTGAATTTGTGTAAACATTATTTGATGCTGAGTATGTACAACATTAAGGCTTTATCATTGGAGTCAGATAAGTATAGTTCCAATTCTAATTTCTGAGATATTTGTTCATCTTTCCTTTAAGATGTGAAACATTCCCAGTTAAAGCTTATTTTGTCTTTTTTAGTAATCATAGTGCCTTTAATCTTGACTTTGTATCTTAGGCTCTTAGCCAAGATGAATTTTCTCTCATTTTAAAATTTAGCATCTGGTGATAGTGATTGTCTATCTCTTTCAGATATTATAGTGGAACAATATTTTATATGATAATGTAGGGATTTTAAAAATTGTAAAATTCTTAATGTATACTATTTAGGGTATGCTGTATCTTGACCTCAGGGAAAGCACGTACCCTTACACTTTGACTTGTAGTCGTCTTCTTCAAGTTAGCATCTTAATAAAATATCTTTCACATTTTATATGTTGCTTTTTGACAATGAATCAAAAGCACTTTTCTTTTAACTGTTTGGTTATTATCTTCCATAAAACATTTCTCTCTTCTCTCTCTCTCTCTATGTATATATATATATGTAATTTTTGAAACCCAGAAAATATATAAAATATAGAAATATAGAATATTAAATGTATAAAACATAAAAACCATTTACTGGTTCACTTATAAAACACAAGATAGAATATTTTCCATTAAGTGGAGATTTCTTCTGGTCATGATAATTTTCCTCACTTTAGCATTGCATTTAAAAGCACAGATTCTGATACTAGTCAGCCTCAGTTTTATAAAGTAGAAATTGTATGACCCTAAAGAAATTATACTTCTTGTACTATAGTTTCCTCATCTATAAAATATGGAGGATTATAATAACTATGTATGCAGCTATTAACATGATCACAAGGATATATAAATTAGTTAGTATGATCTTAGACAAACAGATTGATGAAGAGAGCAAATATTTGCTATAATTACTGTAATATTTTCCAGGATTAGGCTTTATAAAAAGCGAAAAAGTAAGTATTTCATTCCCTTTTCAACTCCCAATATGTATAAATAGTTGTGATTAGGTGATCCAATGTAGCAAATTATAATTATTATTACTGTTATTATTTTAGGCATATACAAATGTTCTATGGTTTTGTGTTATGATGCTGGAATGAAATGTAAACATGTTTCAAATTAAAACATATTGTAGGTTTTCTTATTTTAAACTGACATTTTAAAAATTACTTAAAAGCCTAGCCCCAGTTCTCTTCTCTAAATAGAATTGCCACATAACAGATTCACTTAAAGCTTTGGTTACCACTTCGAAACATGATTTGAATTGAGATTCCCCGTGTCATTTACTAGCCTAACTCATGCCTCTCATAGAATTATATCAATCAATACTAATTGAGGGCTCAGAGTGTGCATGGCTCTGGATGAGCTATTTTAATTTAAAAGGTAGAAATGCATTAAATACCTGTGGCATTTAGCTTGAAGTAGTTTTTGATAATTAGACCTAATCAGAACAATTTCATTTATCTTTTTATGCATTTGGTCAAACTTGCTTAATGATTTATTCGTTCATTTGCTCCAAAAACTATTATTAGTGCTATTATGAGTCAAGCACTGTGCTAATACCAGAGAATAGAAAGAAAATCTGATCACAGCCTTTCTCTTTGGAGGCTCAAAATCTGCTAGTAAATCAGTCAAGGAAACATATATTGATACCCATATGATGGAAGAAAGATCTTCAGCTCCCTGAAAGAGCCACTAAAAGCTTGCTAGATGAAGTACTTGAAGAAAAGTTAAATGACTTTATTTTGCTACAAATAATTAATCCCATTAGATAAATTTTTATAAATGTAACTAAGCGATTACATTCAACTTTTAAGACCTTACGACTCAAACGTAATTATTGCCAACATATTAGTGATTACACTTGTCAGTGAAAAAAAAATCCATGTGTATATATGCACAACCACACAGACATGCCCATGCACACACATATAAATACAAATATATATATATATATATATAAATATATATATATATTTGTGGATATATATACACATACATATATGTATACACACAAATACAACCAGAGAAACATACACCAAACTATATTTAGTATTTAACGTTTCATATTCTTGGTTTACAATTTTTCTTGATCATATTTGCATGTAAAAATACCTACTTGATATGATTTTCTAATGACTAGAATTGCATGATACAGATGTAGCATAAATTATTTAACTACTCTTATTTTGTGGGGCATTTAGATTTTTTTCATTCTATCCTACTATAATGATCAAACTTGCAGAATACATTTATTACACTGCTTACTATTTTCATAAGATAAGTTCTTAAAAATTGCCAAATAAAACAGTATGTGTCTTTTAACCACAGTTAAGTATGGCCAGCTAGCCTATTAGAAATGTAAGCCAGTTTTCAGTTTCACTACTAGCTTACAAGTCTCCAAACACATTCATTTTTCTTTTTAAAACTTTGATTGTAGAAAAGAGTTGAGATTCTTTTAATTTTTATTTCTTAATTACTATTGGAGAAAACAATTTACTTTTCTTTCTTTAAAACGTGCTTTTACAAATCTTAGTTTCTTTTTCTAAGGAAGTCTATTTCCCGATAGGTTTGTAAGGTCCTTCTGTGCATTAAAAGTCTAAGACTTTGCATATACCAGAGAAGCACTGTGTATCAAATAAATTAAGGAAATATGAATTTTTTCACTGGCTATCTATTCTGAAACTTTATGTTCTAAAGATGGACATAGTGTTTTATATATGTGCAAGATAGGAATATTGTTAGGAGCATTTACCAAAACATATTTGATTATGGAAACCTTTAGTTTTCCTATTAACCTCAACCCTGAAGATAGTCTATCCAAAGTATCGCATATATATTTCATTTTATATATATATATCTCATTATATGTTGATTGTATGCTCATTATATGTTAATTAGCATGCTAAAAGACACTCCCTGACATGTCATGGCACTGTCACGCCATGACAGTTTACAAATGCTATGGCAACCTCCGGAAGTTACCCTATATGGTCTCAAATGAGGAGGAATCCTCAGTTCTGGGAAATCCCTTTCCTGGAAAACTCATGAATAATACACTCCTTGTTTGGCATATAATCAAGAAATAACTACATGTACTCAGTTGAGCAGTCCATGCCACTGCTCTGCCTATGGAGTAGCCATTCTTTATTCCTTTACTTTCTTAACAAACTTGCTTTCACTTAAAAAATAAAGAAAGAAAGAAACAGCATAAGCAAAGGAGTAGAGGAAGGAAAATGTGTGAAAATGAAGCAGTTTTTTATCAAGTTGCAAGATGCACGAATGGAGAGATAATGGAAACAGTGTAGAGCTGGGTTTGGTCAGGTGTGTATTTGAATCAAAATCAGTGTTCCCTGGAAAAGCAACATGGTTCTGCGTAAGGGATACACAATCAGAGAAAATGACAATAAAGTAAGAAAGAAAACTCATGCTGGTTTATGATGACATCACAAGAATCTTAAATTATGTGCATATGAATGTGTTACATTGTAGTTTCTTCCCTTAGAGAGTTTACCTTTCATCAGAGAGAATCAACTAAACTTCAAGAACCTATTTGAGAAATCTCACTTTTAAATGATCTAGCATTAAATTGTATTAATGGTTTGTAAGTACAGTAAGATTACTGATATTATTAGTTAGATTTATCACAGGAACTTTAGGTTCCTTTCACTGCATTTCACTACATTATATAATTTCCTTAAGCTGGATAAAGAACAAGGCAGAAACCATCTTCACGATCAAGAAGCTTGCACAGTAGCTGAACTCCGTTTAAAGCTGTTATGAGTATATTTCATATAAGCAAACAGTTTCAAAACTGCTCAAATATTTATGATAAGATATTTGTTGCAATTGTCTCAAATATGAGGAAAATGTCTCTTTTTCCAAATAGCTCTGGTTAAGTGGTAGTTAGAATCTCTGAGTCTTCATTGAAATTTTCTGCTGACAAGCGAAGAATGTTGGCATCTTGACTTTCACTTTCCGAAAGCATACTCGATGTTGTCTACAGATAGAAAGCCAGGCATGAATTCTGGAACATTTAATCCTAATCTACTTTTATATATAATTCAAGTAACTCTGTGCAAGGATAATCTTGACTGCTGGATTTACTGCAGGTGGGTTTGGAAGGGAACTAATTTGGGTCCAGGATTAGCTGGATGTGTTAGAGAGAACAATTTGCTAGATTGCTGATTCTGATGTTAATAACCCAGATGTTAGTAAAAGCTGCCAGCTGGGAACACAATGACCAAATTCCCTGTGTATGTACTCTAATGATAATGAATGAGTCATCTGACCACAACTAGCATTCTTGGCTTAACTATTAAGGTTATAATCTCATTGCCTCAGTTTAAGACAGAGTGTAGATATTTAACAATATGAATGCTGTTAAAAAATCCACTGTCTGTTTGCTATTTTTGTGCACTCAAAATATAATCTGCCTTTATGTTTTGATTGTTTCATCCTCATGATGAATTATGCCTAAATTATGCATACAAAGGCTAATTTTATTTCACTTCTACTCACCACTGGAAAGTACAGAAATGTATGGTAATCTACAGACATCAGTCTACAACCATACCCCGTCCCAGCTCTTAACAGCAATACTTCAGGAAATCATTTGAATTAGACATAAAGGAGCCAACATTTGAAATGATAGTAAATATTCTCTCTCACCTTCATTACCTGGCTATAAGGAACTAGAAAAGTTAAGGATATGGTGAAACAAAGCTTCATCAATAAGTAAAAATGAAGATGAAACAAAGGTGACATTAATTCTTACATTAGCACTGTTTCCGTTTGTGGACGAATGAACCACATCAATGGGAATTTAGCTCAGCATGTTGGTCATTACTGTACAGCTGATTCAGTTGTATAGTTTACAGTCTAAAAGTGTGTCTCTGTCAGATGTGGGTCTTTTTTTTTTCATGGTTCGAGACAATGAGATCTATGGCTGTGGTGCCCCACATTTTTCTCCTAGTATGTTTTCCATCACACAGAAAAAGTCATCTGGGAAGATATTTGAAATTAAACTACTAACATGTGTGTAGAATTCAAAATCAGACATATAATAATGGACTTTTTTATTCTTTTGTTTTTGTTGCTAATGAAAGGCAAAGGAAATCTATGTACTTACAGTATTTTTTTCAAACTTACTTAGAATTATGTGAATGCTTTTTTCAGTAGCCCACCTATATCCTTGTAAGTAAATTGTGAGCTAATCGCTAAGGAGATCACCAACTTCCCAAGTCTATTGATTTACATACGGATGAAAATAGAGAACATTTATAGTTAAGCATATTCTATAAACTCTCATCTTTGTGCACAGCATGAAAACATTTCAGAGTTCCTCAGATTGATTAAGAGAAATGCCTCATTAAATAGCATAGGGCTCCATGCAGTATTATAAAACAGCATGGACAGTGTTATAAAAAGTTATTTCTTAGATTAAGAAAAGTGAAATATCTGTGTAGAACCCAGAGATTTCTGGGACCTAAAGACAGGATAGCAAAACTATTAAATTGAAGTGAATAAAATAATTTCTTTGTGCACACACAGTATTTCAATATATAAACCAGTAATGAGTCGACGGGTGGTATAGAGTACAATATGGGAAATGTATTATTCCTCTTGAATTTAAAGAAAATATTTAAAGCATATTCTGTTAAAATATGATGTTTACTCTGGGTTTTTGTTATCAAACTAAAGTTCCTTCCTATTCCAGTTTTTCTGAAATATTTTATTATTAATAATTTGTGATTTCCTGAATTCCTTAAAATCATTAAGTTGGTTTTCCCCTTTAATCTATTAAAACATTAATTACATTATTAAATTTTCTAAGCCTAAATAATATTTTCAGTTCAAAAATTAAATCTTATTTGGTCATAATATCTTTATGTATATATCCTGGATTTAACTTGCTAGTGTTTACTTGGGATTTCTGCAACTATGACACAAGTGAATTTGAGCTACATTACATTTTGCACACTAGCATTATTTTATTTTTGTGTTAAAATGAGGTGAACCTAATACAAAGAGCTTAGAACTATTCCAATTCTGCTTTGATTCTGGACCATTTGTTGAACTTTTGGTATTGCTTACCTGTGAGTCTTTAAATTCTTGTGTTTTTTAAAAAATGACTTTTAAAAAGAAAACATTGATTAAAATGTTAAAGAAGTTATAGGTAATTGTGTGTTTTATATTTATTCTTCAGCCAATTTGGGAAAGTTATTTTCCATATAATTTTCCTGGAAGTAATTTATTTACATATTGTTATTCATGATTCCATTAGGATATCTCAATCAGTATAGTTTCTATATTTAGATGCCATTTAAAATTCCATGAATCTGTTTTTTATACATTTATTAATTGCCTTTCAGAAACTAAGGAGGACAAAAGAAAGCAATACGTTTTTAAAGTGTTATAAGAAAATAACTGTCACCTGAGTTGCTTTTCTACTTACCATATTCTTTAGAAATAAAAGAGAAATAAAAATGTTCTCAAATTAAAAACAAGAATATACTAGCCCTTATATTTGCTCTAAATTGTTAAAAAGTAGCTCTTAAATGAAAGAAAATATTAGAAGGGAACTTAAAATATCAGAAATACAGGACATTCCAAAAAGCTTATATATCTGGCTAAATTTAAAAATACATTATCTTCCAATTGAGTTATTTAAAATATGTCTGTCAATTCAAAGCAAAATTTGTGATTTGCTAAAAGAGTGTCAGTTTATACAGATGTAGTTTAAAAGAAAACTATAGCCTAAAGGAGGAGAAGGTAAAGGAAAATATAAGGTAGTAACATTTCACCATTAAAACTGAAATAGTGAACTATTGATTATTAGTAAACTGTAAAACATTGATAACTTTCTGTGTAATTTCTAAAACAATCACTAAAATAATATATTAAAATGGCATAGTTAAATCACAATACATATTTTAAAATAAAATGTATGAAAAGTCATAATAATCTAAAAGTTTGTAAAAAGGGGAATAAATGGAAGAAAAAATACTAGAAGGAAGAAAGAGAAAACAAGAAAACTGATTGACATAAATTTATGCATATCAAAAATTGCATTAAACGTAAATGATCTAAGTGTAGCAATAAAAAGAAACAGGAATGGGGCATGGAGCAACTATGTGCTCTAAAAAAGAAACTCATTTTAACTATAATGGCATTGATATCCTAAATGTAAACTGATGAGAAAAGTTATATATTGCAAAGACTAATAAAAATAACTGAAATGGCTGTATTGATATTGGACAAAGTAGGCATCAGAGCAAAGAAATTACCAGAAATAAAGACAGACATTACATATGATGAAAGTATTACTTCACCGAGATGACACAACTATCCTAAATGTGTATGGATCTAACAACACAGCTTCAGAATACATGCAGCTAAAACAGATAATACTGAAAGAATAAATAAATAAGGACAGAATTATAGTTGGAGACATTTCTAAGAAATGGAAAGTAGAGAAAAAAATCAGCAATTATATAGAGGAATTTAAAATACTACCAAACAACATAGTATAATTGACATTTATAGAGCACTCCATACAGTCAAGGCAATAACATATGAAAAATTGACCTAGGTATCAAACAGTTTAGGTCATAAGGAAACCTTTACTTAAAAAGTTAATATAATTTAAAATATTTTTCTGAGCACAATAAAATTAAAGGATAAATTTTTAAAAAATATCTAGAAAATACTCAAATATGGGTCAGTTAAAAAATACATTTCAGTCTACTGGAGAAAAGAAGTAGCCTTAAGAAAATTAGAAATATTTTTAATAAAATACAAAAAAAAATGCATTCCATCAAAATTTGAGAGAGCTGAAGCAAAAATGTAAAGTGAAGTTTAGAACATGCAATGTGTATATTGAAAACAAGAAAAATCTCTAAATGGTAATCTAAACCTCTAAGAAATGTAGGAGTGAAAAGAGGAAATTAGACCCAAAAATGGTACAGGAAAAAATAATGAAGATTAGATGAGCAATTATTGAAATAGAAAACAACAACAACAACAAAAAAGGATAAAGGTAAGTTTTACAGATACCAAAATCAGACAAAAGCATAACAAGAAGGAAAATATAGGCATCAAAAAATATGAACACGAGCATTTTCAACAAAATATTAAGTTCAGCAATGCTTCACAAAAGATAGTGCAGCATGTCTCACCTGAGAATGCAGAGTTGCTAAACTGTCGAAAATCACCTGGTATACTTTACCATATATAACAGACTAAAGAAGAAAAGATTACATGATTATTATAACAGAAATAGAAAAGGGAAATACAATATCTCTTAATGAGAAAAGGTCTCAAACATTAGAAATAAAATGAAACTTTCTTAAACCCATAAAGGATCCTTACAAAAATGTCTAAAGATAATATAATATTTAATGAAAAAAACTGAGCGACTTCTCCTAAGACTGATAAGAAAAAATGTCCACTTTTGCCTTTCCTATTTGATATTATACTACAACTGTATTTAGTGCAATAGGGTAACAAATGTGTACATGATATATAGATAAATAATGATTGCTATATATTTAGATTATGATGAATATATAATCACATTCTGATGGAGATTGATAACCATATTTCCTCCATATTTGTTAAAAATTAAATTTATTAAAGTAAACTTTCAACAAAGGAAACTACAGGCTTATAAATCTCATTGATGATTTGTAAGTACTTATATAGATAGAAGGATGGAGAGATAAACACTTAGAAATAAAATAATGGCAATTGCTAGCTATACTGATGGAATAAAAGCAAGAAACACATGATTATCTCAAAAGGTTCAGAAAAGGTATTTGAAAAAATATTAGTACCCCTTCCTGATGAAAACACTAAGAAAACTGGAAATATAATTCAACTTATTCACTTGATAAAGAACATCTACGAACATCTAGATACTTTCTCCCTGGGATCAGGAACAAGATAAAAGCATCCATTGTCACTATATTTTCTAGCCAGAAAATTTAGGCAATAATATTGATATGTACATTACAATTGAAATAATAAAATTATCCTTGTCTGCCAATGGCATCATCTTGTAAATAGAAAATCCAAAGGACTTAGAATTTACTAAAATATATTAGAGCTAATAAACTGGTTCAGTAATGTGGCAGGATACAAGATCAATATACAAAAATTAATTGCAATCCATCTATTAACACAAGAAGGAGCGGGAGAGAGAGAGAGAGAGGTATTGGCTTATACAATTGTAAGCGCTGACAAATCCAAAATCTGCAGTGCAGGCTGGCCGACTTCAGATCCGGGGAAAAGGTAAATGGTGCAGTTCCATTCTGAAGGCAGCTGGGGTCAAAATTCTTTCTTCTTCGGGAAACCTCAAGTTTTCCTTAAGCTTTCAACTAATTGGATGAGGACCACATAAATTATGTATGATAATCTCCTTGTTCTCAAAGATCATCGATGTAAATCTTTTTTTTTTTTTTTTTTTTTTGAGATGGATTATCACTCTGTCACCCAGTCTGGAGTGCAATGGCATGGTTTCAGCTCACTGCAACCTCTGCCTCCTGGGTTCAAGTGATCCTCCCACCCCAGCCTCCTGAGTAGCTGGGAATACAGGCGCCGCCACCACACTCAGCCAATTTTTATATTTTTAGTAGAGACGGGGTTTCACTATGTTGGCCGGGCTGGTCTCGAGCCCCTGACCTTGTGATCTGCACGCCTCAGCCTCTCAAAGTGCTGGGATTACAGGTGTGAGCCACTGCACCCGGCCCATCAATGTAAATCTTAATATCATCTAAAAAATAGATTCATCGAAATATTTAAATTAGTGTCTGGCCAAAAACTAGGTTCCATGACCTAGCCAATTTAACAGAAAAGTAATCATTAAAATTAGCCCATCAATGTAAATCTTAATATCATCTAAAAAATAGCTTCATCGAAATATTTAAATTAGTGTCTGGCCAAAAACTGGGTTCCATGACCTAGCCAATTTAACAGAAAAGTAATCATTAAAATTAGCAATGAGAGTCCAAAATGAAATTAAGAAATCTATTTACTTTACAATAGCACCCAAAATAAAATAACATTTTTAGAAATAAATTTAATAAAAAATTACAACACATTCTCTGAAATCAATAAAACTTTACAGAAAAAAATAAATAAATGGAAAGATACTTCATAGATCGAAAGACTGATGTTATTAAGATGATAATTTCTCTAAATTGATCTATGAATTCAACCCAATTCTTTCAGAAATGCAGTAGGCTTCTTGCAGAAATTGACCAGCAAATCCTAAGAATAATTTTGAAATTCACAGAAACTAAATAGCCAAAATAATCTTCAAAAAGATGTTGGAGGAGTGACACCCTGTAGTTTTGAAACTTACTAGAAAGCAATAGTAATTGAGGCATATCAGTGTAATGTAACTGAAAATCAGAAATACACCTACACATCTACTGTCAGCTGATTTTCAGCAATGGTGCCAAGAGAATTTCATGAATAAAAAATAGTTATTTTCATACACGGTTCTAGAACAACTAGATAAACATGTGGAAAACACTGAAATTAAACCTATACTTCACACTACATAAAGTTAATTAAAGATGTATCAAATACCTAAATGTAAAAGCAAAACTGTAGAAATCTTATAAAATAGCAGTAAATCTTTATTATTTTAAGTTGAAAATAGAGTCTTATTTATGATACCACCACCATGCAACAAAAGAAAGAAAAGATATAATTGGACTTCATATAAAGTAAAAACATATTTGTTCAAAGGACACTATTAAGAAAGTGAACAAACAATCCACAAAATAGAAGACAAAATTTAAAAAAGTATATACCTAACAAGGGACTTGCATCCCTAGAACATATAAGGAACTTTAACAACTTAAAAATAGCAGATACAGGACCAATTAAAAATAGACAACCAAAATAAAAATATTTTAAAAGAAATTGTACAGATAACCATTAAGCCCATGAAAAGATTCTCAGCATCATTAATTCATCAGGGAAATACAAATGAAAATCATATTGCAATGCTTTGTGTCCACTTGAATTAATAGAATAAAAATGATAATACCTAGTCCTTGCTGAGAATGTGGAGAAATAAGAACCCCCCATATATTGCTTTCATGAATATAAAATGAGATTTTGTTTTGGAAAAGTCTGGAAGTTTCTCAAAAAGTTAAATATAGAGCTAATAGTTTACCCAGCAGAATAGAATATCCACATACATGTCCACAAGATGTGATCAATTAATATTTGACAAAGATGAACAAGTAATTAGTTTGGAAAAAAAGATAATATTTTTCAAAGAAGATTCTGGAAAATTTGATATCCATATGTAAAAATAAGCCTTAATATATACCTCATATCTTATGCAAAAATTATCTCAAAATGGATCATAAACCTAACTATAAAACCTAAACTATGAAACTGTTTTAAGAAAATATAGGAGAAAACATTTGGTAAAATGGTATTACACATGACTCTAAAATCATAATATGTTTAAAAAAAAAAAAGGTGATAAGTTGGACTTCAGCGAAATTAAAGTTAAAAGCCAAACCAGAGACCGAAGTAACATATTTGCAAATCACAATTTGACAAATGCCTTTTATTAGAATATAAAATAAATAACCCAATTTAATAAAAAGAAACTGAGGATTTTAGTCATTTCAACAAAAAACCAATTAGAGTGGAATTTTAAAAATTGAGAATACTAAATGCTGGCACAGATGAGAAGCAACTGTAATGCTCATACACTGCTGATAGGAAGACTACTGGTACAACCACTTTAAATAATAGTTACGCCATTTCATATGAAGTTACATTAACTGTACAATATGGCTATTTTACTTTTAATGTTTTAGATTTAAAAAATGAAAACTTATATACACAAAAACCTCTATGCAAAAGATTGTAGCAGTTTTATTCACTATCACCCCAAGCTGGAAGCAACCCATATGTGCTTAAACTGGTCAATGGCTAGGAAATCTGTGGCACATCCACGCAATGAAATGTTACTCAACTTTATAATCAAATGTTACAAACTATTGACACACATAAAACATCAGCGAATCTAAAATGAATTATGATAAATGAAGCAAGTCACTAAGAATAATACATATAATCTGACTCCATTTATAGACATTTTGGAAAAAAACAAAACTATAGAAGAGAAAGCAGATTTGTGTTTTCTAAAGCTTAGAGGTGGAGAAAATATTTGACTACAAATAACTAAAAGCTAATGGAATTCACTTCAGATGATAGGACTGTCCTGAATCTTGTTTGTTGTGATGTTTACATGACTCTGCATTTGTTAAAATCAATAAAACTGTAGAATCAAAAGAGTGAGCTTTGCTGTATTTAAATTAAAAACAGACAAAATAGTGTTGTCTTACAGCTAAGTATTACCCTAGTCCAACAATAGATTCTCTGCAAAATTTAAGTATGCATTAGACAGAAAGCTTAAATTGCAAATATTGATATTCTATAGGTCTAATTCATTGACTAAAAATTTAATAAAATTTTAAACTAACAAACAAATGAGAGTTCAAAATATCTCTAGCCTAAATATTCTAAAACACACTTTAAATTATTCTTGGGTTTGAAGAAGAAATCAGAAAGAAATTACCAAGTGCTCTGAGTGAAATGACAATGATAGTTCTAAATATCAAACCTGTGGGAAGAAGTCAAAGTAGTTTTCTGATAAATAAATTGCATTTATTGAAATGATTGCAAATATTTGAACAAAAGCTTCTATCCAGAATTAGCCAAATTCAAACTCAAGGGTAAGGGCGCAATCCTCTAGAATGCCAAGTTTCTCCAAGATTTTCACTCCAGCTGTAAGGAATTAGAGTCAAATAGAAAGTAAGAGGCAAGAGTCCATACAAGATTACCCTCACATCAGATGCCAAATGCAAATTCAAGGTTTCTCCAAATCACCCTCCATTTTGATGATTCACTAAAAGACTCACAGAACTTAGTGAAAGCTAATGTCCCACCTACTGTGGAGGAGTGAAAGTATGAATTGTTTCTCACAAGGAATGAGTGCCACTCTCAGTTTTTAGGCAGAGAAGGAACATGCTGGATCTGTATTTTGGACAGGTAACTGTGTCATACATAGATTTTGGACTGGAGAGGGAAGATGAAAGCAGGAAGACAAGTTGATTAGAGTCTGAACTAGTGGAGATAAAACAGGAATATTTGCTTGCTTACTTTTAAACATGTGATGGTATTTAAATGTAGTTTATCTGAGTTAATTTCTCTGCTTTTAAAATTAATTTTAGTTATCCTGCATTTTCCTATTAGCATAATTTGATGTAATTACATGTTTAATGTAAATAGCTTTAATCACATAATTTGTATGTGTTAATGACATAATTTTACTGATGTAATAAAATCTTTAAAAGGCATAGCTAAACATAAGCCTATCACACAGCAGGGATGTGCTCCTTGAGGTCAGAGACTGTGGGAAATGGAAGGAAGCATATATTATCCAGTTCAACCCACTCATTTAACAAGTGACATTTTATTAAACATTACAGAATGGTCATTTGTGTACCATCTGTCTAAATCCATTAAAAAAATCTCAATACACTAAGTAGGATTAATTTGTTAAAAGATAAAAGGGAACAAGGCCTTTAAGGAATGTACTAGGTGAGGAAGATTTGGGGATAAAGAATAGTTTGATGTATGGCATGATTCTCAGCTCATTTAATTCATTCACTTATTTATTCATCTGAGATTTACCAGAAATCCAACTTTTCTAGGACTTTGTGCCCAGGTCTTGTTGACCACAGAATATTAGATCTGAAGCACTGTACTGCACTGCTTCTCATGAATAAGACCTCCTATGCAGTAATAAAAGTAGACATCGATATGAATCACACAATATAAAGTAGAATGTTCTATAATAATATAGCAAAGAACTAAGTGTTACCATAAAGGAATGAATAATGAATGTTGCTTTTAGGAACTTAGGAAGACTTTGAAGAAGGAATGATAAATGAGTTGCATCTTAAATGAGGAGCAGGAATTTAATAGATAAAATAGAGGAGAAAGTCAATTCTGTCAGAAGTAGTGACTTTTTTAAAACATAAATTATTATTACAAAGCCTAGTATGCCTGGATGCTACACTAGGATTTGTGTGGAAAGAGTGATGATATTGAACATTTAGTCTGAAGCTAGAATATAAAGGACACAACTTGCCATACTAGGTTGAGCTCTGCTTTATAGAAAATAAGAAATTGGTGAAGGCTTTTAAATCTAGAAAGTTATGTGATCAGAATTGTGTTTTAGAAAGACAATTCTGGGGATAGCATGAAGGTGGCTTAGAAGCACATTATGAATTACAAATCAGTAAGACTGAAGGTTTTAAAAAATTTGTTTAGACAGGTGGTTGTAGATGTGTGGCATTATTTCTGAGGACTGTGTTCTGTTCCATTGGTCTATATATCTGTTTGTTACCAGTACCATGTTGTTTTAGTTACTGTGGCCTTGTAGTATAGTTTGAAGTCAAATAGCATGATGCCTCCAGCTCTATTCTTTTTGCTTAGGATTGTCTTGGCTATATGAGCTCCTTTGTGGTTCCATATAAAATTTAAGGTAGCTTTTTCTAATTCTGTGAAGAAAGTCAATGGTAGCTTAATGGGGATAGCATTGAATCTATAAATTACTTTGGGCAGTATGGCCATTTTCATGATATTGATTCTTCCTATCCATGAGCATGGAATGTTTTTCCATTTGTTTGTGTCTTCTCTTATTTCCTTGAGTAGTGGTTTGTAGTTCTCCTTGAAGAAGAGGTCCTTCACATCCTCCGTAGGTTGGATTCCTAGGTATTTTATTCTATTTGTAGCAGTTGTGAATGAGAGTTCACTCATGATTTGGCTGTTTGTCTATTATTGATGTATAAAAATGCTCGCTATTTTTGCACATTGATTTTGGATTCTGATACTTTGCTGAAGTTGCGTATCAGCTCGAGGAGATTTTGGGCTGAGACAATGGGGTTTTCTAAATAGGCAATCATGTCATCTGCAAACAGAGACAATTTGACTTCCTCTCTTCCTATTTGAATACCTTTTGTTTCTTTCTCCTGCCTGATTGCCATGGTCAGAACTTTCAATACTATGTTAAATAGGAGTGGTGAGAGAGGGCATCCTTGTCTTGTGCCAGATTTCAAAGGGAATGCTTCCAACTTTTGCCTATTCAGTATGATAGTGGCTGTGGGTTTTTCTTAAATAGCTCTTATTCTTTTGAGGTACGTTTCATCAAAACCTAGTTTATTGAGAGATTTTAGCCTGAAGGGGTGTAGAATTTTATCAAAGGCCATTCTGCATCTATTGAGATAATCATGTGGTTTTTGTCATTGGTTCTGTTTACGTGATGGATTACATTTATTGATTTGCATATGTTGAACCAGCCTTGCGTCCCAGGGAGGAAGCCAACTTGATCATATTTGTTAAACTTTTTGATGTGCTGTTGGATTTAGTTTGCCAGTATTTAATGGAGGATTTTCTCATTGACGTTCATTAACCTGACAAAAACAAGCAACTGGGGAGGGATTCCCTATTTAATAAATGATGTTGGGAAAATTGGCTAGCCATAAGCAGAAAACTGAAACTGGACTTCTTCCTTACACCTTACACAAAAACTATCTCAAGATGGAGTAAAGACTTAAACGTAAGACCTAAAACCATAAAAACCATAAAAACCCTAGTAGAAAACCCAGGCAATACCATTCAGGACATAGTCATGGGCAAATACTTCTTGACTAAAACACCAATAGCAATGGCAAGAAAAGCCAAAATTGACAATTGAGATCTAATTAAACTAAAGAGCTTCTGTACAGCAAAAGAAACTGTCATCAGAGTGAACAGGCAACCAACAGAATGGGAGAAAATTTTTGCAATCTACCCATCTGATAAAGGGCTAATATCCAGAATCTACAAAGAACTTAAACAAATTTACAAGAAAAAAACAAACAACTTCATCAAAAAAGTGGGTGAAGGATTTGAACAGACATTTCTCAAAAGAAGACATTTATGCAGCCAACAAACATGAAAACTCATCATCACTGGTCATTAGAGAAATACAAATCAAAACCACAATGAGATACCATCTCATGCCAGTTAGAATGGTGATCATGAAAAAGTCAGGAAACAACAGGTGCTGGAGAGGATGTGGAGAAATAGGAACGCTTTTACACTCTTGGTGGGAGTGTAAATTAGTTCAACCATTGTGGAAGACAGTGTGACGATTCCTCAAGGATCTAGAACCAGAAATACCATTTGACCCATCAATCTCATTACCGAGTATATACCCAAAGGATTAGAAATCATTCTAATATAAAGACACATGTACATGTATGTTTATTGCAACACTGTTCACAATAGCAAAAACTTGGAACCAACCCAAATGCCCATCAGTGATAGATTGGATAAAGAAAATGTAGTACATATACACCATGGAATACTATGCAGCCATAAAAATAGATGAGTTCATGTCCTTTGCAGGGACATGGATGAAGCTGGAAACCATCATTCTCAGCAAACTAACACAGGAACAGCAAACCAAAGACCGCATATTCTCACTCATAAGTGGGAATTGAACAATGAGAACACATGGACACAGGTATGGGAACATCACACACCAGGACCTGTCAGGGGGTAGGGGGCTAGGGGAGGGATAGCATTAGTAAAAATACCTAATGTAGATCACAGGTTGATGGATTCAGCAAATCAACACATCATGTGTATACCTGTGTAACAAACCTGACGTTCTGGACATGTATCCAAGAACTTAAAGTATTAAAAAAAAAAAAAAAAAGACAAAGGAAAAAAATTGCTTAAACAAAAGATGGGTTGAACTATGGAGATTGAAAAAAATATGTAAAATATGTGCATGTTCCAGTGATATTATAAATATCATAAATATAGAGGGAGATCAAATGCAATACTAAAGATACGTATAGAGATAACATTATGACTTACTAGAACAACAAATGGGAAATAATCATGGGAAGAGACAGGAGAGAATCACTGTTACACTGCATGGATGATAATATCAACAGCCATGCTAAGAAATAGGACAACAGGCTTAGGGGCGAAGACAGTGATTTCATCATACATCTGTTGAAAACATGGGATGACTACGATTACATATTTATTCAGCCAGAATGATTATACCTCAGGCATTTGCATAGCATTTTCACAATTTTTGTTAAATCTCACCATCTGTACTATAATTTGCTTAATATTTATCTTTAAATTGATTCACATTTTTACTTACATATATTTATTTTAAAAAAGAAAACCTTCTACCTGTGTCATTAATGAAAACAAGTACCATCAATTGTCCCATATGAAAATAAACATTAAAATAATGCAATTAAACCATAAAGTGTAAAAAATTAATTATAAGCACAATTTTAAATGATTTTAGTATTTTATCAAAAGTATTTTATGCCTGTAATTTTTTTTATCAGTAAGAATAAAACTCTTTAAGGAGTGATATTTAACTTTGTCTTTCTTGGTTTAAAATGAAGCTGAGGCTCTATGCTCACATAATAATTCTACTATTTAGTTCAGAAAGTCATGGCACTGAGAAAATATATCCATAGTAAGAAAGGGTGACATTATTCACCAGATTGTAATTTCAGTGTTCACTAAGTACTGGGAACTCTTTGAACAGTCATAAAGGAGGCTAGAGGCAACCTGGTGCCTGTCTTCGTTTTCTCCCAGGGAAAACAGATTTCAAGAAACTTAATGAATTAAAAGATTTTCCTTTTTTCATCTCTACCATCCAGAGCTTTCAGGTTCTAGCAGACTCAGAAAGTAGCTCTGGGGGTAAGTCAAGGGCTTAAAGCATGAGTTGCCTTTGTGTTGCTTATGCTTAGTGCAACCTGAAGTGAGAGAAGTACATGGTGGTCAGAGCTGTCTAAGCCTTGATAACAAAGGGCACTCATTATTACATCGTAGTCCTGCCATGCAAAATCCTAACAGAATCAAGGCCACAGCTGGAGTACTAGAGGGAAACAACCACCAGTCCTCAAGAGCCTCAGCTTAAGCCTAAAATCATCTCCCAAATCACCAGTGATTTCGATTCCACTTCTTAGGAAATACTGTAGTTAATAAAAGTGCAACTAGGACTAGGAGAACTGTGAACACCTGGGCAATGTAGCATCAGGTAGTAATTGGGATCATGGCAATGGATTGATAAAGATTTTGTGTACATCTCAACATTTGACCTCTCTTGTCTCTGTGACTAAGGACCATGTATGTGTGATCATGTTTAATCAGGCCAAATTTTTATTATATCACTTATTTTATTTCATTATCTTCCATGTATCTAAATTTATTTACTGTGAAAGAATTTCAGGTATGCATATGTATATGTGTTTATTTGTCCATGGATGGCAATTGTCATTGTTCAGCTAGAAATTGAGATCTATGAAGTAAAATGCAGGATTTGAGACTGAGGATGAGTAGCAAGTATAAATTTCTTTTTGGAATTCCAGTATTCAAATTAATTTATCATATTTGTTTGTATTTATGTAAAATCACCTTATGCAAATATTTACATGGACACTAGTTTGTCTTAATAATTAGGAATTTATGTTGATCTCGTGTAATCAAATATATTGAGTTTTTTGGAATATAAAGAAGTGATCTTATAATTTTTTCCTTAAATTTGTCAATATGATAAACGCTAATGGGTTTTCTCATTTTAGTTCCTGCCTTGTTTCTGAGATAAACTTGACTTGGGTTATCTTAAGGGGTTACCTTTATAATGTCCTCTGGCTCTGATTTGCAAATATTTTATTTTTGCATAAATATTCATAATTTGTTTTTCTTTTTTGTCATGTTTATCAAGATTTGATATCAGTTTATAATTGCCCTGTACATTCTTTTATGTTGCAAGTGATTGAAATAGTTTAAATAGCCATGGCAATCTGTAAGTTTTGGATATTTGTTAGAATTCCCAGAAATTACCAGGAATTCGTCATTTTGGTGGTGGGCAGGGGGATCCCTTATCACTTTTTCCTTTGTCTTTTAGACATTTGGTCTCTATCGTAGTTTCCAGTGACGATGGAATTCCAAAAAGTTATCCAATTTATCAGGGCTTTCAACTTTATTTTCATAGCTTTGCACAAAGTAATTTCCTTTTTAAGTCATTTTTTGTTTTAATAGTTATTTTCCACTTTTCATTTCTTACATATTTGTGCTTTCTGTTTTCCAAAATGAGGTTACTTGAGGGTTTATTTGTAACCTTTAAAATGATATGATAATTTATTTAATTATTATTTGGTCCATATTTTTATTTTCTGTCATTATTTTCTTTTTTCCTTATCTTTTGCTTTTTGTGCTTTTCCTGCACATTTGTGCCTAATTCATTATTTTAATTTATTTGTATTTAAGTTTTATTTATATATGTATTTAAGGTATAGAAAAATAAAATATGTATTTTATTCTTCCACACATATACCCTTTATTTTGCTTTTATTTTTAACTCTGGATTTAAACATTTAATAGAAATGAAAAGAAAACAAGAATAAAATTAAAAGTTTGGAAAGAATCAGAGAAACAGTGATAGATAGAAGATAGGCCAGGGTGATCCAAAATGCTTGTAATTGCCTAAAAAATAAAAAGAAAAGATGAATCTGAATCAAAATTTACGATTATGATTCAAGACTACTTTCCTGATATTAAAATGGACGTGATTCCTGAAAGGCTTCACTGTTTACCTGGGAAAACTGAGAGAAAATAATAGTAGATATTAAAGACAAAACAGGAAAAAATCATTTACGAAGGAAAACAAAATGAAGTTGTTAACAGGCATGTTGACGGTAGCATATATTCAAGTCAAATTGGAACATCCAATTTAAGATAATGTGGATATTCTATTTAGAAAGGAAAACCAAGACTTTTCAGCAGTGAGACTCACCAAGAGAAGATAACAATAAAGCAGAAAAAAATTGAACAGGGTAAAATTTGATACAATATAATTAAAATAAATCTTCAGATTAGAAATTGAATGACTTAGAGTATACAACTCAAATGAGGAAGAGAATAGTATACCTGTTGATATAATGTTGACTTTGGAAACATGTACATATCCATATGTTTAAAATTATATCACATATCATTAAGTTAAAAATGAATAAGAAAAACCTTAACAAGAATAAAATATGGAAGCATGTATTTATTTTTATATCAAATAAAGGCACAAAAAATGATTTCAAGTGACTTTTAGATAAAGCACTTTGAATGCATGATGTTAGTTGATATATTTCAGGCTTAAAAAAATATCATTCCTCAGGACTTTTATTATTTTTCATAATTGTGAGATTTTAACTATTTTATGTAAATTCCAGGAAAGATCTGAGAGATTGATGTGTTAATGTTACTAGAATAATTCTCATTCAGTTTAAAAGAGACACAATTATAAAATAGAGAGGCAGGGCATGGTGACTCAAGCCTGTAATCCCAGTACTTTTAGAGGCTGAGACAGTAGGATTACATACTTGAGGCCAGTAATTCAAGACCCGTCTGTGCAACATAGCAAAACCCTTTCTACAAAAAAAAAAAAAAAAAAAAAAAAAAATTAGCTGAGTGTGTTGGCATGCGCCTGTAGTCCTAGCTACTTGAGATAGGAGAATTGCTGGAGCCCAGGAGTTTGAGACTGCAGTGAGTTATGATCATGTCATTCCACTTCAGTCTGAGTGACAGCCAGAACCTGTCTCTAAAACAAACAAAATTAAAAAATGCAAATGGAAAAGACATGAGAAACCCTTGTTATTAAATTAGGAACATGAAAATATTTGTATTAACTGTAACTTAAAATTGGAAGTATCAGTACTAATCTTTTTTTTTTTTTTTTTTAGTATAGTCAATAAATAGGATTAGAAACAATATCCTTTCAGTATCAGTGAGCAAACCTTCTGCCCAGATCTTAATTTTCCGATAGATTCTGTATGGCTGATTCATTTCCTGGTCTGGGGTGTAGTCTTACCAATAACTTTCAGATAATAAAAAAATTATTCTGTCACTTTAAACAAAAATCAATCTTTTTAATACAGTAATGCCCAGTTCAATGTAATCATTAACAGTAACCTTCTAATTTTAATGCACTTCCCCATTTGAATTGGCCACAGGCAAAGGCAAAACTGAATAGATTATTCTGTCTCTTCAAATATTCTTATAGCCTATTCCTAGCTTCCTAATTGTAATCTCTGACATATTGATCATCTAACATTTTGGGGAAAAATAAGAGGCAATGAGCCACGGAATTATTCCCATTTGACCTTCCAGTTGTAAATTGAGGCTCACATGTTATTGTTGCATCTGTGAATAAAATAACTATCATTCTTGTGGAACTTTGTGATTTCCTCATGTACCACCCCTAGTAGTCCATTTTCCCATCACCTCTAAACAACCAAGAGTAGATCTCCACAGCATTTGATGGCTGAGTTATCATTTCTCTTCCAGATACCCTTCTTTGGAAGGACATAGAACAACACAATCCTGTTTCTTTTCCATGTGTGGTCATCAGCTGACTCTCTGGTGTGCTGGCATGTGCTGTTTTAGATAGAATATTGTCATTTAAATAAATGCCAAGTAATTATCACTGTTGTTTTCAAAAGAATTATATCTCTACCTATTTTTGTCCTTTTCAGTCTAATTTACAAGCTGAAACTGAATAGTCATCTAAAGGTTAAAACATCACTTTTCAATCAACTTCTCTGTGAGTCAATTCTAGAGGGTCTGGCATATCATTTTGAAATATGGGAGTAGGCAATACTTAATTTCATGAGCTCTTACACAAAACTAAGCAAGAAAAAAATTTCACGTAAACAGTCATACATCCTAATGTGTTTTACCATGAAATATATTATTGCACTTAAGCTAAGTAATATTTGTTATTTCAAGGTCTGATTTTTCACTCCGCCTCTTGGGAACTGATCTCTTGTACATTCATATCGTCATTTAGTAACAAGATTAAGTTGAAAAACAGAAAACAAAATTTTCACCCTCTTTACCAGTGGCTACTTTTAGTTAATATCTCAAAAAATTAGTCATGGAATCTTTGTTAGTATGATGCCAAATAGAAATTACTTCTTTAACTGAGGATTTGTCTTTATTACCAGAGGGAGAAGAGTGGGGCTCTACTATTATTTCTTGATTTTGAGTTTAATCTCTGCTCGTATATATTTTATAGGTACCCAAGGCACTAGATTTGGAATAGCACCTTAGATTTCTAAGCAGTAATGTAATTTCTTCTCCATAAACTTTCTATAGTTGCAGAATGCTTTAGGGCCCAGTGTAAGAAAATTTTATGTTATTTGTTTTAGTGTTACATTGTCCTTTCTTGTATCTGCTGTTGATAGTGCTTGCCCCTTTAATAAGTTGCTAGGAAGAATAAGAGATGAGACTAGCACAATATGTTGCAGGGTGGCTATCAAAAATGCCATATTATAAATCCCTATGTTGGTTCAGGGCTCAGTGGACAATATTTTACAGCACCCCTTGTCATAGGAACGTATGAATTACAAGTTGCTCTTCACAATCAAATTTCTGACTCTACCTTTCCTACTTGAGTGTGACAGATGAAAATGCTACAGTAGATTAGATTTATATTTACCAGAAAATCTGGTCAAATGAAGCTTAGAAAAGCTTTTTACCTTTGGATATCTACTTTAGCTACAAGGATATAAATATTACCAACATGAAGAGACTTAAACAGTAACCAAAATTCTATTCAATGACATATATGTACAAGTATTCATAAAAGATATACTCTAATAATATTTCCCTTACACCAAGTCATCAGTTATTTCTGACATCAATATCAAATATACTTAGGTTTTCTACCTAGATTTTTAGATGTACCTAAGGAAATACAATTTATATTTCATGACATAATCACACATAAAACTACACATTAATATACAAAAGCAGTAATGAATATTCTAAATAAAGAGTTCTTCTTTGTGAATGAATTAATTCAGCATTTATAGATCCTGGGAAAAACAAAATGAATAAGAACAAAGTTTTGTCAAGTAGAAGAAGACCCATGTATGTCTAATTATAATCCACTTCAAGCTGTGGAAATTGCAGTAATCGTGGTATAAAGAAGATAATAGATGTCTAGAAAAAGATATATTAATATGAAAATAGGATTCATGAAGAATTTACAAAGAAGATAGATTTTAAGCAAAAATTGAACTTCTTTCTAGGTAAATAAGGTGCGATTTTTATTATAAGCACAGGAAACAGAATGAAAATATGTTAAATAACTCAGAGAATAAGAATAAAAGTGAGTTAAAGGTGAAAAGTGACATGAAATATCATCAACATAACTGATCGTTATGAAAAGCAAATCAAAACCATAAAGAGATATCACTTTACACATATTAAGATGGTTATTATAAAAGACTAAAAAGCAACAAAGCGAAATAGCACATAAGTATTGGCTAGGATGTGGAGAAATTAAAATCCTTGTTCACTGCTTGTGAAAATGCAAAATAGTACAACTGCTATAAATGACAGCATGGCCCTTCCTCACAAAACTAAAAATAGAATTATAATATGATCTAGCAATTCCACTTTTGGGTGTCTACTAAAAAAATTAAAAACAATAATTTGAATGGATTTTTTTATGTTAGTCCTGTACAGCTGCCATAATGAAATACCATAGACTGGGTGGGTTAACCCACAGCAATTTATTTCTCATAGTTCTAGAGGCTGGTAAGTCCAAGAAGATTAAAGTGTTAGCCAGTTTCATTCCCAGTGATGTCTCTCTTCCTTGCTTGCACACTGCTGCATTCTCCCTGTGTGTTCAGATGTCCTTTCTTTTGTGCATTGAGAGAAAGAGAAAAATCATTTACTCTCTCTTCCAAGGCCAAAAGTCCTATCAGATAAAGACCCCATCCTTTTGATCTTATTTAATCATAATTATATCCTAAAAACGCTATCTCCAAATACTATCACATTGAAGGTTAAAGTTTCAAAATACACATTTTGTGGGTAAACAATTCAGTTCATAGCCTTTGTATACCCAAATTTATAGCAGTACTGTTTGTAACAGGTAACATGTGGAAGCAATCTAAGCATCTACCTTCAGATGAGTAGATAAACAAAATGTATACAAATAAATACTATTCAGCCTTAAAAAAGGAAGAAAATTATGAAATATACTACAATGTGGACAAATCTTGAAGACAATAGGCTAAGTGAATAAGTCAGATACGAGGTTGATATACAGCATGATTACACTTATACAAGATACCTAGAATAGTCAAATTTATAGACTAAGCCTACAGAATTTAGAATAGTTTCTTACAGGGGCTGAGGGAGTGAGAATAGGTGGTTATTGTTTAATGAGAAAAGAGTTTAAGTTTTCCATAATGAAAATAATTATAGAGATGGATGGTGATGATTGTTGTAAAACTATGTGCATGTACTTAATGCCATCGAAAGTACAGTAAAAATGATTAAAATAGGGAGAGGAGGCAGAGCAGGAAGGCTGAAAAGAAGCTTCCATCAATTGTCCTCCTTGAAGAAACACCAAGTTGAACAACTATCCACACAAAAATTCAAAAAATATTTAGATTCATAAGGACCAAAAAAAATCAGGTGAGTGATCACAGCGCTTGGTTTTAACTTCATTTAACTGAGAGAGACACTGAAAAGGGTAGAAAAGATAATCTTGAATTGCTAATGCCACTCCTTCCCCCCCAGCAGTGGTCACATGACACAGAGAGAGAATCTGTGTGCTTGAGGAAGGGAGAGTGTAGTGATTGTGGGACTTTGCATTGGAATTCCGTGCTGACCTATAGCAGCAGAAAGCAACACTGAGAAGAACTCAGCTGGTACTTACAGTGGGGATATTTAGAACAGCCCTCGCCAGAGGGGAATTGCTCATCCCAGCAGTCAGAACCTGAGTTTTGGCAAGCCTTTCCATTGTAGGCTAAAGTGTTCTGGGGTTCTAAATAAACTTGAAAAGCAGTCTAGGCCTCAAGAACTGCCATTCCTGGGAAAACACTGGTGCTATGCTGTGTTCAGAGCCAGTGGACTTGGGAGACAGGGAGGCATGCAACCCAATGAGACATCAGCTGGGGCAGTCAAGGGAGTGCTTGCACCAACCATCCCTCCGCCTGAGGCATCACAGCTTGCAGCTCCAGGAGAGACTCCTTCTTTCTCCTTGAGGAGAGGGGAGGGAAGAGTAAAAAGGACTTTGGCTTGAAACTTAGATACCAACTCAGCCACAGTGGTATAGAACACCAGGCAGAGTCCTAAGGCCCCCCTTCCAGACTTTAGCCTCCAGACAACTATTCTAGACACACCCTGGGCTAGAAGGGAATCTGCTGCATTGAAGGGAAGAACCCACTTGGGATAATTGGGTCTAAATCCTGCTGACTGAAGAGCGCTTGACCCCTGAATAGTCAGAAGTGGTGCCCAGGCAGCACTCATCATGGGCTTTGGGTGAGACTTGGGGACATGCTGGATTCAAGTGTGACGCAGTGCATTCTAGGCTGTGGTAGCTGTGGGGAGTGACTCCTTTTGCTTGAGCAAAGGATAGAGGAGTGTAAAGGGGTCTTTGTCTTGCAGCTTAAGTACCAGGTTAGCCACAGTGGGGTAGAGCATCAAGTAGATTCTTGAGGTCCCCAGTTCAAGGACTTGGCTGTGGGATGGCTTTTCTGGACCTTCTCTGGGTGACAGGGGAGCCCACTTCTCTGAAGGGAGAGTCTTAGGCCTGGTGGCATTCACAAGCTGGCTGGAGAGCCCTTGGGCCTCAAATAAACATTGACGGTAGCCAGGCAGTCCTTGCTCTTGGCCTAGTTTAATGATGGCCATGGGGAGAGACAACTTTGGTTGCAGAAAGTGGGGGGAAGAGTGGGAAGGACTTTGCCTCGTGGCTTGGGAGCCAGCTCAGTAGCAGAAAAATAGAGCACCAGGTAGATCCCTAAAGTTTGACTATAGGCCTTTGCTCCAAGATGGCATCTCTGGACTCACGTGGGATTGGGAGGATCTCACCACTCTGAAGGGAAGGATACAAGCCTGGCTGGCTTCACCACCTGCTAATTTTAGAGCCCTAGGGCCTTGAATGAACACATGTGGTAGCGAAGTAGTAGTTACCACAGGCCTTAGATGAGATGCAATACTGTGCTAGCATCAGGTCTGACCTAGTGCAGACACAGTCGTGGTGGCCAAAGCGTGCTTATGTCACATATTCTCAAGCTCCAGGCAGTTCAGCACAGAAAGAAAGACTCCATTTGTTTGGGAGGAAATAAAAGAAGAAATAGAACAAGAGTATCTGCCTTTTAATCCAGAGAATTCTTCTGGATCTTATTCAAGACCACAAAGACATGAGTCTGCAAGAGTCACAGCATTATGAGACTTCGGGTACCTTTTAATGCAGATACGGCACAATGACCAAAGACTTAGATCACATCATCCAAGTCCCTTCAAACACATTGAAATCATTCCCAAGAAGGATGGATACAAACAAGACCAGACTGTGAGACTTCAATAAAAACTTAATTATTCAATGTCCAGACACCAGAGAACATCCACAAGCATCAAGACACCAGTGACCAATCATGAAGTGTCAGAGATATGTGACCTTTCACACAGAAAATTTGAAGCAACTGTTTTGAGGAAATTCAATGAAATCTGGAAAAATACATAGAAAGGATTCAGAATTCTATTAGATAAATTTAACAAAGAGCTTAAAATAATTAAAAAGAATCAAGCAGAAATTCTAGAGAAGAAAAATGCAATGAAATACTGAAGAATACATCAGATTCTCTTCACAGAAGAATTAATCAAGCAGAAGACAGGATTATTCAGCTTGAAGACAGGCTATTTAAAAATACACAAAAGAGACAAAAGAAAAATAATTTTAAAAAAGAAGCATGCCTACAAAATTTAGAAAAAAGCCTGAAAAAGGCAAATCTAAGAGTTATTGGCCTTAAAGGAGTGGTAGAGAACGAGATAGAGGTGGAAAGTTTATTCAAAGATATAATAAAAAAGAACTTCCCAAACCTGGAGAAATATATTAATATTCAATTATAAGGAGGTTATGAAATACCAAACAGGTTTTGCCCAAAGAAGACTACCTCAAGACATTTAAAACTCAAACTTCAAAAAGTCCAGGATAAACAAATGATTCTAAAAGCAGCAAGAAAAAAGAAACACAAGATACAGTGAAGTTCCAAGACGTTTGGCAGCAAACTTCTCGGTGAAATACTTACAGGCTAGGAGAGAGTGGCATAACATATTCAAAGTATAGGAGAAAAAAACAAACACACAAACAAACAGCTTGTATCCTAGAATATCCAGCAAAAGTATCCCTCAAACAGGAAAGGGAAATACTTTCCCAGACAAAAAAACATGCACACACACACATAAACAAACAACTTGTATCCTAGAATATCCAGCAAAAGTATCCTTCAAACAGGAAAGAGAAATACTTTCCCAGACCAAAACACATACACACACACACATAAACAAACAACTTGTATCCTAGAATATCCAGCAAAAATATCCCTCAAACAGGAAAGGGAAATACTTTCCCAGACCAAAAAAAAAAAAAACCAACAACAAAAAAAAGCATACACACATACATTAACAAACAACTTGTATCCTAGAATATCCAGCAAAAATATCCCTCAAACAGGAAAGGGGAATACTTTCCCAGACAAACACACACACACACACACACATAAACAAACAACTTGTATCCTAGAATATCCAGCAAAAATATTCCCCAAACAGGAAACAGAAATACTTCCCCAGACAAAAAAAAAAAAAAAAAAAAAAAAAACCTGAGACATTTTATCAACACCAGACCTTTCCTGAGAGAAATGCTGAAGGATGTTCTTCAATCTGGAAGAAAAAAATTATTACAAGAAATTACCTGAAGATATAAAACTTACTGGCAATAGAAAATAAATAGAAAAACAGAATAGTCAAATATCATAATTTTGATGTGTAAATTACATATTGAGGAGAAGGACTAAAAGGTGAACCAATCAAAATAATAACAACAACAACTCTTCAAGACATGGACAATACAATAAGATATAAATAGAAAAAATAAAAAGTTAAAAAGCAGGGAGACCAAGTTAAAATGTAGAGTTTCTATTAGTTTACTATTTACTTGTTTGTTTATGAAATTAGTGATAAGTTGTCATCAGCTTAAAATAATGGGTTATATTATTTGCAAGCCCCATGATAACCTGAATCAAAAATCATAGAACAGATACAAAAAAATATAAAAAGCAAGACATTAAAACATACTACCACAGAAAATCAGTTGTACTAAAAGGAAGACAGAAAGAAAGGAAAAGAAAAGACTACAAAACAATCAGAAAACAAATAACAAATTGCAGGAGTCCATTATTTATTATTGATAGGTCCTTACTTCTCAATAATATTATTGAATGTAAACAGACTAACCTCTTCATTCCAAAGAGACATAGAGTGGCTGAATGAAAAATGAAAAAGAAAGAAGAAAAGAAGCAGTAATCTGTTGCCTACTAAGAAAACATTTCATTTGTAAAGACAAACATGTACTGAAAATAAAGGGATGGAAAAATATATTTTATGCCAATAGAAACCAAAACAGAGCAGAAGTAGCTATATTTACATAAGAAAAAATAGATTTCAAGACAAGAATTATAAAAAGAAAAAAGGATCACTAATAATAAAAGGAACAATTCAACAAGAAATATAACAATTTGAAATAAATATGCACCCAACACTGGAGCACCCAGTTACATAAACACATATTATTAAAGAGAGAGAGAGATCACAATACAATAATGGTTGCAGACTTCATTACCCCCTGTACAGCATTGAACAGACCTCCCAGACAGAAGATCAACAAAGAAACATCAGACTTAATTTGCGTTATAGACCATATGGACTTAATAGATCTCGAGAGAACACTTCATCCAATGGCTGCAGAATACAAATTCTTTGGAGCCCATGGACTATTCTCAAGGATAGAATATAGGTTAGGTCATAAAACAAGCCTTAAATTGTAAAGAAATTGAAATTATATCAAGTATCTTCTCTAGTCACAATGGAATAAAACTAAAAATTAGTAGCAAGACTTTTGGAAACTGTACAAACAAATGGAAATTAAACAATATGCTCCAGAATGACCAGTGGGGTCAATAAATTTAAAAGGAATTAAAAAAAGTAAAACAAATGATAATGAAAACATACCAAAACCTCTGGGATATGATAAAGCCAGTAATAAGAGCAAAGTTATAGATGTGAGTACTTACATTAAAAAAGCAGAAAAACTTCAAATAGACAACCTAATGATGCATTTTAGAGAACTAGGAAAGCAAGACCAAATCAAACCTAAAATTAGTAGAAAAAAGAAATAATAAAGAACAGAACAGAAATAAATGAAATTGAACTTAAGAAAACAATAAAAAAAGATTGATAAAACAAAAAGTTGGCTTTTTGAAAAGATATACAAAATTGACAAAACTTTAGCCTGACTGAGAGAGAAAGAGAGAAGGCCCAGATAAGTAAAGTCATATGCATGTGTATGTTCATCACAACACTATTCACAATAGCAAAAAGTGGAATCAATGTAAATGCCCACCAATGGTGGAAAGAATACAGAATATGTGGTACATGTACACTGTGGAATGCTATGTAGCCAAATAAAAGAATGAGATTTTTGTCCTTTGCAGCAACATAAATGGAACTGGAAGCCATTATCCTAAGTGAAGTAACACAGGAACAGAAAACCAGATACCACATGCTCTTACATCTAAGTGGGAGCTAAACATTGAGTAGACATGGACATGAAGAAGGGAGCAATAGACACCGGGGCCTGCTTTAAAGTGGAGGGTGGGAGGAGGCAGATAAGTAAAAAACTACCTATTGGGTACTATGCTAATTACCTGGTGATGAAATAATCTGTACACAAAACCACTGTATCATGCAATTTACCTATATAACAAAACTTCACATGTACCCCTGAACCTAAAATAAAAGCTAAAAATTGAATAAATAAATATAAAAACTAAAAAAATCAGAGATGGAAAAGGATCCATTACAACTGATACCACAGATATTCAAAAGATAAGATTACAGGCTACCAGGGGCAACTATATGCCAACAAATTGAAAAATTTAGAAGAAATAGACAAATTCCTAGACACATATAACCCACCAAGATTGAACCTGAAGAAATCTAAAACCTAAATAGACAAATAACATGTAGTGAGATAAAAGATATAATAAAAAGTCTCCCAGGAAAGAAAACATTGAGACCTAATGGCTTCACTGCTGAATTTTACCAGACATTTAAATAAGAACTAATACCAATCCTATTCAAACTATTTCAAAAAATAAAGGAGGATGGAATACTTCCAAACTCATTCTATGAAGCCAGTATTAACCTGATACCAAAACTAGATAAAGAACCATGAAAAAAACAAAGTTTTATGCCAGTATCTCTGATGAACATTGATTTAAAAATCCTCAACAATATGCTATGAACGTGAATTTAACAACACAGTAAAAAGTTCATTCATCATGACCAAGTGGCATTTATCCTTGGGATGCAAGAATGGCTCAACACATATAAATCAATCAGTGAATTACATCATTTCAACAGAATGAAGCACAAAATCATATGATCATTTTAGTTGATGCTGTAAAAGCATTTGATAAAATTCAATTTCCCTTCATGTCAAAAACTTGAATAAACTGGGTATAGAAGGAACATACCTCAACATAATAAAAGTCAATATGAAAGACCCACAACAGTATCACTACTGAATGGGGAAAAACTGAAAGCTTTTCAACTAAGATCTGGAATATGACAAGGATGCCTACTTTCATCCCTGTTATTCAGCCTATTACTATAAATTCTAACTAGAACAATCAGACTAGAGGAAAAAAATAAACGACATCCATATTGGAAAAGAAGAAGTCAAATTATCCTCATTTGTACATAACATGAGAAACCTACAAACTTTACCAAAAAACTCTTAGAACTGATAAACAAATTCAGTAAAATTGCAGGATACAAAATCAATATACAAAAATCAGCAGCATTTCTATATAGCAACAGTGAACAATCAGGAAATGAAATAAAAAAGCAATTCCATTTGCAATATCTGTAAATAAAATACAAAGAAATTAACTGAAGGAGTGAAGGATCTCTATGATAAAAGCTATAAAACATCGATGAGATAAATTGAAGAGGACACATAAAAATGGAATAATAGTTCATGTTCATGGATTGGAAAAAGAAATATTGAGAAAATATCCATTCTACCCAAAGCAATCTACAGATTCAATGTGACAATATCAATCACATTCTTCACAGAAATAGAAAAGCAATTCTAAAAAAAAAAAGAAAGAAACCACAAAACATCCAGAATAGCCAAAACTATCCTGAGCAAAAAGGACAAAACTGAAGGAAAGCTGATTTCAAATTATACTAAACAACTATAGTGACCAAAACTGCATGATACTGCCATAAAAACAGACACATAGACCAATGGAACAGAATAGAGAGAACCCAGAAACAAATCCACACATCTATAGTAAACTCATTTTCTACAAATTCACCAAGAACATACAATGAGGAAAGAATAGTCTTTTCAATAAATGGTGCTGGGAAAACTGGAGATCTATATGCAGAAGAATGAAACTAGACCCCATATCTCTCATCATATACAAAAGTCAAATCAAAGTCATTTAAAGACTTAAATCTAAGATCTCAAGCTCTGAAACAACTGGAATAAAACATTGTAGAAACTCTACAGGATATTGGATTAGGCAAGGATTTCTTAAGTAATATCCCACAAGCACAGGCAGCCAAAGAAAGATGGACAAATGGGCCTACATCAAGTTAAAAAATGCTGCTGAATTTTACCAAACATTTAAAGAACTAATACCAATCCTACTCAAACAATTTCAAAAAATAGAAGAGGAGGGAATTGTGTCCTCTGCACAGGAAAGGACACAATCAACAAGGTGAAAAGACAACCCACAGAATGGTAGAAAATATTTGCAAACTCCCCATCTGACAAGGGATTCATAACCAGAATATAAAAGGAGCTCAAACAACTTGATAGGAAAAAAAGTCTAATAATCTCATTAGAAAATGGGTAAAAGACCTGAATGGATATTTCTCAAAAGAAGACGTACTCAAAAAACATAAACTCAAAAAAAAAAAAAAAAAAAAAAAGGAAATCAGTATTTCAAAGATATAACTGCATTTCTACATTTATTGCAGTGCTACTCACAATAGCCAAGATTTGGAAGCAGTAAGAGTGTCCATCAACAGGCAAATGGATAAAGAAATTGTAGTACATATACACAATGGAGTACTATTTAGCTATTTAAAAACAATGAGATCCTGTCATTGGCAACAACATCAATGGAGCTATGTTAAGTAAAATAAGCCAGGCACAGAAAGAGAAGCTTCACCTGTTCTTACCTATGTGTGGAAGCTGAAATTTAAAACAATTGAACTCATAGAGAGCAGAGTGAAGGTTACTAGAGGCTGGGAAAGATAGTGGGGAGATGAAGTAGGAATGGTTATTGGACACAAAAAATGCATGGCATGAATAAGATCTAGTATTTGATAACCCGATAGGGTGTCTACAGTCAACAATAATTTATTGTACATTTAAAGTAATGGAAAAATATAATCGGATTGTTTGTAACCTAAAGAAAGGATAAATGCTTGAGGTGATGGATACCCCACTCCTCCTGATGTTATTACACATTATATGCCTGTGTCCAATTCTCGGGTACCTCATAAATGTGTACACCTACTATGTACTATGTACCACGTACTTTGTGCAAAAAATAAAAATTTTATAAAATGGTTTAAATGTTTAATTTTATGTTATGTATAGTTTACCACAATAAAAAAGTGAAAGATGAGCAGATGTAACACAAAGATAACTTCTAAATATTGGTCAGGGGCCAGATTAATGGTGTAAGGCCTAGGCAAGTGTAGCCTGATTTCCAGTTTTGACAAATGAAAAGGCAAGACAGAGTAAATAGAATTGAAATATGCATGGATATGTGTTGAGGGTCGATTTTCCTAGAGGCAGACAATAATGTGAAAGCTATTCTCAAAGATGGTTTTAAATTTCCTCCTTCCTTGTGCTTGCTGGCTATTTTTCTATGTGGTATAACCTTTGATAGAAAGGCCATTTAAGTGAATAAAATCTTCTGAGAATGATTTCAGCATTATCATAATATGTACTTGAAATTTTTCCATTTCTTTTATCTCCCACACTATCTCCAACAACTTTCCATTCATGCATTTTTACCTTTCCCAGACATACTTGGTGGTGAAAATTTAATTAAAACTAATTCACTCTGGTGGCAGAAGTGGTTTGTGACTTATTCAACAGCCATTCTTTCTTCAAATGTGTTCAGATTGTAGGTTAGCAGCAACATGCACACCAAGATGTGCCCCTCTCCCAGCTTTAAGGGTAAGCCTTAACTGGGCTATGACATTATGGTTGGCTCATTTATCTTTGGCAGTGATTGATTTCAGGATGGATGTATGACCCAATTTCCACCAACGAGAATAAAAATAAAATGTCTGCTGGCAGATAACTTAGAAATATTTTCCTTTGTGCTAAAATGTGAAGTAGGAGCAACAATCTCCTTTTACTCTTTTCTTCCCTTCTTTCGTGACTGGTATGTGAGAATGTGATTTCCAGAGTTGAGACAGACGTGATTGATGCAACCATGAGAGGAGAAATTGTTAATACATTGAGGATTGGAGAGCAGAGAGATGATAAAAGAGCTAGGTTCATGTTAAAATCACTAAATTGCTACTCTGGAATTGCCTAACTTTGGGCTTCTTGCAATGCAAGAAAATGAATGTTCTTGTTGCCTAAGACACTTTCATTTGAACATATTTTAATTTGATTATATCTTAACTGATATGCTTTTTGATGTATTCATTTACTCATTTTGAAGGTACAATTACTATACTAACAGAAATTTCTCCACAGAAGAATAAAATAATGCGTTTGTGGGCTCAGGTTGGTGGTAAAGTTTACATAGTTACTCTAGATAGTTTCAGTTAATAAATAAACATTAACAGATTAATTAGCCATCTGTAAAAGCAGTAAAAAAGGAGCAAGTCAATATTCACCTGTCTTTTGCCATTCTATTACCATTGTCTTTTCTAGATTACACCTACTCCTGTCCAACGTTATGGGAAGTTGTCAATGTTTGAATTGGTAGGCACTTGAAAAAAGATACTGGTTCTTCTAATTCATAGAACAATTCATAGTTTGGTTTTCAAAAAATCGTTAATCCTTAATTTCAACTATATGAAGGAATTTCTGAAATTTATAATTTTCAACCACTTAGTATTTTCTCAGGTCTTAAAAGCAGACATAATTTTCACTTACAATATTTTCTCCACCAAAGAGAAAAGAATAAAGATGTATTATAGAGGCTGAAATTCTGTTAGTTTCCACCAGCGATTGCTATGTAGCTGCAAATAAGTGATTACTCTTCAATAAACCGAGATGAGCATCTTAATCATTAATAAAATGTGTCAGGCGTGGCAGAATCCCAGATGCTTGCGTATTTTTTCTCATCCTCCTGCTTAAACAAAATCATCTGGGAAATATGGTTTATTGTTTGTTGCATGAAAATATGTCTATATGCAGAGTTGTGAAAAATAATATGACAAAGATCTAATTTGCAGACTTGCATTCAATAACTGCCAAACAAATAAGACTTGGGGGGAAAAGCAGACACACAAAAATATCAGATCTAGGATTGGTTAGGATATTAAAAAATTCTCCTGTTTGAAAATGACAGGAAGGGAAAAGCAGTCAGGTGATCTCCAATAGTTGAAAGGAAATAATGACCTGCTTCTGAAAGTGGAATAGGTTGGATAAGAACTTGAGCAGACCAGCCTGGCCAACATGGTGAAACCCCATCTCTACGAAAAATACAAAAATTAGCTGGGCAAGATGGTGGGCGCCTGTAATCCCTGCTACATGGGAGGGCGAGGCAAGTGAATTGCTTCAACCCGGGGCTTCAACCAGGGAGGTGGAGGTTGCAGCGAGCCGAGATCGTGCCACTGCACTCCAGCCTGGGTGACAGAGAAAGACTCTGTCTCAAAAAAATAATAATAAATAGCAAGAAGGGGTGTTGACTTTTATTGAAGGCCTTATCTGTATCTGTTGAAGTAATCATGGATTTTTGTCATTGGTTCTGTTTATGTGATGGATTATGTTTATTGATTTGCTTATGTTGAACCAGCCTGGCATCCCAGGGGTGAAGCCAACTTGATCGTGGTGGATAAGCTTTTTGATATGCTGCTGGATTCATTTTGCCAGTATTTTATTGAGGATTTTTGCATTGATGTTCATCAGGGATATTGACCTGAAATTTTTTATTTTTGTTGTGTCTCTGCCAGGTTTTGGTATCAGGATGATGCTGTCCTCATAAAATGAGTAAGGGAGGATTCCCTCTTTTTCTATACTTTGGAATGGTTTCAGAAGGAATGGTACCAGCACCTCTTTGTATCTCTGGTAGAATTTGGCTGTGAATCCATCTGGTGCTGGACTTTTTTTGGTTGGTAGGCTATTAATTACAGTCTCAATTACAGAACTTCTTACTGATTTATTCAGGGATTCAACTTCTTCCAGGCTTAGACTTGGCAGGGTGTATGAGTCCAGGAATTTATCCCTTTCTTCTAGACTTTCTAGTTTATTTGCATAGAGGTGTTTTATTCTCTGATAGTAGTTTGTATTTCTGTGGGATCAGTGGAGATATCCCCTATATAATTTTTTATTGTGTCTATTTGATTCTTATCCCTTTTCTTCTTTATTAGTCTAGCTATGTATCAATGGAATATATCTCAAAATAATAAGAGCTATTTATGACAAACCCACAGCCAATATCATACTGAATGGGCAAAACCTGGAAGCATTCCCTTTGAAAACTGGCACAAGACAAGGATGCCCTCTCTCACCACTCCTATTCAACATAGTATTGGAAGTTCTGGCCAGGGCAATCAGGCAAGAGAAAGAAATAAAGGGTATTCATATAGGAAGAGAGGAAGTCAAATTGTCTCTGTTTGCAGATGCCATGATTGTATATTTAGAAAACACCATCGTCTCAGCCCCAAACCTCCTTAAGCTGATGAGCAATTTCAGCGAAGTCTCAGTATACAAAATCAATGTGCAAAAATCGCAAGCATTCCTATACACCAACAACAGACAAACAGAGAGCCAAATCATGAGTGAACTCCCATTCACAATTGCTACAAATAGAATAAAATACCTAGGAATCCAACTTACAAGGGATGTGAAGGACCTCTTCGAGGAGAACTACAAACCACTGCTCAGGGATGTAAGAGAGGACACAAACAAATGGAAAAACATTCCATGCTCATGGATAGGAAGAACAAATATTGTGAAACTGGCCATACTGTCCAAAGTAATTTCTAGATTCAATGCTATCCCCATCACGCTACCACTGACTTTGTTCACAAAATTCGAAAAAAAACTAATTTAAACTTCACATGGAACCACAAAAGAGCCCACATAGCAAAGACAATTCTGGGCAAGAAGAACAAAGCTGGAGGCATCATGCTACCTGACTTCAAACTATACTACAAGGTTACAGTAACCAAAGCAGCATGGTAACTGGTACCAAAACAGATATATAGACCGATGGAACAGAATGGAGGCCTCAGAAATAACACCACACAGTTACAACATTCTGATCTTTGACAAACCTGACAAAAACAAGCAATGGGGAAAGATTCCCTATTTAATAAATGGTGTTGGGAAAGCTGGCTAGCCATATACAGAAAACTGAAACTAGGAATGGCAACAAAAGCCAAAATAAACAGATGGGATCTAATTAGACTAAAGAGCCTACTTTTATCCCACCCCCTACCACTACCATTCCCAACCTGTAGTAAGCATCCTTCTACTTTTTATCTCCATGAATTCAATGTTTTTATCTTTAGCACCCACAAATAAGTGAGAACAAGGAAAGTTTGTCCTTCTGTGCCTGGCTTATTTCACTTAATGACCTCCAGTTCCATCCATATTGTTGCAAATGATAGGGCCTCCTTCTTTTATGGCTAAATAGTACTAGTACTCCATTGTGTGTAAGTACCATATTTCCATTGTGTGTAAGTACCATATTTCCTTTTTCCATTCATCTGTTGATGGACACTTAGGTTGCTTACAAGTCTTGGCTATTGTGAATAGTGCTGCAACAAACATGGGAGTGCAGAAATAACTTCAATATATTGATTTCCTTTCATTTGTGTATATATCCAGCTGTAGGGTTGCTGGATCACGTGGCAGCTCAATTTTTAGCGTTTTGAGGAACCTCTATACTGTTCTCAATAGCGTATACTTTACATTCCCACCAACAGTGTACAAGCATTCCCTTTTCTCCACATCTTGTTGTCTGGTTTTTGGATATAAACCATTTTAACTGGGGTGAGATGATATCTCATTGTAGTTTTGATTTGTATTTTTCTGATGATCAGTGATGTTGAGCACCTTTCATAGGCTTGTTTGCCATTTGTGTATCTTCTTTTGAGAAATGTCTGTTCAAATCTTTTGTCCATTTCTAATCAAATCATTCATTTATTCCTATAGAGTTGTTTGAGTACGTCATACATCTGGTTATTAATCCCTTGTCAGATGGGGTGTTTGTGAGTATTGCAAACATTTTCTCCCATTCTTTTGGTTGTTTCTTCACCCTTTTGATTGTTTCCTTTGCTTTGCAGAATATTTTTTTTTTGAGATGGAGCTTCACTCTTGTTGCCCAGGCTAGAGTGCAATGGTGCAATCTCGGTTCACTGCAACTTCCACCTCCCCAGTTCAAGTGATTCTTCTGCCTCAGCCTCCTGAGTAGCTGAGATTACAGGTGCCTGCCACCACGCCTGGCTAATTGTTTCTATTTTTAGTACAGACGGAATTTCACCATGTTGGCCAGGCTAGTCACGAACCCTTGACTTCAGGTGATCCACCTGCCTCAGCCTCTGAAAGTTCTGGGATTACAAGTGTGAGCCACTATGCCCAGCCAGATTTTTTTTTTTTAATGTGATTTTGTTTGTCCATTTTTGTCTTGGTTGTCTGTCCTTGTGGAGTATTATTTAAGAAATTTTTGCCTAGTCCAATGTCCTATAGAGTCTCCCCAATGCATATGTATACCCAGTTTTCCCACCACCATTATGAAAGAGACTGTCTTTTCCCCGGTGTATGTTCTTGGCACCTTTGTTGAAAATGAGTTTACTGTAGATGTGTTAACTTATTTCTGGGTTCTCTATTCACATTGATCTATGTGTCTGTTTTTATGCCAGTTCCATGCTCTTTTGGTAACTATAGCTTTGTAATGTAATTTGAAGTCAGGTAATGTGCTTCCTCCAGTTTTGTTCTCTTTTCCTGGGATAGTTTTGGCTATTCTGATTCTTTTATGGTTCCATATAAATTTTAGGATTTTTTTACCTATTTCTGTGCATATTATTTTTATCATTTTATTTTCAGTCTATGTGTCTTTATAGTTGATTATGTTTCTTGTAGGCAACAGATCACTGGGGCTTTGTGTCTTAATCCAGTCACTTTGTCTTTTCATTGGTGAGTTTACATCATTTACTTTTAATGCTATTTTGATAAGGAAGGAATTACTCTTGCCTTTTTTTTTTTTTTTTTTTTTTGATGGAGTCTTGCTCTGTCACCTAGGCTGGAGGGCAGTGGAGAGATCTTGGCTCACTGCAAGCTCCACCTCGCAGGTTCATGCCATTCTCCTGCCTCGGCCTACTGAGTAGCTCGGACTACAGACACCTGACACCATGCCTGGCTAATTTTTTGTATTTTTAGTAAAGACGAGGTTTCACCATGTTAGTCATGATGGTCCCGATCTCCTGGCCTCATGATCCACCCATCTTGGCCTCCCAAAGTGCTGGGATTACAGGCATGAGCCACGTACCTGGCCTACTCTTGCCATTTGATTATCTGTTTTCTGGTTGTCCTGTCTTCTTCTCTTTTGTTGTTTCTTTCCTGTCTTCCTTTTAGTGAAGGTGATTTTCTCTAGTAATATGATTTAGTTTCTTTCCTTTTATTTTTTGTGTATCTGTTCTACGTTTCTTGCTTTGAGGTTACCATGACATGCAGCTTCTATCTTATAACTATTATTTTAAGCTGATAACAACTTAACATCATAAAAACAGGCCAAAAATGAATAAAAAACTCTATAACATTGTTCACCCAATTTTTAACATTTGTTTTATTCTATTTCTATCTATTGTTCTATCTATGTTTTGAAAAGTTGTAGTTATTTTTGAATGGTTCATTGTTTAGTCTTTCTACTTAGGGTTAGAGTAGCTTATACACTATAGTTACAACGTTATAATAGTCTGTATTTTTCTGTGTAGTTACTATTACCAGTCAGTTTTGTACCTTCAGATGATTTCTTATTGCTCCTTAATATCCTTTTTCTTTCTACACGAAGTATTCTCTTTAGCATTTCTTGTAGAGTAGGTCTGGTGTCCATAAAAACCCTCAGCTTTTGTGTGTTTTGAAAAGTCTTTATTTCTATTTCACATTTGAAGGATAATGTTTCTCTCAGCGTAAAACTATGTTTTTTCAGCACTTTAAATATGTCATTCCACTTTCTCCTGGTTTGGAAGGTTTCCACTGAAAAGTCTGCTGCCAGATGTATTGGAGCTCCATTGTGTATTATTTGTTTCTTTTCTCTTGCTGCTTTTTGAATGCTTTCTTTATTCTTGACCTTTGGGAGTTTGATTATTAAATATCTTGAGGTAGTCTTCTTTGGGTAAAATCTGCTTGGTGTTCTATTACCTTCTTGTGCTTACATATTAATATCTTTCTCCAGGATTGGGAAATTCTCTCTTGTTATCTCTTTCTACCCCTATCTTTTTCTCTATATCCTCTTTCACACCAATAACTCTTAGATTTGCCCTTTTGAGGCTATTTTCTAGATTCCGTAGGCATGTGTCGTTGTTTTTATTCTTTTTTATTTTTGTCGCCTGGACTGTGTATTTTCAAATAACCTGTCTTCAAGCTCACTAATTCTTTCTTCTATTTAGTCAAGCCTGCAGGACAGGTGCAAAAATAATTGTGTTTTTGTCATTAAAACTAGGTGTTAAAAGTAATAGCAAAATACCACAATTACTTTTGCACCAACCTAATAATAAAAGATGTTGATGCATTCTTCAGTATGCAATTGAATTTTTTTAGCTCCAGAATTTCTGCTTGATTATTTTTAATTATTTCAATCTCTTTGTTAAATTTACCTAATAGAATTCTGAATTCCTTGTCTGTGTTTTCTTAGATTTCTTTGAATTTCCTCAAAACGGCTATTTTGGATTCTCTGTTTGAAAGATCACCTATCTCTGTTTTTCCAAGGTTAGTCCCTGGTGTCTTATTTAGTTCATTTGGTGAGGTCATGTTTTCCTGATCGTCTTGATATTCGTAGATGTTCATCTGTGTCTGGCCATTGAAAATTTAGGTATCTATCATAGTCTACACAGTCTAGGCTTATCTGCACCTGTCCTTCTTGGGAAACGTTTTTATATATGTGAAAGGACTTGGGTATCATGATCTAAGCTATATGTGCTTTAGGGGCACTCCAGGCCCAGTAATAAGGTCATTAATGTCATTCTTGCAGACTTGTAGACATACCAACTTGATGTTTTTGGACAAAATCTGGAAGAATTCTATGGATTACAAGACAGAGACTCTTGTTCTCTTTTCTTACACAAATGGAATATCTGTCTCTGTTCTGAGTCATCTGGAGGTGGGTGGCCACAGTTGTGACACAAGCACTCTTGTGGCCACCACCACTATTACTGTGCTGGGTCAGACCTGATGCCAGCACAGTACTGGGTCTCTCCCAAGGCCTTCTTTAACCACTCACTGTCTAGTATCTATGTTTGCTCAAGGCTATGGGGCTCTACAGTCAGCAGGAGACAAAAACCAGCCAGGTTTGTTTCCTTCCCCTCAGGGCAGTAAGATCCCCAAAACCCCAGGCAGGTCCAGTGGTGCTGGCTGGAAGCCAGGGACTAGAGTCAAAAACCTTAGATATCTACTGGGTATCATAGTATACTCTTGCTGAGCTGACAAACCGCAAGACACAATCCTTCCCACTCTTCTGTTGCCCTTCCAATGGCAGAGAAGCTTCACTCAGTGTCCATCACCACCAGCTTATGGGAATACTGCCAGGTTACCGATGATGTGATGATGTTCCCTTAAGGCCCAAGGTCTTTTCGGTCAGTTTGTGGTGAATGCTTCCTGGCCTGGGACTCATCCTTCAAGACAGTAGGCTCCTCTCTGCCCCAAGGCAGGTCCAGAAATGCCATCTAGGAACCAAGGCCTGGTATTGGGGACCCCAAGAGCTCACTTGGTACTCTAGTCCCCTTGTGGCCAAGCTGGTACCTTAGGTGCAAGACAAAGTCCCTTTTACTGTTCCCTCTTTTTTTTTTTTTTTTTTTCCTCAAGGAGAAAAAAAAATCTCATCCCATAACCAACACAGCTGGGAATGCACTGAGTCTACCTTGAAGCCAACAAGTCTCAGTCCCACTCAAGGCCCTCAACGTAGTACCAGGGTGTTGCCACTTGTTATGCAGGGCCCAAGAGCTCTTCAGTTAGCAGGTAATGAATTCTGCCAGGACTGGGTCTTTCCCTTCAAGGCAACAGGCTCTCTTCGGTTCCAGAGTGTGTCCAGAAATGTCTGTGAGGTAGGGCCTGGAAAGAAAGCCTCATGACTCTCACCAGTGCCCTATCCTTCTATGACTGAGCTGGTTTTCAAGATGCAAGATACAGTCCTCCCCCTTCTTCCCTCTCATCTTCTCAAGAGGAACAGAGGGATCTCTTTTGGAGCTATGAGCAGTGCAGCCTGAATTTATGGGAGTGGTAATGCCAGCACATTTTTAGCTGACCTGGCTGGTGTCTCAGTAGATCATGTGCCCTCCCAGTCCTCTGGCTCTGGGCCCAGTGCAGCATTAGGACTTGCCTAGAAGTTGCAGTACTTGTGGCCTAGACTGCCTTTCAAGTTTATTTATAATCCTGGAGCACTTTTGTCCACAGTGGCAAGGCTTGCAGGAACTCAAGTTCCGACCTCAGGGATGGGTGATTCCACTCTGGCTAGGGCTGGTTTAAATGCTCCCTTTGTGGGAAGGTGTCAGATGAGTTTGGTCCAGTTTTGCTTTCTGCTATAACAGGGCATCACTCAGTTTAATGCCTCACAATTGCTGCACTCTCCCTCTCCCTATGGTACAGAAATGCTCTCCACACCACACTGCCACTGCTGGGAGCTGGGGGAGGGGTGGCATTGGTAATTCTAAGACTGTTTTACCTGCCTCTCAGTGTCTCTTTTAGTGATATAAAGTTAAAACCAGGTATTTTGTAAGTGCTTATCTAACTTGTGGTTCTTATGAAGCTGCTTTTTTGTAGTTAGTTGTTAAGTTCATGTCCTCGTGGGGGCAGATGATCAATGGAGCCTTCTATTCTGCCATCTTTCTCTGCCTACCTTTTGAAGAGAAGCACTTTATTATTCAGCAGTCTTATTAAATTTATTTCTCTATTGGTTATATCTTTTCACAACATAGAACTTGTGTTTAAGTAACATTAAATTCCATTTGTTAGAATATTTATGTTCTTTTTTAAATTTTTTTTACATATATTTCTCATTTGACAATCAAATACTTAAACAATTTTCTCAGATAAATATGTGCTTAAATGCTGTGGTAAGGAAATATCATTTTTAAATTACTTTCTAAAGATTTTAAAATCTTTTCTTCTCTCCTTATCACACTCTCTGGCACAGTGCTTTGTCCATGTTGAAATTGGAAAATTTAAATTTGCCAGTTGCATGTTTTTTAAACTCATAAACATATAGCAAAATGTAGCTCCATGCACGTTGTTTATTTAACCAAACTATTGCTTTAAAATTTTAAATATAAATAAATAAAAATTAATACATTTTGAAATTTTAAAATTTGTTAAGCACACAAATTTCATCTCCTACTATTTCAACCTAAACCCTTGAAGTCAAATTGTAGTTTTTGGAACTTGGCAACATAGTTGCTAAGTGTGAATGTCACTGACAGCTTTTAATAAATTTTTTCTAAGATAACATTTCCTATATACTTGGGAGAGCCAAGTTAAGCATTCTGTACTGTTAATCTTAACAAAATATTGAGTTACAAGATTTCCAAAAAGAATCAAAAGTGAACATACATATATAGTTCACGGTAATAATTTTATTGTCAAAAAGATTAATTTCTGTGTACAAAGTGAGTTTTATGCCACATTAAACTTTTAGTACATTCATGAACCAAGCCTCAAAAGTGTTGTTAGTCGTGTTTTTATTTTAACAAACTATAATACTGATTTGTTTTATATAAGTGTTCTGTGAAATAACAGCTAAAATTATTTATCAATTTTTAACCTATGAAATAATATTAATTATCAAATTAAGCTGAAGTTTTACATTCATATTTATTATATAATGTTGATGTCTTTTCAAACAATTTTTGTTAAGGGGATTTGACATATATTCTTTATATTACAGTATATTTGAGAGAACTGTATTTTAATTTAATCAAGAGTATAAACAAAAGCATCAAAGTGTAAAGGCATTAAAAAATACAAAGTGTTTTAATAAAGCCATTTATCTGTGTTGAATGTGTAGGGCTAAGGTTAAAAAATACCTTATAGCTTATTGGTCCTTGGGTTTCCTTGGTAATATAGTTATAAACATGGATGGTTGGTTAAAATTGGAGAAAGGCAATATTAATTTTAAGAAGGGTTTTCTAACTGGCATTTGCAGTAAACCATTTCTTCGTAGTGATCATAAGCTTTATATACTATCCGTATAACATATAATCCCTGTTTTCATCAGCCATTATAAAATGTCATTTTTCGGGATGTGATAAACTCAGCAAATTAAAATGGATGTAGCTCACTAAAACCTTAACTATAGCTTTAAGTGAAACTTTTCCTATTTGATAGGTTAAAAATACATTAAAGACCAGGCGTGGTGGCTCATGCCTGTAATCCCAACACTTTGGGAGGTCGAGGTGGGTGGATCATGAGATCAGGAGCTCGAGACCATCCTGGTTAACATGGTGAGGCCATGTCTCTACTAAAAATAAGAAAAATTAGCTGGGTGTGGTGGCGGGCGCCTGTAGTCCCAGCTACTTGGGAGGCTGAGGCAGGAGAATGGCATGAACCCGGGAGGCGGAGCTTGCAGTGAGCTGAGATTGCACCACTGCACTCCAGCCTGGGCAACACAGCGAGACTCAGTCTAAAAAAATAAAATAAAATAAAATAAAAAACAATAAAAAAAAGGGAAAAAAAAGCTACTAGATCTTTAATTTTTCAATTTGAATTATTGCACAGTCAATACTCAGGAAACCTATAAAAGCATTAGGACATGTTATTTTGCCTTATTGATATTATCTGACAGATAAAAAATATAATGTTAAATATAAACAGAGTCTGAAAATTATAGTATATCAGAACACAATATTAAAATATATAGCATAAATATTTTGTGATCTTAAACTGTAAAAAGAGTCACCAAAATATAATTTCTAATACAATGACAACTAGACCAGTACTAGCTATATAGTATATATCATATATCTGGCAAAGTTACTATAAAGTTATAATAAGATGATAATTTTCAGACTTGTACCCGAACTGCTAGTGCTTCCTTGAAAAACTCAACATCCTAAGATGGTAGTTTTGTTTGATCATTTTAGAAGTGTCCCAATCAGATTAAATGACCCTGTATTTTCTTCATTCAATACTTAATCAGTTGGGGTTATCATCAAGACCACAGATACCCGTGAACATTTTTGAGGTTGAGACTTTTTATCTGATCTGTACAGAAGAGAGAGGTACACAGACTCCTTACACTCTTTGATTTGTAGTGATATGTTTTATAAATCTTTCTTATCATTTTAGATTTGCCTGAGGAGCAAATCATACGTAAATATTCTGTGTATATTGTTTCCCCAGCCAGATATATTTATCATGCTTATCAAGCATAGAGAAGATTTGAGAAAGTTAGGAAGAAATCTGAAAATAAACTTTTAAAAACTTTAATTTATTTAACATATAACAAGCATGTACTACGGTTCAAAATTATAATTTTTATTTTTATTTGTAACAACATAAAAACCATCTAATTACAAAGGCAATTGCCTTTGCATTGTGGGAAAAAATTAGTTCTGATTTCTCAGAATCCTTGCCCTCCTGCTGTTATGCAAATAGTTACTTAGCGGGAGTCATTGCCCAGTGAATATTACCATAAAGCATTAATGGTCTGATACAAAAATGTTCCATAGTATAGACCTATAATTTTAGAACCAGAAAAAAACTTTTTAAATAATTTAGTTAAGTCTCTTTATCTAACAAACAGGAAATGTAGAGTCCAGAAATATTAAATAATATACCATACCTAATTAGAGTCAGCCCAGGTTTAAAACTCACGTCTACTAATTTAGAGGTCAATACTTTTCTCATTAACATACAAATCTTCACTGGACAAATTATATTCATTATTTACTTTTTCTCTCGGAAACCCCTGACTTTGTGTCAAGATTGATGTGAAAAAACTCAGCATGATTTTATAACGTGAATTGGCTTTTCAAATCAGTTTTCCAGAAACAATGCAGGTTAGTTTGAGTACTATTGCAACAAGGAAAACAAAAGTCTGAAACTTAGAGATTGAAATTATAAATTAAAAGTCATCAGATTAGCCTCTCAGTCTTTATCATTGTGTAACATGTGCTTGGTAAATTTTTGTCTTGTGCTAGAAGTTTCCTTGAATACAATTTAACATCTAATTTGATGTTTCAGAGTGGGGATACAATTACCATGGTAGGAAATACACAGCAGTTGATAATGCGGTAACATTTAAGGGTTTAAATCTGAAATTAGAATGAAAACAAGGCTGCCAAAGATCTGGTGATAAGCTCAACAGAGGGAGAAATGTGATTATCCTACCAACCAAAGCCTCTTGCTTTGAGGTGGATAAGTTTGTCCAACCTGTAAGAACAGCTTTGCTCAGTGATGCCGAGAGAAGCAAGCTGAGAACTACCAGCAGTCTCTTGAGAACTACCAGCAGTCTCTTGAGTGGACATGGCTCAGTAATGTCTAATGCAAGGAGAAATGATTAGGCTGACTGCCCTGGTCAAGGCTGAGATTCAGAAGATTACAGCCATGATAAAGCGTGGGGAGAAGTGTTTAGGAGGAAGGAGCAGAAGTGGATTTCGCTCAGGTGCATAGGCAGCAGTTCAGGGCCAGATGAACTATTTTTCAGATTGTGCATATTGGAAATAATGAGTCTAAGTAACATTTAGGAAATACAGAATATTGTAACTATTTCTAAGAGTAGAGATTTTCACCCATCTGGAATTTGCTTGACTAATCTACTGAAATATGCTTCTCAGTGGAGTCTCAATCCAGTCTAATCAAAAAGAAGTAGGGTTCTCAAAGATTGAGGGCTGCCATTCTAGAGGCCTCATTTAGTTTACTCTAACAATTTCTGCTGAGGAAAACCCACTTGCTGACATCTGAAAGAGGAAATATGTTATTTTCACAGCTTAACACTTCTAAAATGAAATTTGAGTGAGTGAGCTTACTCACGAATGCCTCCTGTTCATTCTGATTTAATTCAACAAACATACAGAGAAGCAACACTGCTAGGCCAGGTGCCATGAGGACTACAACCCGGAGGTGAAGTTAAGACAGGTGTAAGCCATCATTTGAAGAAAAAAATGCAGCACACCAACATGGCACAAGTATACATATGTAACAAACCTGCATGTTGTGCACATGTACCCTAGAACTTAAAGTATAATTAAAAAAAAAAAAAAGAAGAAGAAAGAAAAGAAAACTTGGAGCTACACAAAAAATAAAAAGAAAAAAATGTAACCTGCACATGAATTTTTATGTAACATTCAAGACGAGTAGACCTTAGTACAATTCCTCTCAACCTAATGGCATTTTTCTTTTTAGCCCCAACTTCCTATTTTATGTATGACCTTTTTTATTGGCATGTCTGTATCATCTCTGAAATACAATCATTAAGCATCCTAAATAGTCAGATCTGTCCTATTCCTAAATGTTATTTCATCTTGTATTCCTACTGTGGTTGACATTTGAATCTATAAAATAGTGTGTCTTCATCTGTTCCTTTCTCCCTCACTCCCTACTATTTTTGGTCTCCCTTGAACTCAAATTCTGCTCTTAAGGGCCATGGAATATTCCTTCCTGAATGGATCTGGGCCAGGATGATCGTAACTTTTTCCAATTAGAAAGGCCAAAGTATGATGATTTCTCACTGCAGATGAATAAAATTAGTCCAATTTCCAAATGGTACATTGGCCATATTTTTATTTCTTAATTTGGTAAGACTTATTAAATATAGCTGCCAATGATCTAGAATCATAGGGTTGAATTCATTAAAATAGAGCCAATAAAATAGACTTAGATGTTTTACCTTCTTAACACTTTTGAAATGTGACAAGATATACAGATTTATTTATCTCTATGAAAAATATTAATTTATCTCCATCTTTAAACTTTGACTGCATTTGTTTCCAGAATACCTATTCCTTAGTTTTGCAATTTCCTCATATTTAAGATTTTGATCAATAATAAATATACCTAATTTCATGGTAAAGTTCTTTTGGTGAGAAGTAAACTCACAGTGAACATAGTTATCAAATTGCAGATTTAGGTTCTTAGGTACGAGAGGACCCATCATACAGAGATGGAAGAGTACAAGTGATTCCATGACAAAAGAACCCACTGATTGTATCAGATCCTGCTCCATCTGTAAGCTCGAGGCTGGATAGTGTATTGGTATGCTTGCTGATCGCACAACTAGAGTGCCACTTTTGAGGCAATGCATATGGAGATGGATTACTATCCTTCAGGATGTACTACATGCACTGACTCAAAGATTTTTATATGGAATCGTGTCTTAATAGGAAGAATATATAGGTGCAGAACAAAAAGCTTGAAGCAGGAGTGACCCTACTTACTATTACTTTCAATGATCCGTCATTGGGATTCGTATTAGTCTCCAAAGGAGACACACTTTCACCAGAGAACACAGCAAAACCCCCATTGAGTTATAAACTATGGCTGCCACCTGGACAAGTAGGTCTTCTTGTGTCCAGAGACCAGTAGGTAAAAGAAGGAATCAATGTCTTTGCAGGAGGAATTGACTCTGGCCATTAGGAAGAGGTAGAGATGTCATACAATGAGGAAAGAGAGGAATCTATGTGTGGAACCCAAGTGAATTACGTGGGTGCCTCTTTGTACTCTTGTCCTATAGTGAATTAAATGTTCAGGTAAAGTAAACTTGCCTGATGAGGGAATGGTAACCAGGGGTTTAGTCTTCTCATGGATGTGGATCTCTCTCACATCACTAGGGTAAGCTACTGAGCCCAGAAGAGGTGACAGCTAAGAGTGGGGGAATTATGGAATGAATTGTTGAAGAGAGACATGGTGATTTTCAATTTTAGCTGATACTAACCACGGCAGCAATGCTAGAGTTTGTTCCACTAGTTTTCCTTTTCTAAGTTTCTCCTCAGAAAAAGAAGCTCACCAGAATCCCAGGTGATCTGGTTCAGGGTGGAATGTGGTAGACACGAAGATATGCTGTCCTGGCTCCCCTTAAAAAGGACTTGCTGCCTAACTATGGGGAGGGTAAGCAGAAGGCAGCTTCCACTCTCAGCTGTTTTGGAGTCTGTTTTAGCTTCAGGGAGCTGTCTTCCCAAAGTCGGCTCTTTCCTGCGGATCCTGGATCCAGTGACACAGTAAAGCAAAGATACAAAGCTATAGCCATTTGGCTTGATGGATAGCTCTAGCTTCAGAGCTCCCCACTAGACTGCCAAAGATATGCCACATCTCTTTCACTCATTTCTTCCTCTTCTCAATTCCAGGGCTTTGTCTTCCCAGGCATTGATATCAGATAAACATCTTTTACCCTAATCTCCATCTCAGCATTTTTTTCAGGAGAAGATAGCTTGTAATATTCTCCTTGTGCTAGTCAACCAAATTTTATAAAAGGAAATGATAATTGATAGTTGATTCCTAATAATACCACATTTATCCCCTAAGGAAAAAATAATAGCTAGCTGAGACAAAAATAATTAAGACTCCACTTTGCTTAACAGGTATTACAAATAAATAACCTGAGGAAAAGTAAGCCACCACTTCAGATGTAACATTTGTGTTTGTTTAATTCATGTCTGAGTTTTCAGTTCTGTAAGAAATAGTGTCATGATAATTCCAGACTCTGCGTACAATACAGATGCTTCTTGACTTATGATGAGGTTAATAAATTGTTAAAAATCTCAGGTTTAACTTATTGATATTCTACTAAATATGTATCACTTTGCACTGCTGTAAACTTGAAAAATCGTAAGTGGAAGCATCACAAGTCAGTGACCATCTGTAATTAATTTTTACTGTGAGAAACACCTTTAGAAACATAAAAATCAGAAATTGTAAAATGTTTTATGAGTGGTTAGAATAATTTTTATTGGTTGTAACTAGATTTGGAGATATTAAAAATCAAAATAGCTTAAAGACTTTTCAGTGGTCACTCATCCTTTATAATTAATCTTACACAAGATAAAATTTTTATTAACCTTAACTGGCTAATTAGTCACTTACCTACAGTTGGGATTTGTAACTACATGCTCATTTAATTAGAATGCCTTTTAAACGCCTTGATTTCTGTTAGCATCATTTTCTCATTTATGCAAATATATTTCTTGATAAAGATGAATTTTTATTTAGATACATTGATAGAGTCTACATCATCTTATTAGATTTCTTTCTCAAATACATAGTAAAAGATTCATTATAATATGGGTTAGTGATTAAAAATTAACAACTGTACCTCAAAATTAATTTCAGGGATAAATTAAGGTTTAAAGGTATAGGATTTGCTTTATATTATCCTTGTTTGTGTCAGGACCACTATAATCTGAGAATTCGCGAAAACACAAATGTTTAAAAATATGTCCTCTAGTCTCCATTTTGTTGGAGAATATTATTTCTTAACCATTTGTTTTCTCAAAATGTTTTCATCCATTGAAACACTAGGATTTTCCTTTATTATTTCTTTCATAGTCACAGTTCAAATAATCTGCTCTAAATATGATTAAAAGTTAAACATTAGAATTTTAGTTCCAGATTTCAATTTGCACATTTTCTTTAACAGCATGTAAACATATACAAATTTAAGTTTGTGATAAAGAAAATTTTAGCAATGAGATATGTACTAGGATTCAGAAGAAAATACATAGCTTAAAGTTTGCAAAATATAAACAAAGGTCATTTCTTTATTAAGAATAAAGAACATGTCAGTCTTTTGACATAAAAACAACAAAAATACGCTGGGTAATAATTTTGTTGTTTCCTATGGCACTGTAATTTATTTAAAGACATTTCCGTATTTTTCAAAGATGTTCACAGTGAATTGAAGTTATGATATTAAGAAATGTTTCCTGTTTTTCATATCAATCAGCATACGTTGCTTCTCCAAACAATTTTTGTTTGTTACTTCAAATGTTAGAGCAAATGTAATAGCAACTATAACATTGAATCTATGGTGGTTCATTGTACCTATATCTAATGAAAACTAAATTTTACAAACAGGTTTAATGTGGACAAAGGTGTATTTTATCACCTTAAACCAAAAAGAAAAAGAGACATTCATAAAGGCAAGATATCTTGGGTGAATAAATAAACAAATGAATGCATAAAAATAAAATTTCAATGTGTAATTTAAAAAAAATCATAAATTAGTTGAAAAATATTGGTATATCTGCAGCATAATTTCTAAACGAAAGCACCATTGACAGAATTGGGTAATTCTGTGGTGGGATGCCACGTGCATTAGAGGATGTTAAATAGCATCCCTGCCCACGATGAACTACATGTCTTTAACGCTTCCCCAGTTATGAGAACCAAAAATGTCTCCAGGCATTGCCAAATATCCCCAGGGAGAAGAGGACAGAAAATCCCCTATGGTTGATAAGCAGAGATCTATAGTAACTGAGAAATGTATTTTAATATTTTATACAAAAATGTACCAATTATGATTTGGTAGCTTAAATAAGCATTAGATTTAACATGTCAACCATTTCAGATATGGAGTAAATCATAGTCACACAATACAGCACTGACTTTTGTACCAATAGCTACTGGGAGCAATTTCACCTTTCTGGTTGTAGTAAAGATGCTTGTAAAATATGCAATCGCTTTTTTTCTTCAAACTAATCAGCTTCTGTCTTGGAGGCCCTTTTGAAATTGCTGTTTGTAGACATTTTCTATAGATGTTTTACTTATTCATATTTTGAAAATAATTTTAAAACTTTTCATTGGTTGTATATTTCCATTTTGTGCCTTCCAGACCATTGGTAAGGTGTGTTTGTTTATGTATTCACTGTTACTATTTTTAATTGAATGATAGTTCTATTAGAGAATTAGTCCCTCATTATTTTTTTCAAAATAAAGATTGAATAACTGAAACATCTATCATGTACTTTGAATAATCATAGAACTTCTTTTACTTCATCTTTGCTTTTAATAGAAGAAAATATTATTTATTAAAACAGCATTTTGTTTTAATTTTATTATAGTAAACTTAGAGATAACAGAATAACAAACATCCATATGTCAATTATCCAACTTTAAGAATTAATAACACACAAACTTGATTTATAGATACACTCATGCATTTCCCAAACTACCCCAATTATTTTGTCAAAATCCAGACATTTTATTTCTTCTGTAAATAATTTAGTAGAGATCTTTAAAATATTATCATACTTATAAACTAACAAATTGTTCATTTTATCAAATATTCAGTAAGTGTTCAAATCTCCTTGAACGTCCCATAAGTTTAGTATTATTTGTTCATTTTAGGATCCAAATAAACATTATTTCAGTTAATCTCTTAGAACTCTCTTCATTTATAAGTTCTATCTCTATTTTTTCCTTATAATTTATTTTTTAAGGAAAGCAGCGTATTTGTTCTATAGTTTCCTATAATCAGGGTTTTGCTTACTGCATCCCCATACTACTGTTTCTCTGTTCTTCTGAAATAAATATTTTCACGAATTCTGGGGAAGAACACTTTATAGCTGGTATTGTATATTGTCATGAGAAGATACATCCTTTCTGGAATGTCAGCAGCCATTAGTGTGGTTGCTGGTATTCATTAATTCATTATGCATCACAAAATGCTAATATTCTAATCCAATCACATCTTATTTGTTGGAATGCTTCTACAGAAAACCTCCTGAACAGCTATTTGGTTACTTTGAGGTAGAATTTGTATACAAAAGATAGAATAAATTTTTATTATATGTACCCATTTTCAAAATAATGAGTTGCTTCCCTAGCATTCTCTGTATGTAACTGCCAAAACACATTATTTTCTTTAAAAATATAATGATATCATGGTTTGAAATATGCATAATATATTGCAATTCATTACCATCATCATTATTATGGATGCTTATGCTCAACTCATCTCCAGCTTTGCCCATCAGGAGCCACTTCAAGTTGACTTGTGTGTTTGTTTAACATAATGCTTGAATTATGATAGTCTATGAGATCTCTATTTCTTTGCATATATGGCAAGATATTTCAGGCTCATCTCTTATATTTTTAGCTGCGGATCTAGCAGCTTACTGACCCCTTCGGGCCAAGTAAGCAATTTGTATGTTTGTTGAAAGAAAAAAACAAGGCATAGTGTTGATTACAATTGTAGAAGAATAAACTTCCAGAAATTACATAATAAGAGCTAAATATCTTAGTAGCTTCACTGTGCAGAGACGTATAAATTCACTTTTTCCTCACTCATTAAAGATTTTGCTTTCTTTACACTTTTATATTTTTTCTTTCTCCCTCCTGCCCTTTCTCTCTCCCTTCCTTCCTCCATTCCTTCCTTCCTTCCTGTCTTCCTTGATCCCTCCCCTCTTTACTTTCTTCCTTTATTCATAATTCCATCTAGGCTTTATTTATACATTACAAGATAATAATCTCAATTTATTTTATTCCTCCAAATTTTCTAGTACCATTCATTGACTCTCTTTTTCCCCCTATTGCTATGAAATTATATCTTAATACCATATAAAAGTTCTTTATTCTCATGTCAGTTTTGGAACTTTATATTCAATTTGATCAACTGATATTCCTTATCTGATACCACCCTTATCTTAATTTTTGAAAAAATATTTTAGTTTAATATCTAATACTATAGGTACTTTCTCCTTGTTTTTGCTTTCATATATTTTATTATCTACCATTTGTCAATTGTTCCTTCCAAGTAACATTTAACAGTTTTGTTAGGTTAAAAAATGCTTTGGAATTTTAATAAATATTGGAAGTCAATTTAGAATAAAATTCAGGATGGAAACTGTAAATCACTTTATGGATAATTAAAATCCAAAAATTTGCAAGTCTTTGTACATCAGCATGGTATATCTTTCCATTTATACAAATATTATTGGATGACTTAGAAAAGTATTACAATTTTCTGGTTCATTTTGAGAGAATATACATTTTCATTGCTAGTGAAAATGGTAATTTATTTTCATTGTGCTTTCTAATTAGTTATTAGTATATTGAAAAGCTATCTTGGCTGGGCATGGTGGCTCACACCCGTAATCCCAGCACTTTGGAGGGCTGAGGCAGGTGGATCATCTGAGGTCAGGAGTTCAAGACCAGCCTGACCAACGTGGTGAAGCCCTGTCTCTACTAAAAAGACAAAAAATTAGTCAGGTATGGCGGTGCACACCTGTAATTCCAGCTACTAGGGAGGCTGAGACAAGAGAATCGCTTGAATCCAGGAGGTGGAAGTTGCAGTGAGCCGAGATCTTGCCATTGCACTCCAGCCTGGGTGACATAGTGAGACTCCGTCTCAAAAAACAAAACAAACAACAACAACAAAAACAAAAAGCTATTTTTTGTTATATTTATTTTGTAAACAACTACTGTATTTTTGGAAGGATTGTTTTCAGGATCACCCTTCCTTTAGTTTGAAAAGGACCTATGGAAACATTCATAAAATCGAGGCATAATGAAAAAATAGTAATTTTCGGCTGCTTACTGAGTGTTCCGATATAATCAGATTAATAACCAACTAAACTTTTTTCCCAAGCTTGACCACAGCTCAGATAAAAAGACAGATCTCTCATGCTACTTGTATTGGTACTCTGATTTTATTTAACTCTATATTCAACACTTTCAGAGGAGCAGTTGTTTGAAACACAATGGAACAAGTATCCATTGATTTCTAAACTGCTGTTCATTCAAGTATTAAATTAATAGGAATATGTTGTCAGCATGTCAGGATTCCCACTACATGGTCTATGCCTTAGTATTGGAAGACACTTGTGACCCTGGGCAGATATGAAAGTAGGTTTACCATGACAGATCTCTCTGCCTTGTTTGAAATGTAATACTATTACATAATACACAAAGATTGGCAAGTATAAAGTTTCTAAAAATCGCTTTTAAAATATTTAACTTTCTGTGAAGTATAGACTTCCCACAAAGCAAGGCAAATTGACTGCTAATATATTATACTTAACAATAGATCTTTTATTTGTAAATTTAAAAATGTATAAAGCTATGAGTGTGCATAGCATATGTTTTACAAATAATTTTCTCATACTTTGCCTTTTTGTTTTATGTATTTATATTTTATCATGTGTATTTAAGGTATATAACATGACATAAGAAATACATATAGATAGTTACAGGAGTTGCTATATTGAAGCATACTATTATCATCTCACATAGTTACTCATGTTTTTATAGAAAAACTACTGAAATCTATCCATCTAATAGGAATCCCAAACACAGTGCTTTATTAATTATAGGTCTCATATTGTACATTTGATCTTTAGACTTGTTCTTCTTACATACCTGTTACTTTGTAATCTTGAATCTACCTCTTGCCCATTTTCTCGCCTCCCTGCCCCTGTTTTATCCTCTATTTTGTATATTTGAATTTTTTTAGATTCCACATGTGAGTGAGATCATGCAATATTTTTCACTCTGTGTCTGGCTTATTTCACTTAGCATAATGTCCTCTAGTTTCCTTGCCTCTGAAACCTCAAGAATTCCATGGGACTAGACAGGATAGACATAATATTAATCACTATTAATAATTCATTCAGCATATATTTATTGGATATTAATACATACTAGTTGCCATGCTCTAAACTGAACTCAAGGACTCAAGTCAGATAAGAGGCACAACTTTGATCTTCAGAAGCTTGCAATCCATTGAGAGAAATAGATAAGAAAATTTAGGATGATAACAGTGTGATAAATATTGTGAGAGGTAAGTATAGAAGAATGAGAAGATGCACCTTACCCAGAATGGAGGAATGAGGACTCCTACTCAAAGAAATGATAGATAAGCCAAGCCTTGGCTGTTGAATAGAAAAATCAAGTAAAGGATGAGAGAAAAAGTGGACAGCTAAACAGTACGTTTCCTAGGAAAACAGTGCAATTATGAAAGGTTTTCACCATGAAAATGATAGTATGACAAACTCATTTTAGACAGAATATACTCGCTAATGTGTAGAAATTTTTCTGCAGCACACCAGCACACCAACATGGCACATGTATACATATGCAACAAATCTGCACGTTGTACACATGTACCCTAGAACTTACAGTATATATATATTTAAAAAAGAGAATGAAAAGAATATGAGTTTGTACTATAGCAGTAACTGGATATTTAAAGTCAGAAATGGATTTAAAAATAATGAAGAGGCCGGGCGCGGTGGCTCAAGCCTGTAATCCCAGCACTTTGGGAGGCCGAGACGGGCGGATCACGAGGTCAGGAGATCAAGACCATCCTGGCTGACACGGTGAAACCCCGTCTCTACTAAAAAAATACAAAAAAAAAAACTAGCCGGGCGAGGTGGCGGGCGCCTGTAGTCCCAGCTACTCAGGAGGCTGAGGCAGGAGAATGGCGTGAACCCGGGAGGCAGAGCTTGCAGTGAGCTGAGATCTGGCCACTGCACTCCAGCCTGGGTGGCAGAGCGAGACTCCATCTCAAAAAAAAAAAAAAAAATGAAGAGCTAGTAAGACTGTTTGGAGAACTAAAATTAGTGGTTATGACCATGAGAAATTGTGATTTATCACAGAGACTGTGGAATTTAGTTAGAGATAGGAAATAGAAATGAGAGAGTAAAATTGGCAACAAGAGATGATGGGTAAAGTTGGTAAAATCAATACTGGACATACAAAATTTGGGCTCTGTTACTCTGAAAGTTTGTTGTCAAAAGCCTACCTACTATCTGTAGGCAGTGTAATGATTCCCCAAAATGTTCACATCCTAATCCCCCAGAATCTGTCACTCTATTAAGTTAGATGGCAAAGAGAACCAAAGCTGTAGATGAAATTCAGATTTTGTATAACCTGACCTTAAAATAGGCAGGTTATCCTGATCCTGGGTTATTATTCAGACGGGTCTAATTTAATCACTTAAGTCCTTAAAAGTAGTAGCAGAAGACAGAAAGATGGATCTGAGAGATGCACTATGAGAAGGACTTGACTCCCCCTCATCTTGTTGCGAACTTTGAAGATGGAAGAAGGGGATCACCAATGCCAGTAGCCACTAGAAGCCGGGAAGAGCCTTCAGCTTACATGTAGCAAAAAATGGTAACCTTGGTCCTACAGCTACAAGGTACTGAATTCTGCCAACAACCTGAAAGATTAGTAAAGCTATTCTCTCCCCTAGAGTCTCCAGATAGGAACACAACCCTGCCAATACCTTTATCTTAGTCCAGTGAGACTCATACCTACTAGGCTTTTTGATCTTCTGAATTGTAAAGTAATGAATTTGTTGTTTCAAACCATTTTGCTTGTTGTCATTCATTATGGAAGCATAGAAAATACATTGACAAGAAAAGTTAACAAAATAAAATCAGAATAAGATGTAATCACGTATACATTCACTCTCAGAACTACTTTTTTTTTGTGTATGCACGTATTTCATTTTAGCCATTGTCCACACACTTTTATCCATACAGTTAAAATAACTTTCAAACAAAAACTACATATATTTTTGGAGAGGTACTTATTTTTTAGTATAAAATAAATAAGGTTCAATGGGAATGGTGTGGACCTTCCTGGAGATGCAATGTTGGCACATGGGCAATACAATAGTGGCAGGGCTGCCCAGAGAGTTTATCCAGGAAGAGGATTTTTTTCTTTTGTTTGTCTCTTAGTTTTATTGGTTCATTTGTTTACTTAAGGCAATTTTTAGTAAAGAAAAGAAGGTGAATATTAACAAATACGAACAATAATTCCATGAAGTGATTACTTGTCATTTAGGAACTGGGCTATGCACTTAACATAAAGAAGTTCATTTCTTCCCTCTAATATCAGATCTGGCCTTAGTCACTTTGGGGTCTGTTTTCCTTGCAAGTATAGGAAAAAACTAAATTTAGAGCCAGGAAAGACATTTTTATTTGGTAAGATTTATTTATATTTATTTATTTGTTGTTATTATTTTACCAAAATATTCTCACATGTCCAGGGAAAATTTGAGGTGAAGTTACCCTGGATGGAATAATAACAACTCAGTTGAATCTCATTTGAGTCCAAGTTATTCACAACTGTAGTGTGGTTCTACATGGAAGTTCATTCTCATTTAAATGTTAACGTCAATTCTCTCCAGTTTGAGATTATTGGAGATAGAAAAGTCTTCTATGTATGTGTAATTATAGTAAATGATTATTGTAAATTGTGCCCATTTATTTTGAGTTGCAGCTTTAATATTAATGATAAACCTATAACCTATTTTCACAAAACACTCATCTATTATTATTGTCAACACTGCTCATTCCCTTTCAATTTTTTTGTCCTTCTGGCACTGTGTTATTTGTCATCTCTTAAGTGATCCTGACAAACAAAGAGCAAAAAAAAAAAAAAAAAAACCTTCCAAATTCACTAAGTTAAAAAAATGGTTAGTTCCCTTTAATAATTGTGTTGTCCTGAATACATGTAATGATGAAAAGTCTTCAGTTAAACATTTACTTTCTCAGGTCAACTATTCACTCGTATATTTCTAAAATAGGTACTATCTAAGCAAAATTGCAGATGGAAAATTTTTATCTGTTACAATGAGTTTTTCATTAAATGGGACCTGTAAGTGTTTGTTCTTTTTTAAAAAGATAGAATTTTAAAAATGGTCGCTTTTGGAGCAAATACAAGAAGTACTAAAGGGGGTATATAGACAAATATTTTAAATGCAAGAGTCTGATATTTGGTAAAACAGAAAGTACTTCATTATCAGCAAAGTAGGTGAATGTATCCTGAGTGCCTAGAAGTAGCCAAACAAATCATCATGACCTGCTAAAACTAATGAATAAAATAAGAACATTGTAAAATTACAAATAGTAGAATAGAGCCAGGTTGCCAATATTCCAAGGCAATTGCCAGGGTCTCAAGAGCCTACGGATAGATTATTAGGTAATGCATACTCAAAATAGTTGAGAAGGCACCCAACTGAAGATATCCTTATCTCCTCTTGCAGGTACATACATTTTGTATTTTGGGTTGTAATGGTTTTCTGAAACTTGAAAATCCAGGAATTACTGGTACATTTCTGCCTTTCCTACTTCACTGTTCACATGAAGCTATATTGCACAAAATTATTTATATCGAATGTTACAAGAGGTTAATAGGATGATATGTCAGAATAAAAGTGGGCTGAGGACAACTTGTGAAGTTGATTCCACACCTAGAGGTACATTGAAATGACGTGAAAACTCATAAAAATTCTAATCCTTGGGCTTCACTGCTTACCTATTGAGTCTGAATAATCTGAGCTGGTTCTTTGCAATATTTATACAATTTCCCAGGTGATTCCTATTTTTTACTCATTTTGTATTTATTTTTAAGCGACTTTAGATAAATGGCAAACTGTTCTCTTTTAGACTCTAAAGCAAGGAAAGGCTATCAATAACTCCCTTCAGTGAGCTGTTTAAAAATTAACATCACTATATCTATGTATTCTAATGTGCATTTTCCATAAGAAATCTGAACTGATCTATTTTTCTGCCCTTTGTAGCTATGGAGAATAATTTACTACAATAGACCTTTTGGTGTCTTTCAAATACTTATTTTAGGTCTACTGACTCTCCCAGCCTAAAGCAGAAATGAAAACAAAAGGCAAACTAACTAGTTTAACCTTTCTATTAGGTTCTATTTTCCAAGCCATCTTTTTTACTCACTTTAGAATGTTACTCATAGAGCAAAAACACATACTGATTCTCTAGTTGAATAATTAAAATTTTTACATACAGTTTTATATTTGGATGTCTACATTTTGGCTTATTTCATATATTTTAATAAGATTCAGAGCAGGGCTCTTTAGAGGTTATACCATGAATATGTAAACTGTTAAGCATTTTGTAGGAAGAAAAATAATTGACTAAAAGAGACACACTTGAGAAGCTTCTTCAGAAGTCATGAGGATGTGCCACGTTGGAACTATTTTAACTTTCTTGGCCTATGAATACCCCAAAATATCCTGACCTTGAAATATCACCAACATTTCATTAAAGAAGTAGCGTGTTAGTGACAGGTGAAGCTGGCTGGGCTTCTGGGTGGGGCTGGGACTTGGAGAACTTTACTGTCTAGCTAAAGGATTGTAAACGTACCAATCAGCGCTCTGTGTCTAGCTAAAGGTTTGTAAACACACCAATCAGCACTCTGTAAAAACGCACCAATCAGCTCTTTGTGTCTAGCTAAAGGTTTGTAAATGCACCAATCAGCACTCTGTAAAAATGCACCAATCAGTGCTCTTTATCTAGCTAAAGGTTTGTAAATGCACCAATCAGCACTCTGTAAAAACGCATCAATCAACACTCCGTAAAATGGGCCAATCAGCACTCTGTAAAATGGACCAATCATCAGGACCTGGGCAAGGCCAAATAAGGGATTTAAAGTTGGCCAGGGAGCCAGCAGCTTCTACAACCTGGAAGCTTTGTTCTTTTGCTCTTCACATTAAATCTTGCTGCTGCTCACTCTTTGGGTCCACACTACCTTTACGTAACACTCACTGCTAAGGTCTGCAGCTTCACTCCCAAAGTCAAGGAGACCACAAACCCACCAGGAGGAACAAACAACTCTGGACGTGCCACCTTTTAGAGCTGTAACACTCACTGTGAAGGTCTGAGGCTTCACTCCTGAAGTCAGTGAGACCACGAACCCACCAGGAAGAACGAACAACTCCGGATGTGCCACCTGTAAGAGCTGTAACACTCACTGCGAAGGTCTGCGGCTTCACTCCTAAAGTCAATAAAACCATGAACCTACCAGAAGGAAGAAACTCCAGACATGTCTGAACATCTGAAGAAACAAACTCCAGACACACCATCTTTAAGAATTGTAACACTCACAGCAAGGGTCCGCAGCTTCATTCTTGAAGTCAGCGAGACCAAGAACCCACTAGAAGAAACCAATTCCAGACACATTAGGAACTCTGTCTAAATATGTAGAAAGAAATTTGTGTTTCCAAAAGAAAAATGTATGTGCACTGTTGGGAAGACACTGATTCAAGTTATCTGATTCAGGTCTTTCATTATCTTTGAGTGATTTTTATACTCTTTGTAAGTTGTATGTCATTGACAGACATATAAATTCTATCCTGCCTGGTGGAGGTTCAATTGTCTTCCTCCTACGAAGAGGAAAAACTACTTTTCTCTCATTTTCATTTTCATTTCAATATTCCTGATCTATAATTGTTTCCATTTTCAGATTCTCTTTTGAACCATTGGTAACATCTGCATGCTTCCTTCATGAGTTAAATACAATCTTTAACATATGTTGTTTTTATATGGGAGTTACAATTGTGCCTTTTTCTGAAAGTTCTTTCTTAACATATATTATCTAATGTGAATTGTGTATATTTTAAGTTTTACTGACACTAATTAGATAACTCGGTGTCAAATATTTGAAGGCTTTCATTGTCTAACTTTTAGAGGCCAACCTATCATAAATATATATTGCATATTTGATTTGCTTTGTAAAAGGACAATAAAACCTTGAATTACAAATGGCACAAAGGGCATTTATAATTAGGTTTTGATACAAGCAAATTAACTACTTGGGGATGTTGTTTAGTCATGGAGTTTACGGGAATTATACTTTATGTCTACACGTTGATCCCCTGTTTCTTATCATGTCTCTTCCAAACATTCACTCCGCCCCTCAAGCTCTGAACTTGAATGTCCCCTTTCATGCTTAGCAAAAAATTGCTTCTCTCTTCATTAAAAAAAAAAAACCAAAAACTGCTGTTAGCTATAGTGTTTCTAATAATCATAACAGGTTTAAATCTAAGTATTATTATTCAAATATAGATCGACTAGTGGAAATTGGGAGATGTTAACTTATTCTAAGCCTGCATAGATTTTACCACAGCTTGCATGGACAAGAGGTTATATTAGCTGTGAATTTGTTTGCTAGGGCTACCATAACAACCTACCACAACCTGAACGGCTTAAACAACAGAAATTGATTTTCTCATATTTCCAGAAACTGGAAGCTGAGGAACTAGGTGTGGGCAGGTTCCCTTTCTCCTGATGCTTCTCTCCTTGGGTTGCAGGCAGCCGCCTTCCCACTGTGTCCTCATGGGGCCTTTTATCTTGGTGACTCCCTAGTGTCTTCATATCCTTATGACAAGAGTCAGATTGGATCAGAGCCCATCCTAATGGGCTCCTCTTAACTTAGTTACCTCTTCAAAGATCGTATCTCCAAATGCAGTCATATTCTGAGGTACAGGGGTTAGAATCTCAGCATGTAGATTTTGAGGGCAAACAATTCAGTCCATAGTGCTCTGACTCTCCTGTCCTGTACCCCAGTTAAAAGCATTTAGTAGTCTTGTTTCCAACTGTAACACCCAAATGAAACTGCTCAGTTAGTTCTCAACAATGAAATTTTATTCAATAATTTCTATTTTCAAAAAAATACATTTACAAAAGAGTTGAAATATAGTAGAGATGTCTCTTATACCTTATTGCCCACTTTCCTAAAGGTTGATAGATCTATAATTACTAAAATAAATAAATAATAATTTGGTACATATTTTAATATTTATTTGATAAATGTTAAAATAAATATTTGGTAATATTATTACCATTGTCATAATACTATTAACTAATCTAAAGAGTTTATTCAGATTTCATTAGTTTTCCCTATAATGTTTCCTTCTGTTCCTCTCCTTATAAGGACATCGGTAGAGTCATATGTCACTTAACAACGGGGATACATTCTGAAAAATGCATCACAGAATGTACTTACACAAACCTAGGTGGTATAGCTTGCTACACACCTAGGCTATATGGCGTAGCCTGTTGCTTTTAGGTTACAAACCTGTACAGCATGTTACTGTACTGAATATTATAGGAAATTGTAATATAATTGTCAGTACTTGTGTATCTAAACATAAAAAAGAAACTGTCAAAACATAGTATAAAAGATAAAGGTGGTACTCTTGTAGAGGGAACTTACTGTGAAAGGAATTTGCAGGACTGGAAGTTGCTCTAGTCTGTGAGTGGTGAGTGAATGAGAAGGCCTAGGACACAACTGTAAACTACTGTAGAGTTTTTGTGTAAACTACTACACACCAGCATCACCACAAACATATGGGTAATGCATTACACTATGACTTTACGATGGCTAGGATGGCTCTAGGCAGTGGGAAATTTTCTGCTTTGTTATAATTTTATAGGCCCACTGTTGCATATGCAGTCTGTTTTTGTTTGAAATGTTGTTAAGCAGCATATGACTGTGATTGGATTTAATGTCCATCAATCCAGGATCTCATCTCAAGGTACTTAATTATATCTGTTAAGACCCCATTTCAAATAATATCACATTCATAGGTACCTTGGGTTAGAAGATGGGAATATTTTATGGGGGGATAAGTCAATCTAGAGTTGCCATTGTTTCCTTTCTAGTTAATAAATACCTTGGGGGAGTTTTTTTTTTTTTTTTTGAGACTTTATATCTTGTTTCTCCACAGACTTTTAACTCACTAATTTTAGCAGCCATCACTTAATCTTGTCTGAGACAAATATTTCTATGGTGTTCTATTTTCTATTTCTCTCATTTTGCCTATAGTCATTAATTGTAATCCTTCTGCCAGAAAATACTCTACTGTCTTTACTTATTTGTCTTTCTATCGTTCATCTTCTTATGTCTATCAATTATCTATTTATTTATATCAGGATTGTGATTGCCCAATTTTATAAATGAAAATACAGAACACCCGGTTAGATTTTAATTTCAGTCAAGCAGCAAATAAATTTTAGTATAAGTATATCCCATGTATATTTGAAATATACTTTCATAAAAATATTCATTATTTAGCTGCAATTAAAATTTGTGTGTCTTATATTTTAACTGGCAACTTCATTCAGGATAGACACATAGGTATATGTTTTACTTTATAGATTGTAATCCAATGCAATCATTATTTGTTTTGTTGTTTAGTTATTTCCAGTTTTGACCACTGGGAGTTCTTTCAGATTGATTTCTGCAACCTTTTAGTATGCCTCTGTTATTTTGGATAACTTTTCTATTTTGGAAGCACCACAGAATGTTCTAGGCCCATCTTGTGTTTTCAGTGCTACAGCTCTGAAATCAACAGCTTCTTCAAAGACTCTGAGATCTTTTCATTGAAGAATGTTATTGCGGAACTAAGATCTAAGATGAAGATGTGTTGTTTGCTATTGTGGTATCTCTGTTGTCAGGCCTTCTCAGCAGTCAAAGCTCGGAAATAATCTAGAGAGAGAGAGAGAAAATTTTGGCCTGTGCAAATGCATACATATGGAGATTTATTTCTGACCTGTCTATCTGTGTAGGCAGAATAAAGGCCTCCTAAAGATGTCCTCATCCTAATACCCAGACTTTTGTGAATATGTTACCATACATGGCAAAGGAGACTTGATCCTTAAGGATCTCGAGGGAGGAGGGATTATCTGGGTAGACCCAATGTAATGAAAAGGTTTTTCATAAGTGAGGAGAGGAGAAAGAAAGGTCAGAATTGAAGAGAAATTTGAATACGCTATGCTGATGGCTTTGAAAATAGGGGAAGGGAGCCACAAGCCAAGGAATGCAGACAGCCTTTGGAAGCTGGAACAGGCAAACAAGTTAGATTTTCTCCTGAATCTTCCAAAAGAAAATGCAGCCCTGCAAACACCTTGATATTAACCTAGCACTTTTGGACTTACGACCTTCAGAACTATAAAATAACAAATCGTGTTGTAACCTGCTACGTTTGTGCTAATTTCGTACAGCAATAATGGGAAACTGGTATACTACCTGTATCAATATTTAAAAACCATGAGATCGCACTGCTTCCTCCAATTCCAATCCAGCAACACAGAATTCATTCTTTTCTTCTTTCTTATTTGTAACCTCTTTCTTCAACAATGTGAAGCCTAGCTATCATTATCTATAGCATATTTATGTATATGTTCAATTTAATATACCTATAAATTAGTTCCATAGTTTCTAACCCATACCTCTGTAAGAAGCACATTTACTAGTAATAGAACAGACTTTATGTGTAGTGCATTTTATATTTTAGCTTTATAACCTGGAGTCAAATACTGCAAAGAACTTTCACTTTACATTGAAAAGTTGACTGTTTGACACAAGAGGCCTAGCTTTCAGACTGTCTCATCTTTCCTTCCTTAATAAGTTTAATCATTTTTAGCTTTTGATTGAAAGCGAGGGCTGTGTGACTCCTCCTTTCATATGAACACTTAGAGATCATGGTAGTTTTATTAATTGGCCTTATTACAATATTTTTATGACTCAGGGACACGGAGACACAAAGTAAGCATATGTTGTTTTAAGAATGACACCAATAGATTTTCTTGAGCAGGGTTGTCGGAAATCTTCAACTTTGTTTTAGAAAAGAAATATCTGCCAAACACAACAAATTAACATAAAACAAAGCAAAATATAGTCTATATAGTTGTACCATGGGTTAGGGCTGCATCATATGAATTCTGGACAGGATACAATTCTGTTCATAAAAATACCTCTATGAACCTGGGCGTCTCAATGGTTAAATGATAGCAGAGCTCCCTTCAAATCCATGTTGAACTTGATGATGGGCAAAAAACGAACTATCATGTTAGAAGTATTTTTAAAATATCTCATACACTGGACAGTTGCTAGAGTTGCTGATAAACAATTTAAATGCTGTTCTTGTAGAGTTTGCATGTCATTTGATAAACATTTATAATACAGTCCAGCAAAGAACACAAAGCAATAACAAAATTTGTAATGGAAATGCACATTTCACAGTAAAAAGCAGGTAATATCTGGAAATAAACTGTTAGCTCATGAATGAAGTGAAGCCTTAAAAATTAAAGAATATTCAGAAGAATGGTGGTAAGGATGGCTAACACTTCATTGTCACTGATTACAGATGATAGTGGTGAAGTTGAGATGATGATCAAGGTGTTACTTTAGACAAATCATGAGTCTCAGAGGAAGTGATGACAGAGATGTCTGTGGAAACTATTGAAGAGGAGGGCTTTGCTAAATCTTCATGGAGGTAATGGGCACTTAAGGTACAGACATTGCAAAATGGGACTTTGACTTAATTCTTGTTAAGTGCAGTTATAAGCTTTTGTCTTGTGCTAAAGCAATATCGAATTATTTTTTGAAGGAAAGCTCATAGTGTCAGAGTGGATGCGACCCTGAGATGCCACTCCTATAGCCAGCCACAGCCACAATACAACAGCTTTTCATTGATATTCAATATGCTTTACAAAATGTGTGGCCATTGTACAGATATATTTAAAATGTGGCAAGATTTACCCCAAATTTTGCTTAAAAATGGTGTATTGTGTTTTACAGAGACAAATATAAAATTTACCTCTATAACAAATGACTGGAAAACATAATAATAAAAGAAAAATGCATTAGATGAAGTTTCAATATTGAAAACCAGAAGACATTCTTTTCAGAAAACACTAGCTGGAAAGATCTTTGGGGTATGCCTTTATTCTCCTATTGTAGGATACTAAGCTTGTTTTAGTATCCTACAAACCTACAAATCCTATAATGTTTACTATTTCATTATTTTCAGTAATGTATCAGTGAATATATTTGAGGGGAGATTTTCCTGTAGTTTGAAGTATTTGTTTAAAATTTCACTAGGATGGAATTATTGTGCTTTGTTAAAAAGCATTCTTAGTTTTTTTTTTTTTTCTTTTTTTTCAAATAAGTTTACATTTCTTTCCTGAAGCTTGTATAATGAGACATCCTGTAGGGCCTAGCAGGAAAAACTGCCAATTTCAAAGTCATAGTGTTTTATATCATCCAATAAAAATGTTTGGAATTTACCTTTTGGAGCTAAGGGCTTCTTTATACTGGGAAAATCACTTTATCAGGTTGTTTAATGAAACAGATTTAAAGTAAACACCCTCTATTGTCCTTGGAAAAGCTAGAACGGTTTGAAGGTAAACCAAATGGGCAATTTGTAAATGTCTTAAGTGTTCTGCTTCATGATAGAAATAGATGCAAATTTATGACATACTTAAGACTCTTTAGATTACATAAAGCAAATTATGTAATTTTTGTTAATCTGAATTTGAGCTGTCCTATGCCAAAGAACTATTGTTTTTTTCTTTTTTTAAATTTTTTATTATTATTATACTTTAAGTTCTAGTTTCTTACAAGATGTGCTACATGCTGAGAGAAGACTGCGGGAGGTACTGGACTACTGCAACGAGGGCTGGGTCAGGATGATGTTCTCTTCCCCAAATAGCATTTGCCTGGGATTGTAACTGTACACGTGGTGGTGTGATTTAATACTCCATTACTCTCACTCTTGAAAACTATACTTTCTGGCTACAGTAATTGTCCACTGTGGGTCAAGGAGTCAGTTATTTCTTTTTGAGTAGAGACCAGGAATCATCCTAAAAATAACGAATATGTTTTCTGCCTACCAGCTTTGGGCAAAGATTAGGTGTGTCCTGGATTAGGAAGGGTGGGAATGGAGTATATTGGAGGGAAATAAAAGAGATTTATCCCTCCCTTCTTTGGGACTATTGGGTCAATTTTTCTAAAATCCAAGGCATTGAGTTATTTTAGAGCAGTGTTTAATCAAATTAATAAAATATGCATCCGAATCAGAGAAAAAAATTTGCAAAACTCAGAATTTTCCTTTTACAACATAGAGTAAGGCATCTGTATAAGGTTGTGATTGTATCATTTTATACTAATATTAAAAGTGTATAAAGGTGCTTATTTCGTTTGTCAGATTGATTATTTTTATTAAAAAATAGAAAAGCACCGTCTATTCAGTTTTAGAGTTTGAGTCTATTAATGAGTTATGGTAAAAAAAAAAACCAGTACATTCTGTTTCTCACATGTAGAAAATTAAGAGTAGAATAATACTTGAAAACAATGAAAAATTAGAAGATTAATAAACTATGACTTAAACATATAGGGCTCAAATTTAAATTCAAAGATCTCTGAGAACTTCTTATTTTTAAGTCACTCTATTTTAAAGACTACAGTTCACACAGTAGTCATCTGGCTGTTGGTTAATAGCGATTGTAAATGTATCCCCAGAGTCACATAATTCTAGTATTGCTATTTTAGATTATGCAAAATGATGATTAATATTGAGGATAAAAACATTTCCGTATTATATGATCTCATATAGTATTACTAAGAGATCTAGAAACTTAATATTCAATACAAATCCAAAATGTTTTGTCAGTGCATTTCTTGAAGAGAGAAAATAATTTTCACTCTATACTGTGATATATTTGTCTGAATGTCTGCTTTTAGAAACAGATATAGTGAAATTACAAAATATTTAACGATGGGTTAAAACTTTGCCAAAATATAATGAAATTTTTAAAGTGAAGTCCTCTCCAGAGCAAGCATTCTGTGCAGTAACTAAAAGTGTTCCTGGATTTGATTCTACACAGCACCATCTTTACAGTAATAGATCACTGAAGCATCTTTTCCTCATGATGTATTACTCAAATGCATCATCAACCAAATCAGTGTTTTTAATGATTTATAAGTCTACTAAATCTTTAGTGAGGCACAGCAATGATATAATATTCAAAGATGGTTCCATATGAACAAGAAATATTCACTAACAAATTTTAAAATTTGCAAAACAAAATTAGACACAACAGGAAAAGAGCAGTATGCTGAATACTAGTCTCATTTTTAAGAAAATATTGTGTTTGATTGTTTAGTGCTATGTAGTTTGTTATTAGTACAGCAGTAGTTACTAATATATTATTTGTTTCCATTTTTAGTGTCTTAATTAATAAGTGTATGATGATTCTTTAAGGAATGACTATTTGAAGTGATTAATAACAAATCTGAATGACTGTGTTATTTAAAAACCACAATAAAAATAATAGAGCTACAACTTCTAATGCTTCTACATCTAGAGAATGTTCATTATAAGCAGTCGTAGAGATCAGAAGTTATAATATTGTGGTGCAACATTTATTTTACATTGGAGAAAAAGCCAGTTTCATGGATTTTTAAGTCTCTTGGTCAGGGAATTCCAGTGTGGAAGCCGTTGGTAAATAAAAATGTTTCCTCACTTCCCCAAAGTTGGAGCCAAAGGACTCAGAGCAAAGGCAGCAAGGGTTACTGCTGCCCGAGTAAACTTGGCTAAAGGATTTCACAGATCTTCCAAAAATCTCTTTATAGGTCATCTGGGTAATCTACAAAAGCATACAAAACTACTCTTTCTTCTCAGTCCCTTTATGTCCGAAATAATCAGCTTCCCGAAACGGTGCCTGTAAGAAGTGATTTTCACTGACAGCGTGTGTGAATGTACTAATGTAATAATGTTAACAAATAAAGAAAAATGCAGAGAATTTTCACCAAGTGCTAGGAGGAACACAGGCCAGGAATTTGCATATTTTGCATAAATTATCTTATTTTTAATCCTCACAGTCCTATGAGTAGTTATTATAAACACTATTGGAGAGATGAGGACACTGAGTCTCAGATAACTTGAGCAATTGATCTAAGTTTATATAACAAGTAAGAGGGTTAAATTCCAAATCAGAATAATCCAGCTTTTAAGGTTTTTACTACCCAAACTGTACTGCAGAGTCACAGGCCTTTATAAAAGGTATTTTACTAAATATTCTTCAATAAATTGATTAATTAAATAGCAAAGTTGATCGATCTAGAGTTGTTTATTGACCTTTGTAATTTTCTATAAATTCTTACAATGTTTGTATAAATGTGTGCAAATGTTTATAAAAGTAGATAAAGACTTGGAAAAACTGAAAGTCAAAATGAAGGCTTTGGAAAAAGTAATCTTATGGCATTTTGTTGAGAAAAACACAGCTTGGCATATCTTCAAGTGAACGGTATTCTTTTTGACAGATTTTGTTCTTAGTTTTGAAAAGGGTCAAATGATACACTACATAGTGTAAAGAGGAAAGAAAATGGGTAATATACATGACATGGGAGATTTGGATAAACTTGTTGCTTTCTGCTCTTGATAATATTATTTATATTAATAGATTTTTAAAATAACATTTATTTTAGGTTCAAAGATACATGTGCAGGTTTGTTACATATGTAAATTGTGTTTCATACGGGTTTTGTATACAGATTATTTCATTATCCAGATAATCAGCATAGTACCTATGAGGTACTGTTTCAGTCCTCACCCTCCTCTCACACTCCACCCTCAAGTAGGTTCCAGCGTCTGTTGTTCCCTTCTTTTTGTCCATGTGGACTCAATGGTTATCTCCCACAAATAAATGAGAACATGTTGCATTTGGTTTCTGTTTCTGTGTTAGTTTGCTTAGCATAATGACCTCCATCTCTATTCATGTTGCTGCAAAGGACATGATCTTGTTTTTAATGGCTGCATATTATCCTATGGTATATATATACCACATTGTCTTTATCCAGTCTACCATTGATGAATGGTATCTTCTCTATGTTTCCATTTTTAGTGTCTTAGTTAATAGGTGTATGATGATACTTTAAGGAATGACTATTTGAAGTGACTATCTTCTCTATGTTGAGCTGTAACTAGCATTATTAAATTTCATATATATTAGGAAATTCTAGCAGTATTAATGATGCTATAATAGAAATCACACATAGATTATAAAAGAAAGAAAATCTCTGAAATGGCTTCATAGAGAATGTGATGTTTGAGCTAAGTTCAAATATTTTAGAAGCCTGCCAGAGGACCAGGATATAATAATTTGAGCAAAAGTAAAAAAAAAGCATAAAAGAACTTACATTTTGGCATTCCTAAAGTTTAGGGTGAGAGGAGTAGCAAAAAAAAAAAAGGGGGGGGGTAAAAAGTGACCTGGCTATTAATACCCTTGTATATTATCCACAGATGGAACAGAACTACTGAAGTTTAAACAGAAAAAAATCCAATTTCCTTTTTAAATTGCAAATTATTCTGGGTACATAATAATTGTATATATTTATGGAATGTATGTGCCATCTTGATAAAAGCATACTGTGTAATGATCAAAATAGACTAATTAGGATATCCATCACCTCAAACACTTATCACTTCTTTGCCTTAAGAACATTCCAACTCCACTCTGTTCGTTCTTTAGAATATACAAGAAATTATTAAGTATAGTTGCCCTATAGTGCTACTGAATACTAGATTTTATCCCTTCTATCTAACTCTATTTCTTTATCTGTTAAGAATCTATTCTTTATTTGCCCCTCCCCATTACCCTTCCCAATATCTGGTAATCATCATTTACTCTCTACCTCCATGAGTTTAATTTTTTTTAGCACCCACATATGAGTGAGAACAGGCAATATTTGTCTTTCTATCCCTGGCTTATTTCACTTTACATAATGTCTTCTACTTACATCTATATTGCTGCAAATGAAAGGATTTCATCCTTTATGACTGAATAGTCCACTTTGTATATGTACACATTTTTAAATCCATTCTCCTATTAATGGACACTTAGATTGATTGTATATCTTGGCTATTGTGAACAGTGCTGCAGTAACATAAGAGTACAACTATCTCTTCTATATCCTGATTTCCTTTCTTTTGGAAATATACCAGCAGAATTGCTGGATCACATATGGTTGATCTATTTTTAGTTTTTTGAGGAACTTCCATACTGTTCTTCATAGTGGCTGCACTGGTTTACATTCCCACCAGCAGTGTATAAATATTTGCCTTTCCCTACATCCTTGCCAGCATCTCTTGCCTGTCTTTTTGAAAAAAGCCACTTTAACTCTGGTGAAATCACATCTCATATAGTTTTGATTTTTATTTCCTCTAAAGATTAATTTTGAGCATTTTTAATATAAATGTTGGCCATTTATATGTTCTCTTTTGAGAAATATCTATTCCAAAATTTTCCTTATTTCTAATTGGGAAATTTGAAATTTGTTTTGTTTTTTCTATTGAGTTGTTATTAATTCCTTGTCAGATGCGTAGTTTACAGATATTTTCTCCCTTGCTGTGGTTTGTCTCTTCACTATGTTGATTGTTTTCTTTGCTGTGCAAAAGGCTTTTTGCTTGATGTCATCCCATTTGTCCATTTTTTCTTTAATGGCCTGTGATTTTGATATCTTACTCAAGAAATCTTTGTCTAGAACAATGTTCTGAAGTTTGTTCCAAATGTTTTCTTCTAGTAGTTTTGTTGTTTTAGGTATTAGACTTAAATTTTTAATCCATTTTTATTTGATTTTTATGTATGACAAGACAGATGAGTCTAGTTTTATTTTTCTGAATATGGATATCCAATCTTCCCAGTACCATTTATTGAAGAAAATGAACTTTTCTTAATGTATATTCTTGGCAACTTTGTCAAAAGTGAGTTGACTATAAATGTGCAGATTTATTTCTGAGTTCTCTATTCTGTTCCATCGCTCTATGTATCTGTTTTTATGGCAGTACTATGCTGTTTTTGTGACTATAGCTTTGTAGTATAATTTGAATCAGATAATGTGATGTCTCCAGTTTTGTTCTGTTTGTTCCAGATTGCCTTGGTTTCTGGGTCTTTTGTGATTGCATTTAAATTTTAGGATATTGTTTCTATTTCTGTGAAGGATGTCATTGGTATTTTGATAGGGTTTACATTATGAATGTACATTCACAATGTATATTATTGTTTGGGGAACAATTGAACAATTTAGATACTTCCAAACCATAAACATGGAATATCTTTCCATTTTTTGGTGTCCTCTTTAATTTTTTCACCAATGTTTTATAGTTTTCATTGTAGAAATATTTTAGAAAGTTGCGTAGGATGTTGGAAGAGTGGCAGAATTAACATTAGAAAGGCCAGTTGGGGCCCTATACAGTTGGTTAGGTAAAAGATGATAATACTCTGCTTTAACAAAGTAGCAATGGGTTTCTTATGTTGGACATATGATTAACGAAGTTAATGAAGTAGAAGTTTGACAACTTAGGGGCTGTTTATATATGTGGAGTTAAAGAGAGGAAAGAATCTTAGGTGAAACGTAGGTTTTGCATTTAGAATAGATGAGTGTTACTGCTATTCACCAAGATAGGATATGCAGGGGGAAGAACAACAACAAGAACAGAAAATAAGCTTACTTCTAGTTGTATTTAGAGTTTCTTTGATATCCAGGGAGAGAAGTTCAGGAGGTTTGAGGATGATCTCAGATATAGTTAGAGATTTAAATGTCATTAAAGATAATAGCTGAATACATTTGCATAGATGACATTATTGTCGAATTTACAGAAAGGAAAAAGGAGCTGATGACAGAACTCTAGGGACATTAAGACAAAAGAGATGGCCAGAGGGAGGAAAATGTCAACGAATAAAACTGATAGGAAATGTTTAAAAAATAAGATGTCCCAGAAATAGCAATGGCAAAGTAACTGATTTAGTTGACAATTACCAAGAACCTGGCAATTAGAATCTCATTGGCACTTCCAGTTTCCACTGAAGGATGAAGGGAGATGGAAAATGTCGATCTCCAACTTAAAAGACAAAAGACAGAAATCTTCAAGTCTACAATTTTTCTGATTCCATCAGAAAGCTGAGGTCTCAAGGCAACCAACTAGACAAAAATCTGGAGACAGACAGACACCTACAGGGAGGGGTGGGATGTACACACTTGGTTATGTGTGGCAAACACCAATAAGAATTCAGCTAGACTAACTGACAAATTGATTGAGGTCAACTATGGAGAGTATGAAGCGCCTAGGGATTGCAGATATAAAAGTTGTTAGTGCTGTATTGTAGGAGTGTCCTCTATGAAACTCTTCAGAAGCTTATATGTAAGACAGAAAAGTCCTAAGAAAACATACCTCATGGGGCACACCTGAGGGAGGGAAGCAGCAGCTGCATACGGGTCCTGAGACTGCTCAGACACTGCTTTCCTCTTCTCTCTTTGGAATAAAAGTTTCAGACTGTAGGTGAGAGGGCCACCAAATTGCTATCCATACAGCACTGGCAAAAGAAAAATAAACAACAGCAAAAAGCCTCTATCCTGAATGAGGGGCAGGAATGCCGGCTGGGCCCAGAGCTACAGTGACAAGAGGGGAAAGAATGTTTGTGAGGGTCATATGCCTGAGACTGAGGGTCAAATTATCTGCCTAAGATTTAATCAGAATTCCAGAGAACAGAACACTACCTCAATCACGTTGCTAACAAGCATCAAGTATAAATAAGACTGTAATACTGATGAGGGAACTTTAAGAAGCAAGTTGTCTCTGAGAAACAAGGTAAAAGATGTTCTAAATCTAAGCCTAGAATTTATATTGAGAAAGAATCTCTGTACACCATCTCCTACCACACACAACCCTATACACATGCTAATGTCAGTAAAATTTAGAGTCTGGCCAGGCTTGGTGGCTCATGCCTATAATCCCAGCACTTTGGGAGGCTGAGGTGAGAGAATCATGAGGTCAGTAGTTTGAGAATAGCCTGGTCAACATGGTGAAACATTGTCTCTACTAAAAATACAAAAAATTAGCTGAATGTGGTGGTGGGCACCTGTAATCCCAGCTACTTGGGAGGCTGAGGCAGGAGAATCACTTGAACCCAGGAGATGGAGGTTGCAGTGAGTCAAGATTGTGCCACTATGCTCCAGTTCAGGCAATAGGGCGATACTCTGTCTCAAAAAAAAAAAAAAAAAAAAAAAAAAAATTTAGAGTCCATAGTGCACTGGGGGTAATAGTAATGTTAATCAACCTTAAAACCAGCTTAAAACCTGATAAAATTAACAAAACTCCTCACCAAAGACCAATAGAAGGAAAAGTGTGCACAATTCCTTGCACAAATTATTTACTTCAGTCTCTATGATCTTAAACATGTCATCTTTTATTAAAAAAAATAAAACCCAAGGCATATGAAAAGACAAAAAAAAAAAAACTCACTTTCAAATACAAAGCAATTAAGAGGATCAGATGCAAATACGATATAGATTTTAGACTCATGGCATTTAAAATAATTATGATAAATATGCTGAGGGGTCCAATGGAAAGGTGGGTAACAAGCAAGATCAGATGGGCAATTTCAGGAGAGCGATGGAAACTATGAGAAAGAATCAGATGGAAATGTCAGGAAATCAAAAGCATAGTAACATAGATAAAGAATGTTATCATGGGTTCATCAGTGGACTCAACACAACCAAGAAATTAATCAGTGAACTCGAACAGATTAATAGAAATTTTACAAGATGAAGTACAAAGGGACAGAAAAGTAAGATAAAAACAACACTGAGCATTCACGAGTTTTAAGACAACATCAAGGAGTCTATTGCATATCTACTTGGAACCCCAGAAGAAGAGAGGGAGAAAATGTCAGAATAAATACTAAGGAAAATAAGGGTTGAGAATTTCCCCAAAGCAATGACAAATAACAAACAATGGACAAATGAAACTCAAAGATCACTAAGCAGAATAAAAACTAAAACACACATGAGCAGGCACATGGGCAAACATGTATACACACCCTAATATGTCATGCTTAACTTGCTGAACACAAGAAGAGAAAACGCTAAAGGTACAGAAGAAAATAAATATATGTGAAAAGGAGAAAGGATAAGAATTACTATATAGTTCTTATCAGACACTAGCATACATCAGTTTATTGTGTTTGCCTTACTAAACTTTCCAGATACTGCTTTTTTCACAAATTAAGGGTTTGTGACAACCCTGGGTTGAACAAGTCCTACAAGGTACATTTTTACCAGCATGTCTCACTTTGTGTCTTTGTGTCACATTTTGGTAACTCTCACAGTATTGAACATTTTTATATCATTATTATATCTGTAATAGTAGCCTGTGATCAGTAATCTTTGATGTTACTATTGTACTTGTTTTGGGGTGCCACATAAGATGGCAAGCTTCATCAATGAATGTTGTATGTGTTCTGACTGCTCCACTGACTGGAGGTTTCCTATCTTTCTCTTTCTGCTTGGGCCTCCCTATTCCTTGAGATACAACAATATTGCAGTTGGGCCAATTAATAACCCTATAATGGCTTCTCAGTGTTTAAGTGAAATAAAGAGTGTAGTGTCTCACTTTTAATCAAAAGTTAGAAGTGATTAAGTGTTTTAAGGGAGACACATTGAAAGCTGACATAGGCTGAAAGCTAGGCCTCTTAGGCTAGTTAGCTATGTTATGAATGCAATGGAAATTTCTTGAAGGAAATTCGAAGTGCTACTCCAGTGAAGACATGAATAATAAGAATGTGAAACAGCCTTATTGCTGATATGAAAACAGTTTTAGCATTGTGGATGGAAGATCAAAACTAACCACAACATTCCCTTAAGCAAAAGCATAATCTAGAACAAGGCCTAACTCTCTTCAAGTCTACGAAAGCTAAGAGAGGTGTAAAAGCTGCAGAAGAGAAGTTTAAAGCTAGTTGAGGTTGGTTCACAAAGTTTAAGGAAATAAACTATCTCTACAACATAAAAGTGCAAGGCGAAGAATCAAGTACTGATGGAGAAGCTGCAGCAAGTTATCCAGAATATCTAGCTAAGATAATTGATGAAAGTAGCTACACTCAATGACAGATTTTTAATGTAGACAAAAGAGCCTTATATTGGAAGTAGATGCCATCTAGGACTTTCATAGCTAGAGATAAATTAATCCCTGGCTTCAAAGCTTCAAAGGACAGGTGGACTCTCTTGCTAGGGCCTAAGGCAGCTGCTGACTTGAAGCTGAAACCAAGGCTTATTTACCATTTCTAAAGCCCTGGGACCATTAAGAGTTGTGCTAAATCTACTCTGCCTGTGCTATATAAATGAGACAACAAAGCCTGATGACAGCGCATCTACTTACAACATAATTTAGTGGATATTTTAAGCCCAATTTTGAGAACTACTGCTCAGGCAAAAAAGGTTTCTTTCAAAATATTACTGCTCATTGAAAATGCCCCTGGTCACACCAGAGCTCTGATGTAGATGTGCAAGGAGATTAACGTTGCTATATCCCTGCAACACAACATCCAATCTGCAGCCCATGGATCAAGCAGTCATTTTGACTTTCAAGTCTCATTATTTATGAAATACATTTCAAAGACTGCCATACATAGTGATACATTTGATGGATGTTGGCAAAGTTAGTGAAAAATCTTCTGGAAAAAATTCACCATTCTATATGTGATTAAGAACATTCATGATTCATGGGAGGGTGTCAAAATATTGACATAACAGGAATTTTTAAGAAGTTAATCCCAACCATCATGAATAAATTTGAAGGTTTCAAGACTTCCTTGAAGGAATTCAGTGAGGATGTGATAGAAATAGCAAGAGAATTAGAATTAGAAATGGACCCTGAAGGTGTTACAGGATTGCTGCAATCACATGATAAAACTTGAATGGATGAGAAATTGCTTCATCTAAGTGACCAAAAATGTGACTTATTGAGATGGAACCTACTCTTGGAAAACATGTTGTGAATATTGTTGAAGTGACAACAATGCATTTAGACTATTACATAAACTTGGTTAATAAAGCAGCAAGCAGCAGGGTTTGAGAAGATTGATTCCAATTCTGAAAGAAGTTTTACTGTGGATAAAATGCTATCAAATAGCATCACATACTACACGGAACTCTTTCATGAAAAGAAGAGTAAATAGATGCAGCAAACCTCATTATTGTCTAGTTTTAAGAAATTACCACAGTCACCTCAACCTTAAGTAACCACCTCCCTGATCAGTCAGCAGCCATCAACATGGAGGCAAGACCCTCTACTAGCAAAATCTTACAACACTGAAGGCTCAGGTGATTGCTAGGGTTTGTTTGTTTGTTTGTTTTAGCAATAAAGTGTTTTCAGTTAAGGTATGTACATTGCTATTTTAGATGTAATGCTATTGCACACACTAAAACGGTGGTAAAGTATAAATAATTTTTGTATGCACTGGAAAACCAAAAAAAAAAAAAAAAAAACTGTTTGACTCACTTTATTCTGATATTTGCTTTATTGCAGTGGTCTGGAACCAAACCCACAGTATCTCTGAGGTATGCCTCCATTTGGAGATAGATTATTTAGGGTGTTACTAACATTAACTGTGGTCATAAGCATGGGACCCTAATCTAGTACAATTCATTGTTTTATCAATATACTCAGAGGAAAGCCAGAGGAGGACACTGAGAAGGCAGCTAACTGCAGGTCAGAAAGAGAGCCTACACCAAAACCTGAATCCCACAGGACCTTGACCTTGGACTTCCAGCTTCCAGAACTCAGAGATAGACATTTCTGTTGTGTAAACCATGCAGTCTGTGGTATTTTGTTGTGGAAACCCTAGCATACTGATGCTTCTAGTCACTACAACAATCAAAGGAAACTCTGGAGTGTGCTCTACCAGAAATCGACTCAACTTTTACAGTGACTGCATTGGCTGGGACTAGTTACTTTTGCTCATCCAACCACAGTGGAACCTATAATGGCAGAAGAGTTGGCTATCAGTGAGAAACTTTCATGATGATCACTGTGGATGGGCATGACTCCCTACAATAATTAAGAGTAATCAGCCCCATTATTTTGCCATTATTTTACAGATAACACTAATAGGAATAATGTAGAAAACATTTATTAAGTATTTACTGTGTGCAAGATGTTCTAAGATTTTTACATTAAATAGCTCATTTAATTCTCACAATAAGCACTATTAGTAGCTACATTTACAGATTTAAAAAAAAAAAAAAAAACTAAGACAAAGAGAAGTAAATTATCCAATGCCATACAACTATTAAATGCCAGAGTTGTGGATGCCTCCAAATTTGCATGCTTACTCTCTGATCTGTACCATGTAGGAAACAAAACAACAAACAAAAAGTACCTTTCCCTCAACTTCTTATCAAAAGCAATGATTTACACTGTTCTATCTTAAAGCACAAGATAGAACTGTTAGTTCCTTTACTATTGTCCTTTAATCTGGTCCTTGAAACTTTATATAATTTGATATTTAGAAAATTAGATATAATTCAATTGTTGTTGCAGAGGCACTCTAGTTAAAAATTATGTGTATGCTTACATTCTTGGAGGGCATGAGCTAATACTGTTCTATATTTGGTTTTATATTCTTATTACATGCAAGTTTTCTAGAAATAGGGTAAATACGTGATTCTCACCCTTGTTTCATATAACTTTAGTTCATTGACTTATTTTGAGCACTCTCTGCTTCAACATAGCATGCGTTTTTGAAATTCACTAATTATTTTTCTTTCTTAAATCTTCCTTTTGTTAGTTGTAAAATTAATATCAACACTTCATATAAATACTAAATATACAGTTGGTGTCACATGTATTTTAAAATACATTGGGATAAGCATTGAAAAATGAATGAGTGTATTAGTTATTTGGTTTATACTAAGGGATGGAAATTGCTCAATTAGTAATGTATATTCAGGGTAGGTTAATAAGCATTTTCTCAAAAGACTACATTCCAGAAGTACCAAAGCAAGTGTTTTAATTCTCTTAATCCATAGAATATTGAAAGTTAAAAGTGAGCTTTCATTGATGAAACTACTAGTACTCAAGATGGGTGGATTGGCTAAAATACTTTAAAAATAGTTTCCACTTTGTCACTAATTTAAAATCAATGATTTTGAAAGCTGTTCCACTATCATCTTTGAGGAGGAAAACCAATATTTATTAAGCAGAATCTAACAACTGCTTAAACAAATAGATCCAATTATAATGAAGAAGATGATGATGTCACATTGTTTTATTACAAATAATAAGTTTTTTAATGTTCTTTAATGGACTACATGGTAAAAATCATGTGAACCACAGTTTCTAATCTGTTGCCATCTTTTCCTTAGCTATCTTTATTTTAAGGGAAAAACATGTTACAGCCATTGCTAAGCTCCTACTCCCTCGTGCTTTGCCCCTCATTCCTTTTTCAGACATAACCCAGATTACAAAATTAAGATATCATTTTTATGCAGATATAGTTATATTTTATACACATATAATTATGTAGTCTTATATGTCATATAATTTCATAAATAATATTATATATTTTATAATTGGTTATTGTATCTGTTTTTGCAATAGCTCCATGTTGTTACACACAAAACTAGTTTATTAATTTTAACTATCATATTATATATATACCATATTGATTATACACTATTCCCCTGTATTGGAATAATTAACTTATTTTCATTTCTTTCAATGTTTTAAAAATGTGAAATGTCACAATGAACATCTTTGTTTATCTCCTTCCTTCTGTGGTACATGTTTATATGTAGAGTTCCTGGTTTTAGAAAATAATGCAACTCTAATTTGGCTAGTTATGGACAAATTGCTCTCCAAAAGAGGCTGCACTCACCTAAACTCACCTAAACTGGTAGCAAAGTACCAGATCCTGTTTCCTCCCAATCTGGACAACATTTGGAATTATCAATCATTTAAACTTATCTCAATCTAATGTGTGTGAAATATATCTCACTGCTTTAATATGCATCTTCTTAATTACCAGTGATTCTGGTCCATATATTTTATCTGCATAATCAAAATGTAGTTCATATATGCACACCCAAAGATATAGTAAATATCATATATAATTGTGTCTTTTTCATTTCACAGGTAAAGGATATATTTTCATGTTAGTAAAAGCTTTTAAAATAAAATATAATAATTTGATATAATGCACCCTATATCTATAATCACTTTGCCACTTAGTTGGCAATTAGTTTTTTATGGAATTTCTACATTCATTTGGCAAAAAAATGGTTTTAATATACAATTTCTGCTTCCATGAGGATGTATTAGATATATATTTCCCTGCGTGTCCTGTTAAGTCCATCTGAAATCCTTGGATATTATGTATAAAACAAAATGAATAATTCTCTAAAGAGAGGAAAGAAGAGGCAAGCTGTGTAGGGGTCACGGCCTTGAGGAATGATATGCTGACGAGCTCCTGGATTTTCTTTTTGCCTCACATCTCCTAACCTGGAGCTGAAGTTTCTGGCAACTGGCAACCTGGAAACACACATGAGAGCAGAACAAAACAACAACAGCAAAAGCCTACTCTCTCTAGCTAAAGGACTAAGAATGGAGCAGCCTCACAAAACGAAAGCTTTTGGACAATAACCACTATACTGTAGATTGAAGTACCTAGACTTCCATTCATGCCAGTCTGTAATGAGGCACCCCAACCCATTGGCCAGTGTGGTGTTACAGAAGGCTGGGTAGAGAATAGGTACTTCCATCCCCTTTAGGTAACAATAAGCCCCAATTCCGTGGTGCCAGTGGAGACCACACAGGCTGCCCAGGATTCCATCTCCACCCAGCAGTGACTAGGCAGCTGTCCATTTCCTCACTAGGGTGGAATCAGAAAACTGCATGGAGAGACCAGGTTTTCATCCCTGCCCAGTAGAGGTCAATTCTGGAGCAATAATAAAGCCCTCCAATCACTTCCTAGCATGGAGGTATCAGAGGAGATCTAGTGGGGAGTCAAAACATCTCTTTCCCTCTGATGCTTTTAACATGCATTATCATTAATCAGCATGTCCCTAAGAAATGTAAATGGTAATTGAAAAATAGTTCTGGAACTGTTCTTCCACCAGTTGGTTAAAATGGCAGAAAGCATAGGGTGTCAGTGCAAGTGTTACAAATAATAACCGTTTCACTTTCATGAGCTTTCTTGGCTGACATGGTGACCTTGCCAGTTCAGGCAGTTTTCGTGTCCACTGCATTGATGATACCCACAACAACTTATGTCTCATATTGTAAATAGTAAAATGAACCAGAGAATGATAGAGAATCCAGGAACCATATGAATGATGGAAGCCTCAGCAGATTTCAATAGTCTGGGACTAGTATCCATACAGCAACCTTTCCTTCAACTAAAAAATTAGCAAGTAATGTGACAATACAGCATGGTTGCATAGCAAGCATTGTGACAATCCCAGCATGGCTGTGTAGCCACCACTGATTTAGCGCAGATGACTCAGAATAATCTCCCAAGCAGTGAAGCCAGATACTTTCATTGGCAGGCCATCTTTTCTGTCACCAGCCACACTGCCATGGTGAACATCTTCAATAGACATACTCTTAACATTAAATCCCCTACTATAGCCAGTAAGAGCTACGTTGAATCAGTGCTGTATGGTGTCTGTGTTTCCCTCTCCTCTCCTCCCCTCCCCTCCCCTCCCTTCCATGGGGTCTGTGCTCCCCTCTCCTCCCCTCCCCTTCTCTCCCCTCCCCTTCTCTCCCCTCCCCTTCTCTCCCCTCCCCTTCTCTCGCTCCCCTCCCTTCCCCTCCCCTCTCCTCTCCTTTTCTTTTCTTCTTTCTCTTGCTGTGTTGCCCAGGCTGGAGTGCAGTGATGCTATCACCCCACTGCAGCCTTGACCCCTTGGGCTCAGGTGATCCTCTCACATTAGCCTCACAAGTAGCTGGGACTACAGGTGCTCACCACCACTCCTAGCTAATTTTTGTATTTTGTAGAGACAGCGGCTGGGGTGGGGTGAGTGTGGTTTTGCTATGTTGCTCATGCTGGTTTTGAACTCCTAAATTCAAGGGTCCCCCCGCCCCGGCCCACCAGAGTGCTAAGATTACAGGCATGAGCAACCATACCCAGCCACATCGTGTAACTCACCAGATGTTATTTCAGTAACTTATTAAATAAAAATGGGTTTGCATTATTGATTATACTTGAATCTTTAAGTTAATTTATAAAATTAGATTTTATATATTTCACATATTTATATTTTTATTTTTGTATTATATATTCTTTAATATTTTCATATATTTATCTGTCTTTTACACAAATTGACTATGTAAACTGTATCCACCTGATATTTGAGGTCTTACCCTTATCAATTCAAGAAGCTCTAAAAATATTTAAAAAATTTTTTATCTCTTGACAATATTTTGGTAAATATTTCTTCCCTTTTTTATTTGCCTTGTGATTCTGTTCATGTTTTGCTTTTAAGTAGGTATTTTTGATGCACAGAGATTTAAAAGACCTATTTGGAAAATGATTTTTCATGTCCTCTGTGATTTTTTTCCATCACTTTGACAGATAGGAAGTCCTCACCTATTCTGCGATAGACAAAAATTCAATTATATTTTATTTGAGACTTCTACCTTTTTTAAAAAGATCTTATATTTTAATCCACCTAGAATTTATTTTTGCGCAAGTTAGAGATCTTGAATGATATGTTTTTCACGAGAGCTAGGCAATTAGTTCTTTGTTTCCTGACTATGTTGTAAGGTCATATATTGTTTTCCAAATTATTGAAAACAGAAGGATTAGTTTCTGCATTCACATTTTCTATTGCAGGTATGTACAAACGTAGATACTTTTACTAGTATCAAATATTCATAATTTTTCTAGATGCACATGTATGGATACATAGTAGTATTTGTCCTCCAGTCTTCTCCCCAACAAAAGCTTTATTTTAAAAATTTTATTTCCTTTTTTGTTTTACTTTTAAGAAGGCTACATAAACATCATAACATAAATTTGACAGATTTTCATATTTGTATACTCAAACAATTTATCTAGCATACACAGCATGAGAATTAAATGCCTACTTAAGAAAAATAATTTCTCAAAATTTCATGAACACTGATCATTCAGGACAATAGAAGGTAAATTTCTGATAAATTGTTAAAGATCATCTACATATTCTAAATATTTATTTTACTTAAATAATTTAGAAAATTTATATATTACCCAGAAAAATGACCATTTCGCTGATTCTGAAGTTTGTCTTGAAGAAGTTTTACATAGTACTTTCTAAAATTTTTCATGCATGCTTTATTCTCAAATTTGTTTTGGATTTTTAATATGTATTTCTCTCTTTTTAATTAATTATCTTTATAAAGGTTTTGTCTGTGTTGTTGAATTTTTAAAAAATAATTAGTTTATAATTCAATTGATCAGAGTTCATTATCATGAGTTAATCTACAGAACACCCTTTCTAATTAATATTTAATATTTTATTAATCAATTCATATTTTTACTGATAATATATAGTCAATGGTGATCATCGTTACTTTATAATCAATGTATATTTATACATAATTCACATATACTAATCTATACAAATAAGTAAAATATATAATCTTATTTCTAATTAAGCTGCACTTTGTATTTTATTTTAAAAAGTGGTTTATTTATAAACTAAATACTTATTTTACATATTATAATTTATATACACATATAAATTACATATTTCATCAAAATTTAGTGCTAGTCAAGAACAGAAAACCAAACACCGCATGTTCTCACTCATAGGTGGGAACTGAACAATGAGATCACTTGGACTCGGGAAGGGGAACATCACACACTGGGGCCTATCATGGGTAGGGGGGAGGGGGGAGGGGGGAGGGATTGCATTGGGAGTTATACCTGATGTAAATGACGAGTTGATGGGTGCTGACGAGTTGATGGGTGCAGCACAGCAACATGGCACAAGTATACATATGTAACAAACCTGCACGTTATGCACATGTACCCTAGAACTTAAAGTATAATAATAATAATAATAATAATAAATAAAATAAAATAAAATATCTTAAAAAAAATTAGTGCTAGTTTAATTTATTAATTTGAATAAAGTCTAATGATTTTCTTCTTAGTATCAGTTGGATAAACGTCATAATTTTTGATGCTCTGAGTTTAGTACACTTCCAAGGGTTTTAATGTATTTTTTGTGTACATAACTATCTCTTTTACATCGTAGTTAATTGAGAAATTTTTTTAAACATCCAATTAGTGTAATATTTTTGTTTACTTCTTTTATTATTTTCTAATGCTACTATTTGTGGTTTTGTAGATGCTTTCTTTTTCAAGAATTGTTGATGGTTTCCTTAGTGACATAGTATATTATAATATTTTTTAAATATTCTAAGCCTTTTTGAAATGCTGAATACTCAGAATATGTATGCATGTGTACAAATATATATATACAAAAATTGAATTTTAATATATGAAGGAGTATTTTATTAAATTATATTTTTATACTCTACTCATATTTACTGCTAAAGCAATAAGCATGTAAAAATAAGTTATGGAAACTATAAAGTCTACAAACCATTTGAGAACTTGTTCATATGAAAGGGTATTTTATAATATTCTTATTTATATTGTGAGAAACAGAATCACATTTCAGGATTGTTAATATTGACAATTGTTTTCTTTTAAATTTTATATTATTAATGGTATAAATATCAATAAAATGAATTTCTTACTTTAATACAAGCCTTTAAAATTAATTTTTAAAAATAAATTTATTTGTGCAGTTCCAGTGCATGTGAATAAATATAATTCTTATACTGAAATGTATGATTTCCTTTTGTTTGTAGGAGGTGTCCTATCACTTAACTTTTAATTTTTTTTTTTTCCCAAATGCAGTAGTTTGACTATTTAAGGAAGGACATTTCCCTTAATTTTCTTTTGGATTATCTAGCTCTCTGGGTTTAAATTTAAAGTTTAAAAGAACCATTTGATTTTAATAACTTTTATGTGTAGTGCTCCATTGAGTTTGGGCTTTAGCACATAGAACTGCTTTTCCATAAGGTGATTTCTAGTAAATCCCTGTGTGTAAAAGCAAGATAAACACACATCACTGAGTTTGTTATTGCAATTAAATTATTGGATTTTTACATTTGAATATGTTTTGAGCATTGAAAAGCATGAAGAGACTGTTTTCTCATGTTGGTCATGGACACTTTTCTGACACTTAATAACTTGAAGTAAGCCTGCCAATATTCTTACATGTCTGAGAATATGAAAATGCTACATATTTAATATAGGAGAAACAAATTCAGTAAACCAGTTCTGCTTAATAACAACCTGGATAAACTCTTCCACACAATCTGTTTTGTGAATCCTACGTTCTCAATAAGCATATTCTAATTTTGATGTTCCCATTAAAATATTTGCTATTTCACACATTTTGTTTTTAAAAGTTTCATTTATTTTGTTCAAACCAATGAACTAAATTTGCTCCTACTGGAATTTCCTTACTAATGACTCTCCTGGTACATTACTAAACGTGACCTACGTGTGCTCTGAGACAGGTACTCTCGGTCAATGTAGATTTTAGCATGAACTGTGTGCTTACGTTATTTTATTTCTTCACATATTTAGTCATTCATTTATTCAACGTATTCACTTATCCAAAGATTCACTTATATACTTATTCAGAAATAGTTATTCATTAATCAAACACTAATTTGTGTTAGACACCATGTTGGATGTGAAGGAATTCCCCTTGCACAATGACCGTGGGGAGATAGTGTAAATTTCTAAAATGGTGCTCTCAGCATTTTCACATGTGTCTTCCTCAAAACCTACATACAGCCTCCACTGCAATCACACTTTGGATGAAACCAAATGATTCATTGACTCTATTCTTACTGTAATTTGTTCAGAAAGTGCTCATGCCGGTGTGTATGTGTGTATGACGGTGGAGGGGCGGTGATTGTAGGTAACATTTTGGTCACAGTATAATTTTGAGTTGGTATAAGACCAGTGAATTTTCAGACTTTAGAATTCTACCCTCCAAATGAATACAAAGAACAAGTTATGGGTTCTCTGTTTAAATGTTATGTAAAAATAGTAACATAAAAAATATATAATATATAAGATATATAATTATAAAAATATATAATATATAGTTATATATAATACAAAATATATAAGAAAAATTGGGAGACAGCTTCTATTTTTTAAGGTTATAACTTCTGCTAGGTAGGCACTATGCCAAGTGCCCCTCAGAAAGATTGCATGTGGTAGGTGTTATATGTATTAAAAAAAAATGAAACTACACACCATAGTATATGCAACTAATGTGGAATAATGTTGGTCTCAAAGCCTGTACCGGTTTTGGTAATGGAGAATTGTACTCTTCTTTTTGTTTTTGTTAACTCAATTCTTGAGACAGTTTAAATGCTTAACAAAAACAATTTAGGTGATAATAAAATCCACAAAGAGACAAAAAGAGAAAAAACTAGCCTTTGTCTGTTTTGAGAATTAATTAAGCTAGTCTGTTCTTATTCTTACATTTAATGGAGAGTTCGGCTGAGAATGATGTTGACATTGCACTGAAAGGAGACACAGGTTTTTAATATATTTTATAAGCTACTTTTTGTTATAATTATTATTCCAAATATAAGTACTCTCATTTATTAACTCTTTGAATTCTAAATTGAACAAATATGATGTAGTGTCTTCTTTATGAGTGTCTGCACAAGTCACTCTGCTTTGACTTTAAGGAACTTAAAAGTCAGTTAAATGGTTAATATCAGTGCCTGAATGGAAATTAAAAAAAAAAAAAATCTATGGAAAAAGGGAAGAGTAGTTACTTTGGTTTATAGTGGTGATAATTTTTTGAGAAAAGTGGTTTTAAATGAAATTTTCAAAGAATAAGTGTTGGAAAGACAACTATCAATTAATTAATATGTATTAAATTTCTACTATGATTTACATTATGTTAAGGATATACCAATCTACATAACTGAGAAAGCAAACATATTAGGCTACACAATCCCAATACCTTAATTGGAAACCATTTGGAATACACACACACACACACACACACACACATATGTGTGTGTATATATATGTGTATATATATATACAAAATTTTGTGTTAGTTATAAATAAGAAAATATACTGAGAATATCATACAATTTTAGAAACACAACGCAGAAAGCACAACATGGCTCCAGAATACAATGTTTTAGATGATGGGTATGTTAATTACCTTGATCTGATCAGTAAACATTATGTGTACAAAATATCATTATGTTTCTATGAATATGTAAAATTATTATTTGCCAATTAAAATTAAATTAAACTAAATTTTAAAAATAGAACCAAATATGAAAAAAAAAAAACTAATACTGTTGCCTCTTGTTTTCTAAGATTTCAGGATGTCTTATTTTATTTTATTTTATTTCTTTCTAAAGGCCATTCTTCTTTCTCTGGTGACTTCTAGCTTATTATTGATGAATTAGAATCTATGTTCTAAATTCTAATTTAGAAGGAAAACGTAATGGACATGGGTTAGATCAGAAAACCACTCATGGCTAGTCATCAATGAGCTATGACTGGGGACACGGTGAGGTTATAGCATGTCTGGGGTTATCATTTCCTGGCCATAGGTGGACAAAGTTCTCTAAAAATGGATCATAAGGGTGGAAGTAGTCATGGATCCCCAGATTCAGAAAATATAATCATTTTGTTCTAAACTGTCCAAATTTCATAGTCTAACGATAATTTAATTTGGATGGCCCTAAAATAATCATACTCATGAAAGATAGGCTTTCTTTTTGTCATGGCACCTGCTAAACTCAGTAAAATTTCTAAGCTCCTAAGATAGTTCATGCTTTCTTTGAGAGGAGAAATAGCTTCGTTGGGTGTGTGCAAGTAAAAAATAGTATAATAAGATTACAAAATAGCCAAGGGGTATAACATATCAATGACTCTATTATGATAATTCAAAACCTAGCGACCACAGTTGGAAGTAAACTGATATTTGGGCATTTTCTCACATGAACTGTCAGCTACCTTAGGACGTGCCATAAATCAATATGGTTATACATCTAGTGTCTTTCTTTTCTACCTTAGTACATCTTGTAATCATTGGTGATCATGTTGTGTTCTATGTGTACTTATCTAAAACCAAAACAAAACAAACTTTGATTTTCTGAGTTACAGCATAAACAAGAGGTCCTCACATGATGTATGCCTGGATCATCAGACCACCTCTAAACCTCCCACAATCTAAAGCTTATGAGTCAGAATTTAAAGTTTGGTCATCAGTGTTCTCCTTAGCAATTAAGGGCCACTCAGACATTTGAGTTCCATACATGGAAACTTAAAATCAATTTTCCATTTTCTCACTTTTTTTTTTTTCAAAATTTAAATAATTTTATTTGCTGCTAACTCCTTTAACTCTCTTTCTTGTCCTACACATCAAGGCTTGGGCATCCTCACAAACTGTTATTGTATCAAAGGTTAAAATAAAAAAAGCAAAGACCAAAAAAAGCTCAATTCTTACTAAAGAATAAGAGGAAAGCAGCTGGAATCTTTTTTTTCTTTTCTTTTCTTTTTTTTTTTTTTTTTGAGACAGATTATCGCTCTGTTGCCCAGGCTGGAGTGCAGTGGCGCGATCTCAGCTCACTGCAAGCTCCACTTCCCAGGTTCACGCCATTCTCCTGCCTCAGCCTCCTGAGTAGCTGGGACTACAGGAGCAGCTGGAATCTTATTATTAGTCAAAATGGTTTTATTTAAGTTCCTAACCCGCTACAATTGGGAATAATTTGGTTGCAAAGAGCTGAAACCCACTGAGAGAAACTTAATAAAAAGGGGAATCGTTATGTAAACATAGGAGAATCTTGATGAATCCAAATGAAGGAAATATGGCTAGACTTTACAGCAATTGGATATTAGAAAATTAACCTCTCTGTGTCTCCGTGTCTCTCCTTCACTTCCTTCCAACATTTCTGCTCCTCTATTCCCTCTACTTCTTTCTATTGTCTTCACATTCAGGCTCCTTCATTCTCAGTTGTTTGTAAATATTTAACCACAGCCAACCCGAGGTGGTGAGCTGAGCCCCCAGATTAAATAAAAGTCTAGGTAGACACTGCACAGCTAAATTATTTATTCTCAGGTTTTGTCCCAAATTTTAAAAAGTTTGTGTTGTTAATCTAATTTGGGTCAGTATCCATAGCTGCTTCATGTAGACATGACTAGGTATGGGGACAGAATGAGTACTAAAATTTCCTCTTCCAGGACTTCGGACAAGTCAGAATCTCAAGGAAAATGCGGTATGATGGGAAATCATTTCCATTTCCAATACATCACTTTCGCCGCTTTGAATGAAGTTTTAGAAAATGATTAAGTGTCTGCTAGATACCAGGCATCTATTTTGTTATGTTTAACATCATTTTCACAACAATATGTGATAATCGAACACTTCCACCTATTGAAAGAAAAATATTGAGACTCAGATATTTTAAATAAATTCTTTTGAGTGGAGCATGGTTATAGTGAATGAGAGAACAAAGTTAAATTAAAATGGACCATTCTTGATTCTTTTTCTTATACAAACTCAAATTTGTTGTGTAATTTTTCTTCTCATTTTTATAATTCTGGTTATATGCCATGTGTTATATACTGAATATTTGTGTCCTGATAAATTTATATGTTGAAATCCTAACCCCTAAGTGATGGTATTTGGAGGTGAGGGTAATTAGGTTGTGAGGGTGGAGCTTTCATAAATGAGATTAGCACTCTTACAAGAGACGCTAGTGCTTTCTTCCTTTCTCTGTTTTCTGATATGTGAAGACACAATGAGAATATAGCCTTCAGTAAACCAGATGAGCTCTCACCAAATGCTGAATCCGCCAGCACCTTGACCTGAAATTTTCTAGGCTACAGAACTATGAAAAATAAATTTGTTTTCTTTAAACCACTGAGCCCAGGATATATTTGTTATAACAGCCAGAACTGACTAAGACACCATGTCAAGGCACATTAACTATTTTTTTTATTTCTTCAGTAGTTTTTAAGATGTTTTGGTATTTTTTTCAAACATTTCTATAAAGTATTTGACATTGGCTGACATACTGGCCATTTCTTCTACTTATTAGTTTCCACAGTTTTTAATATATATATGTGATATATATGATTATATATCTTTTATATACTTTATACATATATAAACATATAGATGCCTATATATCTATATATTAATATAAATAAGTAGATGCTTATATATTTTTATATGTAAATGTAAATATATAAATATATGCATTATATATATATATACACACACATTTATTTTCTTGGATCATTTGATTACTGAGCAAGTGATGAAAATAAAAGGTATATCCACTTTGTTTTGGTGCCTCTCTTTATTGGTATCTGGAGAAAAGCTTTAACCTGGATTTTGATAAATATATCAACAGTATGTGGAAATGAATATGGAAAATAGCAGCACAGACTTTGAGGTAGGATAGGCTTCTATGTATGATTCTGAAAAAGTTATTTAAACTCTTTAGGCTCTGAAATAGGGATATTAATATCTACCACGTAGGGTGGTTTTGAGAATAAACTCAGAAAACTATGAACTGAAAAGAAATGCATAAGTGGTATTGATTATTAATAAAAAGGCATGAATGTCATATATTATATAACCATTGCTGTGATGTGCTGTGCTTTTTGCCAGTTCTTCACTAGGATATTATTACAACACTAAGCCAGTACTGACAGGGGCAGTTTCTTGGTTTTACTTTTATGTGCTTTCCCCTTTTATCATTCTTGTTTTTGATTTCAAATTATTCGTTTGTTTCTGGTTCATGTTGTCTTTCATTTTACTGTCCATGCTAATTCAAACACTGCAGTGAGTTCTTGCATTTTCATATGTAATTTCTCAAAACTCTGGCTTAGTAAAGAATATTGTTCAATGTCTTTTTCAGATATATAAGTTTTATTATGTCATATTTATCTTCCTGAATATAGTAATATAAATCCACATAAAATACAAAACAAAACCAAAAAAACAAGAAGCACACCATTCCTAGCCACCTCCTTCAAATGGAAATGAACTCTGGTCTAGGCTACTATGAGGACATGCATACTATGAGTTTGAGTCTTTGATATTTGCTGTTCTTATTCCCTGCACTGGTTGGCATCTCTAATTCATCTCACAGCCTTCGGCCTTTAAGAGGCCCCCATTTTCCCTAGCCCTCCTGGATTCATGAGCAAGGCATAAACCAAGGCTGCTTTTCTCTTAATACAGCTGAGATGGTTTAATGATTTTCCAAAATGGTTTCCAGTGATGCTAAGGGAAATAAAATGAAATAAAAAAGAATAGAATACATTTAAAGAAATGGGCAAGTTTACATAGTGTAATTTTCTACTAATAAAAAGGTGAATTAAATTTGACTAGGCTGTTTCAGCTTTCCAAGCATTCAGGATCCTTTTTTTTTTTTTTTTTTTTTTCTGAAATTTGATTAGCCAATTCTATCTTTAAATACCTGTTTTAAATCCTTATAAATTTCTGATTTCTTCCTTTCTTTGCCTTAGAAGGGATGGTTGGGGGTGGGTGTCCATTGGTAAACTGAAGGGAGGAAAAATATGCTTCAAAATTCAAATCCTAAGTGGACAAGGGTTTGGGACAATAAGAGAACAAAGAATTTTGGACCTTAATAGAGAAAAGACTGCATCTTTCATACACTTTCTGGAGTAGAAAAAAAATGGCAAAGAGAGTCCTACTCATTTTCTTATACATGAGTGAATGATTATTTTTCTAAACTGGTACTAATAAAAATAAATTTACCAATGCTGTGTAAGTTTCCCTGGATGTTCTTTTGTATATTAATAGATATTGCACAGGAGAAACTTTCCATAATAAAGAAAGTTTGGAAATGCTATTCTGTAGTGTAAACATCCCAGAGTTACATTAAGTGGTATTTTCCGAAACAATTTGATGTGGAGACCCTGCTTTCAAGGAAAGCTCTTGGGAATATCCTTCACAAAATATAATTTTGAAAATACTGCCCAGGAATCATTTCTATGCTCACATTCAGAATGTCAGCTTCTGAGTCTTATCCAGCTTTTTTGTGGCTCAGCTACTCTGTCTTGAAACACATTATACTGAGCACCAGAAGATCATGCTCTGTCTCACCTTGTTTGTTGTACTGGATTTTCAACCATTTCCTCTCTAATGATTCTTTCTCCTATTATCAGTAAGCATACTCAGGTCTCCCTAAACAACTTCAACTTCATTAAAACAAAACAAAACAAAATAAAACTTTTTCTTAACTCCACAGTGTATTTAAGACAGCGATTATCAACCTAAGGTGATTTTTACCTCCCATAGGACATTTGGCAATTTGTGAAGAAATTTTGAGGGGTTACAATCCTATCTGGAGAAGGTGCTACTTGCGTCAAGTGAGCAGAGGCCAGGGATGCTGCTGAACATCCTGTAGCACACAGGACATCCTCCTACGGAAAACATTTATCCAGCATAATATGTCAATAGCGCCAAGGTTGATAAGCGCTGATTTTAAGGAATCATCACGTCTTTTTTCTGAAGAACAGATGCCTTGAACTCATTGATTTAAACCCAATCCACTCATATCTTTACCTGCTCCCTCTTTAAATCTTTGCAATTTGATTTCCACGAAGTTTAGGAATCATAGTAGAAGGAGCATAGGTATTGAAACCAAACAAATATGTTGTCAAATCTCAGCCCTTTTAGTTCTAGTCATGAGCAACTGAAAATATTTCCCTGGATGTCAGTTGTGTATGTAAAGTTGGGTTATCTTTCTGGAAAGATTGTTTTGAGAAATATGGCCAATATTCAAGTCTAACCCATTTCTTGGAATATTTTTTAAAAACCAGAATATTGTATTCAAAATTAATATTCTCTTCTCACTGCCTTTCTCTTCCCATTGTCTTTTCAAAGGTCATTATTGATCCATTAGTTACCAAATCCTGTAACACACTTGCAGACTTTATTCACTCGTAACCTCTGTATACTTGCTTCTGATGAGCTCTCATTATTGTTGCTTTTTCTTTGTTAGATTTCTATTGGTTCTATGACAAATTACCACAAACTTCATTGCTTAAAAGAATAAAAATATATTGTCTCACTCCTTTGGAGGCCAGAAACCTAGAATGGGATCATTGGATGTCAAGGTGTTAGCAGGGCTGTGTTCTTCATGAAGATACTTGTAGAGAATCTGCTCCCTCACCTTTTTCAGTGTAACGACCACCTGCTTTCCTTGGCTTATGGTCCCCTTCCTCCAACTTCAGACTTGATAAGTCAGGCCAAGCCTTCTTATTCTGAGTCACCATGACCTACTCTAGGCTTTCCCTTTCCACTTTTAGGCACCCCGTGATTATATTGCACTGACTCAGATAATCCAGTATAATCTCTTTATCTTAAAATCAGCAGATTAGGAAATAATTTCATCTTTTACTTTAAATTCCTTTGCAACATAATCACAGGTTCTGAGGATCAGGATCCAATATCTTTCAGAGGAGGGCATTATTTCATCTATCACATTCTTTTTCCTTCTCCCCGTAGTCACAGCTTTAGTTATCACTTCTATGTGGGTGAACCCATTTCCTAACTTTTGGGACCTACTTCCCAACTGGACAGCTCCACCTAGATGTTTCCTCAAACTCATAATGAAATTTCATCTTCAAAATAAAAGTCTTCCCCATCTAACATGTATTTCTCTTAAAATGTCATTGCATTATGAAGCAATAAACCTCATGACATTTTTTAAATAAACCTCTTGCTTTGTCATAAATGTTTGTTGACATTACATGATATCCCTCACATATATTGTCTCCTTTATTTTTTTATGCCAACCTCCCTGACTGAGGTCATTACTTCTAATTTGAACTAATAAAATTGCTTACTAACTGGTCACCTGAGCTTGTATTTACACAACTTCTATCCATTTTATGTATTGTAATGTAATCCCCAAAGACTTCCCACACTTACAGAATTCTTATGAATTTGTTACATTGGCAGATAAGGCCTCCACAACCTGGGTTAGACCCACATTGCCATCTTGTCTTCTGTTAGTTCTAAAAATGTAGGTTCTCTCTAATGCTTAGAAATTCCCCTTTGTGGATGTGCTTTTACCCGTGCTAATATTTCTTCATTTAGTACTCTCTTTCTTCATACAACTCAAAGTTAACATGTATTTGAAGTGTTACCTTTATTTCTTCAACCAAAATTATTGGGCTTCTGTCACATGCTAAGAAAAGTGTGTGCTATATGATTTAAATATAAATATGACTCATTCAACCATCAAAGAACTTACGGAACTAAAAAGAAATAATATGAATAGCTAGTATCCTTGTTACTAATAGATATTTGTGAAAAAAGAAGATACAGATAAAGGACTTTGGAAGTCCAGAAAATAATGACTTGGAATATGTTTCATAAAAGTGATTTAAGTTGTAACTGATGAAGCCGTAGAACATGGTCTATGCAAATGTATTGGGGGAGGATAAAGGAGACTATGATAGGTAAAAAGAAATAAATATGGAAAGCTACAGAAGCAAAGACTGTCAAGGGATGAATAAAATAATAGAGTTTGGCTAGAGCAGAGATTTTTTTAATCATATTTGTTTCAAATCCCTGATTAAAAAACATTACAAATATTTGGCCACTCTCTTTTTACTATCTTAAAATGAAATTCACACATAATGATATAATCTACTAACACATAATTTTTAAAAATCAATTCAATACCTAAACTGTAATAAATGCAAAAACCAAAATATTTAAAACAAGATAGCATACATTACAATATGTAAAGGATACATGGCTACAGACACATCTGATATCTGGAAACCTATAATTCAGTGTATTCTACTGGCCTCCCTTTTTTCTTTAAACACTATGTCATATCACATCTGATATTATAAATGTAAAAATTCAACTTATAGAATATAACATCTATTATACTTTTACTAATTTAAATGATAATCATATAAAGATATCAGAGTTTTGATTTTTACACTCCATATGATTATATTTGTAGTTCTTTTCAACTTTATTATTGTTAAAATGGTACATGCTATTTTATTAATTTGATATGTGCACATAAGGCCAAACCCACACATAGAACATCAAATATGAAAAGAGATAACATATTTTAAACAACATGCTATTTTTGATCCTTGCTTGCTGTCTGGCAGTGTAATAATTCCAATTTTTCACTATGTCACTGTGAGTTGTTAGAAAGAGGCCAGGCATGCTTCTGTAATGCTGCAGTCACTAATTGGAAACACAGCAATACAGCTATTTATAGGGCAACCAGCATTTCCAGTTTGGCAGTGACAGTTCAGTTCATGTTCTTGTTCCATTCTTCCATTCAATTTACCATTTGTCTGAATTCTTTTACATTCTGAGTAAGGAATTGTTAAAATAATACAGAATGGTTATAATAGACCTATTCTTTTCTTCCATGCGTTTGCATGATCTTGCTTCTTAGGATTTCAAATACATGCGCAGGGAAGTGAAATTCTCTCATGTGGTTAAATCTGAAACATGACAAGCAATAACTTCTTTCTCATTTACTAATTTTTCCCAGGTGTAATAACTGGCATCCATTTCAAGAAAAATATAAAAGGCACTTGCTAATAAAGCCAAGTGACTTGGTATAGGAATGGTTAGTGTGAGAATTCACTCACTCTCAGGAGAACGGCATGGAGGAAATCTGCTCCCAGTAATTCAGTCACCTCCCACCAGGCCTCTCCTCCAATTCACCATGAGATTTGGGCAAGAACACAAATTCAAACCATATCACCTGTATTTTCACTATATCGAATGACTATTTAAAATTAACTTTGCTCAGTTGTAACTGCAAGTAGCTTTGTGTAACTAGGCAAAGTAAAGCCATAAGCAATAATATTTTGATTACATTAGTAGAACTTCATGAACAGTTAAATGATACTAGTTTTAACCCAATGTCATCAGAAGCTTCAAATGTAAAATTAGTCTTAATAATTCATTGTTTTTAAATGCAATTTATGAAACCAGACTAGTTTTGGAAGTTCACCCTTGAATGTTAAATATCAGATACTAGTGTGAATTCAGATAATAAATTCAACATTAAAGATTAACTTATTTTGTAGTGCTCATATGAAAATAACTTTCGTTGTCCTAGTAAAAACAATTTTCTTAGTATAAAAGCTTAAGGTTCACAAGTTCTGGTTAACACATAATTCATATCACATCCAAAAAAGTTGCATTAATATTTTTTATGAATCAAAGTAAAAGCTATCATTGATAAAATTGAAAATGTTTTTACATACACATTAAGAGTAACAGAACTATGAAAAATTTGAATCAAGATTGACATTAAACACAAACAAAAAACAAAAGCCTCCTTAACCATGGAGGTTTGAACTCTTTCTTTGCTGCTTCTTATTAATTAGATTTTAGAAATATTTGAGTTGTCAAAGGATTGCTTTGTAATTCACTCTAAAAATGATACTGAAGTTTTTTTATAGATGAGCTTTATGAATTTTGCTTCTATTCAGTTCATATTCAGTTAGAAATGCTCAATAAAAGTATTCTAAAAACATGCATAGCTTATAGTGAAATATAGTTATTGGAAACTAATTTGCATACAGGAAGATACTAAAATTTAATCCCACAAAAGTAAGGTAGGAATGGAATAAACTCAATAGTTAACATTCAAACAGCATAGAAAATAAATTTTTGAGTGTTATAATTGTGGTTTAGAATAAATTGACTTGTGAAAAATATTAATAGCTTTTGATTTAGATAACTTTTTTAATTGGTTGAGGTTATATTCTGTAATTGAATTAAATGAATTTAATAAGTCCTACATGTTTCAGCATCTAAATTTGGCAAAACATTCAAAATAATGATAGAGACAAGCAATTTTTTAAAATTTCGTTTTATAAAAACACTTGTTAAAGATGATATTTGGGATTTTAGCAAAAAAGGATCTTAGTAAAAATATTTGGGCTGAAATATTTATGCATTTCCAGTAGGGATTAGAATTAAGAATATCCTCCAGAAGCCCTCTGAGTGTACATCACACCTGAGCACCTATAAAGATAATATTTTCTCATTTGAACATATACTCGCTCATAGAGCAAACTACATTAAAGGTATTAATAATTTTAATGCATTAAACCTAAAATGCAACTCTGAAAATAACTATAGGGAATTTTATTTTAAAAATTAAAAATAAGACATTTTTAAATGATTTCTTCTGAAAAATATACATGGTATTAGAAACAAACAAGAAATTGCCTAAAGTACATAAGTACTTAATTTTATGTATGTAATTTTTGTCGTTTAATCAACTCATAATTTTTGGCATACAAGTAAATAGATATCATTATTCTTTTTAGAGGTAATTTAATTTTGAATAGATATTTTATGGTCTTTTGAAACAAATTAAATATATTTATTGGCTAATAAATAATTACAATTAATAAATTAATTAAACTTAATTAATTAAACTTAAAACATTTTCACACCCTGAAAAAAATTTACACTAATTTTATTCTCAAAACTATCTCATTTTGAGAAAATAAATTTTATGATCATTCTAGCAACAAAGGAAACTGCCACAGTTAGCTATTTCTAAGTCTGAATCACCATTCCCAGCTGTACTTTTTAAGAAAATGAGCAATATCATAAAAACAAAATATACCAAGGAATTACAAGAAGTTTGTGTTTAGAATTAATTTTTTAAATGAAATCCATAAAGAAATAAAACCTCAAACTCTGATACAGTCCCACATTTCAACAAACTCCAGTCTCCCTAGAGTCCTACAGGTTCAGCTGAGAGAAATAACCCTGGTTTAATTGGAAGGTCTGAAGAATCATGATTTATACCTTCTAGTTCAGAAGTTGATCCTCCTTGGACTTTCATTATTTACCTGAATTCCCTAGAAGCTATAAAAATCAAAAAAAGGGATGACAGCAAAGACTTTGGTTACAATAATAGCTTTCAAAAATGATTACCAAAACATTGGGATTGAAAACAAGATTATATCATATGTAAAACTAACCTATTTTATCTTTTATGAATGCAGAAATTCTTGGCAGTTCAAAGACACCTGTGCCATCAAGATTCTATGAAATTTCTTTGAACTTTAATAATTTGGGTTTGATATAGCCCATTTGTTTAAAATGTTTAATAACTTATGCACTAATTGCTTGTTTAAATCCACACTGATTGGCATGCTTTCTGTTACTTCTGATAAAATATAGATCACCCTGAATATTTATGCAGAATTTTCATGTGAGTGACATTTATTATTAACACAAACTTAATTTGTTAGTGAAATAAAATTTAAGAAATATCATCATGTGTTCTACTAAAAGGATTAGCAGAGGTCATTAATCAAAGAAGTTCCTTTTGTTTTCAGTTTTATGCCAGGTAAATGAATAAAGACAAAAAGAAAAAGATTATTTGTTTAGTATTGGGCTTTCATTAAAAATACTTAATTTTTTAATGAACCGGGTAATTTCAGAGCTTAAGCTACTATGGTGAAGTCAGACATTTTAGAAAACTTCGTTAACATTTTCATAGTTTTCTGTCTTGCCAAATTCATTCTTCTTAAAAACTGTTTTGTGGATCTATTTTTAAGAAATATAAAATTTTAACCCACCTCACTGTCCTTTTCAAGTTATAGAAAAGGGCATTAATTTAATGTGAAACAAATTGAAACTTAACTGATTTATTCTTAATACACTAATAAAGGACAGATTCTGTTCCATTAAAAATTTCTCAAACCATATTATGCAACCCAATTTTTTAGCTCTTTGGATCAGGACTTTCCTGAATATAAATTAGATCATTTATTATGATTCTGGGATTACAACTATAAATTAGTTGATTTATATGGCTTCACTTACCCTAAATTCCTCTCTGCCTCTCGTTTTCTGAATAACCATAGGCTAGATTTTCTCCCATTATATTTGAGTTTCCTAGTAATATCACTACTGCTTTCTCTTTGTTAATCCCTAGTAATAGTGGCAGGAAAACCCACCAACTCAGAAACTACCAATCCTTATGTGCACAGCTGCTATTTGGGGGTCTCTGAAATGGAGAGCCTTTTTATATTTTGCCATGGTTGTAAAAAACAAGGCCCTATATTTGGGGACCAAATATTTTCTTTATTTTTAAAAACTTGGCTTGTGACCAAGTCAAAAAGCGGTTCAGAAATTTTGCTTTTGGAAATAGCAATCAAATACAAGTAATGCAGGAAAGAGTGCTCTCACTCTAATACTCAGAAGAGTAGAGAGTCATTTCAATTTCACTGTAGGAATGATATGTATTCTGTCTAGTACTGTGGGAAAATGCAAAAAATAGAATAGAAAACGAATAAAGATTAAGACTGAAAAATATGTTAATTTTGTTAGACTAGAAAGTGATCTTATTTTAGATAACTGGCCTCTGTTTTAGGTACAGTGAACATGAATATATACAGAAGTGCTAGAAAAATGATGCATCATGGCATAAAAATGGATGAATAAATATCACCTACCTTAAGACTGTTCAACTATTTCATTGTGTGATTTCTATTTCATTAATATTGTAGTTTTCTGTAAATTCATTCTTGTCATAGGCCTGGGGCTAGTAATCATTTTCATGTATAAACTGTTAGCTATTATTCTTACTTTTGTTTAATGCTGCTTAACTTTGACTTGTCAGTTCATTTATAGACAATAATCTACTTTCAGAAAGCTAATATATGAGTTGCGAATCTAAAAGTTTGAGGAAACAGACTATGAATTTATGAGGAACACTAACAAGGTAATTTAGAACATTAGCTCCTGTCTGAAAAATACAGCCTTGGCATTTCCAAAGAAAAGGTGAGTTGAAGAGAGATCTTTTTAGTACTATTGTGTAGCCATTTTCATCAAGCCTATTAACAGGGCTATATGTTTCCTTAATTTAAAAAATATCTAGATATAAAATAGAACATCATCAAGAATATTGAAGACCTTTCCCTCTCTCAAGGAGCTGTGCTAAACATCTGAAGTACAAAGAGCTACGTAACTTATCCACAGCTCTCTACCAAGTGATTTGATTGCAGGATATGATGAGAGGGATTCTTGGCTACAGAGAGAAAAATGGTCCTTTACCTTGGGACAGTCATGGAAGATGTCACAGAAAAGGCAAACTTGAGCATATCTTCTTACTTGTTGCCCAACGTTTCCTATTTGTTCCAGAATGCCATCCTTGATTCCATTCTACATTTAGAGCTTATGTCTTAGGATCTTGGCTGTGATAGTTTATCAGAACTTTTTTGTTTGATATTGACATTGTTGAGTATTGGTGAGGTATTTTCTAGGATGTCCTCCATTGGAATTTGTGTGATGTTTTTCTTATAATTAGATTGAGGTAATGGACTTTTGAGAGGAAGATCATTCCCATTACATCATATCAAGGGTATATACTATTAAGATGACTTATGTTGACCTTGATCACCTAGTTGAGGTGCCAGGTTTCTCACATTGTGAAGTTATTCTTCTTTTTCCCATTTTACAGACTGTATTCTTTGAAAGGAAGACACTATATGCAACTCACACTAAGGAGTAGGGAGTTGTACTCACTCTCCTTGAGGCTGGAGTGTTTACGTGAATTACTTGGATTATTCTGCATGTGAGATTTATCTCCTTACTCCTATATGGTTATTGATTTAATTGCTTATTTATATCCTTATGAGCTCATAAATATTTATTTATGCTTTGGGCTATAATATAATCTGTTTATATAATTTGTTGCTCAAATTGATCCAGCATTAGCCACTGGTAGCTCTTTAAGTTGGCTTCTGTGTCCCTTTGGAATGCCCTATCACTGAGGTACTGAGGTGTTTTGTTTGGGTTTTTGTTTTTCCCAGACATTTTCCTTCTGACATTTGATGTTCCAAGTCTTGATTCATTTCCTGAGGAGATATAGTTCCAATTATGGCAAAATAGCATTAGAAACCAAGATCAAGTGCTAGATGTACTAATTACTACTGAAATCTAGCTTTTTTAAAAAATAATTCTTATATGTACTTTCAAGTAAAATGAATTTCAATTTGCTTAATTTCTATATCTAGTTTTCTATAATTTCCTGTCATTTTACTCATAGTAAGCATTTCTTTCTTTATGTCATTGAACATAGCATAATCATTTATGTGAAATTTCTTTCCATAAATTCCCTAATCTGAGTCATTTTGTGATTCATTTGCATTGTCAGACTTTTTGTCTTGTAAAGAGGTCACATTTTTCTGTTTTATTTTGTATGTTGAGTAATCTTGGATTTAATCCTGGGCATTGTAAATATTGTGCAGATTTTGAATTATTTCATATTATTCTAAAAACACTGAATCTTTTATAGGAGCAAGCAATTATTAATAATTTGTCAGACTCAGATAGAAAACGCTATTTCTTGGGCAACAGCTTACATCTCAGGTAGGCTAATTTTCCCTTAACTGAGTTTGTCTCACATAGGCATGATTCAAGAATCAGCCTAAGATTTGAGCAATGTTTATCATGTGAGGCTCCTTCCACTTCTTTAACATTTTCCTGTGATTCTGGTTGCCCTGAAATCTGCCCTCTATTCCATTAAGCTGGAAAATCTGTGGGCTTTCTATCAGAATTTTTCCTGCTCTGTATAGTGCCACCTTTGGAATGCTTAAGGCTAAAAGCCATCAAAATGGAGCTCACTCATGTCATTCCTTTTTTATGGGTATCAACTTTCTTCTAGAATTGACCTACTTTAGCTTTTACTACCCAATGCCCTCAATTTATTGTTATTCCCTTCTTTTTCTAGTTAACATTTGTTACCTGCATAAGAGATGAGTCTGGTAGGAGCTTACTTAGCTACATTGGAAGGTGCTCCCTTTGACCATTTTAGATTCCTGTTTAAGTTATTTAAAGTTTGTATTAGTTTGCTTTGTTTATGTTTGTTTAGTACCATCTAGATTATTTTCAATGACAAATTTGCTAAGCCATCACATGGTTAAAAATCTTGATATTGAGTCCTATTCTCTCCTCTGCTCAACACCAAGGTATTTGCCAGGCAATTTTCCTCGCAATGGTTTAAATTGAATGTATCTCTATTTCTACCATATATCATATGCATACTATTTCAAATAATAACTTTTAGCAGTGGGGAGATTGAGTTTATAGAAGGTGCTTTCTACATATTTTCTAACTTGGATAGGTGTTGTAATTTTCTCCTATTCTTTATGCCCTCAGAGGCCCCGAAGCCAAAGGTCACATTTTGTCTCTAGATGAATATTAGCTTCAGTGCTCTTTTTACTTCTAGTTTCCTGATTTTTCATATTTTGAATGTTATATATTACTCACTTCCTACGTCACTGATGCTTAAACAGATATAGTTTAACCAAATTTTTAGTTGTTTATTCTAAAATGAATAGTCTGAGAACAGTCATGATACCTAATCGGCCATATTTCTGGAAAGAGAATACTCTTTGATTTCTGATTCCTGGTGCTTCTGCAAATTCTGCCCTTTATAGTTTATTCTTCCCCCCATAGCAGACATATGCATCCTGTTGTTATTAAAGATTACAATATGACTATAGTGAGAATGTGGCATTACTATATATTAAATTATGATAACATGCAGTTGCCTCTGATAATAACTGGTAGGAGCTTAGATTTCTAACATCCTAAGATTACTACTAACACAATTATAAGTGATACCTAAAAATGATGTTTAACCTCTATGCAAATAAACTAGAAAATCTAGAAGAAATGGATAAATTCCTGGACACAAACACCCTCCCAAGACTAAACCAGGAGGAAGTCGAATCCATGAATAGACCAATAACAATTTCTGATATTGAGGCAGTAATTAATAGCCTACCAACCAAAAAAAAAAAAAAAAAAAAGCCCAGGACCAGACGGATTCACAGCCTAATTCTACCAGAGGTACAAAGAAGAGCTGGTACTATTCCTTCTGAAACTATTCCAAATAGTAGAAAAAGAGAGACTCCTCCTTAACTCATTTTATGAGGCCAGCATCATACTGATAACCAAAACATGGCACAGACACAACAGAAAAAGACAATTTCAGGCCTATATCCCTGATGAACATCGATTTGAAAATCCTCAGTAATATATGGCAAACCAAATCCAGCAGCACCTCAAAAAGCTTTCCCACCACGATCAAGTCGGCTTCATCCCTGGGATGCAAGTCTGGTTCAACTTATGCAAATCAATAAATATAATCCATCACATAAACAAAACCAATGACAAAAACCTCATGATTATCTTAATAAATGCAGAAAAGGCCTTTGATAAAATTCAACATCCCTTCATGTTAAAAACTCTCAACAAACTAAGTATTGATGAAACATATCTAAAAATAATAAGAGCTATTTATGACAAACCCATAGCCAATATCATACTGAATGTGCTAAAGCTGGAAGCATTCCCTTTGAAAACCAGCACAAGACAACACAGTATTGGAAGTTCTGGACAGGATAATCAGGTAAGAGAAAGAAATAAAGGATATTCAGATAGGAAGAGAGTAAGTCAAATTGTCTCTCTTTGCAGATGACATGATTTTTTTTTTTTTTTTTTTTTTTTTTGGATAGGGTCTTGCTCTGTAGCCCAAAGTGGAGTGCAGTGGCATGATCTCAGCTCACTGCAACCTCTGCCTTCTGGGTTCAAGCAATTCTCCTGCCTCAGCCCCCAAAGTAGCTGGGACTACAGGCGTGTGCCACCATGCCTAGCTAATTTTTGTATTTTTAGTAGAGATGGGGTTTCACCATGTTGGCCAGTATGGTCTCGATCTCTTGACCTCATGATCTGCCCGCCTCAGCCTCCCAAAGTGCTAGGATTACAGGCCTGAGCCACTGTGCCTGGCAGACATGACTATATATTTAGAGAACCCCATCATCTCAGCCCCATACTCCTTAAGCTGATAAGCAACTTCAGCAGTCTCAGGATACAAAATCAATGTGCAAAAATTACAAGCATTCCTAAACACCAACAATAGACAAGCAGAGAGTCATCATGAATGAACTCCCATTCACAATTGCTACAAAGAGAATAAAATGCTTTGGAATACAACTTACAAGGGACATGAAGGACCTCTTCAGGAGAACTGCAAACCACTGCCCAAGGAAAAAAGAGAGGACACAAACAAATGGAAAAACATTCCATGCTCATGGATAGGAAGAATTAATATTGTGAAAATGGCCATGCCGCCCAAAGTAATTTATAGATTCAATACTATTCCCATCAAGCTACCATTGACTTTTTTCACAGAAGTAGAGAAAACTACTTTAAATTTTACATGAAACCAAAAAAGAGCCCTGCTAGCGAAGACAATCCTAAGCAACAAGAACAAAGCTGGAGGCATCATGCTACCTGCTACCTGACTTCAAACTATACTAAAAAGCTACAATAACCAAAACAACATGGTACTGGCACCAAAATGGATATATAGACCAATGGAACAGAACAGAGACCTCAGAAATAACACCACACATCTACAACCATCTGATCTTTGACAAAGCAGACAAAAACAAGTAATGGGGAAAGAACTCCCTATTTAATAAATGGTGCTGGGAAAACTGGCTACCCAAATGCAGAAAACAGAAACCAGACCTCTTACTTGTACTTCATACAAAAATTAACTCAAGATGGATTAAAGCCTTAAATGTAAAACCCAAAACCATAAAAACCCAAGATAAAAACCTAGGCAATACCATCCAGGGCATAGGCATGGGCAAAGACTTCATGACTAAAACACCAAAAACAATTGCAACAAAAGCCGAAATTGACAAATGGGATCTAATTAAACTAAAAGGAGCTTCTGGACAGCAAAAGAAACTAGCATCAGAATGAACTGGCAACCTACAGAAGGGGAGAAAAATTTTGCATTCTACCCATCTGACAAAGGTCTAATATTCTAAATGTACAAGGAAGTTTAAGAAATTCATGGTCAAGTGCAGTGGCTCACACCTATAATCCCAGCACTTTGGGAAACTGAAGTGGGCAGATCAAGAGGGCAGGAGTTCAAGACCAGCTTGGCCAAAATGGCAAAACCCCATCTCTACTAAAATTACAAAACTTAGTTGAGCATGGAGGTGCATACATATAATCCCAGCTACTCGGGAGGCTGAGGCAGGAGAATTGCTTGAACGGGGACCTTGGAGGCAGAGGTTGCAGTGAGCTGAGATCGCATTACTGCACTCCAGCCTGGGCCACACAGTGAGACTCTGTCAAAAAAAAGAAAAAAGAAAAAAAGAAAGAAAAATATAAACAACCCCATCAAAAAGTGGGCAAAGGTTATGAACAGACACTTCTCAAAAGAAGACATTTATGCAGCCAACAAACATATGTACAAAAACTCATGATACTGGTCATTAGAGATGTGCAAATCAAAACCGCAATGATATACCATCTCACGCCAGACAGAATAGTGATTATTAAAAAGTCAGGAAACAATAGATGCGAGTGAGACTGTGGAGAAATAGGAACACTTTTTCACTGTTGGTGAGAGTGTAAATTAGTTCAACCATTGCAGAAGACAGTGTGGCGATTTCTCAAGGATCTAGAACCAGAAATACCATTTGTCCCAGCAATCCCATTACCGAGTATATACCCTAAGGATTAAAATCATTCTACTATAAAGACAAATGCACATGTATGTTTACTGAAGCACTATTTACAATAGCAAAGACTTGGAACCAACCCAAATACACATCAATGACAGACTGGATAAAAAAAAATGTGGCACACATACACTGTGGAATACTATGCAGTCATAAAAACGTATGAATTCATGTCCTTTGCAGGGACTTGGATGAAACTGGAAGCCATCATTCTCAGCTAACTAACACAGGAACAGAAAACCAAACACTGCATGTTCTCACTCATAAATGGGAGTTGAACGATGAGAATACGTGGACACAGGGATGGGAACAATACACACTGGGGCCTGTTGGGAGTGAGTGACGAGGGGAGGTGGGGGAGTATTAGGACAAACACCTAATGCATGAGGGCCTTAAAACCTAGATGACAGGTTGATGGGTGCAGCAAACCACCATGGCACATGTACACTTATGTAAAATACCCTGCACATTCTATACATGCATCCTGGAATTTAAACAAAAATAAGAAAATTAAAATAAAAAAATTTTAATGAACAACCACCACAAAAAAATGTGTGTGGCCCTTGTCTCCTCAGAAAAAAGAAAATTAAACAAGAAAAAAGAAATGATAACTAGTCAAGTCAATGAATACCTTAAATACTGTGACTAGGTTATTACACATTCTATGCATGTAACAAAATATCCCATGCACCCAGTATAAATGTACAAATATTATGTATCAATAAAAATTTAAAAAAATAAAAAAATCATGTTTAGTCAATTAGAATAATGCAAAGGAAAATGGGGCCTTAAGGCAAAAATTTTATATTAAGATAAAGTGAAATTATAAATGAAGAGACGTGATGCTATTTTAATATCAGAGAATAAGAGAATAATCTGAAATGTGGCAACTGGGTGTGTGATGGAAATGTTTAAAGTAGCTTTAAAATAGTTTGGATTAAATGTTTATATTTTTGGAAAATTTAGTAGAATCTGCAGCCTCTCATTTGTGAACAAACCAGTACTTTAAAATTACAACTATATTATGGGAAAATAAAATTGATATAAATTAAATACTTTATGTAATATACATATTGACATATTTGTTCTTTTAGGAATATGCATGTTATTCTGTTGAAACAAGATTCATAGCAGTTGCTCGAAAGGATAGTTTATACTATCATAGGGAAAGAAACCATATTGAGAAAAGGAGGTATTTATAAGGTGAATGGCTTTTTATTGTGCTTTATATTGCAATCTTTTTATATCTTATATCTGAAAGATAAATTACTTTGTTCTAGCAATAATTTATCTCTTAAAAGTAACTGTATTTTATTAACCATAAACTATTAAATGATTAAATTGAGTAGCCCATAGTAAGTAGTATAAATGGTTGGGTGACCAGGAGTAAACTTTAAATCACCAGCCAAGTACAGCAATGATTTCGGCTGCACTGGTGTTTTAAAACCAGGGGCATTTTCACTGAAAAGAGCCGCCATGATGCTCTGGAATAAACATCATCTCTTTTTGAAAATAGTATGAAATGCATAAATAAGGCAGTTTTAAAGGTGATATTTTAAATTTAGGTGGTTAAAACATAGTAAAATTAGAATAAGAGACAAAATTTTAATACTCATTAATATAAAAATTCTGGAAAATGGTGAAATTACATTGAATAAATAACATTATATCATGGAAGTAGCTTGCAAGTCAAATGGGCAATACTTGTTCAGCATATTCAAGATGAAGAATGATCTTCACCTGAACAAGTATCTTCCCCTGAATATGCTGAACAAGTATTGACCATTTGATCCAAATTTTTCAACTACCTGTTTTTTCAACCCATGTAAAGGAGGCATTTGTTTAGGAGCACCTGTTTTAGTACTGATGGCAGTGACTGCTGCCATCACCCCACTTGCAGCAAGGAGGCACGGCACGGCTCGGGCTGCACACCCCATGGAGCCAGTGGGAGCCCCGCCACTTCTGAGTTGGGGCAGGAGCTCTCCGGGTGCGACTGCAGCCGTCCAAACCGCTGCTGCAGACTCAGGCCTCCTGCTCTACAGGCAGGACCCCCACCATAACTGCAGCTGTGGATCTGAGCCTCCCTGTACTCTTGACAGGGAGACTGGGAACAGGCAGGATTTGCCCTCCTGGATGCGGCTGCAGCCGCCAGACCCACAGCTGCAGACCTGGGCCTCCTGCTTCACAGAACAGGAAGGAAGGAGCCGGGGACTAGCGGGAGCCCCACCCTTTCTGAGGTGGAGGAGTGGGAGCTCCCTGGATGCAGCTGTGGCTGCCCTCCCAGGCCTAGGACCTCTGGGTATCTCTGCAGCCTGCATCCTTGGGCGGGGAAACTTCTCCCACTCCCTTCCCTGCTGGTTCGACGATGTCTGCTCGTCCGTCCCCGTGCCTGGCCTCTCTTCTCTCCCCGCATCAGCTCGGATCTGGGAGTGGGGTTGGGATCGAGCCCTGGGGCCATGAATGGCAGCGGGAGGCAGACAGATCCCTGGGTGGAAGGGAATGTGTCCTGGTCAGGGCCCACCTTCAGGACAGGGAGGGCCTAAAGGCTGGGGGCCAGGCAAGTCCTTCTGACCAGAGTGGGGACTTGTGGTGCCTCTTCCGGGCCACCCATGGTTCCCCATGAACCAATTGACAGGCACTTCCTCCCCTCTGAGGTCCATAAAAGCCCAGGATCAGCCAGAACAAAGGGTGGAGAGATGAAGGGAGATCAACTGCAGAGAGGAGCTACCCTCTCTGCTAAGAGCTTAGAGACCTGCAGAGATGTCCAATGACCTGCCTGTGGAGAGGAGTCATCCTTTCCACGGCCTCCTCTTTGCTGAGAGCTGGAGATGACGGGATGACTTGCTAGCAGAGAGAAGCCACCTTCTCCAGGGCCTCCTTTCTGCCGAGAGCTAAACACTCAACAGGACCACCTGCATACAGAAAGGAGTCTCTCTGAGCTGTTCTAACACTAAATAAATCTGTCTGCATACCTCAATACCTCATTCTTCCTGGATGCAGGACAAGAATTCCGGCAAAGGCGCCACTGGCCACAGAGTTTTCCAGGAAAAAAACTGACACCACAAAGATCTTGTAACAGTACCCCACAGTGAGCTTTACAAGGAGACTTTTGATTTTTTCTGTTTGAGCTGTTTCTGTTTTGCAATTACAAAATGTGTTCTTTAGACTCAGAACTCTCCATATAACTACCACCACAATAGTGCAGCAACAGGGGTAAATGTCAACCTATTTTTAGTTAAGTTTGGCTTCAAATATAATTAATTAAGTAATTATAATGCACATGTGGTACCTTACTTAGGCCATTGCCTTTCTTATCATGGTTTCAGCCCCATTTCTGACCTGCTCTTTTCCTTATTCACATCCCTTATGAGTTCTCAGTGATTGATTGTGGAAGTTTGCACTTTTTCTCTACATTATTTTCAGTATGAAGTGAGAACTAAGGGTGTATTATTACTAAACACACATTATATTTCTTCTTCTACACATTTGCGCGTATATGAATTTCTTATTTCATTCCTATCTTTTCTTTTTTGTTCCATCTCACTTCCTTTTTTCTTTCTCTCTTCTTTTTATTCTTTCTTCTTTCCTTTCTTCCTGAATTTGTTTATCCATTTAACACAATTTATGCCACCTACTCCTTATCAAAAATATGTTAAAAGTAGGAATTTCATTTTGAATATGGTAATATAGTTATTAACCTCACTGTTTATAGTCTACAATGCAACCAAATCAATCACAATACAGTTTGCTAAGTGTGAAAATGGTAGACAGTTCTAAGGGAGTATAAAAAGGTACCCATGCCAGTGAACAGATGAAGATCAAAAATTTCTCAAAAAGTTAACATAGAATATGATTGGCTTAGATAAGCAAAGTTTGAAGACAGGAATGTGAAAGGAAAGCTGGAGGAAATAGGCAATTTTGTTGCAAATTACATATATCACTAAAATTAAAATGACAGGTTAAGAATGAGGATGGTGCTTTAACAGGAACTATAATGTTATTGAAGGGAGTGGGAGATGGAGTCAGTTTAAGCCCTATGGATTTATATTTGGGGGTAGGGGGTGCAAAGACGACATAGATCCGAAAAGTGATTAGTTAGCCTCCTGGCTTCTAATTGAAAATGTCCAAACAGGATTCCATAAAAGAAAGCATTTCTGATGGGTTTATTTCAGGTCTGTTTTACTGTAATTCTGAGGGATTCATTTCAAATTGCCAAGAGATTTGATGAGCTAGTTCTTAGAATAAAAAATAGTTAGTATTGTCCAAAGCAGGATCCAAATATTAAGGCCACTCTGGAAGATTTTAGCTCTGGGATGAATTGATGCTTTGCCTTCTATCCACTAGATGGATGTCTGAGGCTCTTTATATTTTAATAAAATAGTTTCAAATTATTTTCCCAGCTCCATCAGCATTGATTTTATTTCAATGGGTTGGCAATAGATTATAAAATATCTCCCTTCTGTTTATATAAATGAATAATTTTGTAAACTTTTAGTGTTAAAGTTATTTACTAGTTATTAAAAATCTTTCAGTTATCAAGTGAGTTATTATAAAAATCATAATAAATTATCTGTGAATGAAATGTAACAAGTTGTAAGAGTTTGTTGAGTATTGCATGTTCGTACCCTACTGAAGAGTCAAGCTGCTCTAGAAACTACAATTCTTGGCAATGATGCAAAATTCGTGATAATGCAAAATTTGTACTGAGTGTTGGGAGCCTGTTTCAGAAATGGCACTTTAGAGTCTTGGGTTCAGTTGTGGATTTTATTTGCTGTGTTCTATTTATTATAACTTCATCTTTGTTGTCTTTATTATTATTATTAATTTATTTAGATGCGGATTGTTTTGGTAACCTTATGGTATATAATAGAGTATATTTGCATATGTATTGTAATGTATGTTGCATTTTATAACAGTATTAAATTCTTCAGTTTTTCAAAATTTAATCTCTAACATGAAGATAAATTGTATTTTACATAGGAATCACCCACATTATTATCACTGAAGCAAATAAGATCATATTGCCATATTCTATCCTAATTTGTGTGTTGCAGTGGCACATTAGTAGTAAGATGTGATTGTAAGTCTGTGCTACTTAAATAATTTGCAATAATATAATTCTATGCAATTGAATTATTGGGTTATTTTAAAGGTAATAAGCAGCATGATATTATAAAAGTGTTTTTATTTTGTTTTCCTACAATTTTTATATGGTCAATTTCTCATAAGTAATATAGTATATGTACATTTTACAACTGCCTTCTTTATGGATAATTTTGCTTATTCTGACACATTGTCATTTCTATCTCTATTAGTCAATATTCCTTCAATTGAAAATTGCACAAACCCTCTTCAGTCTGTCTCATGTTAAAAGGGTATTTGTTGGCTTAGTTAGTTGAGATGCATCCTCACAAAATGAAAGAAATAGAGAAATCAGATCATCAGGGACTGAAAGAGTATTTCATTGTTACTAGTAGTTTGTATCTGTAGCTCTTCCTAATCTCTGATCTTTTATGTTTGTTGATTCTCAACGTGCAGCAGGAAGCAGAGTCATTGACTCAGGTACAAACCCTTTGAATTTGTAATCCACAGATGTAAAGAGATTCTGTCTATAATTTGTAAAGTTCTGGAGAAGAACCATTAGCCTTGCTTGCACCGTGTGGTCCTCTCTGTGACTGGGAGATTATGAGACCATGATTGACAGCTCCACAAGCACCACTGAGTTGGGAAAGAATTTCCAAAGGAAATAATTTGATACCAAATCATTTCTTAGTCTCAAGTGATAGGTCCAACCCACCAAATATGCAAATTTGTTCCCTTGTAATTGTGATCTATTGTAATTTAGAAGGATTTAAAGAGAAATTTATGTTTTCCTTTAGAAAGAGTGTACAATAAGTGTAGACTGTTATTTTTTTTAATTCCAAAATAAGGTGATTAAAGAACTGAAGGATGTGAGTTGCCTAATAAATACGAAAAGAATAAATATTATTTTGCCCAAAATATGCAGGATGTTGCGATGGTTATTACTGAGTGTGAAGGATGGAGTTCTTTCATTGGTTTGGGGGTTTTTGTAGTTGGCTGCTTAATATGATTAGACCCCCAAATGCTAAGTACGGTACTACTAATAGTATGGAGAACATTGATAGTCCTTGGTGGAAACTGTTTAGAGAGTTATGCAAAATAAATGCTTTTGACACTCCTGATTAACCACTTGTGAAAGGCAAGAACCTTAGTGTCTCTATACATAATACCTTTGACTATATGTGGAGAACTAAGGAACATAATGAAGTCGGTTGGTTGCTCCTAAGTTCACTGGAAAAGTAATGAAAGAAAATGATGTACTCAGGGATTCTAACTTCCGGATTCAGAAGCAAATATTAAGCCTCAAATCTGCTGAGCTTTCCCTGAGTAAGTCTTATCTCCTGTAGAGAAAGCTGAAATTGTGGAAAGTCAGACACAAGTGCTTATCATGCAAGTGGCTGACCATCAGTGAAAGGTTCATGCACAACCTCAACAGGTGTCTCCTGTTAAAATGAGGGCATTAATTGGCAAAGAATGTGACCCTGAAACTTAAAATGGGGATGTGGGAGAGAACCCTGATAAAGCTGGAGATACTGAGCTTGTAAACTCTGATGAAACTTTTTCCCAAAAGAAACAACTTCTCGATCCCCAGTATTGGCAACATCCCCTCCCGACACACACTGCCATCAGCCTTTCCATCTTTGTCTGAGGACATAAACCCTGCACTGCCTGAGGCAACAGTAATAGCCTCCCTGAGACAGTTGCCAGGCAAGATATTGTTGTTTCTCCTTAGGAGCCACCCACAACACCAACAACCCTGTTTAATTCTATACCTATAACTGGACTAAAGTCCTAGTGGGCCCCTCGAGGTGAAGTTCAGTGTGTGACCCATGAGGAGGTGCACTACACTTGAAAATAACTGCTTGATTTTTTCTAATTTATATAAACAGAAATCTGGAGAACAGGCATGAGAAGTGATACTAAGGGTTTGGGATAATGGTGGAAATAACAGAGTTAGATCATGCTGAATTTATTGATTTGGGTCTACTAAGCAGAGATTCTGCATTTAATGTTGAAGCCTGGGGAGTTAAAAAAAAAAAAAAAAAAAAAGGTTCTAATAGTTTATTTGCTTGGTTAACTGAAATGTGGATTAAAAAATGGCCCACTGTGAGCGAGCTGGAAAATGCCTTATCTCCTTTGATTTAATGTAGTGGAAGGGATCTAAAGGCTTAAGGAGATTGGGATGCTGGAGTGAATTAGTCACTTTAGATCTACTCTTCCCAGCTGAGATGGTCCCAAAGATATACCCATGACCAGTGCTTTGTGAAATAGGTTTGTGAGGGCAGCACCTGCATCTTTGAAGAGCCCTGTAATTGCTCTTCCCTGTATCTGAGATCTAACAGTGGGAACCACAGTCACTCAACTACAAAATTTAAATGCAATGGGACTACTTGGGTCCCAGGGCAGCAGGGGCCAAGTGGTGGCACTCAACAGTCAAAGGCAAGGTAGGCATAGCTACTGTAATGTACAGCAGAGGCAAAGCAGCAATCAAAATAGTCTGACTCATGTAGAGGTCTAGCATTTGCTAATTAATCACAGGTCTAGTAATCAAGGGATGGAAGTGGAAGTGACACTACTCACCATCACCCCTAGCAAACTACTAGCAAAATTTTTGCTTCCTGTTCTCATGACATTATGCTCTTCTGGCCTAGAGGTCTTAGTTGCAGAGGGAGGAATGCTGCCACTAGGAGACACAACAGTGATTCCATTAAATGGGAAGTTAAGATTGCCACCTGGACACTTTGAGCTCTTCTTACCTTCAAGTAAACAGGTTAATAAGGGAGTTACAGTGTTGGCTGCGGTGACTGACCCAGACTATCAAGATAAAATCAGTCTACTACTACACAATAGAGATAAGGAAGAGAATGTGTGGAATACAGGAGATCTCTTGAGGTGTCTCTTAGTATTACCATGCCCTGTAATTAATGTCAATGGAAAACGACAACAGCCCAATCCGGGCATGACTACAAATAGTCCAGAACCTTCAGGAATGAAGGAATGAAAGTTTGGGTCACTCCACCAAGAAAAAAAAACCATGACCTGCTGAGGTGCTTGCTGAAGGCAAAGGGAATCCAGAATAGGTAGTAGAAGAAGGTAGTTATCAATACCAGCTACAACTACGTGACCAGCTACAGAAATGAGGACTATAATTGCCATGAGTATTTCCTCTTTGTTTGTTAAAAACATGTTTGTGCATGTATACAGTTGTGCTAAGAAAATATCTTCATTTTATTTCCTTTTTCCTTTACCATATGACATAAGAATTATTGACTTCATATCAGCATTTAAGTGTTGTTCACTTTATGTAATAACATTTTGATTGGAGATTGGTCCATTTCCAGTTGTATGAAGGATAGTTGTATTATGTTAGGCATAATTATGACCATGCTATTGTTTTATTTGAAGATTATGTACCATCTCAGGAGATGTGTATGAGTTCAAGTTGACAAGGGGTGGACTTGAGACAGTTAATTCTGAGTGTCAGCTTGATTGGATTGAAGGATACAAAGTATTGATTCTGGGTGTGTCTGTGAGGGTGTTTCCAAAGGAGATTAACATTTGAGTCAGTGGGCTGGGAAAGGCAGACCCACCCTTAATCTGGGTAGGCACAATCTAATCAGCTGCCAGCACCTCGAGAATAAAAAGCAGGCTGAAGAAAGTGAAAAGACGAGACTGGCTTAGCCTCCCAGCTTACATCTTTCTCCTGTGCTGTATGCTTGCTTCCTGCCCTCAAACATTGAACTCCAAGTTCTTCAGCTTTGGGACTTGGACTGGCTTCCTTACTCCTCAGCTTACAGATGGCTTATTGTGGGACCTTGTGATCATGTGAGCTAATACTCCTTATTAAACTCCCATACATATATATATATATATATATATATATATATATATATATACTATTGGTTCTGTCCCTCTAGAGAACCCTGACTAATACAGAGGTTCAGTTACAGAGAGTGTTTAGTTTAGTTTGAATTAAATTTTATCAGTTTACATTCATCCACATTATCCAGTTTATCTAGTATTTGTCCTATCTTTATCTTATATTTGGTTTCCCCTTAATATAAGTCATCTATTTAATATAAAGCAGTTAATGAAATGCCAAATCTATGTATAATATTAATGCATACTCCTTTTTTGTGACATATGACCTACCTTTATTGCCATAGTTATATCTGAATTTACTGAACAGTTCAGGAAAAATTTTTTAAAAATTACCATATTCATAAAACAGATTCAGAATTGGTTGCTAATATTACTTTCTACAGCTTATTCACAGACGATCTCCTCTAAAGTTCATCCTGTCCTTCCACTTATTCCTCTGTCCATAGGCCCATTTTCTTCAGAATGTCACTGTAAGAATCTCATTCAAATTCTCCCTTATCCCCAAAGCTCATTTTGCTTCAAATTTGTTTCTCTTCACAAAACAGTGCATTCATCACATAGAACTCATTCAATTTGGAAAAACACTTGGTGCCCCAGCATGATGACTGCATCATATGCACACAAATAGGTGAGCACATGCACACCTGGGTACCTAGGAAAATTGATTATTAAAGACAATACTCTACTGGAAACAGCCAGGCCATATATACCTTAATGTCTGCTCCTTTAGCTAACATTAAAATCAAGCAAAGAGAAGAGTCGTGTTAATGATGAATATATGCATTAATTAATTAATTGAGCATTTATGTAACAGATTATTTTTTTAACCAGTCTTTTGTTTTAGGAGGGCAAAGGACATAGCAGGGATTTTTCATTCATCAAATTACATTTAGTTTAGATGGCTTTGTAATTCTCTGAAGGAGTAAATGGATACTACTGCAACAGATATTGGTCAATGGGAAATTAAGCTCAACACACTTAGAAGTAAATTTTCCATGGTCTCTAATTCTGCTTTAGGACTCATACAACCCTAAAAATACAACTATAAAAATATGTTAATATATAAAATAAGGTCATTGAGAAGAACATGAACAGTTTTAATTATATTTAACAAATGAATAAAATAAGCTATTTCTTATCTTCCTCTCCAGAAAAATAGTACCAGTTACTGCAGTATTTTAAGTAACTTATCCCCGATTTCAGAGAGATATTTATTAGCTTCCTTAATAGCAAAGATATCATAGCATGTTCTTTTTTTCTACCTGGTCAAAAAAGAAATTGCCACATATTTTTCTTTACCATATTTGTTTAAATTCATTTTGCTGCTTCTACGTCAAGCATGAGTTGCTTAAAATTTGTATTTTGTTTTTTTAAAAATCAACACATGTAGCAGCAAAAAGGTTCAATAAAATACAAATATGTTGCCTTTATGCAGAAGTAAACCAGTTTGCTGCCAAATTTTGTAATACAATTTAAAGGCATATATAGTCATGTATAATGTGAAAACAAACACTGGCTCAATATTAAACCAAGAAGCAAACACCCTCTTTGCAAGCTGCTGGCAACTTCCTTTATAGAAATAAGAATAGGACCTAGAATTCCCAGAAGCAATAATTTTCCAAGCTTCACCCCAAATTGTAGTGTAGTGCTTGCACAACCATTTGAGGAAAATATAGAATTCATTATTAAGTCTAGCATTTTAGAGCCCCAAATCAAATTGAAAGTAATTTTTTACATTGCCAGGCCCAAGAGAGCCTAGCCCATAAGAAATACTTAACAGAAGTTCTCATTTTCCATTTATGTTGAGCAAATTAATAGTTAAGACAAGGAAGGAAGGAAGGTAGGGAGCATAGTATATAAAATTGTTTTCTATAATTCCTAGCTCTGTCCTAAATACCAATAGTATTAATAAATAATTTTTCTTTGCTTTTCCAATTTTTTTATTTTTATGGATTTAGTGGTACAAGTGCAGTTGTGTTACATAGATATATTGTGTAGTGATGAAGTCTGAGGTTTTAGTGTACCCATCACCTGAATAGTGTACACTGTAAATTATTTTTTATAAAGAGCCCTAGTACATTGTACAAAATTTAAGAAGTATAATATTAAATATTACTCCCTCTCCTCTCTCCCGAAGTTTTAGTTCCCTACACCAAAAAACAACCACTATTAGTGATTTCTTGTGTGTGTGTGTGTATTTATTTACATATACGTGTATATATGAACATACATGTATAAACAAACACATATCTTTCAATGTGTATAGTTTTTCTTCACTATATCAAATTAGAAGCATATAATACATATTCCAGTCATTTGTTTTATTCACTTAAAATATTATTTGGAGATTTTTTATAGCAGTGCATATAAAGTGACTTTCCTTTATGCATTGTATTTCTTTATGCAAACATTCCATAAAATATTTTATATTAATAGGCATTTTTGTCCTATCTAAACTTTTGATATTACACAAAAGCCCACCTGCAGTGATGTCACTTATACATACGTAATTACATTATATGTGAGCATGCCAATATGATAGTTTCCTAGAAGTTAAATTAAAGGGTAATGTAAGGGTGTTATCTATTTAATTTAATGTTTCAATGTTATAGCAATTTATTTTCCTACCAATAATATGTAAGAATGCCCTGCACCCTCATCCACATGGTATATTATAAGGCTTTTTATCTCCACCAATCCGTTTAATAAAAATGGCATCTTATCATAGATTTAAGTTGCATTCATTCATTGTAAATACCTTCAAGGATAATTTCATTCACCTCAAATTGATATGTGATTAATAAAGTCATAATTTTGACTTCTAACACATAAGTGATAAAATATCAGCACAGGTAGAATAATCATCCATGTTGCATGATGAGGTGTTTCTATAGTTCCTATAGTCATATTGTCTATTGTGGAACCATGATCTGGAAGTTAGAATTTTTGTCCACCCACCATCTTCCTTTGAGTCTTGCCTCTAGGAACTATGTGGAACTGCTCAAAAGTATCCCCATTCATGAGGCTCCAGGTTAATCGGTTATAGATGCTGTCATCTCCCAGCAGCCATTGAGCACTTTGATCCACTTCTGCTCTTGAATAAGAGTTGACAGTTTTCATAATGATACTGACAAAAAAATTTGCCTTTGCTTAAATAATTTTTTTAGGGCAGTAGGAATGATGAAAATTTCAAGCATATGTTCACCACTTACTATGTGTCAGACATAACAGTAACGCAGACCTTTCAAATTCTTTTATTTGGATTTGTCAGCTGAAAGATTGGTATTCACAGTACCATCACCAAGTGATAAGAAATGGAAAATTCAGTCAAATAGCTTTTTTGTTTCCATTTGACAGCACACTTTTGGTTTCATTTAACCATGTCTGAGTTTCCTGTTTAGTAATTAAGCAATGATCAGAGTAGAAATTGAACACAGCAACCAGCAAGTCACAAGCATTACAAACAATGGCCATTGTTCTCAGTACTGGAGGAGCATCTGTGTCCCCTCTTCTTTCCTTGTGGGGAGGCCTGGGAATTCTAACGGGAGGCTGGCACCCAAAGTGAGAGGCAGTGAATGAGCTCAGGAAAGTAACATTTTCTCTTATCTCAGAAATATATCAATAATTTAAAAATGGGCTTGATATGTGCCCACTGAAAACAAATTCTACTGACTTTGGCTTTTGAATGTGCAAGGCATTCTAGTTCTCTGATCAAAGTCAGAATCTCTGAAATTCTTTCTAACTTCCCTCAAATGCTTAATAAATATAATTCAGTCTCTGAATCCATCTGTTGGGCTGCTAATACATGCATTAGGATGGAATTAACAGTACATGTGAGTGAAGAACTTCGCATATGCACTGCTCTAAAGAAATGTTTCATCAAATAGATGACTCATGATAATGCATTGTCCCAACATGTCAAGGCGCCGTTTTCTGCCTCCTCATTAATCACCTTCACTAATACCAGATAGAATTTTTTAAAAATCTTTTACTGGGCATGGTGGCACTTTGAGAGGCCAAGGCGGGAGGATACTTTGAGCCCAGGAGTCTGTGACCAGCCTGGGCAACATAGTGAAACCTCTCTGCTAAAAATAACTTTAAAAAAAATTAGCGGGGCATGGTGGTGCATGCCTGTAATCTTAGCTACTTGGGAGACTGAAGTGAGAGGATCACTTGAGCCCAGGAGTTCAAGGTTGCAGAGAGCTATGATTGAACCACTGTACTTCAGTCTGGGCAACAGAGTAAGAACGTATCTCAAAAATAAATAAATAAATATAAAAATCTTAAAGATTGAAAACAAAAACCCAAAAATATATGTGGTAAAATAATACTGATAGGTAAGTAGTTTTTAAATGATCCATGTAAACATGGTTTTGTTTCCATTTTTATACTCTCAAACTTACACAGAAAATGTATGCTTAATTAATAATAAAACAAGGGTAATGTGTGGTTGATAAAAGAAAAAAGTAGAAGAGAAATATACATGACTCCCCTCACTGAGGAATGCATCCACTTTTCTCCATTGTGTAGAGTCTAGATTATTCTGTAGTTGGATGAAGCATGATACGGTCTGGCTCTGTGTCCCCATCCAAATCTGATCTTCATTTGTAATCCCCACGTGTCAGGGGAGGGAGCTGGTGGGAGGTGATTGGATAATGGGGGTGATTTCCCCCATGCTGTTTTGATATTTAGGGAGTTTTCACAAGAGCTGATGGTTTTAAGTGTGGCACTTCCTCGCTCCCGCTTTCTCTCCTGCTGCCATGTAAGATGTGCCTTGCTTCTCCTTTGCCTTCCATCATAATGGTAAGTTTCTTGATGCCTCCTCAGCCATGCAGAACTGTGAATCAAACCTTCTTTCTTTAGAAGTTACCAGTTTCAGGTACTATCTTTATAGCAGTTTGATAATGGAGTAATACAGAGGACTAATTTATGACTGTGTCAAGTAATTGGTGGATGCTGTCCTGGTTTCTGATTCATCGTATTCTTAATGTTTTTTAAACACATCAAACAGGTACATAGGATTTAATTATTGTAACTTCTAAAAAATGTCAGTGAACTCCATAAAAATTCCTTTAGGTAAGAAAAGGAAAAAAAATACACAAATGTGGCTTAAAATTTTACATTGTTATATTTGATCTGTTTTATTTCCTCATTCATCCTTTCTGCTATTTTCCCCCATATATTATTTTAATGTGTGACTGCAAGCAACACACGTGAATTGTGGATATCTTCTAAAGCAGACTTTGTTTCATAGTTCAATGAAGAAAGGTTATACATTATCAATTTGCCAAACAAGATGTTTTTAATTATAATTTTTACTTATAATATTCTATGTTAAAATGCTGTGATGAAATTATATGAAGTCTTATTCATTAATTGAACATATTGATGGAATCGATACAATTATTGATTGCTTGCTATTAGAAGAACATGTGTAAAATGAGTCAAACTCAGAATACCTTCAACCACTAACTTGAATGAAAGTAACAGGCTCGATCTATCAGCAACATTTTCTTCAGTGCATCTTCTACTCTATCCTGGCATATGGGGCAAGTAAAGCTAATTACATCTAATAGGAGTTTTTCTGCTTACAAAATGGCTGTCACTCATTTTCTGCTCCAATTTAGAGGGACAGAATTTCTTTAAAAGCTAGAATAGGGAAGCTGGAACACCTGAACTAACGATTCTGTGGACACAGAAAATCTGGATTCAGACTTCATTTTACTTTGTGTTGACTCTAGATCTAGTTCTCTAGACATCTTTCTTAGCTTCCCTTCTCTAGTTTCTCCCCTTAGTTATGAGCCTTAAGTTTGGAGAAAATCAAATCCTGCTCCATATCTGTGTTTGAACTAACATTTTTGTTTGATTTAATGTCAGTTGCCATCATGGGGCTGTTTTTAGCTACATCTTCCTCATTGCATTTGTAGCTTTTGATAGAGTTGCTGAGGTTTGTAGCCTCTGGCTATACCAAGTTGATCTCTCATTTGTTACCTACAAAAATTGTGACTAAGTTAAAATGTTCCCCTTCAAGAAAACTTAATCTTTCACTGTTTGCTGTACTGACACAGACCAGCAAATAAAAATAAAATGTATGAATGTATGAAGTCACAAATAGAATGTTTGCAATCCTGTCCTAGTTTTTATTCACCTTCCTTCTTTATTTATACGAATAAATGTAGCTCTAAATTCTCCCTCCCAAAAGTCCCAATCACCCTACAGTTTTAGACATCCCCTCTGTAGTGTTCATTCCTAAATGGTTGCCAAGTAAAACTCACTCCTTATCCTTGTATTTCCCAATAATTACAAATATTTATTGAGAGAACTAACAGATACTTAAATTTAAATGCTTGGACCTAAATTTTATAAATTCCCTTTAAAACTATTGCAGTTTTTCTGAATTTTCTATTATGTAGTCAGAAAGAAGAGAAAAAGAGAAAAAAATGAATAAGAAGAAAGGTGATATGAATAGGAAAACATGCTGAGACTGAATCTTAGGTAACACCAAAATTTTATAGACAATTCAGGAAACAACACATTTATGAAATAATTTGGTAATTGATAGACTCATAGGAGAATTACTGAGTGGCATCATGGAAGCCAGAAGCAAGAGTTACTTAATTTTAGGCTATATCTCCACAAATGGTGGTGGGAGAGTTCTTGGAAAAACCCAGTCCAATTTTAAATCAGACAATCCAGGTAGACTTGTATAAAAAGAAGCAAAATATTTTTTGTACCTCAAACTGCTTTCATTCATTGTGGTTGATGAGATGGATTACAATGACAGTCAGAATGCTTATTTTCACTTACAGTCAGAACCAGTGGCCAAAGGAGTAAAGCACTGGGGATTGCCCAACAAAGGTGCTATCAAATTATTACAGAGCATCACTACATTAGGGCTAATACATAAGAGTGGAACACTTTTAGGCTCTGAAATATTTTAGCCACCTTGTTTCATCATTTGACGCCTCAAGCATTTACTTACTACTGCAATTTTAAAAAGTAAGATTGGTGAGGCATTTACATAGCTTTTTTTTTTTTTCCCTCTGTCCAACTTTCCTCATACTGCCCTATTCTTCCTGAACTGGATGTTCAATTAGGGAACAGTGGGAGTTAAAGATCACTTGAGCTTTCAGTATTTGCTAGTACATGTGACATTGGCAAGATTTCTGGGGATGGAGAGTTCCAATAATAAATAATCACAATATGACTACAAAGAAAAGCTTAAGATTTAAGTGAAACACTGCAAAACAACTAGAAATAACCTTTTTGTGTGTACTGTTCATTTACAGCCTCATCTGTGTAGTGTCAGGGACAAACTAAGGTCCCAGCTGCCTTTATTCATTTAATAAATTGTGATAATTAATAGCTATTATTCATGCATTTCAGCCTTTTCACATTTAATAACAGTTCATTCTGATCAAAAATATAAAAACATGATCAAAGTGGAGTGTGCGTGGGTGTCACAATGCAAATAGTAGATTGGAAACCTGCTTGTATACTGTCATTTGATTTCTTTCCTCAGAGCATATTTTTCATTACCCCTGGAAAATGAAATGGGAAGCATTTCTGTGTAATTTTAGGAAAGATTTGACTGGCATCATAGTCAATTGGCCTCTTAAAATTTTTCCTCCTGTTCATTTGTTCAGATATAATTAGAGATTCTTTGCAAAATTTCAATGTCAATCCTTATTAATCTCTAATTTCTAATCATAGGCATAAGGGGTTTAGAAACTGCATTTCACATTTTATGGCTTTGGAGAAAAAAACTGACATGCTTCTGGTTCGGTAAATTCCTGAATACATTCCTCTTCTTGTTTCCCCCAGGAGACAGTGAGGATAAAATGGACTTTGTGGGAAGTTGAAGCTGAGTTCCAGCTCTTAAAACAATTATGGCTAGATTTATTGGTGGGCGTGATAGTTCTTGGTTGTACAACTCCAGTGAGAAAGAAGATAAATGAGGCTACAGCACCTGCAAGATAGAGAGGCAAGATTAGCCAAGAATTAAGAGCCTCTTCTGAGAGTCACAGACATCTCTGAAAAGCCTGGCAAGAGCTAAGTGTGTGAGGGGGCAGCGAAGACTACAGGATGGGAAGGAAAAAAAAAATTTGCTGTTTTTAGCTTGCTACCTGATGTGAAATCAAATATTGATAGTAAAGTTATAAAGTTATAACACAAAGGCCAATCAGGAATTTAGTGTACAAGTGTTAGCACTTACTATTGGACAATTATACATAATTTAATATACCTAGAAGAGAAAAAAATTGGTAGTGATTCAATAGCAAGTTTTTATGCATGTGCATTTATTATGATCAGTGGTTGCACTACTACAGTTTCAATAGTTTTCCATGAACTTTAAGGGACATACCTTCTGTATGAGCATGATCTATATACAAAGTATTTTGTAATCCTAATTTAAAAATCTACTTTTTTGAAGAGTGATTTTTAGTTAACAACAAAACTGAGAGAAAAGTACAGAGAAATCCTATAGACCCATGTCCCTAAATATACATAGTCTCCACATGATCAATATCCCCAATCACAGTGGCAATTTTATTATAATTGATGAAGTTACATTGACACATTATTATTATCCAAAGTTTGTAGTTTACATTAGGCTTCACTGTTGCTATTGTCCATTCCATGGGTTTTGGCAAATGTAATAATGACATGTATCCACCATAATTTTCATTAACCTAAAAATTCTTTGCACTTTGCCTTTTGACGTCTCCTTCTCCCTTAACCCCAAGCAACCATTGATCTTTTCACTGTTTCCATAATTTTGACTTTTCAAGAATGTCAGTAGTTACAATCATATAGTATGTAGTCTTTTTCGATTGACTTCTTTCACTTAATAATGTGAATTTAAGTTTCTTCCATGTCTTTTCACGGGTCAGTAGTTCATTTCTTTTTAGTGGTTAAAGATACTTCATTATCTGGGTGTACTACTGTTTATTTCTTCATTTGCCTACTGAAGGATATCTTAGTTGCTTCCAAGTTTTAACAAACTATGAATAAAGATGGTCTAAACTCTGTGTGAGTTTTTGCTTGTAAATAAGTTTTATACTTTTTAGGGTAAATGACAAGAAGTAAGATTACTGAACAATATGGTAAGAGTATGTTTAGTTTTGTAAGAAACTTCCAAACTGTTTTCAAAAATGGCTCTATTGTTTACATTTCCATCAGCAGCAAGTGAGAATTCTTGTTGTTCCACACCTTCACCAGAATTTAGTGTTGTCCGTGTTCTGGATTTTAGCCGTTCTACTAGTAGTAGCAAATTGTCCTTTAAATTTGCAATTCCTTGATGGTATATAATGTTGAATATCTTTTCACATGCTTAATTGCCATCTGTATGTCTTCTTTGGTGAGATGTTTGTTCAGGTGTTTTTGCCCTTTTTAAAATCAGGTTGCCTGTTTTCTTATCAAGTTTTAAAAGTTCTTTATATATTTTAGATAATGGTTCTTTATAAGAGATGTCTTTTTCAACTACTTTCTCCCAGTCTGTGTCTTATATTTTCATTCTCTTCAACATTGTCTCTTATAGAGAATAAGTGGGTCTTTTATTGTTGTTTATTTGTTTTGTTTTGTTTTTCTGGAAATGAGGTCTATGAATATTTGCAACAAACTCCTGGGAGATTGTGATGCACAGTCAGGTTTGAGAACCAAGCAGAAGTTTCTAATTTAACTGAGGTCCATCTGATCAACTCTTTCTTTCATGGATCATGCCTTTGGTGTTGTATATAAAAAGTCATCCTCATACCCACGGTAATTGAGATTTTCTCCTATGTTTTCCACTAGGAACTTTATAGAGTTATATTATACTTTTGGGTCTATGATCTATTTTGAATTAATTTTTGTGAAGCATGTAAGATTTTTGTCTAGATTCCATGTGTGTGGGTGTTTTTTTTTTTTTTTTTTTTTTTTTTTTGCATGTAAATATCCAGTTGTTCCAGCACCATTTGTTGAAAAAACAGTCTTTGTTCCATTGTTTTACCCGTGTTCCCTTGTCTCAGATCAGTGGATTTGATCTGAAGTATAGAAATATTGAAATATTTATATGTCTATTGGTCTATTTGTCTATTCTTTTGCCAATACCACACTGTCTTGAATACTGTTGCTTTATAATAATTCTTGATGTTTGATGGTGACAATCCTCAGACTTTGTTGTCTTTCAGTACTGAGTTGGCCACTTGGGGTCTTTTGCCTCTTCATATAAACTTTAGAATCAATTTGTCAACATCCAACAAGTAACTTGCTAAAATTTTGTTTGCAATGGTGTAAAATATTTTTCATTTATGTAGGTCTTGTTTGATATGTTTTATCAGAATTTTGTAGTTTCACTCCAACAGTTCTTATACATATTTTATTGGCTATATACTACATATTTTAGTTTTTTCAGTGCTAATGTAAATGATAATGTATTTTTAATTTCAAATTCCACTTGCTCATTATTAGTATCTAGAAAATCCAATCCTAAAATTTTATAAGATAAAACATTTATTTAGTGAATTGTCTTTATTATATATGAAAATGATCATGGTTACATACATATGGTTGCATGACAAATTATGTCTAATATAACACTCAGATAAATTTAAGGTAGTTCTTTCTATGAAAGAACTCTTTCTTTGAGAGTCTTTCTATGAAAGTCTTTCTTTCTATGAAAAGTCATTGTCATATGTATTATTACTTATTAAAAATCAAATATTAATTAATATTAAATGGCATCTATAAATATTATGTTAAATATTCCATTCTTATAACATACTTCATTATTAATATCATGAACATTTTTTAAGCTCTAAATTTGTACAGTGTGGAGTTTGAATCTGAGATTCACTACTTATTATCTATTTGTTTTCTGATTATCAACTTTATCATCTGGAGTTAAAAATGGATTATTACCTGTGGGTGGGATGTAAAGATTAAATAAGTTAAAGTATGTTAAAATCTTACAAATTTGCTTGTAACATAAAAAGAGATCCAGAAAAGCTAGCTGCTTTACTGCCACCATTACTATCATCACTATTACTACCACTACCACTGCTCTAATGTTACTATTATATAGCCAAGTGTAATTTTAAAAAGCTCTGGAGGTAGAATCAGGAAAACTGAAACTGCCCTAACTAGATGTGTAACTTCAGGTAGGTCAAAGAATTCTAAGCCTCCAGGATAACTGGGTGACATGAAGTTTTTTTTTTTTTTTTTTTCCAGCCCTACAAGTATATAAATATATATGAGAAATTATTATTATGCAATAATTAGAAAAAAGATGTATTGACATAAGAAGAAAATTATAGTGCAAAGAGTATGTTTGTTACTAAAATATGAATTTCAATTAGTTATGTAGAGTGCAAAGAGAGATAATTAATGACCTAAGAGTTTAGTTATTAATGTACATAAAAATTATAGAAAATACCTCAGAAACTTCCTTGAGCTGTCCTTCAATAACTATAAATTGTTTTCATTGATTTGTTGTTTTTTAATATTTAGGCCTTTAATTATTTGACCTATCTCTGCATTTAGGCTTGTCTAGACAACTTGGGTTTTTTTGCAAAGGAAGCATGGCAATGCAATCAGGTATTGTTTGATTTTGAAGATAACATGGTGATAATTTTCAATTAAAACACTAAATATCTTAACTCTTCAACAACAGAAAAAGAGCTCAGTAAGCTATAACATAATGACTTGACAAAACTCTATGCAAACATTTGGAGTTCTAATTACCAACTAGGCAGAACTTCATGTAAGAATAATCATTTCTGAACTGTTATGAGTTCATGTTAAGGGAAAACAGGGAGAATACAAAAATTTGCAGGTTATACAAAATTACAAACATACATAGAAAAGAATATGCCCAGGAATATGGCAAATACTAATAGTGTTTATGATGGATTGTTGACTTTATAGTATTATTTTTCATCACTAATTATTAACAAATGTGCTTAATTAAATGTCTTATTTTGCTGATAAAAAGTAAAATATTTTAAACTAGTCATCATGCTGTATATTGTCTCCAGTACTTTTTCATAATATAACCAAAAGTTTGTACCTTTTCATTAATATCTCCCCTTTCACCTTTTTTTTGAGATTCTACATGTGAGATCACGCAATATCTACTATTGTGGACCTGGTTATTTCACTTAGTATAATGCTTCAAGATTTATTCGTGTTGTCAAAAAGTCAGGATTTTCTTCTTTTTAGGAATGAATTATATTCCATTGTGTGTGTTTGTGTGTATTCATGTCACATTTTAAAAATCCATTAATCTGTTGACAGATGCAGACCACCTCCATATCTTAGCTATTGTAAATAATGCTGCAGTGAACATGAGACTGAAAATATTTCTTTGAGATAGTAATTTATTTCCTTTGGATATCTTTCCAAAAGTGAGTTTGCTGGATCATGTGGTTATTTTATTTTTAAATTTTGGGGGAAACTGCATACTGTTTTCCATGATGGTTGTACAAATTACAATTCTTGCCAATAGAGTATGAACATTCCCTTTGTTCCTATTGGCAAGTTCCATTCTTGCCAATGTTGTTATCTCTTGTCTTTTGGAAAATAGCCATCTTAACGTGTAAAGAGAAAGCTCATGATTTTGATTTGCATTTTCCCACCATTAGTGATGTTGACCACATTTTTTATACCCATGTTTTCCATTTGTATGTCTTTTTTGAAAATAGTCTGTTCAAATACTTTCCTATTTTTTAATTGTATTATATATTTTTGCTATTTAGTTGTATGAGTTTCTTATATATTTTGGATAGTAACCTCTTATCAGATATATGGTTTACAAATATTTTCTAACATTGTGCAGGTTGCTTTTTCCTTTGATTGATGTTTCCTTTGCTGTTCAGGAACATTTTAGTTGGATATACCCCACTTGTTTATTTTTGCTTTCATTGCCTATATTTTTGAAGGTCAAATCTGGGGAAAAAAATGCAGAGACCATTGTGAAGGACCTTTCCTCCTACATTTTCTTTTGAGAGTTTAATACTATTAGGTCTTATATGATTCCTGAATCTCTTTTGAATTGATTTTTATAAATGATGTAAGAGAAAGATTCACGTCATTCTTCTGCATGTGGATATTCAGTTTTCAAAACACCATTTATTAAAAAGACTAACCTTTTTCATGTTGAGTTTTCCTGCTGTCAGTGTCAAAGATGAATTTATTATATATAAGTGAGTTTATTTATGGGTTCTCTCTTTGGTCCCATTAGTCTCTGTATCTATTTTAATACTAATGTCACATGGTTTTGATTACTTTAGTTTTGTTGTATATTTTGAAATCAGGGAGTATGAGGCCTCCAACTTTGTTCTTCTTGCTCAAAATTGCTTTAACTATTCAGGATTTTTTTTTTTTTTTTTTTGGATTCTGTACAAGTTTTAGGATTGTGGTTAATTATAAATGTATTATATATTTGAAATTTGCTAAAAAGAGTAGATCTCGTGTGCTCACCACACACACACACTCAAACACATACACACACACATACACAGTGGCAACTTATGTGAAGGGATGGTTATGTTAATTAGCTTAATTTTGGTAATTATTTCACAAAGTATACATATATCAAAACACCACATTTTTACCTCAAATATATATATTTTTGTCCATCATACCTCAAGAAAACTAGGAAAAATAAATGAAAAATTAAGCTTCAGTAGTAGTTAAAATAAAATTGATAGTGGTATATGTATAACATGTACACATATGTATATATAGAGAAAATTCAAAATGTCTAATAGTCACACATTTAAAGAAAGTTTGCAAATCACATCTCGTAAAACTGAGTGCCCATCCCTCTTCCAGGTCCCGATGGTAGTGGGGAGAAGGAGGGACCCAATGAGTACTTTTGAAGGCAAGCACAGCATCATTAAAGATGAAGAAGTTGCTACTCTGCATTACAAGGATATCAAATAAGCATTTAGTTTTTATAAAGTACAGATGGAGAGACAAAAAGCTCTTTGCAAATTTGAGTTTCTAATGGTGAACAAAAAATGAACCATTTAATCTACACAAAGCTTCATCTTGCCTGGGATTTATTCTCTAACAGAAGCAGCAAGTACAGTTTTCAAGACTTTTATTCCATATTCCATTCCAGGAAAGAAGAAATGGAGTTTAAGCATTAATTATAGAAGGACTTGGTTGAGCTGAGGCCCTGTGATTTTGGTGTACATGATCTAGACAGATATTTAAGTTCTTAAAACTTTAGCATGTAAATTCTTTGTAAAAAGCAATATTTTGTAATTTAAAAACAATGCATCGTTAGTCATTAGAAAAACACAAATCAAAAGAAAATGAGATACCATTTAACACTGAATGGCTATAATCAAAAAGCCATAACAACAAATGTTGACAAGGATGTAGAAAAATTGGAACTCATACTGCTGGTGGCAATATAAAATGGTACATTCAGCTTTGGAATGCAGTTTTAGAAAAGCTTTGAAGTGCCATTTAGAATGACAATTTCTCAAAAGGTTAAAAATAGAATTAACATATTACCTAAAACTTTCACTGCTGGATATATACTTGATATTTGAAAAGTTATGTCCACACCGAAAACTTGTACCTGAATCTTGATGACAGCATTATTCGTAGGTGCCCCAAAGTGGAAACAACCCAAATGCCCATTAACTGATAAATGGCTAAACAAAAACATTTACTACAAAAAATGTAGTATATCCATACAGTGAAATAGTATTCAGTAATAAAAGGTGTTAGGTGCTGATACTTGCTCCAATATGAATGACCTTTGGAAATATCATGTTAAGCCAGTCACAGACGACCATATGTTGTTTGTTTCTGTTTATATAAAATGTCAAGAATAGGAGAATCTATAGACAAAATGATTAGTGGCTCCAAAGAGCTAGGAGTTGAGGTGATTTTTGGGGGGCAGAGGGTAATAATATTTTTAAATCGAAGTGATAGTTGTGCATTCCTATGAATATACTAAATCACACTGAGTTTTATTATTATTTTTTACCCTAAAATGTAGGTTTATCCTTTTATTAAAATACATTTACACAGTAAAATATAATTTGTTTAGTGTGCAGTCCTGTGAGCTATGGCAAATTCATAAAGTTGCATAACCACCATCACAATCAAGATATAGAACCACCTATAGAACCACCTACCTTGACATACAAAATTTCCCCCATGTCTTTTTTTTTTTTTTTTTTTTTTTATTGACAGAGTCTTGCTCTGTCACCCAGGCTGGAGTGCAGTGGTACGATGAGCACTCACTGCAACCTTCACCTCTTGGATTCAAGCGATTCTCCTGCCTCAGCCTCCAGAGTAGCTGAAATTACAGGCATGTGCCACCATGACTGACTAAGTTTTGTATTTTTTAGTAGAGATCGGGTTTCACCATATTGGCCAGGCTGCTCTTGAACTCCTGGCCCCAAGTGATCCTCCTGCCTCACCCTTCCAAAATGCTGGGATTACAGGCATGAGCCACCACACCCAGGCCCCCATGTCCTTTTCAAGTCAACAAGTCAACAACACCTTCCTCCACCGCACCCCTTGCAACCACTGGTCTTTGTGCTTTTGTTTTAAATCTCGTTAGTTTTATCTTTGCAAAAATGTCATATAATTCAAGTAATGCACTTTCGAGCCTACCTTCTTTCATGTAGCATAAGGAACTTGAGATGTATTTATGTTGTTGCATGTATCAATAGGTCATTCATTTGTTATTTATGAATATTATTCCATTGGATGGAAGTGTCTGAATTTGTATATGTATTTTCCAGTTGAGGAACACTTATTTCCAACGTTGGCCAATTATGAATAAAGCAGATAAGAATTTGCATATAGGTGTTTGTATTAACATAAGTTTTCCTTTCAGTTGAGTTAATGAATAGGACTGTGATTGTTGGGTCATATGGCAAATTTATGTAAACTTTTTTTGTTTTTGTTTTTGATACAGAGTTTTGCTCTGTTGCCCAGGCTGGAGTGCAGTGGTGTGATCCCAGCTCACTGCGCCTTCTGCAGACATGCGCCACCATGCCCAGCTTATTTTGTTATTTTTTGAAGAGACAGAGTTTAATCATGTTGGCCAGGCTGATCTCGAACTCCTGGCCTCAACTGATCCACTTGTCTTGGCCTTCCAAAGTGCTGAGAGTACAAGCTTGAGCCACCGTGACTGACCTACATAAACCTTTGAAAGAAACAGTCAAACTGTCTTTCAAAGTAGCTGTGCCATTTTGCATTCAAACAATAGATCAAGCTGATTTGTTCAGCATCTTCCCTATAACTTGTCAGTAATGTCAGACTTTTACTTTTAAAAATCTGTGTATTTTGAAAAATACCAAAACCAACATATTTTTCCTTCATGTTAAACTCTTTTGTAAAAAATTAATAATTTAAAATTGAAAAATCTACATGGATCACATAGCAATTTTTTTTTTTGGAGATAAATAAATAAACAGATGTGGTGGTGGACGATTGTAATCCCAGCTACTTGGGAGGCTGAAGCACAAGAGTCACTTGAACCTGGGAGGCGTAGGTTGCAATGAGCCGAGATTGCGCTACTGTACTCCAGCTTGTGTGACAGAGCCAAACTCCGTTCAAAAAAAAAGAAAAAGATTTACATAGATATACCGTATGACTCAACAATCACAGTCCTAGACATTAACTCTTATGTTAATACAAGTTAGTTATTTAGAGATAAATAAAATTATCAGAAATTAGAATTTTTTTATTTAAAATAGAATTTCCCTTTCCTTTGCTCTGAACCACCTATTGAACTGATCTAAACCCCATTAACTATAAAATTATTTCAGATTTGTATCTAAATATTTTATTTCTGCAATCATTTTAAATCTTATCTACTCAATATTTTAAGTAGAAAAAAAATTGTCAGTAAGTTATCTCAATATCTTCTGCCCCACACTTTCCATAACCGGAGAGAATCAGCAACAGAAATCCCAGTTTCCACAGCCTAACAAGAAGATCCATATTTGTTCGTAATTTTGTTCAGCTTCTGTGTTTGAATCTGTATTGAAGAGAGAGAGAGAGAAAAATTTGAAAAAGGAAAGATTTCTTATATTTTAGATGCCTAGTACCAATAATTGCTCTGGAATTCAATTACAGAGAATGAGTCATAATATAAGTTAAGCCACCACAATGGCTCTCTAAGGGCTCTATTCACTAATAACATATGCTCATTTGTGTGTATTTTCAAGTGGCTTGCTCAAAAGGACCTCATGACCCACCACTTCTTAGAAAATTATAGGTCAGTAATAGCCCTCACCCAAGGGGTTGCTTCCCATTTAATGTTACTGCAGCTGTATTTGAGACATCACAAAAGGAAAGGACTAGTGAAGAGAGTAAAATAGAATGAGGGATGGCAAAGTGGAGTAAATTGTTTTCCACTGTACATAAAATAGAGGAAGCGGAGGGACTGATTTAATCATTCTTGAATTTATTCATGATAATATACAAAAATTCAAAGTTTAAATGTATACGTGCTATGTTATAATCAAAAACAAATACAACAAAAAGGCGTTCATGTGAAAGCAACAGAAATATGTGTTTGGTCTATGAAAATCATGTAAGAAATCATCAGAATCAGAATATCTCTTCAGAATCTGGTGGATACCTGAATCCAAATTTCAAATATATACTTTTCTGCTTAGTGACTAGTTGGATAGCTTTCAAAATTGATGTGTCTTGTTACTGAGTGGACAATCCTAAACCCAAAAGCACAAACAGGTGATATTTTACTCTGACCAAATTCAAAGCTAAGTATCAGCATGAATCATTCTGGACTGCAGGCAGGAACACTGAGAGAGCTTTTCTGTCCTCTGAATACCAAAGGTTACACTCATGGAAAGCAGAGTTAAAGATGAAGGCTTTACTGATAACATAGCATGTTGGATCCATAAAGGGTGGGCAATACTTGGGAGTGAGTGCTTTTCAAGTGAAAACAAGAAAATGAGGAAAACAGGCAAAAAAAGAATAAATTATCAGAGAAGTAGCATGCATAGCAAAACACAAGTGCCAGACAAATGTCTAAAATACGTGCTGCTGATTGAGGAGTCTGCCAATGGTGAGATATGGAGTTAACAATTATGTTGGGAATAGGTTATGTACAAAATTGTGTGTAATTATAATTAGTATTCAGGGTATTTACTATCACTTCATTCCAATGCTTAAAACTGTTCAATGATTCCCCCTGATTCATTTGGTTAGTAAATATATTTTGAGTGAATATTATGGCCAGGTATAGTAGCTGGTGCAGTGGTAAACAAAACAGAAGAACAGAAAGCTATGGTAATATATAAGAAAAAACTTCTATTGAGGGTTTGAGAGGTCTATTAGATTCCTATTGATGCATAAAAATTACCATATATTTAGCAGCTTAGATACACAATAAATTAATTTCTCATTTTTCAGGAGTTTAGATACATGATAACTGGGTTCTTTACTCAGGGTATCATAAGACAGAAATCAAGATGTTGGCTGGGGTTGCAGCTGCATTTGGAGTTCAGAGTCTGACATGATTAGGCTTTGTGTCCCCCACCCAAATCTCATCTTGAATTAGAATCCCGATCATCCCCACCTGCCAAGGGAGAGACCAGGTGGAGGTAATTGAATCATGGGGGTGGTTTTCCCAAGCTGTTCTCCTGATAGTGAGTGAGTTCTCAGGAGATCTGATGGTTTTATAAGGGGCTTTTTCTCCTTTGCCTGCCACTTCTCCTTCCTGCTGCCTTATGGAGAAGATGCCTTGCTTCCCCTTCGCTTTCTGCCATGATTGTAAGTTTCCTGAGGCCTCCTCAGCCATGCTGAATTGTGAATCAATTAAATCTCTTTCCTTTATAAATTACGCAGTCTTGGGCAGTTTTTTTTTAAATAGCAGCAGGAAAACGGGTTAATATGGGGCCCTTTAATAAGCTTAATCAAAAGTGCTGGCCGAATTCAGTTCCTAGTGGTTGTATGACTGAGCTTTCCTGTGGCCCTCTACAAAGACAGCTCACAATGTAACTGTTGCTTTCTTCTAGGCCAGCAGAGACAGTTCTTTGATACTTCACCTTCTTTTAAGTGTTACTCTGGCTAGGTCAGGCCCACTCAAGATAATATCCCTTTGAATTAACATAAAAACAGCTGATCAGTAACCTAATCTTGGAGTGATATTCCGTAATATTAGTAGGTCTTGCCCACACTCAAGGAATGGAGATTATATAGAATGTAGGTTATTGTGGATTATCTTTGAATTCATTATATCACTCTAAAATTTCCCTGAGGAGGTGATGTACTACTAGAGACCTAAAAGATGGGTTGAAATAATGCAGGCAAAGAATGGGAGTAGGTTTACCGTAGCTTGGGAAACCAGTATGTGTACATCTGGAGGTAAAAGAGAGCACAGAGAATCTAAGAAACTTGTAGAATTCCAGCTTAGTTTGGCGGAAGAAATACGTATGATAAAAGAGTTGATAAGACCATACATACTCTGGTACCAAAAATGCACCACCTGCTTCATTTATCACCACTTTCATGCTTGAACTGTGAACTTGGGAGTTACACTAAATTTTATTCTCTTCTTTCATGGAGTCATATTAAATTTCCTTTAGTTCTTCAAAGCACCATGCTCTCTCTTGCCCCAGAGTTCCAGTGTGACTCTTTAGTAGAAGATTAAACTGAAATAAGAAGGAGGAACAGGAATTATCCTGATGAAATTATTGACACCAAACACAGGTTAAGTGCCTTGTTTTGTACTACCTTACCAGACTGTAATCCCACATACCATCACATTACCGCACTGCATTGAAATAGTCAATTGTTCTATTTTGTTTTCCCCTAACAAATATAAGATCTGTATTCACAATTTGCTATGGTCTGAGTGCCCTTCCAACTTCAGGTGTTGAAACTTAATCTCTATTATGGTGGTACTAAGAGGTGGAGCCTTTTAGGAGGTGATTTTCTCATGAGGGCTCTGCTCTCATGAATAGATTAAGGC